>NC_069078.1:54559925-55184925 GCF_025698485.1 Gossypium arboreum | reverse complement strand
CAATAATAATTCGCGAAATCGTAACTAATAATCGACCCCAATCAAACGCGAAATCGTAACTAATAATCGACCCCAATCAAACTAAAATAACCCTTCATAACACATCCACACACTTACCGATGAACGAACAGCTACTATGCAAATTCTAAATCGTTGGAGGGTTACCCACTGCCTCTTGTACTACTCCTAAAAAAATGCATTAGAATTAATACAATATCACTAAATCGATTTAACGCAACACAACGTCCAACACAACTATAAATAGCGCATAACATATTGAACTTAAACACCTTACCCTTGGATTTGCAATCAAAGGATCACAAAGCTAACAGCAGCCCAAACGATTAAAGAAAATCCCAAAACAAGAAACGAAATAATAGAAGATAAAAGCAAAATCCAAATTTGGAATTGAAATTTGCGGTGTGGGTTAGGGAAATAACAGAAGTGATCAACGTGAGTTTTGGTTTTTAATAAAAATAGAATTTATTTAAAAAGGAAAGGATAAAAACAAAATATATGAAATTTGTATTATTTATTTTAAAACAAAATTCAAAAGATAAAACATTATATATTAATTACTTGATTTTATTATTTTTTTTAAAAACAACTCATTTAAAATTAACTCTAAATTTTTGACAACAAAACATATTTTATTTTAATCTAGGAACAAAAACGATTGAATTTTAAAATTTAAATCCAAGAACCCAAATAATTAAAGCTCTTAATCATTGAAATAGATATTTGCTAATAATAAAATCTAACAAACCACAAATACTAATTTTAGGGTGTTACACACCAGTGTGCTAAATACGTAGTGTCCACACACATATCCGACTGATAGAATTTCTAGTATTGATAATGTCGTTAATTAAGTTGGTATCACAAGTCAACTAGATACCAACTAAAGAAAAAATACAATACCATGATAAACAATTTGAGTGCATTTAATATTCTTAATCTAATTTATTTTATCTATTTAATTTTTTACTCATAATTCAAACTGACTTTATTTTAGTTTAATACATATTACATATGTGTTAATAATATTTGTTTCCAGAGGAGTAGGAGGAGTCAAGCAAAGACCTTTGCCCCTTAGCCCCTTGGCCAAATGGTAAAATTATTATATAAGGTCCTTCAATATGTAAATATAAGTATTTTCAACACAATATATTTAGCTTCAGCCCATCAAAATTTTATAATTTTATTTCCGACCTTATAAACAAAAATCTTAACTTTACCTTATAATCTAAATAGTGATTTAATTAAATGTTATTCAACAAATATGACATTGTTTCAATATGCTAATAGTTTACAGAGGCAAACAATTACAGAGGAAAAGGATTCTACGTATGTTTAGTTGCATCCAATTCTCACAATTATTTAACAGGAGAGGAATCGGATGTAGTAAGCTCTGCATACATATCTGAAATTGCTTTTGCAAAATACGCCTTTGCTTGGGCTCTCTTAATCTGCCAACAAAAATTAGTAAGACACAAAATTTAGGATGAAAATACTAAAATAATATTAAATTATTGAAAAAAGATACAAAATAAAACTGATAAGTTAACAAGACGAATTCTGATTTTAATTATTATGTTAGATTTGATTTTTTTTCAGGATAAATATAAAAATGTTGAAATGACATTAAATTATAAAAAAAATATAGATGATTTTCTTTCTCTTATAATTACTCACCTTAAATGTAGGAGTAAGGAGACCATTTTCCATGGTAAAGGGTTCGAGCACCAACGTCACGGATTTTGCAAATTCGAAGCCTCTCAACTGTCCCAAAATCGAGCAATTCAAAATTCAAGGCTTTAGTGAAGAAGTAAATGAAAAATTATTGAAGAAAACAAGGAATTGATGAACAAGTATTTGCCTGAGCATCTCTTCCAACAGCATCCATCTCAGCCTGTACAGCAGCTCTTGCCCTTGGGTCATTGCACAACTGTTCTAAATCTTTGTACTGCACTTAATCATTGGAATATAACAATTAGCCCTTTTAATGTTGTTTCATGTCATACCTGTGTCCATAAAATAGATCACCTTAATGCCTTGAGATGAGGCCCATGCTTTAAGAGCATCTTGGTCCACCGACACAATTGCTACTAATGAAGAATTAAGGCTGTCTCCTACGAAGCAAAAATTAATTGCAGTGTCAGCAGCTACTAAAAAAACAGAATAATAGGAAATTACAAACAAACCCCATTATGTCAGCAGCTACCAAAAAAAAGAATAATAGGAAATTACAAACAAACCCCATTATCTTACCATATATAAAACACTGGGCTATAAATTTGCATTTAGCATATACATTTTCAACCTTTTCCGGAGCTATGTACTCTCCCTGAGCCAGCTTAAAAATATTCTTCTTCCTGTACCAATTCACACATTTTCCAGTAAGATATACAATCCAATTCAGGTAGCAGTTTATTTATATAAGCGTGTTTGCAGTTTGAGAATAAGGTAAGGGCTTGCATATGCAAAGGTTGGAACCTACTAGATGTCACCTTTTAATGATAACCCTTTATAGCATGAACCAACTAGGTTGAAACCACAGCTTCCAGTTATTTCCTGGACTGGGTTCGACTCCAATATAGTCGGAGGTTATTGGAGTCGAACCGAGTTAAACTCTAAATGGAAAACCTCTTAGGTATCTATTATCTCTATTTACAAGACTAAAAATCAAGATTTTACAGAGAAGCTAAATTCCTAACACCTCTGTCCAATAGGCGTTTTAACATTTAAGTAATGAACACATCATGTTAGAGTATACCTATCAATAATCTTTAGACGGCCTCCAGTATGCCATAGCCCTATATCCCCGGTATGAAGCCATCCATCTTCATCAAGTACTTCTCTCCTGTTCAAAAACTCGTACATTTTTAGACAAATTCAATCTTCTATTCATGAAAGTTTCAACTTTCAATAAGAACCCCAAAAGAAAAAAGAAAAAGTGGGATCCACATGTGCGTAGCCTACGTTTGCATTTCATCTTTGTAATATCCTTGGAAAACAATTGGACCCCTAACACAGATTTCTCCACGAGGATAAGGCTGGTCATCTGATGTGTAGTTCATTTCTGGGACGTCCACCAGCTTTATTTCTGGAATAACATGGATAATGTATGAACGTAATACCAATAAATATATATATATACAAGAATACACCAATAACCTATGTACTTGAATTCATGTGTGAATGTCAGATATTCATTCTTTTTCATGTATTTTGAAAGGTCTTTTGAGATTATATTTCCACATAAATGTCGAACATAAATACTTTTATGAAAAAAAAGAAAAAAAAAGTGCAAAGCAGCTACTCACCACAAGCTGGATTAGGAGAGCCAACATGGCCAGAAAGAATATCACCCTCATCCATGCAACTTATGACACATGATGTCTCGGTCATTCCATAACCTTCAATTATATGACCACCAAAGCATCTGCAGATTCATGACCATTTTAGATAACGGCCACAAAGCAATGCTACAGTTAAATTTTTTAAGGTAGAAACCAAAAACATACATCTTCAAGAAGTCCATGACATCAGGAGACAAGGGTGAAGCACCGGAAGCCATAAAACGAACACGTCCTCCAAGTCTAGCTTTTATTTTGTTGAATACCAATCTGTCCCATATGGGAGAAGGACTCTTTCCTGAATAACAGATTATATACATATCAATATGGTAAAGTGATAACAAAGGGCATCTTCTTTTAGCAATATATATGGACTTTAGCTTTTAACTTTTCATCTTCTCAAATCTATCCATATTCAAAATTGATTTTCATTTTTTGACATATAGAAGTTTAAAAGTATAGACGTCTTCCGATATATATATGTTCTAACAATGTTACATCTTTTGCCAATTTTGACGCTAATGGTCAAATTTAATTAAAATAAAATAACCAAATTTATCATTATGTTTATTTTTCGGATCATTATCTATCCTAAAATACAAAATATTCTATCTAACATTTTCATTTTCCTTAAAATATTGGTATGAATGTTATGAGAATATATAGTCGAACTATTCGTATCTATTTATACTTATATTAAATTATTTGTTGAGTTGGTGTCATAATTACTTAAATAAAATCTTTTACTGAATTGGTGTTATGGGTCAATGGACATCAACTAAATTATGAAATTATTAAATTATCCTCACATATAAAAATTAAATTATAATATAATATATCAATAAAAACTTTACAATGCACTTTATTGTTATAACTAAAGCAAAAATTAATTTTATATGAACATTTAATAAATACATTTATTACATAGTTTTTAATACTTTAAAAAACACACCAATATAATGATGCAATCAAGTCTTTACCATTCATCATACCAAAGAAAAAGTCTTTACCATTCATTATTGCTTGCTTCTTAGAGTTGTAGGCAGCATTAAAAAGCCTCTCCTTCAGGGTACCCGATTCCTTCACAGCGTTCAGAATACTGCACACGGGAAGAGTTTCAAAATATTATTTAATTTAAAAAATCAGTGGTAACCAACTTCAAAAATGTAGGACCCCTAAATATCAGTTAAATTAGTTGAACTAAGAATTCATACTACATCCACTTTCATACATATTAAGCAATCAGAATCTTTCAAACTGAATAAGATTTATAAAAAAATTAACCTAAATTCTAAAATGACTTTAACTATACATGATTCAAACCTGGAACAACACAAATAACGCAAAATAATTTTAATTTAATTGTCAAACTTAAATGACAAAACACCTGAACTCCAAATAATCTGACATGAAAAGTTAAACTAATAAACTTGGCTCAAATATGAATTAACCTCAACTTAAAATGATATAACCTAAACTTACTCAAATTTTATTTTTTTATATATTTTATTTAGGTCAATTTCAAATTTTAACTTAAATTAACGAGCTGAATCCAATCCAACCTAAAACCAATTTAATCCGCTTAATTATATAAAATATTTAATCTCCAATCTCATTCTTTAAACACTGGCCATAACGAAGTTAATAATCGGATTTAGTACCCTGCATAAATTCTGTTATACAGTCTAGGGACGCTGCAGAATAAGGTAGGTCGTAGAGCAGCCAGATCATCCATCAATCTCATGTTATCCTACATTTAAAGATCCAGAACCACCAATAATGAGTCAGACTATAGTATAACGTGAGAATATAATTAAAATATTAAAAAAATATCATCAAGATTTTTATTAAAATTTAGATTATATTTTATTTTTTTACTCAAAAATTAGTCTCTATATATCAACGTGAGGTATACATGGCACGCCATATGTTATTGTTTGGTTATTCTTCAAATCATATCAGTTATTAATAGTACAAATAAATGAAATTTTTAACAGAAAAGATCAATTTACTCTTTGAGCTAACAAACAATGACTAATTTGAATGTAATCTAACTCCTAATATAAGGACATTCATAGTACTTTTACCTAAAAACACTAAAATTATCAAATAAATTAAAATTTATCTAGCATAAATTTATAAACATGGTAATGGTACAATAAAATACACTGATAAAACATGATTACGAGGTGTGAAGGTTTAGGATCATACCCCCTGGTAGAATCCAACTGCAACTCCATAATGAGCTAAATTGATCTGATTAAATCGTTCGAAAATGTGTGCCAAAGGAAGATACGATATGTAACTGAAGAAACCACAAATAAATATTTCCAGCAACACAAGTGAATATGTAAACATCATTTGAAAACAATGGAACTTACACGTCTCTGGGGTTAAATTTTACAGCTAAGGAGAAGCCGGCAGCATTTGCAATCAAGTTTCCATGTGTCAACACAACTCCCTTACCAAAATTAATAAGATTACTTAGATACTAATGCTTGTTGGTCCAAGATGCCCCAACCTGACTCGACTCCAAAATAGTTGGGCCAAATACAGGGGTCGGTTAATTAGAAAAGATCTGTTAAAATTCACAGGGAAAAGATAAATGTTACCTTTGGTGTTCCTGTTGTACCACTGGTGTAGCAAATGCTAGCAATGTCGTCTGGTTTTGGTTGGCAAAAAGGCTGAAGGTAACTACGGCCCTAAAGGAGCCATATTTACATGAAAAACAATTATAGCAGACACCAAAATCAGGAGAAATGTGTTCATTGACAAAGTAGACATGGATCTTATGCTACACCAAAATTACCTGATTTAATAATCTTGAATATGTCACAATCTGAATGCCAGTTGATGATGGCAATGAAGGCACTTCATTTTCCATTCCTCCAACCACCTGCAGATTAGAGAAGCACATATTATACTCTGGAAAAAACGGCAAATGAGTATGTACATTTGTTGCTCCCATGAAGTTCTCATATCCAGAAAATCATGTCCGGCACATCACCGATCACGTGAGATTCCAATCAGTATGTACTCTTCCAACACTAACAACTATAAAACCTTAATCTCTTCGCCTTTGGATCCTCCATACTCCATACTCAGATTATTTGGAAAGAATAAGAAAGTTAAGGTTTGGAAAGAAAGATGAGGCAAGTTTATACCACAATCAAACGAACAGATGGAATCTCGGACAAAATGCTCAGCAACTGCAAATTCCAATTAGAAAGATGGATTAGTACTGATTGAATTTTCAAAGTAAATCTCTTTCATGTGGGAACATTTTTAAAATATATATATCTATACAATAGTTGCATATGTAAAGTTATAAGTAACCAAAAGTTATATCACTTGATTATTAACAAAGAGTTATTATCACTTCATAGTAATGAGTTATGTGTCTTAAACTCAAAAATTATATCACTTAATTATTAAAATGAATCATGATTATTCAAGGAGACATATGTTGAATAATTATGTTTATTGTTAAAAGATGCAACTAAACATTTAGATAGTTGTGTTCATGAGAACACCTATAAATAAGAGTCAAATTTCATTTGTTTGACACATCAAAAGTTTCTTTCTACTCTCATCCATCTTCTAATAATTCTAAATTGTTCTATAAAGAACCATTAAAGAAGTTCTTTATAGAAACTGATATCATTGCTATACTTCGCGTGAAGGTAAATAGAACCTTAAAGAAAATGACATTGATACACACACGCCTTGAATCCTTCATTAATTTCTCATAAATTTAATTTTATCCCCACACTCCAACAATTTTAAGATTTTATTTTTGCAATTTATGATAAATTAAAAAATGTTTTTGTTCATCGTGCATTCACATGCCACTACAATCATGATACTACAAGAATGACTATTAGTAATGAGACAACTTTTTAGAAGAAATCTTTCTAGCAACAAGAGGTACATCAAATTTTTGGTTAAGTATTGTTGCATGAATTGAAATTTATAACTATGTTTTATTGAGATTAATTATATTATGCAAAAATTATAAGTGTCTCATGGATTAATTTTTCAAAAAGTCAAATGTTAATTTATTATATACATGATATTTTACATACATAATTAGATAATATATATTATATATCATGCAAGGAAGAAGAAAGAAAGGAAGTTAATGAAACTTTTGAGCAAATGGAAGGAAATGATGTTTTGTTTGGCGCCTTATGCCAAAAACATATATAGATGTTTGGTTGGAGTTGAATTAATTTAATTCATTCCATGATGTTACTCATGAGACATTATTTAAGTGCATTAATTGATAAATGATACACTAAATCAAAATTTATCATATAAATGATCATATAATATGAATCATCTTGGTTGATTTAAAATAATCATAACCTAAATGATTTTATATATGATTGCACATTTTTAAATGTTGTGCATATTTATGATGGTGTATAAACTCATGATTCTATAAAATTTTGAGATGTAGTAAAATTTGAAATTTAATTTGAAAGCTATGAATCAAAGATCTCGTGAGTATGAAAATAACAATATGAATGCTACTTGACTCATTTAGGTGTGAAGGGTTAATAAATGTGTAATTTTATAGCCACTTGATTGGACAATTGATATTCATTTAATGACTATATATGTTACACCCTTGTGTGTATATATATGGTGTGTTGAGAAAAATAATGATATTTGACTATGAATTTAAAAAAAAAAAAAAAAGAAGTTGTCATGTATTTAAAAAGAAACTATGACAAATGGAAAATATATTGTCTAATTTCATCTAGAGATTTGAGGCTTCTTTACAACAACTTACTTGGTGAAAAAGACATGATGTATGCTTTCATATATTTGGCAATTGTGAATTTAATTTTTTGGATATCAATAACTAAAAAAGATAGCCAAATATGAAACCATCATGATAAGAAAAGATAACATGATCATTGTAATTTGATAGTAGTAGAAATGATATCCTTAATAGCATTCTTTTACGAAAAAATGGATAATTGAACATGGTGGAGATGTTGGTCTTGAAAACTTTCAAGACACAAATAAATATAAAATTTCACCATATGGTATAAATTATTAATATAGCTAAGTTGGAAAGTTGAAAATTTAAGGATGAGATACAAACCCATAATATTTGTGTCACCCATAAAGAAAACTCGACTCAATGCTTGATATAACGTCAAGTCTTGAGTCCAATGAAACAAAGTACATCATCAATATGTGACTGCTAGCACTATAAAAGAATTATAATATCATCCAAGAGTGAAAAGTACTAGATACCCATAATAATAGGGAAATGATGAGTATTATACTTTTAATAAATCCATAACATAAATATGTTAAAGTGTTATAATTATAAGAACACTCTTGATAAGATCTACCTATATGAGTGAAAGTGTGACTGCTTTTAGGATCTCAAGAGCTTGAATCTAACAGCATTCATGAAAAAAGGTTACAGACACATGGCCAAAATAGTGTCCCTAGATATTGTGTATTGATTGGTTTTGAAATCGTTGTGTGATATGTATTCAGTTAATCAATTGCAATAGCTGGTTCAAGCTTACCTACCATGCAATTTCGATTAACTTTAACATGTTTTCACTAAGTGGAGGTTCTATCGTAAGACGCTTTCATTTATGCAATTGATTTTCAAGATTATCAAAATCTAGAATATTTTGTGAGTGGGAGGAGATTGTTGGAACATTTTCAAAATATATATAATGTTCTGATTGTTGCAAATGAAAAGTTATAAGTAACAAAAAGTTATATCGTTTGATTATTAACCAAAAGTTATCTTATTTCATAATGATGGGTAATGTCTCTTGAATTCAAAAATTATATTACTTGATTTTAACAATGAATCATGATTATTAAATGAGATATATATTGAATTATTATGTTTATTATTAAAAGATGTGATTATCCATTTAGATAGTTGTATTTTTGCGAAAAGACATGAGGACTCCTATAAATAGGAGTCCAATTTTATTTGTTTGACACATCAAAAAAAAATTTTATTCTCCTACAGACCAAATTCATATAGTGGGGATGAATAGAACCTTAAAGGGGCTTTAATACACGCCCTGAAGCCTTCTTTAATTTCTTATTAGTTTATTTTTATCCCAAATACCAACATTTCAAATCATGCATGCACCATTGAAGGGTTGAACTTACAGGATTCAAAGTCTGAGGCACGCAAAATACGGCTTTTAGTTCCGCATGATTTATGATGTACTTGACAGCATCTGGACCTGCAGAGAAACATGATTTTCGACATAGCATCTTAGCAATAGGCCAAGTTGGACAAATATTGAATCGAAAAGGAAAGCATTTGGGGCAGTGGCAAACCTAGAGTGTCATATAAAGGAACTGATATAAGGGAATACGCAGAGCAAGCATGATCAACAATGATCCATTCTGGTCTATTGATGAAATATAATCCAATACAAGAGCCCTGTCATTATAAAAGCAAAACTTGAGGTGTTAGTGTCGGATACAGATATGTTCAGATTTTTTTATGTTTTTCCATGTGTGTCAAAGGTCAGAGAGAGATACTTCAATAAAAGATGAATGAGTTTGACTGACAGAGTGATGCACATATGTTCACCTGGTAATATAAACATATAATTACTACTGAAAAACCACTCTACCTTTAGTATTCCATGATGTATTAGGCCGCAACCAATGGCTGTTCGAGCTGTAGCAGCTTCTCGGTATGTCATCCACTTATACCTTGATGAATAGAACATAAAAATGAAAGCAAATGAGAACTTTGACAACAAAATGTGACCTTCATTTTGTCAAAAGGAAACATACTCTCCAACCGTTCCATCGACTCGAATTCTTGTACCGAGATAATTGTTATCTCCAAAGAAATCAACGGCGAGTCTAAATAAATAATAATAATCAGTAAGTGAAGAAACCATCGGATGTACTTCAAAATGAAATAGATGATAAAGCATTGATGCATTGGACAATAGCCACACACTATCTAAAAGAAGATGCTTACAAAAAATTGTCGTGCAATGTACCAATATCAGGATGATTGGGAAATCGCGATACTAGCTTCAACGGAGAGCGAGCAGATCTGCCATAAGGCATAAAGTTGAAAAATAAGACAACAGCCGAACAAAGATGGGTTAAGGCAGAGACCAAAAAGAAGAATAAAGGATAGTAGCAGAGTGTTACCTGTATACATTCCATTTTCCTGTCTGCAATTTCTCTGGCAGCACAACACTGTAATTCTGTTCTGCTCAAAGATCAATTTCAATTTCAATTTCAATATCAATATCAATATATGTTAGTTAATCACAGAAAAAATTAGCAATAGATGGCAGCTTCTGAATGATAAATCAGATGAATTGGCTATCAGCCGCTAACATCTCTTCCTCTGCCTCAAAATACATGGTCACTTCCTACAAACAAGCTCTTTTTCACATAAACATGCAACCATTACTTCAAATTCAAACTCAAACCATAGTTTTACCCTCTAGAATTAGTTCAATAAAGACACCAGTAACCCTTCAAACCAATTATTATTTCCCCAGTGACCGATCTACAAGAATGATCGAAATACTTATGATACAAATTAAATCCAACCAAAATACTTATTGGTCTCTATCTGAAAGACAGTCCTCAAAATCCTACAATCGAAAGGTCTTAATGAACTGTCAAGTTCATGCTTCTTATGCATAATTGCCAGATTTTATTTTAAGAAGAATCTTTTCCAGTTTCTACATCATAATAAGATAGACCAATGAAAAAAGAACAATCAATCAAGACCATCCCAGACCCAGGATATACATTAATAGTACCGATAAAAAGATGTTACTTTTTTAATGGAAGGGAATATTAAGCCTAAAGCAACCTCCCAAAGCAGAGAAAGCAATTTTCATCTGAAACGTACCAGAGAGGAACTCAGCAGCGGTTGGGGAAGAGCGGAGGTGGGAATGAGAAAAGGCGGAGTCAACGACTGAAACAAGGTGGGCATGAATGGAGTTAAGTCGACGTTGAGCTGTGGTGGAATCCATTGAGGTGAATCCTTTCCCGTTTTCTGGTATGGCGCGTTTGGATTTTAATGATGACATTATAAGAGTTCGTTACGGTTTTTAGATAAGAGCTATCCTTTTGCGTTTTCTGTTTTTCCATCTGAAACGGGATGAAAGAAAATATGGCTCAAATGAATAAAGAATGGAAAGGGACACTTTTGTCTTTATATTGTGTCTAATTTTCATCATCTCACTAACCAACTTCTAACTCAGATTATGTCATCTAGTAGTGAAAATGCGACACCCATAGTATCAGCTAGCAACAAGTCAAGAATACATTGTGGCACCCGATCAAACACACAAAGCCCCAATCAATCGGCAACAGAATTCTTCTCCCTTGGTACTACTCAAGAGTCCATGCCCACTCGCTACCCAATGCATCCTAATAATATTCAACCAAAAAGACATTTAGTTTTGTTTACAAAGATGTTATTTCTTTTCACTCACGTTATAGTTGTGCTGCTATCATATAGTGATTATTATTATCTTCATTCATATTATAATTGCATTCATGATTTTTATTTTCGATACATAAATCTCATACATTATCAAAAAAATAATAATATTTTATTATTAAATATAAAAAATATAACAAACTTATATATAAATTCTACCAACTTTATTAAAATATAATTAGATACTATTTATAATATTATATTTTTCTCTCACAAAATCATAAGATCTTTAAACTCTAAAAATAATAAAATAATGGTTATAATTAACATTTAATTTATGTTTTAGGATTTTGTTCCCCTTAGATTTATGTAATAATCATATATCAAATATTATTCCTTTAATATAAGAAATATATTTATACAAATTTAAATATATATTTATTGTATTTATATTATTATTTAAACTCTTAATTAAATTGATATCATGAATCAACCGAATATCAATTTAATTAAAATATAACTAAAAGTAATCTTACTTTTCACAAAATAAAATACATTATTATGAAAGTATTTTATATATTTTATAAAAAAAAACTAATATATATGGTAAGATTTGACCATAAAAATACATAAATTTTAAACCTTCAATTTTACAATTTTAACTAAAACTTTGGATACTTTTTAAATAGTATTTTACATAATTTTATAAAAATCATGTCAAATGTCCCAGTTGTCAGTTTTTTATTGCATGTTTGGTGTCAACACAATAAATGCTTCTTGTCTTCACGTCCAAATGTTGATAAGTTGAAAGCTTGTGAGCTTGGCTTCCTTTTTAATGTCCATGTTTAATTTTCGTTCGAGTTAGGTTGGCCTGATAAAGGTTTAATTTCGTCCTTAATCTTTGCATTTGCTGTTATAAGAGGAATTAAAAATTTTACTCTGAAACTAATTAGCTTGTATATGTTATATACAATTAATACCATTGCTTCATTTACACTCATTTAATTTTTAATTGATTATGTATATATATATGTGTGTGATCTTGATACCAAATAAGTAATAAATCAACGGTTTTAATATACTTGATTGAATTGCAGTTGAGTTCGCAATAATAGAAATGAATTTTATTGTGAAAAAAAATTGAATTATGAGTAAATATAGATATGACTTTTCCAATGACTAAAATGAATCCAACAATCATAATTTTTCTATATAAATTCTTCTAAACTTCATTCTTTTTAACTCAGTACTCAATACTCATTCCTCAATTTTCAATTTTCAATTCTCAATCATCAATCCTCAATTATTTCTTTAATTCTTTTTTTGAATTTTATTCTCTTCGATCTTATTTTATTCCTTATAATTTTTAAATGACAAATCAACATATTCGTTCAGATGACAAGCATATCTCTAACGTTCAATGACAGATGGTAAGAAAATATTATTAAATTATTTAATTTTAAATAGTTAATTATTATGCTGATTATTAATTTTTTTTGTTTATATTCTCAGCCCGAAGATCGAATTTTGGAGACGTACATAGACAATTAAAGCAAAGGTGCATCGAATGTTATTTATGAAGACTTGTGAGATGAAGGAGTTTTATACGTGGCTCACATACTCAGGGGGGCTAACTTGGATGCCCCCACTTATCAGTGTTTTGGTCGAAAGATGGAGACCTGAGGCATACACATTCTATTTTCCCTACAGTGAGTGTACAATTACACTCGATGACGTTAGTCTACAACTCGATCTTCCAGTTGAGGAGGAAGTCATTACAAGGCCAGTGATTAGTGCCGATTAGAGTGCAACATGCAAGTAACTACTAAGAAATGTGTCAGACAAGTTTAGGGGTAGCCAAATTGAGATGAGATGGTTGGAGGACAACTTCAAAACTATCTACGCTTCCTCGAGTGACGTTGAAAAAGAACAATTCGCACGCGCATTTATCTAGAGGTTGATCAGGGGTCTACTAATGCCAGATAAATCTTGCAATCTTGTACATTTAAAGTGGCTACTACTACTAGCTGACTTGAAAGAAGCAAGATGACTTAGTTGGGGCTTAGCGGTGGTGATATTGTACCGAGAAATGTGTCAAGTGACAATACCAAATACAGTTAAATTCGCTAGTTACATGCTCCTTCTTCAATCATAGGCATAGTATCGACTACCATTTTTATGCCTCTGAGTGGAACTCCTTTACAAATTCTCACTTGTAATATGGTAAAATTCATTTGATAATACCATTATCGTTTTTATTTTTCATTGTTGTAATTTTGAAATAACATATTATTTGAATAGGTGGAATAAGCCCGCTAGATATAGTGGTATACCAACCGAGCTTAAGGATATCCAACTAGCTTTAGATCATCAAATCAAAGAGGAGGTTAGTTTATGATCGAAGTTATCGGTTTTTTATTTCAACATTTGAAATTAAATATTAGGCAGGTACTAAAATTTATAAATTCGTACAGCAATTTGTATGGATGCCATATGTGAATTCGAGGATTTAAGAATGTATTTCGGCTGAATTTTTGGCCAGTCGCAACATCTGGCACATGAAAGTGTTGTTAGTTATTTTTGCAACGGTAAAGATGCATGAATTTGATCGAGTGATACAACAGTTTGGGTTTATGATTCCGTTGCCACCCTAGGAGCTCGATGACCTGGTTAAGATTAATATGCGGGGGAGACTCGAGGAAGATTGGCCAACATTCCATAAAAATTATATCGAGATCTGGCAACGTAGGTACGATTACTTGCCAATGTGTAAATCATTTCTTACGTCGTAGTTGGTGATATCTCCAAATTACATGGATTGGTTCTGGCACAATGACAAGTCATTTCTACTACTAACTTCAAAATAGAGTAGGCAACATCACTGTAAGAGGTCAAGATGAGGGCCCATCAATCCTAGGTCTGGAGAAAATGTCACAGGGGATCAACATCTGCTCTACCTCTACAAGAGGATCCGGTTTTCGTGCAACCTCCTAGTCAGTATGGTTCATAAATTTTTCGTTCTAACTCAGTTTATTTGACATAAGCATCACAACATCCACAATTTTTCCCCGCATCAACACTTTCAGCTCTAGTTTATTTGACACAAGCACCACAACACGTACAACTATTCCTTGCATCAACACATTCAACACAATCAAATTTTCAAACATTATATGTGCGTTCAAGTTTGTAAACTTTGTTAATGTAGGTTATGCAATCTACACGGGTTACGGCACATGCCACAATTACATTTGCACATGGATAACGAAGCGCTTGAAATATCCCACAATTGTAGGTCATTTGTCTCAAGTTTACTAGGTATACTTCACTAGTAACTCTTCGATCGAGTCTTTAGGGCTACTTAACCTAAAATACTAGATTTGGTAGCAAGTGACACACTAAAGTTGTTAAGTTCATGATTTCTACATTTTCCCCAATAATTTTCAGCACCGACTCACACCAAATGTGACTTTGTTCTATATTTCCCGTGTATGTCTCAACCCGCTTTGGAAATAAGGTTGCTAATCGAAAATACTTTTCCTTAACCACCAAGGTTACCAAAAAATGACGCATTCCTTTTAGTACAGAACTAATGCATCCCGCTAGGCTCGTGGTCATATCCTCGTATCATAGTCATTCGTTGTACGACTGAATCCACTACTCTTTTGGTATCCCATCGAGGTACTTCGTACCCAGTCGGTTTATAGCTCGTATTCTTTCCAGCATTTCATGGAATCGATGTTAGACGAGCTCGTACATTGTCAATGACAATCAATATTGCAATCAAGAAAAATAACCCAAATGTATATGATAAGCTATTATACATGAAAGAAATTCTATGCACAACATACCCATGGTAATGACATGTCACCGCTCCGCATCCTTATGGTATCGACCCATGTAGTTAGACCCTATATGATGTAAACAGTACTTATGGTGTGCAGGATCCCATAATCTTGAACATCGATCGAATGCAGCCTGTATTTCGATGCCCTTATAGAAAATGATGCATATATCGGGTTGCGGCACAACATGCCTTCTCAGGTTAATTAAGAATAAATCTCAATCATCCTTAGATTCCTCGGGAGTTATTGCAAAAGTTATTGACAAGATTCTTCAATTACCATCCTATGCAATAGCTAATAACAAGTTATAGTCGTATCTTCCGTACAGGAATGTGCCATCAATTTGGACAAATGGCTTACAGTACCAAAATTTAGTTACGCATTGCTTGAAATTCTAAAAAAAAAATAGTGGAAAACTCTTTTTCCAATTACCAAGGGATTGTCGTAATACACAGGCTCCATTTTTAACTTAGTTACGGAACCTGATACGTACCAATCTAGTACCTAACACCATTGCCATAATTCATTGTAGGATTTCTCTCACCCGCTATGCATCTTCTCCAATGTCTTTTGTTTTTCCAACCATGCTTTGTGGATGGACACGATGTAATCGAAATCTTTACAAATGTGTGCAATCAAAATTGGGACCAGAATCCTAGGACTCGCTTTGACTATGGGTAATATAAAGTCAGATATCATGTCCAAATCCAATTTCAGGTGACCGTTCGACATGCCTGAAAAATAATAAATTGGTGATAACTCTTGAAAAGAGTTATATTTCATGCCTACAGACTTAGTTAATTACCTGTACTTAAGTGATTTTAGTTGCATTTTAGTATATTGCATTAATATTTTTAGAGCATTGCATTAATGAGCTTGGATTGTGCTTAAGTGCTATTATATGTTGCTTTTAATTACCTATTGCAAGGACTTGTTTGGTGGTTGATTGGCAAGTGCAAAGTGTAGGAAGAGTAGAGGGTTGAAGGTTTGACGTCACAAATTTCAGGTAGTTTACCAACATAAATGCTATGGCAATACTTGGAAGATGCCTAGTCAGCACTTAATGCGTACCGTTTTCAGTCCCAGTTGTACTTGTACTAGAAAAATCTACCTAAAAAGAGAGAGAAATGATTATGAGCTGATAAACCTACCCTAAAAGGTCAAACTTATAAAAGCCAAAAGGGGAACCCTAAAAAGGGGCAGTTTTCCCGAATAGAAGAAAAAGAAGAGCAGTTTTGACAGGAAATGAGGGAAGGACCAAGAAGGAAGGCAGCTGAAAAAAGAGAAGACGACTTCATCATCTTTGGCAACTGCAAGACATTGTGCTGCTGGTATTGAAAGCTGAATAGGTGAAAGCCAACATCTCAGAATTTCTATTTTTATTCTTATTATATTTCCTTTAGAACTTAATTGTAAAAGATTATGTTGATTACTACATTAAACTTGAACTCGATTTACTCAGCTATGAGCTAAATCTTTGAGGCTTGGGATTTTTTAGTTGAACCCTTTAATTTCTATTAATGTTCACAATTTAAGTTGGAATTATTCTATTGTTTTATTCAATGGTATTTCATGCTTATTACAGGCTGTGTATTGACGAATATGCAGTAAGTTGTTAAGATAACTTAATGTCAACAAGGTTAAGTTATTTGGATAGACATTAGATGATATGAGTAAATGAAAAATTATTTATTCACAGCAACCTCTAGACATAGAGCCTTGCCTAATTCGAAAGAGGGTAGAAAAGATTAGTGGCAGCCGAACTTAAGCCTATAGACATATAGTACCTTAGAGAATATAGCCCAAGGTTTTTTGTTAAGAGAAGCAAACTATTGTAGAAACATATCGAGTAGTAGAATGTTCAAGACTTTGCTGTGGAATTAATAGTTAGAAAAGGTAGATGTATCAGTAATCCCAGTTGTCCTAATCAACATTGCAATTACATAATCTTCTTTTCTGTAGTTACTTGGTCATGACATTATTGCTTCGTTTACTTGTTTTGTATTACACATTTTATACATCATCATTCACTCATTTTACCATTACATTCTCACTGTTATTTTACTTCAGCATTAATCCAGTATAACTCTAATAACTCGACCAAAATATACCATTCTAATATCTGTGGAGACGATCTCACTCATCACTTTATTACTTGTTTGACGAGTATACTTGCACAATTCACACATTATATTCACAAGTGACAATTGGGTCACCATATATAATAAAATGCCAGAAAAAAAAGTTAGAATTTGAGTCGGTGTTGTTAACCATAATACATACTAGCTACAACATATGTATGTGGCACGATAAACTTCCAAATCATCTAGAACACTGACTTCTTTCTGACAAATGCCATGATTTCCATGGACATCTTGTTCTACACTACGCAGTTCGCCTCATATTTCTCAAATCAAGAGCATATAACGGTGAAATTGATGCCAGATGTATGCTATATCACTTGACTGTAGTTACAAAAGCATATTTGGAGTCAAACTCCATCCCAACCTCTAAACGACCAAAACTTGTTGATGAAGTCATATGCCTTGGTCTTCTATGAAGGAGGTCTAGGAATTCTACACCACTTTCGGTAGCAAGATCGAGCTTACGTATGTGGGGTAGGGGTTCGTACGCTGTGAAAACCGGATCATCCCATCGAGTGATGTTCGAAGCTTGACTGTTAGATCCATTGTCTTGTGATTTAATAGGAATGAGATTTGATTATGAAATTACTACAGTTTCTACACCATCCGGTCCGGCTTCCTTTATTGGGTCATTATCTATTTTTGACCCCTCTTCGTCCTCTTGTCCCTCTTCGTTACCAACGACAATTTTTTTTTCCTATTGGTTGGATGTGCCCTCGTCGGTCGTGGTTGTTAGTGGTAAATCGTTCGTTCTTGTAAATCTAATGTCAATCCCAAAATCACTTATGTTTGGCCCACCCTAATAACTTGATGGCATACCCGTGTAAGTGTTATCAGTGTTGAGCATAAGCGTGTCGAAGTTGAAATCAAAGGCGCTAATAGAATGTCGTACGAGTGTGTCATAGGCCCAATAACCAGTTACGCCCAACTGTCCTTCGAATTTGAAATCGAGAGGTAAAACTGATGCACGCCTTACGATTGATGACGATTCTGATGTGTCCTGGTATGAGCTTTGTAGTAATGATGTGAATCCATTGCACAACTGTGTTGTCAGACTTTTTACTTATTGATCTGGCATGGAATCTGACAGATACGATGTAATCGAGCTCAGGCCACCTTCGTCCTCTTCGATGAAGTAAAAAATGACATATCTAATGGGGTTAAATGACATTAGATATCTATATTTCATGCTTAAAATTCTTCTTCGGATCCCCACTTTGCGCCTAATCCTTGTCCGAAGCTCTTTTGACATTATGCTTTGATTAAATTCCAGATCTTCAGATTAGGTTAATACAAAAATGAGTCTAATTTCGATGTCACAAATTTGACCATTGTAATGGAAAACATCACTGACTCATCTACTGTTGTCTTTCAAGATGACATTTAACCAATTTTAATATATTTTCAACAACCAATAACTTAATATAATTGATAAAAAAATTTCTTGATTCACTAATCTATCAATCTAACATGAATATTCAAAGTACTATATGAGAGATTGAGTATCACTAAGCTTTGTTGTGGATGATATGATCAGTTGCTAGTGTTGTTCCTGTCAACCACCATGTTTCCTTTGTCGAAATTTTGTTGCCTTGCTCAAAGAGGATAGTTTTAACCCTAATCATAATCTTGAGCACAATGGAAGGAAAATAATGAAAATAAAATATTAATGGCTAAGAAATGAAGGAAACACTAAGAAAGTATAAGGTTTAGATCTTTGGAGCCAAAGACTGGCGGAGAAAAAGTAGAGAAAACTATTTGGGGGATTTTTCTTAGGGTTTATCATGACGAGGCCCTTTTATAATTGTCACCTCATCATGATATCAAGTCCTTCCTTGTCCCAACATTACATAACATTATGAGTTCCAAGTCTATTACGTCACGGCTCGTCGCGATGTAGATGACCCCTCATTACGATGTGTGACTATTCATCGAGACAACGTGAACTTCCTCATTCTGGCGTCATCGTCTTTTTCTTTGCGTGTTGGATTGGCTTATCGTGACGTCATTAATTCACATTGATACGTGGAGTGGTTTCGTCAAGACGATGCGACACTCTTCGTCTCAACATTACAAGTTGTTTCGGCCTCCCCGTGAGTAAAATTTTGACTTCTCGATTCGTTCATATTTCTTTCTTTTCACGGACTCGACATCACTTAAAAACACAAAAAAAATACTTGAATTAAAACTTAAAACACAATACTTAAAAAATACTTACATGAAAATTAAGAATATAAAATTAAAAGAAATTTAGACAAAAGTCCTTTTTCGAAATCGGGGTGATTCGTATCACCCCCGTAAAAGAACTTACAGCTGGTCTTCAAGACTTTGGTGCATCATTTGTTCCTCCATCGAGAGATTTAAACCAACACCATTTTTTGATTCCATTGATGTTGCCTTATCTTCGACCGGTGCGACATCTACATCACGAGCCACTTGATGCTGAATCTAAGCCAACCTTAAATTATTTTTTCGGGGTATTAATACTTTGAGCCACTTCACCTCCATGTCATGTGTGGTTCTGTTAACTTGAGATTCATCTTTATTATCAAACAAGAATGAGACGAACTCATCGGTTTCTTTGGTTAGTACCTTCTCAATTTGGCCAGAAAGTGTATCGGCTCGTATACACTTTCATTCAGAATCTAGTTTAGCTCAATGCTAATGGTTAGGTCTACTTCTACATCTATATTACGACTATGTCTATCTCTATGTTAATTGGATCGGAACCGCCTTTCACTATATTCAACATCTCCCCGTGGGCTCTAGTTCTAAGCTCTTGTTGACTATTATCATTTAATACGGAGTGATTGACGAAGATAAGGTGGTTCTTATGATCCAAGCTGAGAACATCGTATCCGATCTCTTCTAACGAAATTTGCGCCTCCATTTGTCATGTTAGTGGTTTTTTTTTCATTTTAAGTGTTTACTCCATTAGTTCTTTTATTTCCACTACATCCACAGTGTAGGTCGTTATGGTTTTCTCGCACGAAATTGTCTCATGTGAATTACAAAAGAGATCAGTTGGATATTTGGATGTCTTTAACTGGTCTGATTATCTTTGGACTTCATTGGTTTTAACTTGAACTTCCAACTTAAGGCAAAAAGACTTATATTCTTCCAACTTTAAGGGAAATTTGTATGATTTTTTGTAATCTTCGCACTTTCAATCATGACTTCGTTGGTTAGTTGAGGCTTCATTCAACCATCGTGATATTTGACTGTTCCCATGTTGCTCATACAAATCTCGACATACCTTATCATCCATGATTAGGTCCAATTCTTGCTAAGTTGAATATTCGGGAACGCCATATTCTCTGTCATCATTCTATTGGTTTGTCGAAGCTCCATTCATCCAACTTGATGCTTCGTTAGTGTACCCATCCTCATCGTATTACAAATACCTCTCCAACTCTTGCTGATTTTTACAATCTGGTTTAGGATGGTTGATAGCAATATAATGGTCTTTGCAATCAAATTTGGGAACATCATGCACAACCTTTTCTAATGGATTCATTGATTTGTTTCTTCGTTGGAACAGCTTTATCATGAACAATCTTTGGTTCTACTTAATTTCCCATTGGTCATATACTCCTTTATCGTAGATTTTGTCATTATACCATGCAAACATCTCACATTCCTTGTCCCAACTGATATCATCATCAATTTCATATCAACGTCACAATCCATGATTAAATTAAATAGTCAACAAGGTACCTAAAAATATTTAACTAAATAAAAATAAAAAAATAATTAAAAAATAATACACTATCTAACTCGTTTTTCTTTCAACTAATATTATTTTGCAAAGCAATTATATTAATAACTTAACCGCCTCCAAACATGTGAACATTTAGAGTTAAAATCGTGCAAATATATATAAATTAAGTGTTGTATCTGCAATCGAACATATCAAATTGTAATATAAAAGTATTCCAGTATTCCGAGGATCGTACCCAAGGGATTGTAGATTGGAGAAATTTATTATTAAATTAATTACTAAAAATAATTACTAATCTAATCGAGTTACAAGTTAGTAGTGTGAATCCAAAATAATTAATCTAAAATTAACCAAATGGAATTTCCTATTCCTAATGCCAACAATGTGAGCTCTTAGCCTATGACCGATTAAATCCCTAATGAAGACATTAATTAGCCTTAATCAAGTCTTTATCACCCTTAGAAAGAATACCCTCTAGATCTCACTGCTTGACACAAGTTATACTCGACAGGATACTCAATCGGTCTCACCTGTCTAGATATTCTATTAGCGGCATCACTTCCTAATATACTAAGTACTCTTGAATAAACACTCAATTTCAGATAAA
This sequence comes from Gossypium arboreum, assembly GCF_025698485.1. Taxonomy (NCBI): domain Eukaryota; kingdom Viridiplantae; phylum Streptophyta; class Magnoliopsida; order Malvales; family Malvaceae; genus Gossypium; species Gossypium arboreum. The sequence continues at coordinate 55,162,815 of NC_069078.1, read as the reverse complement.
ATAATAACTTAATCAATAAATCAAATTCATAACTGAAACATGCTAGATATAAATAATGCACAATAATTTATTCAATTATTCATAGAAACACTAATTGATCAGATTAACAAAAATATAAAGAAAAGAATCAGAGATAGGAGAAAGCTAATGAATAAATATAAAAAAGGTTCTAGAGCAATCCCCGTTCACAATCGTCTTCACATCGGAACAAGAAAAGTTTCGTGTAAGCAAACATAAAAAATAAACTAATATTAAGAACTGAATAAAATAAAACTATCTAGGTCTAGGTCTAGGTCTAACCCAAAATCTAACCACCACTTAGGTGACTCTGAGACGACTTATATAGGATCGATTGTTGCTTGGTGTCCACACAACCCTAAATACCCTATAATTCTAATTAATTTAGTATAGTATTGAATGCTTAGGGTCTAAATAAGGAAATAAACCAAAATTTTCGTCCAAGGAATTAATCATATTTTCTATAATTTTTTCGCATCACAGTGACGTCAAGAAGCCCACGTCGCGATGTCGTTCCCATTTCAGCCTTAACAGTTTCAATGTTTGGTATCGCGATACTGCATGCTAGTGTCACGACACTAGCGTCATCTTTTGTGTTATTGGGCTTGAATTGGCACCCTATGCACTCAAATAGCCTTTTAGCTGTTCCCAAGATCCGAGTTGGCCTAACAAGTTCCAGAAAATGCGTAAAAATGCTTATTTTGCAATAAAATAAATCTAAGCTGATAAAACTAAAAATAATAAATAAACATAAAACTGCTAAAAAATAAGCTCGTTAAGTGCCAAAAATACTCTAATCTGCCACGACAAATTATGGCAGATCAGTAACTCTCAGTATATTTTCCTATGTAAGTCTGTCAAATATATAAACATGATTTTGAAACTTGCTTACAATAGAAGATCTAATACAATCACTACAGGAAATTAAACTTTTAACGGCTTTTTAGTGGCGTTTGGACCAAAAATGTCGTAAATGTTATACATTAGTGGCACTAAATGAAAAACGCTACAATAAGTAAAGCAATACTACAAAATATCCTTTTATTTTTAACGAAACGACACTGTTTTTACTACCTTTAGTTTTATCCCCAAATCAGTTTCCCGAAATCCCTTATTTTTTTCCCTTAAAAATTTTCCCTAAATCCTTTAGATTTTCCCTGATCGTCTGCCGCATCACCGTCGACAGTCCTCTGCTACATCGCCATGTAAGTTTTTATGTTTTTCATTTTGTTTGTTTCTTAATTTATTTTCTCATCTTTCAAATCCTAACCCTTTTCTCTTCGCTTCGCTTTGCTTTCTCTAGTAAAACGACATGCCGTTCTCTTCACTTTCTCCAAAAATTCCTCCTGATCTGTGCAATTAATCTAGTAAATTTTTAATTTCATTCTATATTATTTTATATCTTTTTTTTATTTTCAAATAATGTTATTGGGTTGTTGAATTTTACGAGTTGGAATTGTATTTTTTTTTAATTTTCTGCTAGTTTGCTCCAAGTTGCTTAATTCATATCCATATTATCAAAATCAAAATAAATAAAAAATTTTAAAGAAGAATCAATTTGTTGAGGTCTTAATCTAAGGGTTTTGACTTTGGATTTGAACTCAAAAATCTTATTAAACTTCATGAATCTCACTGTTTTTAATCTCAATTATAAGAGTGAGTACTTTTGAATTGGGTTGTACTTAGCAGAGAACTTGTGTTCCTTATACTTCAATTCCTTGATGAGGAGAAATTTAAAGACATTGTTCATAATTTTGCTCTTACCTGTGCACTCTTTGTTTTTTTTCTTTTCTTTTCTTCTGTCTTTTTATAATTTAAATCTTTTAATCTGTTCATGCATTTTTTTGTGTATTTGTTGATTAATATATTTAAATTTAATAGATTGGAGCAAGAGTCGGGGTTCTAAATATCTCACCAAGATAAAATATGATTGTTAGATATTGAGGAACGAATTGGTATATGGATTAATTTACAGTAAACTGTCATAGAATAGTTTAGTTTCTGTTTTTTTTATACAATCAATTGAAAAGCATACTGGTTTATACAACCTATTGTTTGTTTTATACAATGAATTGAAAAGTTTATTGGAGGAATGAATTGAAAAGTAAACTATTATAGAAAGAGTTTAGTTTTAGTCTTCAATGGTATTGATACATGTGCTTTCTGTCCTTATTTTCAATGTCCTTATTTGCTTTTAACATGATATTTTATTTTAGTGAAAACTAAACTGTCATGTAAAAGAGGTTGCAATGTCCTTATTTGCTTTCTTACTATGCCTATTTATGCATGGTTAATGTTTTTCTGTTTTTAGAACACAATATATGATTGCCATGGGTTCTGTTTACAGCTAAAGATCAGTAAAATAAGGCTACAAACAGTTGGTCAACAAACCAAAGAAATAAAGTTGGAGCAGATGGACCATTAAGATCGTTAGACATTAAGGTGAGGAAATAAACTGCTTATTCGACACACAAAAATATATATTCTTTAAGTAGCATATGTGAAGTGAAGCTTTTATTTGCCTAACATTATGCTGTGCTTCTCTCAGACCAAATTCTTGGAGGAGGACTACAAGCAGCTCAGTTTCATTTTGGTATTCATTCTCCTACAAAACATCTTTAACTATTCAAATTTTCATATATAGATTAATTCTCATTGTAAACCCTATACATAGTTTTGTGTTGAGGTTAAATTTAAAATAGGGTCATGGTTGACTAGATTCATGGGTGCCTGAGTTGATTTTATTAACTAGTCAAGGCATAGTTTTGTGTTGAGGAGTTGGTATTGGGAAATTATGAACACAAGTGTTAGTATTGTTTTTCTTTGGTGAAGGTCGTTTGGCATGGTCTTTATAGGGTATAATAATTGCCAACGATTGCTAATAATTGGCATTCTCTAAAGTTAAAAGTCAATATTGTTCCATTAGTACATAAATCTCGTTTTATTGGGAGATTAATGCTTCCATATAGAGTGCTTTCATAAATCATTCTTCTATTTTCACAAATTTAGAGATTTGTTTCCATAATTGGAAAAATAAAGGTTAAATACTTTTTTAAAAATTAGTATTTTTATCATATTTTGCTTAAATTTTGTTAAATATTTTGTTGGTTGGAAAAGATTGCTTAATATATATCATATATTTATTAAATTTATAATATTTTGCTTCTAAAATAGAGATGGTTAGGTTTTAATTAGTATTAACCATGGAACAAAGTGTTAATATAATAAGTATGACCATTTATATTTTTAAGTATAAAATTTAAATCCCTAAAGTATGAACCTTTTAATACATATTTTTATTTATTTAGATAAAGATATATTTGATTCTATTTAACAATGAATAAAAAATCAAGGAATACAAATTAACTATTACATAATCACATTACAATGGCATTGTAGTCAAAGTGTTTCTCAAAATAATCATCTCAACTTTTAATATAATAACATATTTAGTTATTAATATTTATATTCTCTTATCAATTTGACCTTTATTTTTAAAAACTAAATTTAGCTATTAATTTTTTTAAAAATAGAGTTAAATTATTTTAAGCTCCATGTATACTTCATGTTAATATGACAATATTTGTCTTATATATATCACGTGAATAAATAATTAAAAATTTAAAAATAACATGAAATACACGTAGATAAATACAATAATTTATCTTATCATTTATTTATTATGTTTTTTGGATCCCTACAAAAGAAGTATTGGATAGGCTCATTTGAATTGCCTAATCGAACAACTCCATTTTAAGCTTTCCTTAACTGAATTTGTAAGTACCTCGTATTACTTACATGTTTTAATTTAATACAACATTTTTTGAGATAAATCCATGTTAGTGATTTGAATTAAGGCATAATATCTTACATATCTTATTGTGATATTACTAGCATGAATATAATTAGTTTAGATATGTTTCATTTATATTTGGTTAATTTAATAAACAAATTTTAATTTTTATTAATTTTAATTTATTCAACTTAACAAATGAATATAAATAAACAAGGATCCAACTCATAAACTATTTATTTATAGCCTTAAATTTACGGAATAAAAATTAAGATTAATTAATCATATTATAAACATTGAGATATAAATTTGAGCATAATATAAAAATTAATTGCAATTTGACTTATATCTATTTAGGTTAATTAAGTAATCATATTATAAACATGAATTAAATCTATTTAGAACACTTAAGTAATCGTAATTTATTGTCAACTTTAGACTTCAAGAACTACGAAATGGATAAGAATTAGATGGATTTGTAACATCCCGTTTTTGAGTCAAATCAGAATAGTGGTTTTGGGACCACAAATTCAAGGTAAAAATATTTATTTGATTATTTTATTAAAGTTTACAGCATGATAGAATTATTGAGTGAAAGTTTCGTAAAGAAATTTTACTGTTTGACTACTTAATTCGGTAAAAAAGATTAAATCGCATAAAGCGTAAAACTTGTATTCTATTAGCTAAAAGTGTCTCATAGCCATATGATTGAGAGTGAAATGTTGAATATGATGCCCATGATATATGAATTTCATATGACACATATATTGAGTATTGAATTGAGATAATGGATGATTTCATGTATTTATATGACTAACCTATTGATGAATGCTTGTGTTAGGTATTTGGAAATTGTAATGAGTTTACCTTATTTATTTATCTTGATTTGGTATAAATGGTAAGTTTAATTCTGAATTATACGGGCTCACTAAGCTATAAAGCTTACTCTGTTTCTTTTTCTATGTTTTATAGAGGTTTGTTAGCTCGCTCGTTTCGAACAAGTCAGAGTTCCACATCCCACTATCTAATTGCTGATTGGTACTTTTGAACTTGTGTATATTTGTAAATATGGCATGTACAAGCTAGTTACAAAGATGATAGCTAAGGTTACTTGAGATATAATTTTTGTACATTTTTTAGTATAAGTTAAAGCCATGTGATTTGGCTTAACCTGGTATAATATTTTGGTTGCATATAAGTACTCAAATATGGTATGTTTTGGCAAGTAGTATATGAAATGGAATTATGCAAATGATGTCTTGATTTGTATCAGTCACATGAATGCAAAATGCATGATATTAGTTAAGCAATTAAATATTATGTGGAATTGGCATTATATGTGTATGAAATGTTATGAAATGGCTGTCTATTGTGTTGTAAAAATGTTACCATTTATGCTTGTGTTTACATGTGAAAATAGGGTGGCATAATGGCTTTGCAAATAGCCAATTTTTTGTCCACACAGGTAGAGACACGGGCGTGTGTCTCAGCCGTGTATCCTCTGGTATTGAAATTGAATTGAAGTCAATATGCTCCACATGGTCTCACACACGGGCGTGTGGCTGGCCGTGTGGTACAAGACAATATGTCCCCTATTTAGCACACGGGCGTACGACTTGGTCGTGTTACATAAGTCAATATACCCTATAGGTTTGGCACGGCCTAGCACACGGCGTGGCACACGGGCATATGTGGCCAATTTGAAGGGCACATGGGCTAGACACACGGGCGTGTGGTCGGCCGTGTAACCTAAGTCAGTATGTATGCCCTGTTTTCACACGGCCTAGGACACGGACGTGTCTAGAGTCGTGTGAGGCACACGACCTGCTCACAAGGGCGTGTGACCCTTGAAATGTTAAAATTTTTCTAAGTTTCCAAAATTTTCATATGTTATTAATTTAGTCCCAAATCATTTTTAAATCATGTTTAAGGCCTCGTAAGCCTTTATAAGGGGTAATATGATTGTATTGAATGGTAATTGTATATAAATGTAAATGTATGAGTTATGTATGTTAAATGATGTGTATTGATCGGTAATACTTTGTAACCCTACTCTGATGACGGATACGGGTTAGGAGTTTTACATTTATTGGTATCAGAGCTACGGTTTAGTCGATTCTAATACTAACATAGCGTATGTGAGTCTAGGTATACATGCCATATCTAAAACTGTGATAGTGTGATGACTCTTGACGTTTTCAAATGTGTTTTTATATAGTAATAGATCCCGAACGAGCTGTAGTGGATGATGTAGAGAGTAATGCGTCAGCTCTGGCATAGGGGACAGCGCCTTCAGAATCTAGACCCGTGACGATAAGTCACGGAGGTAAAGCTAAAAAAGCCTTCTTTCAAATAATGAACAAGTGGTTCACACAGTACATTCGTACAAACCCTACTGTTCAACAATCTTGACCCCAACCTATTCTCCAATCGATCCTTATAGTTCCTCAAGGTATAGATCCTTTACGATTGAATAAACCACCTATTGATAAGATACGGAAACACAGGACTGAGGAGTTTAGAGCCACTGTTAACGATGACCCTGAGAGAGCTGAGTTTTGGCTTGATAACACGATTCGGGTATTTGATGAACTGTCATGCACACCTGAAGAATGTTTGAAATGTGTTGTATCACTGTTGAGAGACATCGCGTATCAGTGGTGGAATACCTTGATATCTGTAGTTCCACGTGAAAGAGTTACTTGGGAGTTCTTTCAAGTTGAATTCAAAAAGAAATACATCAACCAAAGGTTCATTGATCAGAAGAGAAAATAATTTCTTGAATTGAAATAGGGTCGTATGTCAATAACTTAATATGAAAGAGAGTTTGTACGACTTAGCAAATATGCTCGTGAATGTGTTTCTTCTGAAGCTATAATATGAAAAAGGTTCGAGGATGGATTGAATAAAGAAATTACACTTTTAGTTGGAATTCTTGAGTTGAAAGAGTTTGCAGTTCTATTTGACAGAGCTTGTAAAGCCGAAGAGCTTTGCAAAAAGAAAAGTAAAGCTGATTCTGAGGCTAGAGATTTTAGAAAGAGATTTAAGGGAAAATCACATCAATCAGCATCAAATAAATCTAGAGAATATCATCCTCGTTCTACGACTTCTACAGGAATTTCGATTAGAGAAAGAGATATGAGACATTTCAGCTCTAAACCTCAAGCGACATCCGTTGCCAGTGTGGGAAGTATTAGAAATGCTGGACCTGAACACTGTAATAAGCGACATTACGGTGAATGTAGATTAGTGAGTGGAGCTTGCTTCAAATGTGGATCTCTTGATCATTATCTTCGAGATTGTCCAGAAAAGTTTGTAGCTGAAAGAGATCAACCGGCGAAAGTAAGTAATACGACTATTAGAGGGAGACCACCTCAAAACACTAAAAATATGAGTGGTAACCGAGGTGCTACGAGAGATTCTACTGTGAGATCAGAGGCATGAGCACCTGCTCGAACTTATGTTATTCGTGCACGGAAGGAGGCATCATTGACAGAAGTTATTATCTGTACTTTTTCTCTTTTTGATACTAATATAGTTGCGTTGATAGATCTTGGATGAACCCATTCATATATCTATATGAATCTAGTATTTAAAAAGAGTTTACATCCTGAGTCTACAGAGTTTGTAATTAAAGTATCGAACCCCTTAGGCAAGTCTATTTTAGTTGATAAAATTTGTAAGAATTGTCCTTTGATGACTCGGGGTTTCTGTTTTTGGGCTGACTTGATGCTTCTACCATTCGATGAGTTTGATGCGATTCTGCGTATGGATTGGCTGACTATGCATGATGTAGTTGTGAATTGTAGATGAAAGACTATCGAATTAAAATTACAAAATGGTGAGATTCTTCGGATTAAGTCTGATGATTCGAGTGAATTACCTATTATGATATTGTCTATGTTAGCTGAGAAATATATGAAAAAGGGCTATGATGCATATCTAGCATACATACTAGATACTAAGGTGTCTGAATCAAAGATTGAATATGTACTTGTTTTTTGTGAGTTTTTGGATGTATTTCCAGAAGAATTATCAGGTTTACCACCGATCAGAGAGGTTGAATTTGGTATTGAATTAGTACCAAGAACAACACCGATATCGATAGCTCCGTACAGAATGGCTCCAACAGAATTAAAAGAGTTGAAACTCAGTTGCAAAAATTGACAGATAGAGGTTTTGCACGACCGAGTTATTCTTCCTGAGGTGCACCGATATTGTTTGTAAAAAAGAAAGATGGCACGATAAGAATGTGCATCGACTACAGACAGCTGAATAAAGTGACTATAAAGAATAAATATCCTCTATTGTAGATTGATGATTTATTTGATCAGTTGAAAGGGGCTACATTATTTTCAAAGATTGATTTGAGATCAGATTATTATCAATTGCGAGTTAAAGAGTCGGATGTGCTGAAAAACGCGTTCAAAACAAGGTATGGACATTATGAATTCTTGGTTATGCCTTCTAGATTAACTAATGCTCCTACAGTTTTTATGGACTTAATGAACCGGATATTCAGAACGTATTTAGACAGATTTGTTGTTGTATTTATTGACGATATTCTAATCTATTCGCGAGATGAATCTGAACATACCGAGCATTTGAGAGTTGTGTTACAAAATCTACGTGATAAGCAATTATTTACAAATTTCAGCAAATATGAGTTTTAGCTTTGTGAGGTTGGATTTCTGGGGCATATTGTTTCAGCTGACGATATCAGAGTTGACTCAAGTAAATTCTCTGCTATTATTGATTGGAAACCTCCGAGAAATGTGTCTGAAGTTCGTAGTTTTCTAGGTTTAGCGGGCTATTACCGAAGATTTGTGAAATGATTCTTGATAATTGTGACATCGATGACACGACTTGTAACACCCCTAACTCGTGACCGACGCCGGTGTCGGACACGAGAGGTTAACGGCCAAATCCTCTCAAGATACCAACTAATTTGACATTACCAGTCAGGCTGGAAAACTGCGTCACCGTTGCCTTAAAAATCATATCTCGAGTTTCAAAACTCGGAAACTGGTTTCGTAAATTTTCCCTGAATTTAGACTCATATACCCATCCATGGATTTATTTTTAGAATTTTTGGTTGGGCCAATTGGTACAGTTTATTAGTTAAAGTCACCCATATTACAGGGATCGACTGCTCTGACCTTCGTGCGTTACAACTTGGATATCTCTCTGTACAGGGCTTTAATACTGGTGCCGTTTGTTTCTAATGAAACTAGACTCAAAATGGAATCTGTACATATAAGGCATGACTCCTAATTCTTTCTGGATAATTTATGGAAAATTTTCAAAGTCGCGACAGGGGTCCCAGAAACCGTTCTGGCCCTGTCTCACGAGAACTTTAATATCTCTCAATATACTGCTCATATGGTCGTTTCGTTTCGTCCATATAAAATAGATTCATCAAGGTGCAATTTCATAATTTACTCACTATTTAATTCTACTTCTACTATTTTTAGTGATTTTTCAATCTCATCTCACTGCTGCTGTCCGCAACAGTTACTGCAGTAGACTATGCCAATTTCATGAATCTTTCCTTGGCCTTAATCATCCATCATACATGACACAAATTATGGGCACCATATCGAAATTAGAGTTTCTAAGACTCGTGGCTATAGGTTCTAGCATCCCACTCGATGACCACATAGGCCATTTTCACATGGCTTAAAGTTTACAACCCACAATTCGACAAAACAAAATAGCCTATACATGCCAAATGTTCTTCAACAACAAAAACAATACCACAAGATTTCAGCCGGTGTGATGACTCCAACGACGGCCCCGATCACGCAAACAATACGAGTCCGAGAGACCTAAAATGGGTGACAAGAAAACACCGAGTGAGTTTACAACTCAGAAGTCATAAGCATTCATTAATCCACCGATAAAGTTACTACTACATGTACAACAAATGAGGCTAGGTACTCGTCCATATCGAGTCTATACCATAATACCTCGGACCTTTCGGTCCAATCTCGTACCAAGTCATACATCCACATTTCATATTCTACACAACAAGATAATCAAACATTTTTACACATTAACTCATTTTCCAGCACAACCATACAATTTCAATCATCACATAGATTTAAGGCTTACCAAATTCAACCCCAAGCATGAACGTATTCTCTATTCGTCATGAGCTCGAGGTACTTACCCGATTCGCTGTCCGGGATTAACTCGATAATGTCGCACACTCAGTGCCAATTGTAATACAAGAGCATATAGTGAATCCGCACACTTAGTGCTATATATTTTCAGCTCGCACACTTAGTGCTATAGAATCAAACTCGCACACTTAGTGCTGTACAATTTTAAACCCGCACACTTAGTGCCAATCTTGTCACCGTGTCCATTTATACCCGCACACTTAGTGCCGTGACCAATACCTTATGCATTTTGCTGCCTTTATACATTCAACAATGGCATCATTCCATACACATACATTTTCATTTACACATCAATTCATTAAACACAATTGCATATATATTATGATCATTTAAATCAACACCAAATATATGCTTAATGACTTACCTTGTGTTAGGTAAAATAGTTCCAAGTCGGCTACTCGATGACCTTCGATTTCCCTTGTTGGACGCCTCTCCTTTAAGATCTTGAGCTAAATCAAACAAATTTACTTCTCAATCGAGACACATACACACGGCAACCATATACATTTCAAAGGTCAATTTATTCAGATCATTTGTCCATATATTAGCTTTTAACGATTTGGTCACTAGGGCGACCATATTTAACTTTCAAGCATTCATTTCTAATTTTAGTTAAACAATGCCAATGCCATTAGCTACTAATGACACACACACACACATATAAGCACATTTAGCATTTGATACATTCGGCCTTAGCATAATTTCATTAAGAGTCCCCATTAGCCACTTCACTCATCAATTATCTCAACTACTTGATAATCCATACTTATCATGCTAGCCGAATATTTCTTATTCAAGTTCATCATCTTCATATTCGCACTAACATCACAATCTCATATCATGGCCGAATGCTCCTCTTAAACTATTGTTCATCTAGATTTAGCATGAAACAACAATCATCACCCTTGTTAGTTACCCTAGCCGAAAAACTCACTTATTCAAAAACCAAGATTTCAACATGGGTTACCTAAAGAACTTGATAACTAGTTCAAATTTCATCCATCTAACTTACTAATCAAATGTGTACAACATTTCCACCATCTTCTTTAACATCTACCATGGCCGAACGCTCATATCACCATAATTTTTCAAAGATTTCGCATGGTTAAATAAGGGCTTAGAATCTAGCTTAAAACCATGCTAAGATTTAAAGAGCTAACTTGAATTCTTACCTTAATTTCCAGCTCAAGGTGGCTGAATTTCTTCCTCTTTTCCTCTTCTACACTGCTAAGAAGAACCAAAGTATGAAGCCTTTTCCTTCTCCCCTTTTTTTTTTTTCGGTCATGCATGAGAATGATGGACACATTTTTTTCTTTGTTTTCTTCCTTTAATTTTTCATTAGTTTATTTCCCATGCTTCTTTTTTTATTCCTCCTTACATAATCCATTAGCTAGACATGTTTGAAACATGTTTCCCTTGCCCATAACTTGTCATGGTCAACCACTTATCCAAAATAAATGGAGTATTTGACATGCAACTCCATTTATTTTACTTCATTCTTTATTAACCTCTTAAAATAGCCACATATATTTAAATCCTTCACATGAGTCCTTTTTCTTTCAATTCACAATCAAATTAACTAAATCAAAGAATTCAAAATTCACACATGTATTTTCACATATTCTAGACAATAAATATTACGTTTGAACATGTCGGTGACTCGGTTTAGCGGTCCCAAACCACTTCCCGACTAGGGTTAAATTAGGGATGTCACAACTCTCCCCACTTAAGAAATTTTCGTCCCGAAAATCTTACCGTAAATAGGCTCGGTATCGCTCTTTCATAGAGTCCTCAAGTTCCCAAGTGGCTTCTTCCATCCCGTGTTTATGCCACAACACCTTCACTAATGGAATTTTCTTGTTTCAGTAGCTCTTTTATTTCACGCATCGAATGCGAACCGCTCTTCTTCATAGCTCAAATTAGGTGAACCTCGACCTCGATGGAGTAATTACGTGTGTCGGTCGACCTATATCGTCAAGCATCGAAACATGGAAAACGCTAGAATCTTTTCGAGCTCGGGGTAAAATTAATCGATACGCCATCGCCCAACTCGTTCAGATACTTCAGATGGACCGATGAACTCGGACTCAATTTGCCCTTACGGCCAAATCTAAGCACCTTCTTCCGTGGTGAAACTTTGAGAAAGACCTTGTCTCCAACCCGATATTCAACATCTTTTCTTTTCAAATCCGCATACGACTTTTGGCGATCCGGCGACTTTCAAACTTTCACGAATTACTCGAACTTTTGCTCGGCATCCTTAACCAAATCAACCTCAAGAATTTACTCGCACTAAGTTCACCAGAATAATGGGTACGGCATTTACGATCGTATAAAGCCTCGTAAGGCGCCATCTTAATACTTGATTGAAAGCTATTGTTGTAGGCGAATTCAATCAAAGGTAAATACCGCTCCCATGAACCACTAAACTCAAGGATGCAACATCTCAACATATCCTCGAGTATTTGAATTATCCGCTCGGATTGACCATCGGTTTGGGGATGAAAAGCGGTGCTAAAATGCAGCTTGGTACCCAAAGCATCTTGCAATTTCATCCAAAATCGCGACGTAAATCTTGGGTCTCTATCCGACACGATAGAAATAGGCACCCGTGTAATCTCACAACTGGGAAACGTACAATTCGGCTAGTTTGTCCATTGAAAATCCGTGCGTCACGGGGATAAAGTGAGCCGACTTAGTTAGTCTATCGACAACGACCCAAATCGCATCCTTCTTACTCACCGACAATGGCGGTCCGGATACAAAGTCCATTGTGACTCGATCCCATTTCCATTCGGGTATCATGATCGGTCAAGTAATCCCGATGGCACTTGATGTTCCGCTTTCACTTGTTGACATATCGACACCTTGAAACAGATTCAAATGTCTCGTTTCATACCGGCCACCAAAATTGCCGCTTGTGTCATTGTACATTTTAGTACTACCCGTGGATTGACATTCGACTACAATGGGCTTCATTTAGAATTATCGAAATAAGTTCAATTCTTTGGAACACACGACGACTTCGAACCTCAAACAATCGTCATCATCAATTTGAAACTTTGATTCCTTGTTCGTAACACACTCAAATTTCGCTTTGCAAGCAACTCCTCATCAACTTTCTCGAGCTTCCGAATTTGATGAGCCAACAATGGTTTGGCCTTTAATTCGCTACTAACACATTGTCGGGTAGAATAGACAAGTGTACATTCATCGTCAGAAAAGCAAATAGTGATTTCGACTTAAGGCATCCGCAACCACATTGGCCTTTCCGGGTGATAATCAATAACGAGTTCATAATCTTTTAACAACTCGAGCCATCGCCTTTGTCGAGATTTAAGTCTCTTTGAGTCATCAAATATTTGAGACTTTTGTGATCCGAATACACTTGGCACTTCTCACCAAATAAGTAATGTCGCCATATCTTTAAGGCGAATACGATGGCGACCAATTCGAGGTCATGGGTTGGATAATTTTTCTCATGTGGCTTTAATTGTCTCGACGATAGGCCACAACTCGACCATCTTGCATCAATACGCAACCTAACCCAAGTAGGGAGGCATCACTATAGATGACAAACTCTTTGCCGATTCGGGTTGTACTAGAACCGGAGCTTTTCGTCAAATGGGTTTTCAATTGGTCGAAACTTTTCGACACTTTTCCGTCCATTCAAATTTGACATCTTTCCAAGCGCTTTGTCATGGGTGTGGCTATCATCGAGAATCCTTTCACAAACCGTCGGTAGTAACCGCAAGCCCCAAAAGCTCCTAACTTCGGTAACATTCCTTGAGGTTTCCAATTGACTATGGTCAAATTTTGTTCAGTCCACCGACACCGATGCGACACCACGTGCCCCAAAAAGCTAACCTCTTTCAACCAAAATTCACATTTATTGAACTTTGCGTATAACTCGCTTATCTCGTAAGATTTGCAACACTAGCCTCGTGTTCAAAGATGTTCGGTTTCATCTTCGAATAGACCAAAATGTCATCGATAAATACAACTACGAACCGATCCAAGTATGGCCTGAAAATTCTATTCATTAAATCCATAAACACCGCAGGGCATTAGTGAGCCCAAACGGCATCACCAAGAATTCAGTAGTGACCGTACTCGCTCTAAAAGCGGTTTTGGTATGTCCGATTCTCGGACCTCAACCGATAGTACCCGACCTCAAATCTATCTTTGAAAACACCGAGGCTCCCTTTAATTGATCAAACAAATCGTCAATTCGTGGCAATGGATATTTATTCTTTATCGTCACTTTATTGAGTTGACGATAGTCGATGCACAACCTCATGGTTCCGCCCTTCTTCTTCACAAACAATACAGTGTGCCCCATGGAGAAAAACTCGGTCGAAAAACCTCTATCCGTCAATTCTTGCAATTGAACCTTCAATTCCTTTAATTCCGTTAATGCCATACGACACGGGCTATTGAAATCGGCGTAGTACCCGTACAACTTCGATGCCAATTCCACTTCTCGAACCGGTGGCAATCCCAGAACTCCTCGGAAAAACATCCGAATACTCACAAACCACTGGTACCGATTCGAGTTTCCTTTCCGCTCTTTACTTCCAAACACATACGCAAGGTATGTTTCACACCCTTTTCACATATCTTCGAGCGTCATAGAAGATATTATCGCTGGCACTCCTTTTAAATCAAGAGACTCGACTCGGACTACCTCATTATTTGCACTCCTCAAATCAATGGTTTTCCTTTTGCATCCACCACCGCATCATGCACGGTCACCAATCCATACCAAGAATAACATCGAATTCATGAAATGGTAGAAGCATCGATCGGTAGGAAAACAGATTCTCGAATTATTAGGGGCATCTCTTGCACACTTTATCAACAAGCACGATTGACCCAAAGGGTTTGACACTGAATTACGAACTCAAGAGACTCAACAGTAGAGTCTTACCGGATGCTAAGGTTTCACATACATATGAGTGAGTAGAGCGGGGTCAATCAATGCAATCACAATAGTATCAAAGAGAGTAAAAGTACCAAAGGATAACGTCAGGGAGGATGCCTCCTCTCGCGCGGATGGCATATGCTCTAGCAGAGCATCGGGTCTCGGATCGGACGGCCAGATTAGAGGCTCCTCTCGATTACCACCCCTACCTCCAGAGATTCTCTGGGCCTACCTCCACCGTCGCTCCACTAGGTCTTGCACCTTGCGCCTTATTCCTCTCATCTAGCTCCGTGCAATCTCTAATGAAGTGGTCCTTCAACCGCATCCATAACAGCCCTATTAATGCACTTACCCCAACATTCACCTAGGTGTCGCCTTCCACATTGGGGGCATTCAGTCTCTCTTGACGACTATTGCCCACACTAGCTATCAAGTAGCTCGAGTCCGCCAATGGTCGGGCTCTAATGGAAATTCCCGCGTCGTCCTCGACTTCATCGGTGTCCTCCCGAACCTCTTTACACCGAGAACGGAGCTTTACTCGTCGATCTTTTACGGTAATCTCTTGCTTCACATTCAGCCTTCTTCTTCTCCTTCCCAAGTTCTTCCACCTTGCGTGCTCGCTCGACTAGTGTCACGAACTCCTTTATCTCCAAAATTCCCACTAGTAACTTTAACTCTTCATTCAATCCTTCTTCAAATCTTTTGCACATCGCAACCTCATCAGCCACACACTCCCGAGCATACCGACTAAGTCTTACGAACTCATGTTCAGATTCGATACTGGCCATCCGCCTTGCTTGAGTTCTAAGAATTCCTTACGCTTATGATCGATGAACTGTTGACTAATGTATTTCTTTCAAATTGAATTGAAAGAAATCCTGTAACTCGCTCATTTGGGACTACGGAAATTAAAGTCCTCCACCAATAGTAAGTCGAGTCTCAGAACAAGGATATAGCACACTTAAGACATTCATCGGTGTGCATGACAGTTCATCTAACACTCTAATGGTGTTATCGAGCGTAACTCGGCCTTTTCAAGATCATCAAGAACTATGGCCTTGAACTCCTCGGCCCGCTTCCTAATCAAGTCCACGGTGGTTTACTCACCTCACGGATCAATAACTGGAGGCATTATGGCTCTTGGGTGGAGTATTTAAATTCGGAATGGTTGGACAGCCGGGTTGGTTCGGGCATATTACGCGACCCACTCATTCATCATAGTGAAGAAGGCTTGTTTCCCTTCATTTTGATTATTCATGCGGATGACCGAGGCTCAACAGCGGTGTCCCTTGCGCAGAGCAGCCGCTACACTTTCAACGCCATCCGCCAAGGGTCTCTCTACCCGGGTTCCATCGCTAATCAAAACAAAAATTTCAACCGTCAAAAGTCATCACATTATTAAGCACTATCAATTTGGCATGTATAGCTAGACTCACACGCCTATGGTAGTCCTAGAACCGACTAAACCATAGCTCTGATACCAATAAATTTGTAACACCCTAACTCGTCAGCCGACGCCGTGTCGGACACGAGAGGTTAACGCCAAATCCTCTCAAGATACCAACTAATTTGACATTACCAGTCAGGCTGGAAAACTGCATCACCGTCGCCTTAAAATCATATCTCGAGTTTCAAAACTCGAAACTGGTTTCGTAAATTTTCCTGAATTTAGACTCACATACCCATCCATGGATTTATTTTCAGAATTTTTGGTTGGGCCAATTGGTACAGTTTATTAGTTAAATTCACCCATATTACAGGGATCGACTGCTCTGACCTTCGTGCGTTACAACTTGGATATCTCTCTGTACAGGGCTTTAATACTGGTGCCGTTTGTTTCTAATGAAACTAGACTCAAAATGGAATCTGTACATATAAGGCATGACTCCTAATTCTTTCTGGATAATTTATGGAAAATTTTCAAAGTCGCGACAGGGGTCCCAGAAACCGTTCTGGCCCTGTCTCACGAGAACTTTAATATCTCTCAATATACTGCTCATATGGTCGTTTCGTTCCATCCATATAAAAATAGATTCATCAAGGTGAAATTTCATAATTTACTCACTATTTAATTCTACTTCTACTATTTTTAGTGATTTTTCAATCTCATCTCACTGCTGCTGTCCGCAACAGTTACTGCAGTAGACTATGCCAATTTCATGAATCTTTCCTTGGCCTTAATCATCCATCATACATGACACAAATTATGGGCACCATATCGAAATTAGAGTTTCTAAGACTCGTGGCTATAGGTTCTAGCATCCCACTCGATGACCACATAGGCCATTTTCACATGGCTTAAAGTTTACAACCCACAATTCGACAAAACAAAATAGCCTATACATGCCAAATGTTCTTCAACAACAAAAACAATACCACAAGATTTCAGCCGGTGTGATGACTCCAACGACGGCCCCGATCACGCAAACAATACGAGTCCGAGAGACCTAAAATGGGTGACAAGAAAAACACCGAGTGAGTTTACAACTCAGTAAGTCATAAGCATTCATTAATCCACCGATAAAGTTACTACTACATGTACAACAAATGAGGCTAGGTACTCGTCCATATCGAGTCTATACCATAATACCTCGGACCTTTCGGTCCAATCTCGCATCAAGTCATACATCCACATTTCATATTCTACACAACAAGATAATCGAAACATTTTTACACATTAACTCATTTTCCAGCACAACCATACAATTTCAATCATCACATAGATTTAAGGCTTACCAAATTCAACCCCAAGCATGAACGTATTCTCTATTCGTCATGAGCTCGAGGTACTTACCCGATTCGCTGTCCGGATTAACTCGATAATGTCGCACACTCAGTGCCAATTGTAATACAAGAGCATATAGTGAATCCGCACACTTAGTGCTATATATTTTCAGCTCGCACACTTAGTGCTATAGAATCAAACTCGCACACTTAGTGCTGTACAATTTTAAACCCGCACACTTAGTGCCAATCTTGTCACCGTGTCCATTTATACCCGCACACTTAGTGCCGTGACCAATACCTTATGCATTTTGCTGCCTTTATACATTCAACAATGGCATCATTCCATACACATACATTTTCATTTACACATCAATTCATTAAACACAATTGCATATATATTATGATCATTTAAATCAACACCAAATATATGCTTAATGACTTACCTTGTGTTAGGTAAAATAGTTCCAAGTCGGCTACTCGATGACCTTCGATTTCCCTTGTTGGACGCCTCCTTTAAGATCTTGAGCTAAATCAAACAAATTTACTTCTCAATCGACACATACACACGGCAACCATATACATTTCAAAGGTCAATTTATTCAGATCATTTGTCCATATATTAGCTTTTAACGCATTTGGTCACTAGGGCGACCATATTTAACTTTCAAGCATTCATTTCTAATTTTAGTTAAACAATGCCGAATGCCATTAGCTACTAATGACACACACACACACACATATAAGCACATTTAGCATTTGATACATTCGGCCTTAGCATAATTTCATTAAGAGTCCCCATTAGCCACTTCACTCATCAATTATCTCAACTACTTGATAATCCATACTTATCATGCTAGCCGAATATTTCTTATTCAAGTTCATCATCTTCATATTCGGCACTAACATCACAATCTCATATCATGGCCGAATGCTCCTCTTAAACTATTGTTCATCTAGATTTAGCATGAAACAACAATCATCACCCTTGTTAGTTACCCTAGCCGAAAAACTCACTTATTCAAAAACCAAGATTTCAACATGGGTTACCTAAAGAACTTGATAACTAGTTCAAATTTCATCCATCTAACTTACTAATCAAATGTGTACAACATTTCCACTATCTTCTTTAACATCTACCATGGCCGAACGTTCATATCACCATAATTTTTCAAAGATTTCGGCATGGTTAAATAAGGGGCTTAGAATCTAGCTTAAAACCATGCTAAGATTTAAAGAGCTAACTTGAATTCTTACCTTAATTTCCAGCTCAAGGTGGCTGAATTTCTTCCTCTTTTTCCTCTTCTACACGGCTAAGAAGAACCAAAGTATGAAGCCTTTTCCTTCTCCCCTTTTTTTTTTTTTCGGTCATGCATGAGAATGATGGACACATTTTTTTTTTCTTTGTTTTCTTCCTTTAATTTTTCATTAGTTTATTTCCCATGCTTCTTTTTTTATTCCTCCTTACATAATCCATTAGCTAGACATGTTTGAAACATGTTTCCCCTTGCCCATAACTTGTCATGGTCAACACTTATCCAAAATAAATGGAGTATTTGACATGCAACTCCATTTATTTTACTTCATTCTTTTATTAACCTCTTAAAATAGCCACATATATTTAAATCCCTTCACATGAGTCCTTTTTCTTTCAATTCACAATCAAATTAACTAAATCAAAGAATTCAAAATTCACACATGTATTTTCACATATTCTAGACAATAAATATTACGCTTGAACATGTCGGTGACTCGGTTTAGTGGTCCCAAACCACTTCCGACTAGGGTTAAATTAGGGATGTCACAACTCTCCCCACTTAAGAAATTTTGTCCCCAAAATCTTACCGTAAATAGGCTCGGTATCGCTCTTTCATAGAGTCCTCAAGTTCCCAAGTGGCTTCTTCCATCCCGTGTTTATGCCACAACACCTTCACTAATGGAATTTTCTTGTTTCAGAGCTCTTTTATTTCACGCATCGAATGCGAACCGGCTCTTCTTCATAGCTCAAATTAGGTGAACCTCGACCTCGGATAGAGTAATTACGTGTGTCGGGTCGACCTATATCGTCAAGCATCGAAACATGGAAAACGCTAGAATCTTTTCGAGCTCGGGGTAAAATTAATCGATACGCCATCGCCCAACTCGTTCAGATATTTCAGATGGACCGATGAACCTCGGACTCAATTTGCCCTTACGGCCAAATCTAAGCACCTTCTTCCGGGTGAAACTTTGAGAAAGACCTTGTCTCCAACCCGATATTCAACATCTTTTCTTTTCAAATCCGCATACGACTTTTGGCGATCCGGCGCGACTTTCAAACTTTCACGAATTACTCGAACTTTTGCTCGGCATCCTTAACCAAATCAACCTCAAGAATTTACTCGCACTAAGTTCACCCGAATAATGGGTACGGCATTTACGATCGTATAAAGCCTCGTAGGCGCCATCTTAATACTTGATTGAAAGCTATTGTTGTAGGCGAATTCAATCAAAGGTAAATACCGCTCCCATGAACCACTAAACTCAAGGATGCAACATCTCAACATATCCTCGAGTATTTGAATTATCCGCTCGGATTGACCATCGGTTTGGGGATGAAAAGCGGTGCTAAATGCAGCTTGGTACCCAAAGCATCTTGCAATTTCTTCCAAAATCGCGACGTAAATCTTGGGTCTCTATCCGACACGATAGAAATAGGCACCCGTGTAATCTCACAACTGGGAAACGTATAATTCGGCTAGTTTGTCCATTGAAAATCCGACGTCGGGGATAAAGTGAGCCGACTTAGTTAGTCTATCGACAACGACCCAAATCGCATCCTTCTTACTCATCGACAATGGCAAATCGGATACAAAGTCCATTGTGACTCGATCCCATTTCCATTCGGGTATCATGATCGGTCAAGTAATCCCGATGGCACTTGATGTTCCGCTTTCACTTGTTGACATATCGACACCTTGAAACAAATTCGAAATGTCTCGTTTCATACCGGCCACCAAAATTGGCGTTTGTGTCATTGTACATTTTAGTACTACCCGGTGGATTGACATTCGACTACAATGGGCTTCATTTAGAATTATCGAAATAAGTTCAATTCTTTGGAACACACAGACGACTTCGAACCTCAAACAATCGTCATCATCAATTTGAAACTTTGATTCCTTGTTCGTAACACACTCAAATTTCGCTTTGCAAGCAACTCCTCATCAACTTTCTCGAGCTTCCCGAATTTGATGAGCCAACAATGGTTTGGCCTTTAATTCGCTACTAACACATTGTCGGGTAGAATAGACAAGTGTACATTCATCGTCAGAAAAGCAAACAAAGGATTTCGACTTAAGGCATCCGCAACCACATTGGCCTTTCCCGTGATAATCAATAACGAGTTCATAATCTTTTAACAACTCGAGCCATCGTCTTTGTCGTAGATTTAAGTCTCTTTGAGTCATCAAATATTTGAGACTTTTGTGATCCGAATACACTTGGCACTTCTCACCAAATAAGTAATGTCGCCATATCTTTAAGGCGAATACGATGGCGACCAATTCGAGGTCATGGGTTGGATAATTTTTCTCATGTGGCTTTAATTGTCTCGACGATAGGCCACAACTCGACCTTCTTGCATCAATACGCAACCTAATCCAAGTAGGGAGGCATCACTATAGATGACAAACTCTTTGCCGATTCGGGTTGTACTAGAACCGAGCTTTCGTCAAATGGGTTTTCAATTGGTCGAAACTTTTCGACACTTTTCCGTCCATTCAAATTTGACATCTTTCAAGCGCTTTGTCATGGGTGTGGCTATCATCGAGAATCCTTTCACAAACCGTCGGTAGTAACCGCAAGCCCCAAAAGCTCCTAACTTCGGTAACATTCCTTGAGGTTTCCAATTGACTATGGTCGAAATTTTGTTCAGTCCACCGACACCGATGCGACACCACGTGCCCCAAAAAGCTAACCTCTTTCAACCAAAATTCACATTTATCAACTTTATGTATAATCGCTTATCTCGTAAGATTTGCAACACTAGCCTCGGTGTTCAAGATGTTCGGCCATCTTTCGAATAGACCAAAATGTCATCGATAAATACAACTACGAACCGATCCAAGTATGGCCTGAAAATTCTATTCATTAAATCCATAAACACCGCAGGGCATTAGTGAGCCCAAACGGCATCACCAAGAATTCATAGTGACCGTACTCGCTCTAAAAGCGGTTTTGGTATGTCCGATTCTCGGACCCTCAACCGATAGTACCCGACCTCAAATCTATCTTTGAAAACACCGAGGCTCCCTTTAATTGATCAAACAAATCGTCAATTCGTGGCAATGGATATTTATTCTTTATCGTTACTTTATTGAGTTGACGATAGTCGTTGCACAACCTCATGGTTCCGCCCTTCTTCTTCACAAACAATACAAAGCGCCCCATGGAGAAAAACTTCGACGAGCGAAACCTCTATCCGTCAATTCTTGCAATTGAACCTTCAATTCCTTTAATTCCGTTAATGCCATACGACACGGGCTATTGAAATCGGCGTAGTACCCGTACAACTTCGATGCCAATTCCACTTCTCGAACCGGTGGCAATCCCAGTAACTCCTCGTGAAAAACATCCGAATACTCACAAACCATCGTACCGATTCGAGTTTCCTTTCCGTCTCTTTACTTCCAAACACATACGCAAGGTATGTTTCACACCCCTTTTTCACATATCTTCGAGCGGTCATAGAAGATATTATCGCTGGCACTCCTTTTAAATCAGTAGACTCGACTCGGACTACCTCATTATTTGCACTCCTCAAATCAATGGTTTTCCTTTTGCAGTCCACCACTGCATCATGCACGGTCAGCCAATCCATACCAAGAATAACATCGAATTCATGAAATGGTAGAAGCATCGATCGGTACGGAAAACAGATTCTCGAATTATTAGGGGCATCTCTTGCACACTTTATCAACAAGCACGATTGACCCAAAGGGTTTGACACTGAATTACGAACTCAAGAGACTCAACAGTAGAGTCTTATTGGATGCTAAGGTTTCACATACATATGAGTGAGTAGAGCCGGGTCAATCAATGCAATCACAATAGTATCAAAGAGAGTAAAAGTACCAAAGATAACGTCGGGGAGGATGCCTCCTCTCGTGCGGATGGCATATGCTCTAGCAGAGCACGGGTCTCGGATCGGACGGTCAGATTAGAGGCTCCTCTCGATTACCACCCCTACCTCCAGAGATTCTCGGGGCCTACCTCCACTGTCGTTCCACTAGGTCTTGCACCTTGCGCCTTATTCCTCTCATCTAGCTCGTGCAATCTCTAATGAAGTGGTCCTTCGAACCGCATCCATAACAGCCCTATTAATGCACTTACCCCAACATTCACCTAGGTGTCGCCTTCCACATTGGGGGCATTCAGTCTCTCTTGACGACTATTGCCTACACTAGCTACTCAAGTAGCTCGAGTCCGTCAATGGTCTGCTCTAATGGAAATTCCCGCGGTCGTCCTCGACTTCATCGGGTGTCCTCCACGAACCTCTTTATAGCCGAGAACGGAACTTTACTCGTCGATCTTTTACGGTAATCTCTTGCTTCACATTCAGCCTTCTTCTTCTCCTTCCCAAGTTCTTCCGCTTTGCAGTGCTCGCTCGACTAGTGTCACGAACTCCTTTATCTCCAAAATTCCCACTAGTAACTTTAACTCTTCATTCAATCCTTCTTCAAATCTTTTGCACATCGCAACCTCATCACCACACACTCCCGAGCATACCGACTAAGTCTTACGAACTCATGTTCAGATTCGATACTGGCCATCCGGCCTTGCTTGAGTTCTAAGAATTCCTTACGCTTATGATCGATGAACTGTTGACTAATGTATTTCTTTCAAATTGAATTGAAAGAAATCCTGTAACTCGCTCATTTGGGACTACGGAAATTAAAGTCCTCCACCAATAGTAAGTCGAGTCTCATAACAAGGATATAGCACACTTAAGACATTCATCGGTGTGCATGATAGTTCATCTAACACTCTAATGGTGTTATCGAGCGTAACTCTACCTTTTCGATCATCAAGAACTATGGCCTTGAACTCCTCGGCCCCGCTTCCTAATCAAGTCCACAGGTGGTTTACTCACCTCACAGATCAATAACTGGAGGCATTGCGGGCTCTTGGGGTGGAGTATTTAAATTCGGAATGGTTGGACAGCCGGGTTGGTTCGGGCATATTATGCGACCCACTCATTCATCATAGTGAAGAAGGCTTGTTTCGCCTTCATTTTGATTATTCGCGGATGATCGAGGCTCAACAGGCGGTGTCCCTTGCGCAGAGCAGCCGCTACACTTTCAACGTCATCCGCCAAGGGTCTCTCTACCCGGGTTCCATCGCTAATCAAAACAAAAATTTCAACCGTCAAGTCATCACATTATTAAGCACTATCAATTTGGCATGTATAGCTAGACTCACACGCTCTATGGTAGTCCTAGAACCGACTAAACCATAGCTCTGATACCAATAAATTTGTAACACCCCTAACTCGTCGCCGACGCCGGTGTCGGACACGAGAGGTTAACGGCCAAATCCTCTCAAGATACCAACTAATTTGACATTACCAGTCAGGCTGGAAAACTGCATCACCGTCGCCTTAAAAATCATATCTCGAGTTTCAAAACTCGGAAACTGGTTTCGTAAATTTTCCCTGAATTTAGACTCACATACCCATCCATGGATTTATTTTTAGAATTTTTGGTTGGGCCAATTGGTACAGTTTATTAGTTAAATTCACCCATATTACAGGGATCGACTGCTCTGACCTTCGTGCGTTACAACTTGGATATCTCTCTGTACAGGGCTTTAATACTGGTGCCGTTTGTTTCTAATGAAACTAGACTCAAAATGGAATCTGTACATATAAGGCATGACTCCTAATTCTTTCTGGATAATTTATGGAAAATTTTCAAAGTCGCGACAGGGGTCCCAGAAACCGTTCTGGCCCTGTCTCACGAGAACTTTAATATCTCTCAATATACTGCTCATATGGTCGTTTCGTTCCATCCATATAAAATAGATTCATCAAGGTGAAATTTCATAATTTACTCACTATTTAATTCTACTTCTACTATTTTTAGTGATTTTTCAATCTCATCTCACTGCTGCTGTCCGCAACAGTTACTGCAGTAGACTATGCCAATTTCATGAATCTTTCCTTGGCCTTAATCATCCATCATACATGACACAAATTATGGGCACCATATCGAAATTAGAGTTTCTAAGACTCGTGGCTATAGGTTCTAGCATCCCACTCGATGACCACATAGGCCATTTTCACATGGCTTAAAGTTTACAACCCACAATTCGACAAAACAAAATAGCCTATACATGCCAAATGTTCTTCAACAACAAAAACAATACCACAAGATTTCAGCCGGTGTGATGACTCCAACGACGGCCCCGATCACGCAAACAATACGAGTCCGAGAGACCTAAAATGGGTGACAAGAAAACACCGAGTGAGTTTACAACTCAGAAGTCATAAGCATTCATTAATCCACCGATAAAGTTACTACTACATGTACAACAAATGAGGCTAGGTACTCGTCCATATCGAGTCTATACCATAATACCTCGGACCTTTCGGTCCAATCTCGCATCAAGTCATACATCCACATTTCATATTCTACACAACAAGATAATCAAACATTTTACACATTAACTCATTTTCCAAAGACAACCATACAATTTCAATCATCACATAGATTTAAGGCTTACCAAATTCAACCCCAAGCATGAACGTATTCTCTATTCGTCATGAGCTCGAGGTACTTACCCGATTCGCTGTCCGGGATTAACTCGATAATGTCGCACACTCAGTGCCAATTGTAATACAAGAGCATATAGTGAATCCGCACACTTAGTGCTATATATTTTCAGCTCGCACACTTAGTGCTATAGAATCAAACTCGCACACTTAGTGCTGTACAATTTAAACCCGCACACTTAGTGCCAATCTTGTCACCGTGTCCATTTATACCCGCACACTTAGTGCCGTGACCAATACCTTATGCATTTTGCTGCCTTTATACATTCAACAATGGCATCATTCCATACACATACATTTTCATTTACACATCAATTCATTAAACACAATTGCATATATATTATGATCATTTAAATCAACACCAAATATATGCTTAATGACTTACCTTGTGTTAGGTAAAATAGTTCCAAGTCGGCTACTCGATGACCTTCGATTTCCCTTGTTGGACGCCTCTCTTTAAGATCTTGAGCTAAATCAAACAAATTTACTTCTCAATCGACACATACACACGGCAACCATATACATTTCAAAGGTCAATTTATTCGTATCATTTGTCCATATATTAGCTTTTAACGCATTTGGTCACTAGGCGACCATATTTAACTTTCAAGCATTCATTTCTAATTTTAGTTAAACAATGCCGAATGCCATTAGCTACTAATGACACACACACACACATATAAGCACATTTAGCATTTGATACATTCGCCTTAGCATAATTTCATTAAGAGTCCCCATTAGCCACTTCACTCATCAATTATCTCAACTACTTGATAATCCATACTTATCATGCTAGCCTAATATTTCTTATTCAAGTTCATCATCTTCATATTCGCACTAACATCACAATCTCATATCATGGCCGAATGCTCCTCTTAAACTATTGTTCATCTAGATTTAGCATGAAACAACAATCATCACCCTTGTTAGTTACCCTAGCCGAAAAACTCACTTATTCAAAACCAAGATTTCAACATGGGTTACCTAAAGAACTTGATAACTAGTTCAAATTTCATCCATCTAACTTACTAATCAAATGTGTACAACATTTCCACTATCTTCTTTAACATCTACCATGGCCGAACGCTCATATCACCATAATTTTTCAAAGATTTCGGCATGGTTAAATAAGGGCTTAGAATCTAGCTTAAAACCATGCTAAGATTTAAAGAGCTAACTTGAATTCTTACCTTAATTTCCAGCTCAAGGTGGCTGAATTTCTTCCTCTTTTTCCTCTTCTACACGGCTAAGAAGAACCAAAGTATGAAGCCTTTTCCTTCTCCCCTTTTTTTTTTTTCGGTCATGCATGAGAATGATGGACACATTTTTTTTCTTTGTTTTCTTCCTTTAATTTTTCATTAGTTTATTTCCCATGCTTCTTTTTTTATTCCTCCTTACATAATCCATTAGCTAGACATGTTTGAAACATGTTTCCCTTGCCCATAACTTGTCATGGTCACCACTTATCCAAAATAAATGGAGTATTTGACATGCAACTCCATTTATTTTACTTCATTCTTTATTAACCTCTTAAAATAGCCACATATATTTAAATCCTTCACATGAGTCCTTTTCTTTCAATTCACAATCAAATTAACTAAATCAAAGAATTCAAAATTCACACATGTATTTTCACATATTCTAGACAATAAATATTACGCTTGAACATGTCGGTGACTCGGTTTAGCGGTCCCGAAACCACTTCCCGACTAGGGTTAAATTAGGGATGTCACACGACTTCTTTAAAAAGATGTGAAGTTTGAATGGTCAGAAAAATGTCAGCAGAGTTTCGAATAATTAAAAGTACTCTTAACTGAAGCACCAGTTTTGGTTCAACCAGAATCGAGGAAAGAATTTGTGATTTATCGTGATGCGTCATTCAACAGTCTGGGATGTGTTCTGATGCAAGAAGGAAAAGTTATAACTTATGCTTCTTGACAATTGAAACCGCATGAAAAGAATTATCGACACATGACTTAGAGTTGGCTGCAATTGTGTTCGCATTGAAAATTTGGCGACATTACTTATACAGTGAGAAATGCCATATTTATACGGATCACAAAAGCTTAAAATATCTAATGTCACAGAAAGATTTGAACTTGCGACAACGAAGATGGCTTGAGTTATTGAAAGATTATGAATTTGTGATTGATTATCACCCAAGAAAAGCTAATGTTGTTGCTGATGCTCTGAGCCGAAAATATTTGTTTGCATTGTGAGCAATGAATACTCTGTTAATGATTTGTGATGATGGGTCTATTTTAGTTAAATTAAAAGCTAAACCGGTATTTCTTCAACAAATCTGTGAAGCTCAGAAAGATGACCGTGAATTGTAAGTTAAATGAATTCAATGTGAGAACATCCTGGATTTAGAGTTTTAGATTGGAGTTGATGATTATTTAAGGTTCTGGAATAGAATTTTCATGCTGAGAAATCCAGAACTCATTCAGAAGATTTTGCATGAAGCACACCATAGCTGCTTATCTATTCATCCGAGAAGTACTAAAACTTTCAATGATTTGAAACAATTTTACTGGTGGCAAGGTGTGAAATGAGATATTTCAGAATTTGTTTCTAAATGTTTGATTTGTCAGCAAGTCAAAGCTGAACATCAAGTACCTTCTGGTTTACTGCAACCTGTGATGATTCTTGAGTGGAAATGGGATAGAGTTACAATAGATTTAGTGTCGGGATTGCCCCTAACTCCTAAAAAGAAAGATGCTATCTGGGTTATCGTTAATTGACTAATGAAATCTACTCATTTCATATTGGTACGTACAGATTACTCACTTGACAGATTAGTTGAATTGTACATTTCTAATATTTTTCGATTACATGGAGTGCTACTATCCATTATTTCTGATAAAGATCTGAGATTTACGTTGCGATTCTGGACGAAGTTACAAGAAGCTCTAGGTACGAAATTGAATTTCAATACTGCTTTTCATCCTCAGACTGATGGTCAAACTAAGAGAGTTTTCCAGATTTTCGAAGACGTGTTAAGAGTTGTATTTTAGGGTTTGAGAGCAGTTGGGAAAAATACTTATAGCTGATTGAGTTCGTGTAAAATAACTGTTGTCAGACGAGTATTAAGATAGCACTGTACGAAGCTTTATATGGTTGCAAATGTCGACTCCGCTATATTGGACTGAACTAAGCGAGAGAAAGATTCACGGGGTTGAACTGATCAGAGAAACTGAAGAAAAAGAGAAAACGATTCGCGACAGTTTAAAAACAGCTTCAGATCGACAGAAATCATATGCAGATTTGAAACGTAAAGAAATTGAGTTTCAAGTTAGGGACTGAGTTTTTTTAAAGGTATCACTGTGGAAAAAGGTTCTTCAATTTGGCTGTAAAGGAAAACTGAGTCTACGATTTATCAGACCGTATGATATCATTGAGAGAATAGGAAAAACTTGAAAAGATTCATAATGTCTTTCACGTTTCTATTCTACATCAATACAGATCAAATCCATCACATGTAATTTATCCAGTAGATGTTGTGATCCAAGCTGATTTGACATATAGCGAAGAACCGATCAGGATTTTAGCTCATGAAATCAAAGAATTGAGAAATCAGTGCATAGCTCTAGTAAAGGTTCTTTGGCATAAACATGAAATTGAGGAAGCTACATGGGGACCTGAGGAAGCTATGCGAAAATAGTACCCTAACCTATTTACTGGTAAGATTTTTGGGGACAAAAATCCCAAGGGGGAAAGTTATAACAGCCTGTTTTTTAGTCAAATTGGAATAGTGGTTTCGAGACCACAAATCTGATGTTAAAATATTTATTTTATTATTTTATTAAATTTTACAGCATGATAGAATTATTGTGTGAAAGTTTCGTAAAGAAATTTTACTATTTGACTGCTGAATTCGGTAAAAATGACTAAATCATGTAAAGCGTAAAACTTGTGTTCTATTAGCTAAAAGTGTCTAATAGCTATAGAATCTTAAAATAAAGGTCCTTAAGTGGTAAATAGGCCATTTATAGGTTAGTGGATGATGATAGCAAGGCAAGTGGTGTAATTTATAATATTTTTAAAGGTTATTAAGGTAAATTGGTAATTAAGGTTAATTATAACAAAACAAAAAAAAATTCTTTCTCCATTCATCATAATCAACCGAAATTAGGGTGAATAAAACACCATTTTTACTTTCTTCATTCGGACAAGCTATTTTGAGAAATTAAGGTACGTTTTTTTATTCATTTTTAATTATTTTTATGTTTTTGAGATCGTTGCTTCGTATTCTAGCTAGCCTGTACCTTAGATTTTGAAATTGTTAAAGATTTATCATGTTGCCATTGTTGAATGCTTGAGTAAATTGATGGTTGATGATGGATTTTGGACAATTGTTAATAGTTAAACTAGTTTTGTAAAGTGATTTTTGACAAAAATGTCAAAAAGGGACTAAATTGAGAAATAGTTAAATTATGTAAGTAAAAGAGTGAATAAATTGAAAATATGGGCTACTAATGACATGTAGTAAATTCGGCTAAGCATGGGTGGTATTAAATTGCATGCAATTTGCAATTTTATGTGATAAGGACTAATTTGTAAATATGTGAAAGTTTAGGGGTAAATGTATAAATTTGCCAAAAAATATGAATTATGGGATAAATTGAATAGATTGAATACTGAATATACTAAATTTGATAATATATAGATCAAGATAAGTCGAGATCAGAATTAGATCGGGGAAAAAGAAAAGTGGACGAATAGTTGATAGTTGTTATCCAAGCGATACGAGGTAATTTCGTATAATTAGAATCGAACTTTTAAATGCTTATATTTATTTGAAATTTGTGTATATAATTGTGGAATTGATATACTTGGAATATGAGTGCTTAATTGATATAGATTGATGGTTATCGAGCCCCGTTTGAACCGTATAAATTCGTAGGATATGAGTGACATGTCACTGGGTTACTGTTTTGGTTGAGCTCCTACATTTGTTGTGGACTCACCACAGCTTGTATGAGCTCACTGATATATCAGCTCGTAAGAGCTTACTATTCTCAATTCGTATGAGCTTACTGTTTCAGCTCAATAGAGCTTACTGTCTATAAGCTCAGGAGGAGCTTACCAATCATGGTTCACTTGAGTATCCTTTGAAGTTCTAATGGGTTCAACGGGCTTAAATACTATTTATACTGATGAGTATTGTTATTGAGTGAATTATTAATTATATGATTGAGAGTGAAATGTCGAATATGATGCCCATGATATATGAATTTCATATGACACATATATTGAGTATTGAATCGAGATAATGGATGATTTCATGTATTTATATGACTAACCTATTGATGAATGCTTGTGTTAGGTATTTGGAAATTGTAATGAGTTTACCTTATTTATTTATCTTGATTTGGTATAAATGGTAAGTTTAATTCTGAATTATACGGGCTCACTAAGCTATAAAGCTTACTCTGTTTCTTTTTCTATGTTTTATAGAGGTTTGTTAGCTCGCTCGTTTCGAACAAGTCAGAGTTCCACATCCCACTATCTAATTGCCGATTGGTACTTTTGAACTTGTGTATATTTGTAAATATGGCATGTACAAGCTAGTTACAAAGATGATAGCTAAGGTTACTTGAGATATAATTTTTGTACATTTTTTAGTATAAGTTAAAGCCATGTGATTTGGCTTAACCTGGTATAATATTTTGGTTGCATATAAGTACTCAAATATGGTATGTTTTGGCAAGTAGTATATGAAATGGAATTATGCAAATGATGTCTTGATTTGTATCAGTCACATGAATGCAAAATGCATGATATTAGTTAAGCAATTAAATATTATGTGAAATTGGCATTATATGTGTATGAAATGTTATGAAATGGCTGCCTATTGTGTTGTAAAAATGTTACCATTTATGCTTGTGTTTACATGTGAAAATAGGGTGGCATAATGGCTTTGGAAATAGCCTATTTTTTGTCCACACGGGCAGAGACATGGGCGTGTGTCTTAGCCGTGTGTGACACATGGTCATGTTACACGGCCATATGTCCCCTGGTATTGAAATTGAATTGAAGTCAGTATGCTCCACACGGTCTCAGACACGAGCGTGTGACTGGCCGTGTGGTAGGCCGTGTGACCCAAGTCAGTAAGTATGCCCTGTTTTCTTATGACCTAGGACATGGGCGTGTCTTGAGCCGTTTGAGGCACACGGACTGCTCACACAGGCATGTGACCCTTGAAATGTTGAAATTTTTCTAAGTTTCCAAAATTTTCATATGTTATCAGTTTAGTCCCGAATCATTTTTAAAGCATGTTTAAGGCCTCGTAAGCCCTTATAAGGGATAATATGATTGTATTGAATGGTAATTGTATATGGGTGCAAATGTATGAGTTATGTATGTTAAATGATATGTATTGATCGGTAATACCTCGTAACCTTAGTCTGATGATGGATGTGGGTTAGGGGTATTACAGGATTTGTCAAAGGTAAGCAAAAATTATCGAAATGGAGTACAACCTTTTCTAAATTTTTCATTTCAAAATGCAAGCTAAGAGGATACGTTTTTTTGCCTGTGCAAGATGTGTGGCAACATCAATTCACACATTCGTGAAGTTGTCTACTAACATCTAATCGTTGATGGTTTTATTCAAGGGTATAAAAAATGGATTTTCCATGGAGAGTGTACACCTTATAGAACCTCTTCAATGATTAATCTGACTTATCTTCATAATGCTTACCATCAGTCTGTTAGAAAAGATGACATGGAAGGTATGTTGCAGGATGCATTTAATATACACAGTCATGGTTTGCAATCATTTCCACCTGAAATTATTGTATCTAATGATTGTGATATTGGTGGAAATGCTTTTATCTAAACGGGAAGAAGTGCACTAGATGAAGAGCCAAACGGAGAAGTGGCGAAGTTCTGTAAGTTACTTAATGAAATGAATGAAGAACTTTATAAGTGATTGAAATTTTCAAAACTATCCTTCTGCATTCGTCTTTTTCACTTAAAATGTTTGGGAGGGTGGACCTAAAACTCTTTTACACTACTGTTAGATTTTTGAGAGATATATTTCTGTTTGGAAAAATTCCTCATTCATGGAAAGATATGAAGAAACTGATAAAATATTTAGGCCTTGGGTACGAAAAAAATTCATAATTGCCTAAATAACTGCATGTTGTATTGGGTGATTGGAAAAACCAACAATCTTGTCATGTTTGTGATAAAAGTTGTTGGATGAATAGGAATGCAGAAGATGCGAATGAGGATGAAGGTGAGGCACAGTCAAGAAAGAAGCTAGTAAAGATTTTGCGATATTTTCCACTAATACCAAGGCTTCAAAGGCTTTTCATGTCTTCAAAGACAGCTGAGTCTATAAGGTGGCATCATGATCAAAAACTAATGATTGGTTATTAAGGCATCCTGCGGATTCTTTAGCTTGGAAATCATTTGACAATAAATTTTCAAGCTTTGCAAGCGATACTCGGAATGTGAGACTTTGGTAGCATTTGATAGATTTAATCATTTTAAAATCATGAGTACTTCGTACAGTACTTGGCCTGTAGTGATTGTTCCTTACAATTTTCCTCCGTAGATTAATTTGCATGAAGCAATCTTCTTTTATCTTATCTATGATTATCCCTGGAGAGAAAGGTCCCAGGAATGATGTCTTGAGAAAGGAGAACTTTTATTGATGTGCAACTTTGTTATGGACTATTAATGATTTCCTGGCTTATACCAATTTATCTGGTTAGATTACCAAAGGACGTTACGCTTGTCTTTATTATGCTATGCAAACATGTTTGAAGTGGTTATATAATAGGAAGAAGTTCTCTTATATGAGGCATCGTCGGTGGTTAGATGGAAATCATAGATTTAGATTTTAAAGGACTCTATTTGATCGTATTGAAGAGTTCAGAGAAGCTCCTGAGCAGACCATTGGATCTGAAATCTTGAACATGTTAAAAGATATCAATTTTAGTTATGGGAAGATGAATCAACCACCCAACACGCAAACAAAGAGAAGACCGAGGGAGGCATATGTTGGCGATGTTGACCGGTAGAGTGATGAAGATGTTTCAGCAGTCACAGAATCTACCATTATGTTTCAGCAGTCACAGAATCCGCCATCTTAGACTTTTGTTTTCTTATTGTGAGAAATCTTGACAATATAACTTTTAAATATAATATATTTTGTTATTTCATTTATTAATTTAGATCATATACATATTTCTTTCGTAATAGTATCTTTTAGATTTGAAGTCTTTGGTTGGATTTGATGTTATAGAAAATTATCTTAAAGTTTCGAGTTCTATATGAATGAAAATGGTTTGGTAAAATCTACTAAAGTTAGTGGCGTTTTCCCACAAATGCTGCAAAATTTAGCGATGTTATCTATAGCGGCGTTTTTTTGTGGTGCTTATCAAAACGCCGTAAATTGTTTTAGCGGCGCTTATCAAAACACCGTAAATTGTTTTAGCGGTGCTTTTCTATAGGGTCAAAAAAATACTGCTAAAAACCTGCTTTGCTATAGTGAATCGTAATAAAATAATAATTCCATCAATAGTAAAAAATAATAATAAAATATACAATAAATATGGACTCTTGGCACTCAACATCAGAATCACGATCTAATCTAAGGTCAATAACACAATAGATTGCTTTAAGGATTTTTTTTATCCAAATCATTACCAATATTCGAATTCCTAGCAACATGGTCTTCCATAGCGGGTTAGATTTCACTAAATAATCAACATAGCCCAAATATAATGTTCAATAAGTTGTACACATACATATGAAACCTGCCTCCACACATATTTGATGGACATGGAAGTGGGCACTTCCTTAACATCAAATTGCGAGTTCTACATTTTTTAACAAATTGTAATTTTGTTGGTAACAAAAAACACCATTATACAATTTAGGGTCCGTTTGTTTACATGTAAAAGGTTTTACGGAAAATAATTTCTGCATTTTCCTATGTTTGTTTCACAGAAAACAGTTTGGTCAACGCAAAATGACTTATAGGTCAACGTAAAATAAGCCCTTTTTCATGTAAAATGACTTACCCTTTTGAAAAGTGTAAGTCATTTTCTGGAAAAGAGCTCCTCTATGGGTAATTTTATTTTATATAAAAATTAACTTAAATCAAGCTTAATATTATTATATTGATAATATATTTTATTTTTATTGTTATTTTTAAATTATTAAAATATTATATTTTTAATATTATTAAACATACATATTTAATTATTTATATTTAGTCACATAATAAATTATTAATATTTAATATTTCATTTAATAATAAATTTTAAAAATAATAATTTTAAATAATATTATTCACATACTATTGAAAATATTAAATATTAAACATTAATAATAAATATTTATTACAATTACAAATATATTAATAATAAATGTTTTGTAGTATAAAGGTTAAAATATGTCATAAGTCTATGTACACTTCACAAATTTGCAATTTAGTCTTTGTACTTTTATTTTCAAGAATTAGTCCTTTACTCTTCAAATTTGGAAATCAAGTCCAATTGTTGACATCATTAACTTTTTTGTCACTTTTGTTGATGTCACATTTTTAAATAAAAATACTCATTTGGTAGTCATGTAATTAAAAATGACGTTGTAATAAACCTGAATTTAACATAATATTTTTAATATATGCAAAAACAATGTAAAATATAAAATTATATATAAAAATAAATTCAATTAAATAATGAAAAAAATCTCATATGTATGTTTGTTTAATTAAAACAACTTTTATGAAATATTTTTAAAAATCCACCAAACAACGTAAAATATTTTACATGATTCATCCAAACACCAGAATATATTAGTTTTTCCAGAAAAGTAAATTTGTAACACCCTAATCCTAAATACGGAATACTCGAATACTAAGCCGCTACATCAGGTCACCGGAGTAACCTAGCAAAATTTTCAAATAATTTTAAAACATTGAAATATATTTTATATAAGAGAAAATACCATACATGGTTATACTGAAAATAGTAATAAAAGTAGTTATACAAAATATGTGGAGCTCCAATATTATCGTATATCAAAATAGTCAAAATACCAAAAATGATAAATGAGTTACAAACCTACAAAAAAAATACAAGTAAGGCCATAGAAATACAATGCCCACAAATAGATATGGTACTGTACTCTAAATACGAGATGCTAGGAGTCTCTCATCGATGATGTAATACCCCCTACCCGTATCCATTGCCAGAATAGGGTACGAGGCATTACCGGAGTTTACTGAACATTCTCAGATAATTCTGAGTCATTTATTATTCAGATTTTGAAAATAATCATAGCGTCTCTCTATTGGGCCCTCGAAGCCCAAACATACACTAGAAACCAACTGGAATTAAATCGGGATTATAAAAAAAATTCGCAAAATCTTAAATTTTATTTTTATCTAAGTACTTACCATTTCAATGCTCCTTATAATTAAACATGTTACCATTCAATCAATAGCTTGGTACTTGTCTAAGCGTCAAACAACATCATTGTTAGTATACTTGCACATATTTCATCTAAATTCAACATTGATATACTTATTTTCTCGACATATCGCACTTGAGTTTAATAATAGTCTCAACTTACATAATTTCCTTGTATCAACATATCAAAGATAATCATATATGTACATGTCATGAAACATATCATTCTCTTACCGTTTCTTTATAAGTATATATAAATCATTTCATTATATCCATATTTCATGCTCCATCATTTCCATATATTTTATGTATATTTATTCCGGTAAAGTTTATATCAAACTTAACATAAATTATATTCTAGTATTTATTCTTATTTCGTTTATCTATCTTCATAATTATTTCATACAACTATTTTGTACATATATTTCCATATGATCAGTTCTTGTAAACATTTCACACAACCATTTCATATAACCATTCGTCATCTGATACATATTACACGAATATCACTTGTTCAATGGATGTCATAGCGTCTCCCATCCACGGTCTTATTTATCTTTGACATGATGCCATAGTGTCTTTCAACTATGGTCTTACTCATTTTCTGTCATGTTGCCATGGTATCTTTCAACCATGGTCTTATCCTTTTCATGTCAAGTTGCCATGGTATCTTTCAACCATGGTCTTATTCGTTTCATGTCACGCTGCCATGGTATCTTTCAACCATGGTCTTTTTCATTTCCCATCATGTTGCCATGGTATATTTCAACCATGGTCTTATTCTTTTCATGTCATGTTGCCATGGTATCTTTCAACCATGGTCTTACACATTTCATATCATGTTGCCATGGTATCTTTCAATCATGGTCTTACACATTTCATATCATGTTGCCATGGTATCTTTCAACCATGGTCTTACGCATTTCATTTCAGAGCACACTCCATGAACCTCATCCTTACAATGGGATTACCAGTCGAGCTAAATCCTCAGAATATAAACTCATAGAGTATTGTCGGGATTACCACCAAAGCTAAATCCTCGCAACGACAATTACTCTAATGAGTTTGATCCAATTACCATCCAGCTAAATTCAGACCCTAATTTGGATTCCCCTTCCGGGCTAAATCCATTTTACACATATTCTTCGGGAGGGCTATATCAGGATAGGATCACCCGTCTGGGCTTGATCATTTTTACCGTCAATTCCTTTTCCAACGATCCATCGATTTTCATTCCATTCCATTCAACCGAGATTTATTTTCAATTTATATCGAGTATTATCAATATTTCATCAATTATCATGAATTGAACATTCAAATCATATTTTTATCACATAACCACATATTTCAAGTATTTAAAAAATACAATTCAAGTTACACAAACTTACCTCATTGCTTGTTTGTGTTTATAATTTCATTAATCCGATATATTTTCTTTCCATGATCAAGCCTCGTATTTGAGTCGTCCAGATCTTTATAAATAAATTTGATCATCATTATCATTCATTTCATATTCTAATGCATTTAATTAATGCTCTAGGAAAAATTACCGTTTTGCCCCTAAACTTTTAATTAATGACGATTTCATCCTTAGGGTCAGGAAAATAAAATTTTTGCAATTTAATCCTTATTTCCAGCTATTATTCTCATACATATTGATAACAATCTATGAATTCTATAAAATCAGAATTTTCCATAATTTCAACACTTTTCAATTTAATCCCTAAAGCATGTTTTCCCCCGATCTTGAACTAAATTAATAATTTCATTCAATTTTGTAACTTAAATAATAAAATAATCCATTTCATGCAATTTGGTCATTTCTGAAATTTTTACAAAATTGCCCATAAAGTTTTACTTTTATTTAATTTAGTCCTTGAGCCTAAAATATGAAAATTAGCCATGCTAGATGAATATTCATACATATTTTTCCTCCTCCTCCTCTCCATTCCACATCCTTAATGTAGATAACACACTTGTAAGTAACATTATCCATAATTTTTATTATTTACTTTTATGAATATTCAAGTTGTCTATCTGCGTCATAGTCACTAAATTATTTATATCTGGATCTATAGAACTCCAAATTAAGATCCTATAATTTTCCCT
This sequence comes from Gossypium arboreum, assembly GCF_025698485.1. Lineage (NCBI taxonomy): Eukaryota > Viridiplantae > Streptophyta > Magnoliopsida > Malvales > Malvaceae > Gossypium > Gossypium arboreum. The sequence continues at coordinate 55,124,813 of NC_069078.1, read as the reverse complement.
GAAACTAGACTCATGTATCTTCTTACCATAAGATTTTCAGAATTTTTGGTTTAGCCAATAAGTACAGTTTATTCTTTAAAGTTACCCATGTTCTGCTGTCTTACAGTTTCGACCCTTCTTTACTAAAAATTAATTATCTCATTGTAAGAGATTCGGATGATGTTTCCACTTATTTCTATTGAAAATAGACTCATTAAGGATTTTAAACATATAAATTTAATCCCTTAATTATTTTTATCCAATTTTTTATGATTTTCCAAAGTCAGAACAGGGGAACCTGAAATCATTCTGACCTTGTCTCACTAAATTTATTATATCTCACAATTAAAAATTTCATTGCCTACACTGTTTCTTCTATAAGAAACTAGACTCAATAAGCTTTAATTCCATATTTTTTTCATACTCCAATTCAATTTTCAAAATTTATGGTGATTTTTCAAAGTTAGCCTACTGCTGCTGTCCAAAGCTGTTTTAGTGCAAGATGTTAATTACCATGTTTATAACACCCTTATTTTCTTTCTCTACACTATTTTTCATCACTTTCTCTTATTTTCTCTTCACTAACATATCAAGAACATAGGATCATAGGTAAAGAAACTCTACATTAACATCAATCTCATGCTTTTTCAATAATATCAAACTTAAAAATATATTGAAATCATGATGTTCTTACCTTGTTCTATTGATTCCAAACTTCATCTTGATTTTCTCTCTCCATCAGCCTCCATTTCTTGAATCCAACTTGATATTTTAACTTCCCATAGCCTCCTTAACATTTTTCTCTCTTGGTAGCTAAGGAAATTCTTTTGATTTTTGGGTGAAAATGGTAAATTTTTGGTAGAAGGACCAAATCGTAAAGAAAAGAAAGTTTCTTTCTTCCTTTTCTCTTCATACGTTGGGTGCATGGGAAAAAAGATGATGATTCTTCATCTTTCTTTTCTTATATATACTATATAAAATAATAATAAAATATCATTTAAAAATTAAATTAAAATATTAATAAACTATTATTTTTTTATTTAATCTAAAATATCTCCAACATCATCATTGCTTTCTAGATTTCTCTCTCTTCCAATTGACCATTTTGCCCTTTATTATCTTTTAAAATTCCATCCTTGAGTCATCATTTAATTTGGTAAAATTACAATTTAGTCCCTCATAGTTCTTCACCTATTCAATTTGGTCCTAATTCATCCATTTTCCTTAGTTTCTAGATCATTCCACTCTTAAAATATTTACACTATTGGTCCTTCAACTTTTCATATTTACACTTTAACCCTCAAATTTTGAGTATTTACTCTTGTGCAACAAAACTTTTCTCACTTTTACAATTTAGTCCTTTCTTGAATTAATATATCATAATATACTTCTCAATTTTGACATAACTCAAAATTTCCCTTTTTGTCACTTTATTTCATTATTTTACTATATCAATGATAATATCTTACTGTAAAAGTTTTCGGGATATTACAGATGATGTTCCTTGCACGCGAACAAAAGTTTACAAATCTGAACATTAAGACAATTTGAAGGCTAAGCTTTACAAGCTCAGTGGTACACAACAAATCTAACATACTTCAAGCAATTCATAAATATAAGCATGGAAATCAAATGTATACATAGAAACATGACATGAGTATCAAATAATTAAATCATGAGTCATTAAATCTACATAACCAAATCGCTTGCATATCAAACTTGTAAAACTTGTTAGATTGCACATACTGCTCAAATAATCGAGTATCCGGATAGTCCCGTGCCACTCATGGCCGCTAGTCAAATAATCCCGGGTGTCCATAGAGTTATCCCAAGCGCCACTCATGGGCGCTAGTTATGTTAGAGCCTGAAGGCTGAGTGCAAACAAAGAATCAAACATATAATCACAAAAATACAACCATGTCATTCGAGTCTCATACTCATTTCAACTTGCCTATCATGCCAGCTAAAATATTAACTAATGAGATGTGACAGTCCACTACCTTGACATTCTGAACTTTTTTCATTAAAAAATTGATAACTCTTAATATATAACTCCAAATCAAGCACCATTTTTTTAAACGAAACTAGACTTCTGTACAGTTATAGAGATATAAGGCTCACTTCCTATTTTATCTTGTGAAATTTTTCGTAATTTTTCAAAGTCACTGCTAAATCTGTTTTATAAGAATTCTACTGTCATATTTTTATGACCTTTCAACACTCAAAAATTCATATCTTTTAAAATACAAATCAAAATCGATCTCCATTTGGTCTAAACAAAACTAGACTAACTTATGGTTACAACAATGTATAGATCACTTCTTAATTATTTTTACAAAATTTATGGTGAATTTTTAAACTTACTATTCATGTAATAATTTGTTTCTAGCAGATTTCACAACTAAGTTTTTAGCTTTATTTTAAATCATCCAAACATGACTTCCACCCAAAGACATATAACATGCATGCATTATCACACAAGCATCATATTTATGACTTATCAAGAAGTATAGGAGAGTTAGAGGGTACCACCTTGATGGAAGAACACCAACAAAGTTTCTTGCCTAGCTCTCCACCATTTTGCCTTTACCTTTAGCTTTAGAAGATTGACCACCCTCTTTAACTAATAACTATGTAACACACAAGATTTCCCACAAAAAAAATAAGAGTTGATATGATGTAAAAATACATATTTTAAATAAATAAATAAATAAAATATGAGAAGATGGGTACAGACTTCCTCAAACTCAAACCCTTTTAAACACCCAAAAACCTCCACCTTCATCCTTGATGAACATAGATATTTTTTTTCTTCCATGGAACTTTTTAAAAAAAATAGATCAAGACCCTTAGCTTTTTTGAGATTTGGAGGATGAAAAAAAATGGTGATAACTTACTTAAATCTCTCTCCCTCTACATGACTTGCTAAGAAAAAATAGATGGAGAAAAGAAGGGAAAAAAATGAAGAAATATAAAAAGAAAAAGAAAAAAAAAAGTAATAGGGTGATTATAATATAGAAAAAAAATAGGGACAAATCCACTTTATCCCATACCTCAATCTACCAAACCATTTTTTTCCCATTAATTGGGAGAAGACTTTTATTCAAAAATGGTAAAATCACCATATTAGCCATCCACCTTCCCCATTACTTCACACAAGCTTCCCAACATCCTTAATTTCTTATAAAAAGGTCCAAAATTCACTCAAATTAATTCCAACAAAACCTAATCCCAAAATAAATTTATCCATTGCAAACCTAGTTCAACACTCAAACGTTGGCTCGAGAATTTGGGGCCGTTATAACTCTCCCCTCCTTAAAAGAAATTCCGTCCTCGAAATTTACCTGAATAAAAAATGTGCAAATACTATAATTTCAAGGACTACTCCGGTTCCCACGTTGCCTCCTCAACTCTGTAATTCCTCTATAGGACTTCTAATAAGGGGATCTTCTTGTTCCTAAGTTCTTTAATATTTCAGGCCAAAATTTGAATTGACTCTTCTTCATATGACAAGTCTGGGCTCACCTCAATCTGCTCAAACGGTAAGATATGGGAATGACCAGAATAATACCTCCTAAGCGTGGACACGTGGAACACATTATGAATACACTCTAACTCTGGTGGCAAGGCTAACCGACATGCCACTGGTCCAACTCTCTTTAGAACTTCATAAGGTCCAATGAACCTAGGACTCAATTTCCCTTTGCATCCAAAGCAAAAAACTTTCTTCCAAGGTGAAACCTTAAGGAAGACCTTGTCGTCCACTACAAACTCTATCTCTTTGCTCTTTAAATCTGTATATGACTTCTGACGATCGAAAGCTACTCTCAAATTGTCCTAGATCATCCAAACCTTATCCTCAGTCTCTTTGACCAACTCCGAACCAACAATCTTCCTCTGATTAAGTTCTGTCCAACACAAAGGAGTCATGTACTTATGACCATATAATGCCTTAAAAACAGCCATCTGAATGCTAGACTGATAACTACTATTGTATTCGAACTCGACCAAGGGAATTTGCTCCTCCCAACCTCCCTAAAACTCAATGATGCAACAACGAAGCATATCCTCGAGAATTTGAATGACTTGCTTTGACTAACCATCAGTTTGCAGATGAAAAGCTATATTGAAGTGTAGGCGGGTACCCAACGCCTCATGAAAGGCTCTCCAAAATCTTGAAGTGAAACGTGGATCTCTATTTGAAATAATCGAAGTCGGCACCCCGTGAAGCCTCACTATCTCACTAATATACAATTTGGCCAACTTCTCAAAAGTGAAGTTCATACGCACTAGTAGGAAATATGCAATCTTCGTCAATCTGTCCATGATTACCCAAATTGCGTCGTGTCTGTACCGAGACATAGGTAACCCAGTCACAAAATCCATAGTGGCTCTGTCTCATTTCCACTTTAGAATCTGGATAGGCTGAAAAGACCTAAAAGAACTTGATGCTCTGTCTTCACCTGTTGATAAGTTAAACATCGATCACAAACTCTAACATATTGCTCTTCATCCTTAGCCACCAATAAAATGGACAAAGCTCTTGATACATATTGTTGCTACCTGGGTGCATATTAAACAGACTACTATGTGCCTCACGAAGGATCTTATCCCTCAGTTCACCTGCTGGAACACAAAGTCACCCTCTAAAATACAATACATCGTCATCTTGTAATTCGAAGCCTGATGCTTCTCCTTGCCTCACCCTATTTGCTCTGGCAACCAAACTATTATCAGACTTCTATGCCTCTTTTACCTCTAGCACCAATATCGGTTCAACCTGAAGCTTAGCTAATAAACCACCATGCTCTAACAAGCTCAAATTCGCAAATATTGCTCATAACGCTGCCACTAATTTACGACTCAAAGCATTTACTACCATATTAGCTTTACCTGGATGGTATTAAATGATCCAGTAGTCCTTAAGCAACTCGATCCATCTACGTTGCCTCAAATTTAGCTCCTTATGGGTGAATAGATACTGAAGACTCTTGTGGTCGGTATATATATAACAATTCTCCCCAAAGAGATAGTGCCTCCAAATCTTCAAATAGGGTAGTTTTGCTAATGTGACTTAAGCTGCCTAGATGCATAAGTGACTACCTTACCTTCCTGCATGAGAACGCAACCAAGTTTATTCAAGGACGCATCACTGAACATTACATAGTCTTTACCTGACTCCGGCTGGGTCAAAACTGGTGCCTCTATCAGAATTGTCTTAAGCTGATCAAAACTCTATGGGTGCTTCTCATTCCACTCAAATGGAACTCTCTTATAGAGAAACTTGGTCAACGGAGCAGCAATCATCGAAAAACCTTTAACAAACTGTCTATAATACCTGGCGAGGCCTAAAAAACTACAAACTTCAAAAATATTACACGATGGCTTCCAATCCACCACTACCTAAATATTCTGTGGATCCACTCAGATACCATCCACCGTGATAATGTGACCCAAAAAGGCCACCTCAAAAAGCCAAAATTGACACTTACTAAATTTAGCAAAAAGTCGTCTTTCTCGAAGGGTCTGAAGCACAACTCGGATATGGTGGTCATGCTCATCCTCAAATCGCAAATACACCAATATATCATCATTGAAAACCACCACAAATTGATCTAAGTAGGGCCAAAAAATACGGTTTATTAAATCCATAATGGTTGTAGGAGCATTTGTGAGCCCAGACAACATCACCAAGAACCCACAATGGCCATATCTAGTCCTAAAAGCTATTTTCAGGATATCCCCCTCCTTAAATTTAAACTGATGATACATCAATATCAAATCAATCTTAGAAAACACACAAGCACCTCTTAACTGGTCAAGCAGGTCATCAATCCTCGGAAATGATTGAGCTGATGATAATCAATACACAATCTCATTGACCCATCCTTCTTTCGGACGAATAACACTAGTGCTCCTCATGGTGACACAGTAGGGCACATAAAATCGTGCTCAAGTAATGCTAGCAACTGAGTCTTCAATTCTTTCAACTTAGCCGATACCATATAGTACGGGGCAATAGATACCGGAGCCGTACCAGGAAACACCTCGATCCCAAATTCTAACTCTTTGTCTAGGGGTAATCTGGCAACTCCTCAGGAAAGACATCTAGAATCTCCTTCACAACCCATAGGTCCTCCAATGCCGGACTTTGGACCCTTGTATCCACTACATAAGCCAAGAAGGCTTCGCAGCCTCTACTAATCAACCTTTAAGTTACAATCGCAAAAATGACATAAAACGAGCATTCACTAATCTCATTAGTCACTAGGACTTTGGTTTCATACAACCCATGGAGCTTAAACTGCCTTGCTCTTCATCTTAAACTAGCATCATGCTCGATCAACCAATCCATAACCAAAATTACTTCAAACTCTCGAAAAGGCAACTATATCAAGTCTGTCGAAAATAGCTGACCCTGAATCTCAACTAGACATCTCCGATACACCTTATCTGCCAATACATCAAGTTTTAACGGGCTAGATACTCGAACCCTAACATCCAACTCCTCAACAGGAATACCTCTCTCTCGGATGATCTCACTGTAGATATATGAATACGTAGGCCCAGAGTCCACTAATGCAGTAATAAGAATAGAGAACAATGTAAAAATACCTGTAATCACATCAGCGACGTTGTAGTCTTCCCAAGCTTTCACAGTATACTGCCTAAATGTAACTTGAATATTAGACATGACTTCAGATTTGATCGTGCCTCTACTCTGTTAGCCTGAAGCAACATTATCACCAACATGAGTTGACCCTCTACCACGTTGAAAAGAAGGTGCTGATATCTGAGTCTGAGCAGGAGAAGCACTGCTAGCTCTAGGGCAATCTCTGACAAAATGCTCGGTGGACTTATACTGAAAATAGGCTCTAGTCCTCCGATAACACTCCTCGGGATGTCTCTGGCCATAGAAATTACAAACTAGAAAAGTCAGGGTCCTGACTGACCCTCCTGAACTCACTAGCGACGAGGAAGTCAATAGTCTTCTACAAGCCTTTGGTCTTGACCCTTGACCTGATCTTTGAGACTGTGTCGATGGAGCTCTCCTGAATCCTTTAGAATCCTGAATCTTCTTGGCTGCTATCTAAGACGGACTCGCATTTTTAGAAGCCTTCTTACTCTAGATACTAGACTCGTTTGGCGAGCTCAATCTCATACTTAGAACCCTCTCTACAACTTTAGCTTGCCATACCAATTCTAAAAGTACCTCGAGTTGGTTTGTTACCAAATAAGTGTGAATATCAATATGCAGCCCCTCACGGAATCTCTTGCACTTAAGACTCTCAGAAGCCACTAACTCAAGGGCAAAACGACTAAATCGTAGAAAGTCCCTTTTATACTCATACACCGATCAATTGCCCTGGACTAGTCGTGAAAAATATATCTTTAAGTCATCCATATGTCTTTGACCAATGTACTTCCCTCAGAACTCGGATAAGAATTGATCCCACGTCGGCTACTCTGGCTGTAAAGCCATCTCGACCATCTTCTACCAATCATATGCATCACCCTTCAACAATGAGATGATGCACTCTAAGTTACCATTAAGGGTAAAATGGAGTGGCCTCAAAGTCCTTAGTATGTCCTTCAACTACTGACCAGTAGCTATCGGGTCATCCTCACTGGTGCCATAAAAGTCCTCCGCCTTACATCTGCGAAATCTCTCTATCGAAGTCTCCTGCAAAACAACAGATGGTGGTAGAGCAGGTGGGGTAGGCTAAACCCTTAGAATCGCTCGAAGGGTACGATGCAACACAAAATTAAGATTCTGGAAGTAAGCTGCCTCATCTACGCCTGGACCTATTGGAATGTCAAAGTCGTCAGTGTTTTGGACAAACTCATCTCCCGTATCATCCATAGAAGAAGCATGACTCTCCTCCCTAGTATCGTGGTTATGATTTGAATCATCGGGCATGTTGAATCTAAAGAAGAAACAGAAAAGAGAAAGTATTATCAAACCTCAAGTCTTAGAAGAGTACACTCTTAAACATAGGGGCATGTATTCATCGGCACCTTACTACGACTGACCAGTTGATCCTAGAATCGACTAAACCTTGCTCTGTTACCACTAAATGTAACACTCTAATCTCGAATACGAAGTACTCGAATACTAAGGTGCTACATCAGGTCATTGGAGTAACCTAGCAAAATTTTCAAATAATTTTAAAACATTGAAATACATTTTATATAGGAGAAAATACCATACATAGTTATACTGAAAATAGTAATAAATGTAGTTATACAAAATATGTGGAGCTCCAATATCATTGTATATCAAAATAGTCAAAATAACAAAAATGATAAATGATTTACAGACTTACAAAAAAATACAAGTATGGCCTTAGGAATACAATGCCCACTAATAGATAAGGTATTATACATTAAATACGTGATGCTAGGAGTCACTCGTTGATGATGTTCCTCAGACACGAACAAAAGTCTACAAATTTGAACATTAAGACAATTCTAAGGCTGAGCTTTATAGGCTCAGTGGTACACAACAAATCTACCATACTTCAAGTAATTCATAAATATAAGTATGCAAATCAAATGTATACATGAAACATGACATGAGTATCGAACAATTAAATCATGAGTCATTAAATCTACATAACCAAATTGCTTGCATATCAAACTTGTCAAACTTGTTAGATTGCACATACTACTCAAATAATCGAGTATCCAGATAGTCTTGTGCCACTCATGGTCACTAGTCAAATAATTCCGGGTGTCCGTAGAGTTATCCCGAGTGCCACTCATGGCCGCTAGTTAGGTTAGAGCCCAAAGGCTGATTGCAAACGAAGAATCAAACATATAATCACAAAAATACAACTATGACATTCGAGTCTCATACTCATTTTAACTTGCTTATCATTCCAGCTAAAATATTAACTAATGAGATGTGACAGGTCTACTACCTTGACATTCTGAACTTTTTTCATTAAAAAATTTATAACTCTTAATATGTAACTCTAAATCGAGCACCGTTTGTTTTAAATGAAACTAGAGTTCTGTACGGTTATAGAGATATAAAGCTCACCTATTTCATCTTGTGAAATTTTTGGTGATTTTTTAAAGTTGCTGCTAAATTTGTTTTATAAGAATCCTGCTGCCAGATTTTTATGACCTTTCAACGTTAAAAAATTCATATCTTTTAAAATAAAAATCAAAATCAACCTCTGTTTGCTCCAAACGAGACTATATTAACTCGCGGTTACATCGATGTATAGATCACTTCTTAATTGTTTTTACAGAATTTATGGTGAATTTTTAAACTTACTGTTCATGTAATAATTTGTTTCTTGCAGATTTCACAACTAAGTTTTTAGCTTCATTTTAAACCATCCAAACATGATTTCCACCCAAAGACATATAACATGCATGCATTATCACACAAGCATCATATCTATGACTTATCAAGAAGTATAGGAGAGTTAAAGGGTACCACCTTGATGGAAGAACACCAACAAAGTTTCTTACCTAACTCTTCACCACTTAGCCTTTACCCTTAGCTTTAGAAGATTCACCATCCTTTTTAACTAATAACCATGTAACATACAAGATTTCGTACAAAAGAAAAAAGAGTTAATAGGATGTAAAAATTCATACTTTAAATAAATAAATAAATAAAATATGAGAAGATGGGTACAGACTTCCTTAAACTCAAACCCTTATAAACACCTAAAAACCTTGACCTTCATCCTTGATGAACATAAATATTTTTTTTCTTCCATTGAACTTTAAAAAAAAAAATAGATCAAGACTCTTACCTTCTTTGAGATTTGGAGAATGAAAAAAAATGGTGAGAACTCACTCAAATCTCTCTCCCTTTACATGACTTGCTAAGAAAAAATAGATGGAGAAAAGAAGAAAAAAATGAAGAAACGTAAAAAGAAAAAGAAAAAAATACAATAGGGTGATTATAATATAGGGAAAAATGGAGAAATCCACTTTATCCCATACCTCAATCTACCAAACCATCTTTTCCCATTAATTGGGAGAAGACTTTTATTCAAAAATGGTAAAATCACCATATTAGCTATCCACCTTCCCCCTACTTCACACAAGCTTCCCAACATCCTTAATTTCTTATAAAAAGGTCCAAAATTCACTCAAATTAATTCCAACAAAACTCAATCCCAAAATAAATTTATCCATCGCCAACCCAGGTCAACACTCGAACGTTGATTCGAGAATTTGGGGCTGTAACAAAGTTATTTTTTAGATATTATTTTCTAGAAGTCATTTTCAATGAAACAAACAGAGCCTTTGTGTAAAATTGACATTTTATCGATTCTTTGGTTATTCCTAATACTAATAGAATGGACCAATCATTTGATTCAATTAACCAAAACTTCTCAATAATTATTCTCTTTTTATTCCATTTAAATTGAATAAATTTTTCATTTTTTCTTGATTCTATTTCAGCAAATCAAACCATCTATGTTGCAACAAGTCAACAATTTCTATTTGCATAATCTTATCTCTGATCAATAAATTAAAATTGATTCATTATCAAGCTTTTTTGTTTTTTATAAATTCTTTAATTTTGCATTTAAAACTGTTCACGTAATAATCTCCGCTACTCGATGACAAGAGTCTTGCTATTTTCAATTTCCCAAACAAAATGCAATATGAGAAAAGAAATAAGATCAGTTGATATCGATATTGTTACTAATACAAGAGAATGTAAGTTTAAGTATGTTGAAATACATCTATCATCTTATTTAATAATAGGAAAGAAATTATGAATAGTTCTAGACATTGTATAAAAAATAACCAAATTATCACATGTTTTGTGTTGCAGCTATCACAATAGTCTCAATTTCTTGTTAATTTGCTGAAACTCCGTCAACAAACAAATCGACCATATTAAAAATTCTCCCTCACTATATCAATGACCCCTTTTTTTCCTTTCAAACAAGTACATGTTCTTTACACCTTGGCTTTTGGGCTTTGTATAGTTTTTTTTATATATAAATGTACAATAACACACCCCACTTTATCCTTCTCATCAACTCTCTTGTCATGAAAGGTTTGCTCCTAGAAATGAAACAAATTTTCAAACCTAATATCTCCAATGGAGACCTTTATAGAGATGATCAAGAGGGGAGCTCAAGAACTACTATGTCAGGAAATGGTGATACCATGATCCAAACCTCCGGTTTTCACAGATTTTTACATGCCAAATATCTCAACCCCGCTCAGGCGGTAAGAAGTTGGTTTCTATTTTGTTTACAATATATCTAACTTTAACTGATTTATGATATAAAAGAACAACTTTACCGCTCCTACTATGATGCAGATTTTGGCTGAGATGGTGGGGACTTTTATTTTAGTGCTTTGCATCAGTGGGATCATAGCAAGCACTAATCTAAGAGGAGTTAGAGCAGCACTGCTAGAGTATGCCACAACAGCAGGGTTAACAATTGTTGTTCTCATTTATTCCATAGGATCCATATCTGGTGCTCATGTTAACCCTGCACTCACCATAGCCTTTGCTGCATTTGGCTATTTTCCTTGGTCAAGGGTGCTGTATTTAATATCCACTATCTACAAATCAAACACTTTCAATTAATTTAGGTGCCAAGAAATTGATAAAAATACCATGGAGGGCCTTGTACTAGGTGTCATATTACATTTCGGCCTCTCTACTCAAAAAATGGGCAAATTGGTCCCTATATATTAGATCAAAAAGCAAATTGATCCTTTCCCATTAAAAATTTCATTCATTTTTAATATTAAAAACTGGTATGACTGGCGGAATAATCAAACAGTGACATGTGACATATTACATGTATCTCAGGCTGACGTATAGAAACCATTTTTTAACAGCAAAAGTGGATGAATTTTTTAACAGAATGACCAATTTACTCTTTGATCTTATGTATAGGGACTAATCTGTCTATTTTTTAGTAGAGAGTAATATTCAATCTAACTCCTAATATAAGAGCCTCTGTGATATTTATACCCAAGAAATTACATCATTGTTTGCTTTTTTTTTTTTTTTGTCTAACAGGTACCACTTTACATATTGGCACAAATTCTGGGTTCAATTATGGCAGCATTAATGGGAGAGTTTATCTATGGCATAAAATCGGATGTTTTGACAACCCGGCCTGGCCAAGGCTGCCAAGCCGCCTTCTTGGCGGAGCTCATCGCTGATTTCATCGTTGTGTTTGTGATTGCAGCGGTGACACAACAAGCACGTTCAGTAAGGCCAAAAATACTGCACTATGATCAGTTGTAGTATGTCAAAATTAAACAAAGTGTGAAACAAATCGGAATCCATGATGACCATGAAATTTATGCAGGTTGGTCCACTGTCTGGACTGGTTATTGGAATGTCCATTGCGCTAGCAGTCCTCATCACAGGGTGCATACTAACTCTTCAATTTGCATTGGCCATTGGCTGAACTTAATCGACATTCATAGCTACCTTTTTTGTAATTTTGGAATGCAGGCCTATCTCGGGAGGATCACTCAACCCGGCAAGGTCATTGGGACCTGCAATTGTTTCGAGGAATTTCGATAGAATCTGGATATATCTGACGGCACCTGTAATCGGAGCTCTTTTAGGGGCTCTCATGTATCGAGTTCTGCGTCTCAGACCCATCTCATAAGCAAATTGAGTTTATGCGGATTTTGATTTTGTTTGGTGAATATAAAGGAATCATGCAGCGCCATTATATTTAAGCATGTCAAATTTGCGTTGTTATCACTTATCAGTACTTCCATATTAATATAATGCTAATTATAAAGCTGGACTTACTGAAATAGTGGTGATAAAATATCGAATCCAGCTGCCACTAGTACGTAGGGAACAAGTTCCGCTCAATTTTACTATTACATGCTAATTTTAGATGTTTAATATTTAATCAATTTTAGAATATTATATTTATAATTACAGTAATTAGTGTAAAATAATATTTTATCTGAATTATTGAATATAATTAAAATATATTAATTTATCATTTTAAATATTATAATTGAAAATTTTCTTAAAATATTTTTAACATTTTCAACATACAACACAAATTTACTTTATGTAATTAATATAAAGTAACATTATTCAAAATAATAATTAATTAATATAATTAACTATAAGATTAATTAAGTGATAATTAATATGCTTAGAAATCTAGTCAAGTAATAACTCTATTTTACTTTAATAAAATTAGCAACATAAAAAATTTTAACTAATAATTTTAAATTATAAGTATGACAATTTTTTCTATATTTTATGCTTAAAGTCCTATTTATGTAATAACTCTATTTTAAAATTAACAGGACCCTTTCTTCACTAATAATTGTAGTTTAAATTTTTGTTCAAAAAATTGTAGTTTAAATTCTAATTATTTTTAAATGTATCACAACTTCTATTTTATTTCAACTTTTTAACTAGTAATTTTAAATTAAATATTATAATTATTTTTAAAGGTAAATTTAGTAATATATTGAAAATAAAGGGTATTTTATATAAAATATATTTATTTATTTAACTAAAAACTTGAATTTTTATTATTTTTAATTTTTCCAATTATATTCAAAGATTTTATAAATTTATACATTCATTAATTAATAATATATTATTATGTTATTTTTAAGTAGAATTTTTAAAAGATAGGACCAAATTAATTAATTTCACATTAATATACTATCATTTTAATTACTATTATTTTTATTATTATCATATAATGATATTAACATAAAATTTATTATTCTAATATTGATTTAGTAATATAATTAACTATAATAATAATTCGCCAAGGAAATTAGAACTCGGAAACTAGTCATAAATGTTAAAAAATTATAATGTACTTCTTTTTCAATCTTAGGTTTGATCACATATATTTTAATATTTTAAAATTTATTTAATGTAAAATAAAGAATAAAAATATTTTTAATATTAATCTCATTGTAGTTTCTTATCATATTTACTTTTTTGATACAATACTTAGAATTACTTATAGCCCTTTCTTAGGAGGATAATACACTTTAGAGCACTCAAACTCACGTCCTTTTACATTGACAACAATGTTAATTTCAGTAGAATTAAGACTCAATCAAAAATAATAAAATAGTTAAAATTAACAAATGCGCGTATATATATATATATATATGGCTTAATTGGTGCTGTCGTTGGAATACAATCTAAAGTTTAGGCTACTGTGTTTTATTTTTTGTAACTTCATCATTTTTGATGAATTACTTTAATACTCGAATGGTTTTTATCAATGAAAACAAATTACTATCAATGATATTTTTATGTTGTATTGTTCTCAATTAGTTTACATGGTAGAACAAATACAACTTGTTGATTACTTTTGTTAAAGCTGATAAATGTTGCATAGCAATCATCTTTTGTATGTGAGGATACAACATTCTATATTTGCTAATAAGGTATAAAAGATGCGTTGGTGGTTATTTCACTTTTGAAAAAATTATAATTTAATTTAATCTTAATCAAATTAAATTTGAGTTGAAGCATAAAATATGTTAATATTTGATTTAGCATATTTTAGACTTAATCAAAGTAGGACAAAAATCATCTGCTCCTCCTCTTCCTATCCCTCTTTGTACCCATCTACACGTGTTAAAATAATTCATATTTATAATTTTTTTTCACTTTGTTTTGACTACGTTAAACTTGTCGAAAAAAGAAGAAAAAAACTGTGTGAACTCTGAAACAAAACAGAAAAATGCAACTTTAAAACGATGAACCGAAAACTAAAAGAGATATTGACAAGAATGCTGCTAATAAAGCAAATAACCCTTTGCAACATGAAACTGACATATTAAAACGATGAAGTGAAAACTAAAAGAGACTAACAAGAATGTTGCTAATAAAGCAGATAATCGTTCTTAGCATGAAACTGACATTGAAACTTCTGATTTCTCATTTCATCAAAGGACAAAGAGATGAAACAATGTAGCAATTGAATAAAAACTCACATATTTGTTATTTGTTAAAACTTAAGACTCTTTTATTTAATTATTCATTTCATTAGTGATCGTTGTTGCATTCAAATGATTTGGTAAAACAAAGAATAACTAATAGAAGAGCCAACCAAATGTGTTTTTGGGTATACTAAACAAGCACAAGAGAAGCAGATGAAAGAACAGATTAGAGAACTTTTATTTCAAGGAGAATTAAAGGTACTTAAATTGACATCTTACATAAAGGACAAGACCCAGAAAAACAATATTAAAAAACACTTTTCTAATGGTTTATTTGACAATCTTTAACTTTAACAAAGGCAAAGGAAATCAACTTTATTTATAAGGATAATTTATGATCGCCATGGAGATGAAGAACAAGAAGAAGAAAAATAACTTAATAGTTTAAAAATGTTGAAATTAGGAAAATTCATAGAATCAGTCAACATAATAACCATTAAAAAAAGAAAATTATTAGGAAAAAAAAGGCTAATTTTTTTTGGGTGTAAAAACTTTGATTTGTAAGGATATCTACTCTTTTGTCGTCAAAACGTTAAAATAAGAAAATATATTTATTAGTTGAGACCTGTCACGCAATTATGGGTGAACCACAAAAAGGAATAGAGGAGTAGAGGAATTTTACTCATTTATTTATACCTAGTTTTTTTTTTTACGTCATTTTCGTTCCACGTGAATATATACATTTAATTTTGAACTCTAAAAATAGATGTAAATAAATTAATTATATTATAACTGCATTAAATAATAATAGTTGTTGGATTGTTACATAAATAATAATGTTTGTAGGATCTCTAAAAAATCGGATCGATTAGTCACCTAAATTGCCATCGAATGCTAGTCATATAAGCTAGTGGTTGCCTCTTTAATTTGCTGCTCCCGCCACCTCAATTTTTGGTTGTTGTATACTTTAGTTTAAGTTGGTTGGAAAAATTGTATATTTTTAGAAATTTTGAAGCATATTCTCGATTAATAAAAGTAGAGAGTTAAATTATAAAATTATAATTTTATATTTTACTCCATGAGACCTTTATAACGGTATATTATATACTCAAAATGGTTGACTGATAAATGAGAAATTGATACTTAAAGTAAGCTATTTGTGAATATTTGTTGAGTAAAAAAAAGCTTAGATCTCACATTGGTTAAATACTAAGTGTGAGATGTATATATATATGAGAACCCACTTGAAGGGTGATTGAATGACTAAACTTAAAACCATGCCTCACGTGTATGGGATGCAAATTCAAACCCATGGGGTTTGGGACGGACCCACATGATGTGGACGATGCGAAATGTTCAGACCATGCGAATGCAGATTTTGCATCTTTATTCATGGATATTTGCGAAATCCGTCCATATTAAATGTCTATTAAAGGCTAAGAATTGTTCAGAATTTTTTACTCTCACATCGAGTTTATTTTGCTTTTGAGCAGCCTAATCTGTCTTAAAGAAACTCTATAAAACAGGCCTCAAATTCTTCTTTTCGATTTCTAGTTTTGTTATTATTGGTATTTACTATATGATATTTTAAATATAAATTATTCAATTTATTTTATTTTATATAAATATTTATTTATATTTATATATTTATTCGTTAACATGTTATGTACAACAAATGCTACCACCATTTGACCAAGCTAATATTTGCCATTTATTTGCATCAGTCCTTGCCGCGTATTGCCATCACTTTGCTGTTGCAATTTATTAATTGTTGTGGTTGATTGTTTTGATCTATTGTTCCCCACTTGAATCATTTTCGGATACTAATTCGCCAAACTAAATTAGATATTAAATTGATTTAGAATAATACAGATTTGTTTAATATTAAAATTAAACTAATCATCATGGAATTTACGTTTTTTCTTCATTGAAGCGAAAGAGGTTTGGCAAACCACGTAATCTAAGGGTAAAGCGAGAATTATCAGAGACTGATTGATTCTAAGCAACTAACGTTTAGAAATTTTGCTTGTGGTTCCTATGTTTTAAATTATTTAATATTATTAAACGTAAGTAAATATTTTCTTCTCTTTTTTTTTTTTCTAAAAAATCATCGAAGACAAATAGAAAATATAATATTGCAAATAATGAAATTTTATTAAACTAATATGTTCGAAGAAGTACAAACATTAATGATGAAATAACTATACTAAGGACACTAGATCCTAACACTTTCCCACTTTTCCTTTTAAAGTAGATGGGTCACATTTCACATATCCATACCCTCTACATGTTTCTCGAAACTTTTAGCCACTACAACTTTGGTCAATAGATCTGCAAGGTAATCCTTGGATGCAACTTTGACTACGTCAACTATTCCATCTATCATCGCCGCTTATATAATATGGTATTTTCAATCAATGTGTTTGTTTCATTTATGATTTTTTATTTCCTTGGTATTATCTATTGACACACTATTATCACTATATGGTGTGGTAGCTTTTATATACCAAGGATGACTTCGAAATCTATTTAGAACTTCTAAAGCCAAATAGTTTCTTTTGTTGCCTCAAAAGCAACATGTATTTGGCCTCCATAGTGGAGTTGTCAATGCAACTCTATTTCACACTTCTCCACACAATTGCCTTGTCGTCTACGAAAAAAATACAGCTCGATGTTGATTCTCTCGAATCCTTGCTTGTTGGAAGTCAAAATCTGTATATACAATGGAAGTTAAATCCCTTCTAGAGTATACAAACATATAATCCCTTATTCTTCGTAAATAGTTAAGTATATGCTTAACTGTCTGCTAGTGTCTTAAAACAAGATTTTCTAATATTGACTCACCAATCCTATTGCAAAACAAATATTTGGATGTGTGCACAACATAGTATACATAAGACTTCCTACTGTCAAAGCATAGAAAACCTTTCTCATATGCTCTTTTTCTTTCACTGTCTTATGACAACCGCTAAAGAAATATGGAGGCAAGATATAGAAGGTTGTGTACCTTTCTTTAAATCGATCATTATAAAACGTTCCAATATATTGTCTATGTGTAAAGCTTGTGATAAAACTATCACTTTGTATTTCGATTCTTAAAGTATTTGAATTCCTAGAACATAACCAGCTTCACCTAAATCCTTCATTCTAAATTGTTGGGTTAACTATTTTCTAGCAGATGATAATGTCCCTGCATATTTCTAAATGAGTAGAATATTATCAATGTAAAGAATTAGAAATACCACCTTTTCATCCACAATCCATTTGTAAACACAGGGTTCATCAACGTTTTTCTCAAATCCAAAAGTTTTGATCGCTTGATCAAATATTTGATTCCATGTACGGGATGCTTGCTTTTGTCCAATTATGAATCTAAGCAATTTGCAAAATTTATATTCGATTCCTTTAGCTATATATCCAATAGGTTATACCATATATATTTTTTCTTCAAAGTAGTTGTTCAAAAACTTTGTCTTAACATCCATTTGATAGTTCTTGTAATTGAGAATAGTTGCAATGGATAATAGAATGCGGATAGACTTGAACATCTCTATTGGATAGAAGTTTCCTCATAATCCATACCTTATTTTTGCGTATAACGCTTCACTACAAGCCTAGCCTTATAAGTTTCAACATTTTTTTTCCGCAATCCTTTTCTTCTTGTATAATTACTTACACTTTATAGGTTTTGTCTCGTCCGATAAGTTCACAAGTTTCCACACTGAACTGGATATCATAGTATCCATTTCAAAATTTATAGTTATTTCCTAAAGCTTGGAATCAACACTCTGTATCAATTTATCATATGTGAGTGGATCATCATCTTTTTGTTCGACAAACTCCGTGTTAAAAATAATACCATCATACAAGAAGAAATTTGGTCTTTTGGAGACCCTCACACTACTATCAGGCACCCTATATTGTTGATTGTTTTTAAGTCTACTATTTAGGATACGATCTAAAAACGAAACTTATGGTTCTATTTATTTTCTTAAATTTCCTCTAGTAACAATCTACTTCGTGATTTAAAGTCGTCTATGTAACTTTCCTCGAAGAAAGTAGCTTGTATCAATTCTTTGGTCGTTTTTTCTTTTGGATTTTAAAATAATTCACCCTTTGTTACTTTCAAATAGCTAACAAACATGCACAATTATGTTTGCGAATCCCACATTTTTGCATTCTTATCCAGTGCATGTGCTGGACATCCCCATATCCTTAAGTGATTTAAGTTGGACTTCTTGTCATACCACATTTTGTATGGAGTTTTAGGAGCTTCCTTAGTTGACACATCATTCAAAATATAGCAATACATTTATAACACATATCCCCAAAAGGATACTGACAACTGTGACTAACTTCACATTGAATGAACTATATATCAGATAATGTTGTTTTGCAACTGCATTTAATGTCAAAATTGATGGTCCAAATCATCTCCAACGACTATAAACAACCACAAATCATTTCCTTAATATAAATACTCATAAAGAACACATCAAAACTCTTGAAATGAACATCTCGGCTAAAAGATCAAGAGAAAAACCTTCAATTTTTTATTTATTTCATTTCCGCTTGTATATATCTTTTTAGAGCTTATTGTTAGATCTTTTATTATTCTCATTTTCATTTATTTAGTGAGTCAAACTTGTAAACACCAATTGTATATTGGGAGAGCTTCTAGTTGAGCCATATAAACTAGAGTGATTCTAAATTAACCTTGAAAATCTTGAGGGTTCTAACTTAGCCACAAAAATTAGGGGAAAGAGGTTCTAACTTAGGCTTTCAAAAGTTATGGATTGTAAAGGTTATACCTTATCCTTGAAAGGTATAAAATCTTAAAATAAATTGAGAAAATCCTTACGCTATGTTTACTTGGATGGAATTACAATTCCATCGAGGGACTATTCTGAGTACGGTAGCTATTCCATTGTTTAGTTCACAGAATACTAATCTTCATTCTAGCAGTATTCTTTAAAAACGCTGAATGGTCATTCAGCATTTAACCTATGAAATGGCTATTCAGCAAATACAAGGAATAGCTTAAAAAAATTTTCTTCCCAGCGTACCCATAAGAAAATCACAAATTTACAAGCTTATATTTGGCAAAAAAAAAAACTGGAGACTCTATTCTTTCACCATTTTCTTCCTATCGAGTTAAGGGGAAAGAAAGCTCAAAACACTCGAAAACGTCTCTAGGTAAGTATCAATTTTCATGGGGAAGATTCAAGCATCTTGAAAACTAAACAATATGGATCTTTGATACTTAAGTTTGATTTGAGTTGTTAAGTTGTTTTTTTCCTTAAACTATTTAAGAACTTGAAAACTAAAAAATATGAGTCTTTGATGCTTTTCTCTATTAATCCCTGCTTCTTTGAATCCCTTTATGTTAATCATTTTTTTTAAAATATTTATTTATTTATTTATTTTTTGTTTTCAGTAATTGACAGTGGTTTGAAAGTAATCTTAGATTAAAGGATTTTCTTCAAAAGCCAAATGTTTTCAGAATCGAGATCCAAGTTTTTTTTTTTTTTAATTTTTCTATTTTTGTAGATAAAATCAGTTTAAGAGGTGTTTTTTGATACCTCAAAAGCTTGAATTTTTATGGCTATCTTGGATTTAAAGGGGCTGCCTATTTTCAACAAAAACCTCCTTAATCCTTTTTTTCTGGGTTTTTGAAACATCTTCTTAAATTTTGAAAACCAGATTAGCCGCATTCATCTACGTACAAGTGGTACTTCAGCCAAGAAGTAATTGAGAACCACTCTCCATCTAGGAAGGACGGAATCAACCTTAAAAAAGAGGAGTAGTTGTGATGTCATATTGTTCTTTTCTTCAAAAGCTTGGACTTAAGCTTAAAGTGTAAGCGCAAGGGCTATGCCTATTTTGAAGTTCGTTACTAACTTGATGGGATGCTAATTGCTTTCCAATATATCATCAATTAGGTCCTTAGTTTTGCAGTTCTTAAGTTTTTTCGCATAATATTGCTTTTGAAGAATTAACTTTCATTTTAAGTTTTAGTATGTGTAACATTTTTTTAAGTGGTGATAAAATTTACTTGTAGACCATTTTTTTAAGTGGTGATAAAATTTACTTGTAGACCTCAAGTAGCAATAGCATGTGTAATGATGTTCTGTCACCGGTTTTACATGCGCCAATCCATGCAAAGAAGGATTGACAGGTATATGCTTTAATTGTATTCCCCTGTTTTAATGCGTACTTGCATCTTTCTCAGTCTAAATATGGAACCATGTATTAATGGAAATGAGTGCTAATAGGGAAAAGATGCAATGATATGTACTTTTCACGAGGCCAGTTATCTGCATTCTTTGGAAGCAGAAATCACTAAATTCATATAAGAAATAAACGATTATACTTATAATATCATCACACGCTATTGTTTATTTTTGGATATTTAGTAGTTTTTGTTTAAAGAGAAAGTGTATATTTAGTTGTTCAAATCTAGAGGCTTGGTTTTCTCTTTTCTGAACATATCGGTGAAATTTGCAAACCATTGCAACTGTAAGCACATCTCTTCCATGCAAAATAGAGAGGCTAAACCTGCTCTTTGTTATCTATTTCAACTGTAAACCAACTTCACCTGTGGTTCATTTGTTTTTAAGATGTTATCTAGTGTTTGTAAATTCATTTTATTGCTTGGGATGTTGATCGTGTTTATATCGTTGTTTTAAACATTCTAACCATAGATGATGATTTCTTCTTAGATAGGCTAAACCTGCTCTTTGTTAATTGAACAACTTAATTGCATTTCTTGTTATTCAAATTTCTCTCATAATTGAAATCATGCAATTTAAGTATTGTTTTTTCATTAGTGTAGTTGGCTCACTTTCAATTTATTAGACCCTTTTGTTTCTTGTGAAGATAGGTTGCCTTTGTAAAACTTACGAATTTCTTAATGCTTTTTCACCTTGCCTTGCTGAGTACCTTATCAATTCACCTTGGTTACAAGCTGAAGCAGGCACTTGATACCAATCAACAGTATAGCATCTTTTCCGCGATAGTTTGTATTGAATACATACCTGCTTCTGAATTTAGCTTGTTACAGGGATTGGATCTTCTAATAGGAGGAGATCATCAAGTTGTCATTCACACTCAAACATGTATTCATTTACTCAAGAAGATGATGGGTGTTTCAACTACATTTCAAGTGAGGCTGCTAATGTATAAACAATTTTGTTACCTTTCACCTTTCAATGCTTTAGTTTGGATCTTTGGAGTAAGGTGACAAAAGGGAAGAAAAGCAAGATGATATATTAACTTTTTGTATGGGTAAATGGGTGTGGTGGTGGAGTAATATAACTTTTTTGTATGTAATTACAGGATGATATATTGACATGGAAGTATATCATATTAATATTGTCACTTTTTGTATATGTGTAAATGAGTTTTCTACTGTAATTGAACTCTTGAAAGTTGATCATGGTTTGTTATGTTATTTAGATGCTGAGATGATGGTTGGATTATGTTGGTACTATTTATTTAACAATATTTGTATTTTCATAGTAGTACTCTTTAACAATATTAGTAAACAAAATAACTAAAACAAAAAAAAAAAACAAAAAAAAAGGCAATTTTGATGCAAAAGCTTTATAGATCTAAACTTTTTGAAGGTTTTTAGGAAAATCAAAATGGAAAATATGAAAGAGGAGATCAAGAAAAACCCTTGGTAAAATTTAGGTAAATTCATGTTGGTGGTTGACGGTGACGAAAGGCAACAACGAGGACGGTGGTTTGTTGGAGAGAAAGATACGATGAAATGGGGGAGAGAGAGAGGACCAACAAAGATGAGGGAAATAAAAAAAATCTTTTAATATAATTTAATATAAAAATAAAAAGTTAATATAAAATATTATTTCCAAATTTTAGAAAATATAAAATAAAATATTTTAAATATTTTATTATAATTTAATATAAAAATATTTATATTAAAAATGTTATTAAATTATATTTAATAATAATCCTATTAAAGTTTAATATAACAATAATAATTATTATCAACTTAAAAAATTCTGTTGAGGGTACTCGGTCATTTCAACTTTTTCCTTTGTGCTATTACAATATTTGTTCTATTCAATCAAATACAATAACACTATTACAGTTCTATTTCATTCCATTCAATCAAACAATTAAATTACTAATTATAATTTTATTTTATTACAGTTCTATCCTATTACAACTTCATTACATTACAACTCTATTCCATTTCAATAAACCAAACATGACAAAAAATTAAGGTAGTAGAGGAAGAGAATTCAGGCTGAACAACTATAAATAATTTGTGCAACATTTTTCCTTTTCTTTTTCATTTTTGAAGATTTTATAAAATTTTTAAAAATCAATTCACCCCTCTTGATATTTTCAAGCCAAACAATTATTTATTTTTAAATATATTAATTAAAGCTAAATTGAATTGAAAAGATATTAAACATAAATGATATTGAAAATTGATGAGATGGCACAATTTCACAGCCTAAAACTTAAATATTTTTAGGATCATATCAATTATTCTCGACAAATATTTTTAATTTATGAAAATATAAAATTATTTAAATTCATTTAAATTCATCAAAATTTAAAGTGATTCAATTTAAAATAATTTATATTCAAAATAACTTAAAGAGTGAAATTATCTAAAATTATTTCAATCCAAAATACCTAAATCTGAATTTAATAAATCCTACACCATCAAATTCTCCAAATAATATGAATGCAAAAAAAACATTAACCTAAAATAATTAATTAAAAAATAGTCTAATCAAAACCTACCCAATCAAGTCCGTTTGCGACCATTAGGCAGTGCCCAGTGATTGTCTGGATCTAAATTTGTTTGTGAGTAATTGTTTATTTAGTTAATAAACAAATGGAGTTATTTTGTGGCCACGGTCCATGGACGCAAGCAATGTGGCCCAATTAAGTACGTGTAAGCCATATTCGCTGTTACGGAATAATCAGTAGTAGACCAACATTTTAGGAGGTTGCACTTGCGGCGCCTAATACCCGAGAATGGCTAGTGGGGCCTCAACTGGCCATTTTGACTTGTAAAAGAAAAATTAAAAATTTCAAGTTATTTTTCTTTTTCTAATTTTTACATTATTCTAATTTATATTATTTCAATTTTTCTTTTGAGGAACATAAACATCAGAGAAAAAAAAAATCCAAACTTTTAAGCACATAGCTCATACAATCTCGAACTACCTCGTAACCCTATCTTATTCGAACCAGGCAAAATCCACATTGCACTTTAGCATGCCAACAGTCAAAGGTTCCCAACCAGCCCTTCCCCCAACTCGCGACACTCCTGCCCGATCACCACCTTCACTAGTCACAACAAACACTCCCAACGACTGAAGCCAACAAAGTCGGAAATCATCAGCAGCTCGAACAATCGAGGCCATTCCAACATCCTTCCCTTTCCAAACCAAATAATTACGGTCGGACCATACCATCCAAAACAACACCAACACACAATGTAATTGTTCAGAAGCTACCGAATCAGAAAGTCTACTACATAACTTAGCAACCGTCGTTTGACCAAAAGAAAAACTAGTAGCACTCAAAACAGCTTGCGCATACGGACAATACAGTAAAACATGATCCATACACTCTGCCTTACCATAACGGCTACACGAGGGGGACAACGGGAAACCCTTCTCATTCAAGCGAATCCGAGTCGATAAAAAGTGCCAAATACAACACCAAACAAAATCCTTTACCTTCAACGGGAGTTTACAATGCCATAACTTAGCCCAAACAATGTTCTCATCAAATAAAGCCTGATCCAATCGCATGTTAATTGCAACTCGGTATGCCAACCTCACACTATACCTTCTATTCGTACTAAACTGCCAAACTAGTTGATCCATCGTCGGAGTGTAACTAACTGTTATGCTAAGAACGTACGTAGTGCGTCATGTGGAGCCAAAATCCCTTCAACCAAGTCTCTGTTCCATGCACAATCATCAACACTCAATAAACCAACGAACCTCAAATCTTTGGAACCTGCTAATGGAAGTGACTCAACATAGGAATCCATATCATCAACTAGCCATGGATCATGGAATATAACTATATCGCAACCATTCCCAACTTGCCACCGCATGCCGTGAGAAATCACTTGTTTCGATGCCAAAATGCTTTACCACACAAATGAGAGATTACCACTCTCAGAAGCATCAAGAAAAGACCCGTCTAGGAAATATTTTTCTTTGAAGAAATGACAGGCAAAATAAGACAAATCCAAAAAAACAAAAAATCCCTTCAACCAAGTCTCTGTTCCATGCACAACCATCAACACTAAATAAACCAACGAACCTCAAATCTTTGGAACCTGCTAATGGGAGTGACTCAACATAGGAATCCATATCATCAACTAGCCTGTGTAATTGTTTTAAGAACTATTTAAACAATAATTTGTTCTTCCGATTCAGCAAACCACTACTTGATAGGGTTACTATACAAGTTTAAACTATATAAAATACATTTTTTCAAGTTTAAACCACCAATACATTTAGGGTTAGTACACTGAAAATGGCATTTAAAAAATTTAATAGCATTTATCATTATGATCAAAAAGTATTTTGAGAAGATAACGTATTCATTTTAAATATGAAATTGTAAAGTAGAATGTTTAATAGGAGATAAAAAATGGTTTTATTGGAAAACACTTTTTCAAAAAAAAACCTAAAAAATCACCTTTTAACATAAATAAAATCTAAATTTAAAATCAAATTTTGATTTAAAAATTCTTTGTTTACCATTTTTTATTTGGAATAATGGTTTGAGTTGAAAAGTTCCTTATAAATATAGTTCTATTTTACATTTTCGTATAAAATACATATATAATCGTATTTATTCACAATGAAATTAATTTCATTTATTTACATTTAAATGTATACGAAAAAATTAAAATTAAAATTTTATGTCTATAGATGAATTAGAATAAAATTTTATAGGTATAATTGCACTAAATTAAAATTCACTTATCACATAGCACTTTAAAATTAACTATATTTAAATATACTAGACAATAAAATTTTAGCTCCACAAATAAAATTAAAAATCGTGATACATGTTATCTACATATTTTTATTTTTAAAATACTAATTAAAGACATATCACAACTTCCTAACTAATTTATGAAATTATAAACTCTACCGCTCAATTTTCTTAATAATTACCCTTATTATGTATATAATTTTTAATTTTTTTCAAAAAGTACTCTAGTTTATTTTTTCTGAAATAAAGTACTTTAGTTTATACCACCGACTTTTTGAGGCGTTATACAGTGAGAAAGAAGCAAACGGCAAGTGATTGAAATGATTTAAAAAAGACAAGAACGAAGCTCCTTCCGATAATACACCTTGAGACTCGTCCTCTACTCCTTTTAAGAAACGCTTTCCGTTTCTCTTTCTTGCGAGTTATTTTAAATTTATTTTCTATTTTATTTTTAGATTTATTCTCTGAATTTGGACTATTTTACTAAAAAAATTCATTTCTAACTAAATGGGCCACTTTAAATTTTATTTATCAGAATGGGCCAAAAAATTAAAAACCGTTCCACATATGCGCGTTTTAAGGAGAAATTTCATAAAAGGCGTCCCCTTAAGGAAGCGCTTTTGCCATGTCAGCATAAAACGCGGTAACGTGGAAGCCCTTTGCTGACATGGCAAAAGCATTCTCTCAGGGACGCGCTTTAGCCCGTGTTTTTTGCCCCAACGGTTATTTAAAAATTTGACCATTGGGGGACCAACAGTCATGAAAAAAATTACACCCCCACCTATTTTTTCACACAATTTCCTTTAAATCACATTTTTTCCAAATTTCTCTCTAAATTTCTCAAAAAAGCTCTAAAAGATCTCTAAGTTTTTAATTTTTTTCTAAATCAATATATATTTTTTTAATTTCTAAGATATTTGATCATGTTAGCAATGACTGGGGAATTAATTCGTCTCGATCATAAACATATCTCCCTCAACCAAATGAAAATGGTAAGAGTTAATTTTAATTTTTAAATATTATTTTAATTTTTTCATTTATGTAATTTTTATTAATATTTATCTTATAATTTTTTTTAAAAGTCGATAGATCGGGTGTTACAATGTTATATTCGTAATATGTCTGGTCCCCCATCACCGTTGATAGAAAATTACTTGAGGGAAACGGATTTTTGACAAGTGGCCAATATAGGCCGGGGGTGCAAATTAGACCCAAAACTCATCAACGCATTCATAGAGAGGTGGAGACCTAATACACACACATTCCATTTTCCATGCGGGGAGTGTACGACCACTTTGGAGGATGTGCAGTTACAATTGGGGTTACCGGTGGATGGGTCCGTACTCACCTTGTTCGCTCAATCTGCTGATTGGGGAGCTGTATACTACAATCTTTTGGGTGTAATTCCGGATAGTATTTACAGAGGTTGGATCGAGATTGGCTGGTTACGAGACATATTCCCAAAACTGTAGGATGATTAAAATAAAGTAGAAAGAATACGATACGCTCGAGCATGCAGCCTTGAGATCATTAAAGGTTATCTGATGTTTGACTTGTCACGAAACCTCGTACATCTAAGGTGTTGCTGAAACTCGTCAATTTTAGAGCAGCTGGTGAACTCATTTTGGGGTCTGCCGTGTTGTCAACATTTTTCCGAGAGATGTGCTGGACAACGCTACCAAATAAAGCCAAAATCTGAGGCTTTCTATCACTGTTACAATTATGGGCTCGGTTGCACTTTCTATTTTTACGTCATCAAGTAAACCACCCGTATACATTCCCATTTTTAACGAGGCAAAATATATATTAGATTTTACAATTATTACATAGATTTAAAATATAATTTTATGCTAAAATTTTATTTAATTAGATGGAACCATTCGGAAAGTTAAGTTGGAATACCTACCGCTCTTGAAGATATACGGCTTCATTATACTAATGGTCGGAAGTGCATTTAAGTATATATATACATAACATAGTCGTTTCGTATTTAGTATTTAGCATTATGTATATAACTAATATTTTTATCATGTTTATATAGTTTCAACGGACACCATGCGAGGATCCGACAATTCGAGTAGTAATTCTAGATGAATTCCTACAGAATCCGAACATCTGGCATGTTAGGGTCCCATTGATCAACTACGCTACTATAGAGATGCACCAGACGGATAGAGTGTTGTGGCAATTTGAATTCTGATAACCAATTCTTGTAGCACCCGAGGTGTTCAATAAAGAGCACAAAATAGACTTATGGCGACTGAATACGTATTTACCACTCTTCTTATTGGAATATATTGAAATATGGAAAATCGGTATGATAATATACCTACTCACGAACCGATCATCGTTTTAGAGTTAGCATGCGAGCCGGATTACATGTTTAGCATGCGAGCCGGATTACATGTCATGGTTTAGGATCCATAACAATCCATATTTGCTTTCAGAAAAGTAGAGGCGTTGGCAATTCCGTGTCGAAAGGGAACGATGGGACCCTTTAAATCTAAGGAGAAGGGCTAACGGGGCTAGTCCATTAATAGCACTTACACAATCATTAGGCCCAACGCCTTAAGCGATAATGCCCACACCATAGCCCCTTCAGATAATGCCAGGTGCGTATCCTAGCCCTTATATGTATTTTAACCTTTATATATTTCCTTTTCCTAGTCCTATGCGAGGTTGTAATATATGGCCCGGTGCGTCTCCTTTCCCGATGACTTCGACCCAATCGATGAGTATAGGCCATCGTAGCAGAAGGGATCACACGAGGCACCGTCGGGAAGCTCATATCATTTTCAATCCCCATCGTCTTCTGAGATTCAAACACATCCACCGTGGGTGATGCAAACATCTTTGAAATCTTTTTTCTATCAAGGTGGGTCATCCTCCCAACCCCTACAACCAGAACAAATTCTCGAACAACTACAACCCTAGTTGGAAGCAAACCAAGAAGGAATCCAGCGCGTAACCATCGACCACTCCCATGTGACACTGATTCCGACCGACACATGCATTGATTTTTTAAAATTTATTTGTAAAAACTATTTTTATATTGTTTCATTTCGTAAAATAGAAGTTGTTTTGAATATATTTGTACAAATTATTTTTACATTTTGTCCTATTTAATATAAAATAGAAGTTGTTTTGAATGTTTTAGTAGTCAATTATTTTTATATTTTGTCCTATTTAATAAAATAAAAGTTCTTTTGAATAAGGCAATAGAAATAATGCAACATAGTTTCATTTAATCAATTATGAACTATTTCGATTTGGACATGTTCGAATTGTATGACCTGGGTTCCTGCACCATTCGCACAACTTCTGTTGGTTTGTTCTTTCCTAGATATCCATATTATCATGTATTCTAGTCGAGCAAGGTCGACTTTTTGGTTTGCGATGCAATTCTTTATTCAGTAACAACTTAAACAAAGTAAATGATACAAACGACCACTTACGGTCATTTGGGTCTGGTGGGAATACGTGTCTCCACTAATTTGCACACTTCGTTGACATAACTTATGGGATCCAAACGGAGATTCTGACAAGCTGCAATTACATGAGCGCATGGATAACGAAATGCATCAAACCTCTCATAGTCGCAAGTCCTATTTCTCAAGTGTACACGATATTGTCCATCAATAATACCTTAGTTCGCTCTATCAAACTCCTTCACATGAAACCATAGGTTGTCGCGATCGTGACACATTGTGGGCATGGTGTTGGTTTGCTTTTTCACCTTGTTAATTTCTTGCACTACCTTCCGGCACCATACATGGCCTCCCTGCATTTGGCTTTTATAACTCGCTTCTCGCTTTGGAAACAGTACCACCAAACGAAAGTATGTCTCCCATACAACGGAG
Source organism: Gossypium arboreum (assembly GCF_025698485.1). NCBI lineage: Eukaryota > Viridiplantae > Streptophyta > Magnoliopsida > Malvales > Malvaceae > Gossypium > Gossypium arboreum. The sequence continues at coordinate 55,095,054 of NC_069078.1, read as the reverse complement.
GTTATTGGTAAATGACGTGTTCCTTTAAGAACAGAATTTATACATTCAGCTAAGTTTGAGGGCATATGACCATATTGTAGGCAGCTATCTTATGCTTGTGTCTACTGATCGAAAGGTATGTTACAGAGGTAGTTTATGCCTTGATCGTTAATTGATCATAAAATCGCCAATTCTTATTGATCTCATACTCTCTCAATATAAGTGGATAGCAATAATTACATATCATTCTTCCATTTAGAACAAATTGAATATCACAAACGAAATAATATTAGTGGCGATTAAATACCTATGTTGGTCATTTATCGTCGTTTAGTGGTAGACCGATATTACCTGTAGTAGTTGGACGCAATATACCTTAGACAATACTGATGGTGTGTGCCATCCCATAGGCTTCCCTATTGCTCAATTGTGGCTAATATTCTAGTACCTCAATCCAATATAACGCAGATATCAAGTTAAGGGTAGACATGCCTCCTCAACCTAGAAAGAAAGAAATCCCAATCATCACTTAACTCCCTCGGTGTTATTATAAGGGCAATTGGAATGATTCTCCTACCACCATCTTGTGCCACAGCTAGCAATAGCCGATGAGTATATCTACCATACATAAAAGTTCTGTCAAATTTGTACCAATGACTTGTAGTACACAAATGTATCCTGGCATTGCTTAAAGCTCTAGAAAAGACGCTTGAACAATTGCTATCCATAGAGCAAGTGGTCGTTGTAGTATGCAGGGTCCGTTTTAAGGTCTGTTATGTAACTTAGGATGTATATCTCTAGCACCTGACACCACTGCCACATTTCATTATATGAAGCATCCTACCTATTGTGCATATTATCCAACACATTTTTCTTAGCTATCCAGGCCTTGTGGTAAGAAGGCGTGTACTTGAACTGGTTACAAATATTGGCCATTAAGATCGACACAGAAATCCTAAGATCCGTCTTCACCATCGGTAGTATTAAGCCCACTATCATATCTGAATCATCTTGAGATGATCTTGTAAAACACCTATCAACCCATGAGTACGTTAAATAGTGCAACATTAAATAATAATAGTAATATTCAAAAACCCTAAACACCCAGTGATACTATACCAGCAACACACGTATGTGGAGCTTTGAACTTCTTTATCTCCCACAACCCTATCATTTTCTTAACTGAAGCCATGATTTTCTATGAACATGTATCGTCTCGCATTGCACACTTGGCCTCGAACTTTCGGATTTGGATTTAATCACATGGTAGTTAACCCCGTTCATGATGCTATATTATTTCAATGCATCGAGAAAACTATCATTACTGGAAAACTCCTTACCAAGTTCCAATTCACTCAAATCCAATGATGAACTTATATGGTCACGCCTTCTGTGTAGTAGATCTGGAAACTCCAACGCATCATCTACCGATAGATCAACATTATGCATGTGGGTTGGAGGTGAGTACGCCTTGAATTGCATATCTTCTTCTTCTTCTTTATCTAAACCCTCTTCATCGTCTTTAGGTTCGGTTGGAACAGGCTCAGGTTCAGAAAATAATGCAACTTTTGTACCATTGGGGTTGTGCTCTCGAGGTGGATCCACATCGAACTCATCATCCAACCCACCATCATCTGCAACGAACGAGGTCCCCTCGTCAGTAGACGTCGTAGGGAGTATATTATCCCTTATCATGAAAATTTCATAACGTCCCCAATCAGATGTGGATTGTTGGAAACACGAAAATATACACATTTTTTCATGCCCTTTTTAACTCAAATTCATGCAGTTATTGTCAAAAAATATATAATTATTATAAAATAATTATTCTGGACTTAAATTATTAACATAATGAATTTTAATTAATTTTATAGTAAATTTTGATTTATTTTGGATTATTTTCGATAGATTTGCACAAAGGGTGAAAAACGACTCTGCAGACACTGCTAGAAGCGCAAAACCGAGAAACAATTTTGAAGCATCAAGGAGAATTAATTTTTTATCCGAATACGGTCCAAATTATGTGTATTAATTCATAATATAATTAATTTTAATTTATATCCAATTTAATTTACGTTAAATAAATTATTGTTAATTAATTATGAAAAGTGGCCCAGTTGAGCTTAATCAAGAACAACCGAACTGACTGAGTACTGGGCAGCCCAAAACTGTCTCATATGCTGACCCAATCAGCTTACTTGGCTGATTAATTAGCTTGCAAAATGGCCCTTGAAAACCTGTTCAAATTGTAAACAAACCCTTCCACTATTTGTGCATTTCTAGATTTGTCCTAGCCTTAATAGCAAGTTTGAAAACTTCAAACTTGCCACATGTGTGGCCGGCCATGGGAGGGGTCTTTGGCTGCTGATTTTGGATATTTTTAGCAGCCTTCTCACCCTATAAAAACCCCTCTTGGCTGCTCATTTCACCCTACCACAACTTTCTCATCTCTTCTCTTCTCTCTCTATTTTTTCCATCTGTTTTCCTTTGTCCTCTTGCCGATTTCACCTATTGAAAAATATTCGTTCATCCATCATTTGGAGCAGCATTCAAGTGTTCATATAAGCCTTGGTTTGACAAGAACAAGTGAAGAAGAAAGAGTGGAGCAACTCAGTCAAGCCACGGAGAAACACCAGATTTGCTTCTTGTTCCCTATCTTTTTAAATTCTACTGTTGTTATGATGAACATGTCTATGAATATTTATGTTGATATGATTTATTTAATTAATATGGCTTAAATTTAATTTGTGTTAGGTTGATTTCATTTCGTCCTCTTAATTTATTAAAATTGTGTTTGTATTGTTATAAGCCTCGGTAAGATGTTTGATTAAGTAAAACCATGACTAAGTTATTCTTGCATTACAATTGTAGGGTAACTAATGAATTAATTATTTAAACGGATCGAAATTGTAATTAATTGACACGATACTTAATCAGTGCATGTTTAATCATCTAAGGTAGCTGAGGATTAAATTAGCAACGGTATCGAGCGATACAATTGTCTTGCATGACTTGCAAGATTATTGTGATTAAACTGTTTCAAGGTAGAAATACATTATTACCTCACGTAATCTTTTATGTGCTTATGTGATTAAATTAATTGTTTGAATTGACATAGAGATATGTACAAGAGATTATTTTAATTTCATAAGTATATATGTGCATTAACACATTTGCCTATTAAAGTTTGTTTAATCGGTTGAATTGACATAGAGATATAGTCAAGAGATGAATGGATTTTTGTAGGGAAGTATGCTCATAAGTTAGCAAATTACCAAGTTACTGTGAATTTATTCGTAACAACATAAACATGAGATTAATAATTCTAAGTTAAGAAATGTAATTAATCTAACACAATTATGTCATCTTGATTAAAACCAGCTTTTGAAATTGTGCATTAGAACTTTATTTTATTTTATTTATTTTACTTTGTTTTCTAGTTTTTAATCATTTCTCAAATCAAAATATATTTTTTTCACCAAAGTGTTTTAAATTGCATTCATAAATCATTCTTTTCACAGTCCTTGTGAGTACAATAACTTGACATTTACTTGTCAATTTATTACTTGTTGCAATTGTGTACACTTGCAGATTTCTGTCGTTCCAATTGCCAACGATTAGAAGTTGATGCCATTCCCCAGTATGTATTTCTAGCATTGAACATCGACCCACCGAGGTGCATGTTCCATCCATTAATCGAGTCTCATGCAAGGGTTATGTATTCTATATTGCCACCAAACACGGGCACTTCCATGTTTTGCCTCCCACTAATAGAGTGTCGGGAAGAGGTTGTGTTTCCTCTCGAACAGTAGTAGATGTTGAAGTCGCAAGTGCTTCATTTGGCGATGAAAATTATACATATAACTCAAGATATGGTGATCCACTAGTAAGATGAGTCTGCACCATCGCCTTCAAACTACGACCACCTTTGATATCAAATGAGTCATATGTCACGGTATCAACTGAAACACAAAATTGATACTTAATAAACAAAACTCTCATTGACATTGTTCTGAAGATTTTGCGCCTAATTCTTTTACCAAGTTCTATCAAATCTATGTTCTGGTTAAAAATAAGTCGCGCTGTGTTCTCCGATAAAAAAATGCTATTCTCGGTGTCACGGATCTCACTGTCATAGTAAATAACAACACTAATACGTTCTCTAATTTTCAACCAAATGATCTGTCGAGAGAAATTCAAAACAAAAAATATTATGCAAAAATATAATGATTCGTATAAATATTAATACGATAAACCAATTTATACCTTCTCAACTTTTTCGATTTCTATTCTTCTGAACTTTTCTAGTTTCTCTTGCTGTAACTTATGCAACATGAGAATGAAATTTGGCTCATTTATAGCCTAAGGTCAAGCAGGATGTACCATAGAAAAAGAGCGTCTAGGTGGGAGCTTTTTCAGTACTTTTGCTAACAGTGCATCCTACTTGAAGCGTTTTTTATCCTATTTTTTCAGAACCATCTTCTTAAAATTATTTTTTTCAGAAACTGCTGTAGAAAAAGAGCTTCCAGAGGAGAGCTTTTTTAGTACTTTTGCTGACTGTGCATCCTACTTGAAGCATTTTTGACCCTTTATTTCAGAACCATCTTTTCAAAATTATTTTTTTAGAAACTAATGTAGAAAAAGAGCGTCCAGCTGAGAGCTTTGTTAGTACTTTTGCTAACAGTGCATCCTGCTTGAAGCATTTTTTATCTTGTTTTTTTCTCAAAATTATTTTTTCAGAAACTACTGTAAAAAAATAGCGTCTAGTTGGGAGTTTTTTTTAGTACTTTTGCTGACTAAACAAAAAAAAAAAAAACAAAATCCATCTCGTCAAAATAATTTTTTCAGAACTCATTCCTAAACCTATTACAAAAACACTAAAACCCCTAAACATGAATTTATTTTTAAAAATCCCTAAACCGTAAGTTATTTTTTAAAAACCATAAACCTTAATTTATTTTTTAAAAAACCTAAAACCTAATTTATTTTCTCTAAAATCATAAACCCTAAACAAATAAAGTCCTACTTTATTTAAACAAATAAAGTCCTACTTTATTTTAACAAAAGTTCTAACCTTAAAACCCTAAGCTCTAAATATGCAAATAGCCCTAAACCCTAGAAAAAACACAGGCTAAAGCGCGTCCCTGAAGGAGTGCTTTTGCCATGTCAGCAAAGCGCTTCCATGTCAGTGCGTTTTATGTTGACATGGAAAAAGCGCTCTCTCAGGGATGCGCTTTTTTGAAATTTTCCCCTGACACGCGCTTACATGGAGTTTTTCTCTTGAACTTGTGTAAAAGTACCGTGGTATCTGAACTTGTCTAAAAGTGCTTAGTTAGCACTTAAACTTTTTCAAAAAATAAACTTTTTAAAATTAATTTATATTTTTGAGGGATTTCTAATTTTTTAATTTATGTCTGTCACATGTCATACTGAGAGATTGTCACGTGTCACTATATGATTGGTTATTAGTGCCATGTCAATACAAACTAATGGTGTTAGTACGAAGGTATCAACTTAGGTGACGGAATATGAGTTTAGGTACCAACTGAATATAAAAAAAAATAATTCAAATACTGATTAAATACTTTAAAACAAGTTTAAGGGACAAACTACATATTAACGCTTTATTTTTAGTATAATTTGAGGCTGTATTTTATTATTAAGTAAAGAATAAAATTAAAATGAAGCGAAAATTGAAAAAATGCAAGTGGCAGAATTAACGTTGGTTTGATTTATGAATTTTTTTTTTAAAAATAATTTTATTTTTAAATTGAAAAATATGTTAGACAAATAGAAATAAAAATCTCGTTTCAGTAATAAAATTTGAAAAATATGTAGTATCTATTTTCCTAGGAAAACAAAATAGAATAAAACAAATTCCTACTTTTATATACATCCAAATCATGGTAATAAATTTGATATTTAAAACTGTTGAAAGTTATTTTTGTTTTATATGAATTTCAACCATTATCAATTCATTTAAAATTAAAAAAATTATTTCCAATTTTTCAGTTCTACAAAACATTATTAGTAATAATAAGGATAAATATCAAAATTTATACATAAATTTTAGTCTAATATGTAATTTGATACATGAATTTTGATTTAGTACAATTATACACTTAAAATTTGAATTGTGGTTTATAAGTATACATGAAATTTTTATTTTGATTCAATTGTATACATTTTAAAAAATGAATACATACATATATTTTCATATTATATTTAATATAATTGTTTATGCATGCAATATATCAATGTAAAATAATGTTGATTCGATAATGTTGTCAATGGTTTATAAAAATTAAATCAAATCAAAATTTTATGTATAAAATTACACAAAATCAAAGTTTATGTATGATATTACACATTAAATCAAAATTCATGTATAATTTTAATAGTTATCCTTATCAATAAAAACAATTTTTATTGTTTTCTAATTTTCATATTTTTATTTTTATTTTCTAAAATTCTTCTATAAAATTTCTAATTAAATATATTTTCTTTAATGAAAAGCACTTTATTTTCTGAAAATTATAAAGTTCATTTATATGTTATCCAGAAAACCATTTGAAGGTTATAATTAAAATTGCTGTGATAAAATAAATTTTAAATGTAATGAAACTTATGAGGATTTTAATATTTCTTAGTATTACTGAGAAGTTTTAACTCTACAAAGTGCTAAAAGACAATTATGTATTATTTTGTTAGTTTTTATATATTTTAATAAAACATAACAACACACGACGGTTTTGAGGAATTAAAACTCCACCAATGATACTAATCAAACTTGAAATTGCAAAAATCAAGATGTATTTACTGCCTACTGAAATTGGTTGGAGTGATTATCCAATCGCATAATTTGGATGCGGTCAAAATCATTCAAGAATCTCTTTTAACAATTTTAAGCTTTGTTTTTATTAAGCATATTCATCATCTTTTACCGAATATAAAATTATGGGATATGTTACACATTCTTAAGGATTATAATAAAATTACTAACAACATAACTAAAATAGTTTTTAATACGAACCAAAGTCTAAAAGTGTTTGAAAAGATTCTAAAAGAAAAGCTAATTCTCTTATTATTCAAGCGAGAGATAATCTTGCTCAAAGAATTCTTATATTTCCAACTTGTTCTGTACAATCTAATTTTGGCCTGGGCTAAAACAATCCCAAACAAACCATCGGCCCAAACTAAACCCAAACAAGCCCAAGCTAATCAGCTCAATATGACCCAAAATGCAAAAAAAAAAAAAAAAAAACCTAGCCTATAACCTAAACAATATTTAGAAAAAAAAAAAGAAAAAACCCTAGCTAGCCTCCGCCCCTACTCCCTAACCTCTACCACCGCCTTGTCACGTTGGCCACAGAGGCTGATACAAGGGGGGCTGGCAGTGTCCTTGGCCCCCCCTTAAATGGAAAATTTATATTTAATCCCTTGAATTTTTTTTAAAATTTTAAATTAGTAAAAGTAAAATTATACTTTGGCCCCCCCTAAAATTATAAAAATTTGATTTAATCCTTTAAAAATTATAAAGATCTATAAAAAATTAAATTTTTATTCGCCCCCCCTAAAAATTTGTTCTGGCTTCGTCCCTGGTCGGCCACCGCCTCCACTATTGCCACCGCCTAAGTTGCACCTGCAAAAGAAAATGGAAAAGACAGGTAATAAAAATATAATATGTAAACTTTAAAAAGCTAAGAACCAAATGTAAAAGGAGGTTTTTTTACAATCAATAAAAAAAAGAGAGAAGTTAAAAAAAAAATCCAATAACAGCAAAAAAAGAAAAAAAGAACAGAATTCCAAAGGTAGTTTCATTCCTTTTTTCTTTTTTCCTTCTTTTCCTTTTTTACCTTTTCGAAATATTTTACATATATATTATAATAACAAAACAAAGAAAAACTTACCTTTTTTTTTATCGCCGAAAAAGAGAATTTTTTGAGTTTTCCGGCGGCCGACGCGGCGGTGCATGGCTAGAGCTTGGCCGGAAGCGGGAGACACTTGAAAGAGAAGAGAGAGCTCTTTCAGTTTTTTTTTTAAAAAAAAAGGGCTAAATGATTTTTTTTGTCCAAAAATTGACTTATATAAGCCCCAAAACGACGTCGTTTTACCCATGACCCGATCCGACCCGACCCACTCCAAGCTAAGATCCGTGTGTTTTTTAAAAGGGCTAACTGTGCTTTTAGCCCCTCAGCTTTTTTATGGTTTTGCAATCAAGTTTTTTTTATTTTAATTTTAATGTTTGCCCTTTAATTTATTTCGTTTCCAATTTAGTCCACTTCGACGCTGTGCGTTTTGGGGGAAAGAAGAATTTCCCTTTTGGTCCCTCCTTATTATTCGCACGCTCAATGTGGTCCTTTTCCTTTTTATTTATTTTAGATTTGCCCCAAATTCCCGTTTTAAATTCAATTTAATCCTTTTTAGTTATTTTGTTGTTTTATTAGTAAAATTAATTAATAAATATTAATAATAATAATAATAATAATAATAATATTATTATTATTATTATTATTATTATTATTATTATTATTATTATCATTATTATTATTACTATTATTATTATTATGAACACATTATTGTTATTGTTATTATATATTATCATTACTATTTATTATTACCATTATTATTACTATTACTTTTATTATTATTATTATTATTATTATTATTATTATTATTATTATTATTAATATTATTATTATCATGCTTATTATTATTACTATTATTATTATATTATATTATTCTTATTCTTTATTATTATTATTATTATTATTATTATTATTATTATTATTATTATTATTATTATTATTTCTTATTTTGTTTTATTTTTACTTTTATTTTTATTTTATTTTTATTTTATTTTACAATTAGCTTGCGTTTCATTTATTCATTTATTTTATTGTCATTTATTTTCGCTTTATTATTGTCGCTCATATTATTGCATCTATTATTATGTTGTTACGCATATTAACACAGTGATTCGTTTTCACATTTTTACTACAAAAATCGTGTTACATTAATCCTTGCCCGATATATAAAATTTCGTTTTTTAAATAAGCAATTTTTCTTAATTCGAGATACGAAAAGTAGTTCCTTAACTTACAGGGTTTCGATTTTCTCAATAAATCCGAATAAACGAATGTTTTTAAAGCATAAATTTTTAAATGATCTCGGGAATTATGAAAAGATCGTGTTCTAACTTACAGAATATGATTTCTTTCTAAAACCGAGATAATCGAATATCTTTCAAAATAAATAAATTTTTTAGCATTTACTCGCATATAGGAAATTTAAGACATTGTGTCCTAACTTACGGGACATAAATTTTTTTCTCGATTAACGTGAAATGTAACACTCCGAACCCGTGACCGTCGCCGGTGTCGGACACGAGGGGTTAACGGGCCAAATCCTCTCAAAGTACCAACCAATTTGGCATTTCCAGACAGGCTGGAAAACTGCGTCACTGTCGCCTTAAAAATCATATCTCGAGTTCCAAAACTCAGAAACTGATTCCGTAAATTTTCCCTGAATTTAGACTCATATATCCATCCATGGATTTATTTCTAGAATTTTTGGTCGGGCCAATTGGTACAGTTTATTAGTTAAAGTCACCAATGTTACAGGAGTCGACTACACTGACCTTCGCGCGTTAAAACTTGAATATCTCTCTGTAAAGGGCTTTAATACTGGTGCCGTTTGTTTCTAATGAAACTAGACTCAAAATGGAATCTGCACATATAAGGCATGACTTCTAATTCTTTCTGGATAATTTATAGTAAATTTTCAAAGTCACAACAGGGGACCCAGAAACCGTTCTGGCCCTGTCTCACGAGAACTTTAATATCTCTCAGTATACTGCTCATATGGTCGTTTCGTTCCACCCATATTAAACTAGATTCATCAAAGTTCAATTGCATAATTTATTCACTATTTAATTCTACTTCTACTATTTTTAGTGATTTTTCAATCTCACCTCACTGCTGCTGTCTGCAACAGTTACTGCAGTAGACTATGCCAATTTCATGAATCTTTCCTTGGCCTTAATCATCCATCATACACGACACATGGCCACCTTATCAAAATTAAAGTTTCTAAGACTCGTGGCTATAGGTTCTAGCATCCCACTCGACGACCACATAGGCCATTTTCACATGGCTTAAAGTTTACAACCCACAGTTCAACAAAATATAATAGCCTATACATGCCAAATGTTCTTCAACAACGAAGACAATACCAAAATATTTCAGCCGGTGTGATGACTTCAACGACGGTTCCGATCACGCAAACAATACGAGTCCGAGAGACCTAAAATGGGTGACAAGAAAACACCGAGTGAGTTTATAACTCAGTAAGTCATAAGCATTCATCAATCCACTAATAAAGTTACTACAACATGAACAATAAACGAGGTTAGGTACTCATCCATATCGAATCTATACCATAACTCCTCGGACCTTTTGGTCCAATCTCATACATCCACATTTCATATTCTACACAACAAGATAATCGAAGCATTTTTACACATTAACTCATTTTCCACCACAACCATACAATTTCAATCATCACATAGATTTAAGGCTTACCAAATTCAACCCCAAGCATGAACGTATTCTCTATTCGTCATGAGCTCGAGGTACTTACCCGATCCGCTATCCATACTCAACTCGATGGAGACACACCCTCCATATAATTGTTCGATCGGGGATATATATATATATATATATATATACATATATATAGAGTACGCACACACAGTGCTTATTACTCGATTTCGCACACTTAGTGCCATGCAATTTAAGCCCGCACACATAGTGCCATACCCTTCGAGCTCGCACACCCAAGGTCAGATATTTCCAGCATGCACACTTAGTGCCATATATTTCCAGCATGCACACTTAGTGCCAATCTCGTCACCGTACACACGTATTGCCCGCACACTTAGTGCCGAAGGCAAACTTTCTACACATTTCACTATTTCTTTTACATTCAACAATTGTCATCACTCCATACACATACAATTTCATTTATATATATATATATAGCATCCCATTAAATACAATTGCATAGATTTTACAATCATTTAAGCAATATCAAACATATGTGCTTAATGACTTACCTTGTGTTAGGTAAAACGGTTCCAACTCGGCTACTCGACGTTCTTCCCTTTGCTTTTGCTTGATTCGCCTCCTCTAACTCCTTGAGCTAAATCAATAAATTAACTAGTTTAACCATCTTGCCAAATATTAATATCAAAATACTAATGATTTCATAGCATAGGAGACACATGGCAAATTTATATCTTTCTACCTTATGATCTTAAGCTATTCGACTTATAGCCAATTATCTAAGTCAAGATAAAAATCATCGATTTGCCTAACTATAGCCGAATGTGCAACATCAATCTATCATTTCCACTTCATTTAACACTTAACATTTACCACATATCAATTAACCAAACTCTTCATCTAATCATGCTCTCATATTCGGTCATCCATAGCTATACTAACCATATAGCAAATTGATTCTAAGTCTAACACAAGTACCACATTTTTAACACCATGGTCAAGACTTCATGTCTCATCCACAACATCAAAACACCAACCGAATCCTTCCCATCACCGAGACTAAAATTCACACCTTGGGCTTCCTACATTCTTTTCATAACATTCATAGTTCATTCGGCCATTCATCTCTCAACCAACAAAATTTTCTAGCAAACTCTTATGACCAAGCACACACATATACTTACATTTCAAACTCAAAATACCCAAAATCACATATTAACTAAGTCATCCTAAACAATGCCGAATCCTTAAGTGATTAAACATCAATCTCTTTTCTTTTTTTTTTTTTTAGAAAGACCAATTTCTTTCCTCAAGACATTCATCATCAAGGTTTTGACATGGCTAAGTAGGAAACTTAGTAGCTAGCTTAAAGTATGCTAACCTTTCAAGAACCAACATGAACTCACTTACCTTAATTCAAGCTCAAGGGTGACCAAACCTTCTCTTCCTTTCTCCTTCAATTCGCCAAGCATGAACCAAGGATGAACACTTTCTTTTTTTTCAACTCACGGCAACAAGGGGGCATGCATGAGACCATTTCTCTTTGTTCATCATTTCCTTTTTTCCATTTCTTTAATGCTAGCTTTTTTTTTTAATAGTTTCCTACATACACTATTAACATAACATGTTGGAGACATGTTTTCCACCCATAGCATGGCCGACCATCATGCTTCATTTTGGCTAATTTGACATGCAAGGACAACACTTTCCCACATGTATTAATAGGCCACCTTACATTTGCCTAGCACATTTCTAAATTTTCTCACATAAGTCCTACTTGATAAAAATTCACTTACAATTAACAAAATCCAAACATGAAATTTTCACACATGCATATATACATATAATGAGCATCAATTATGATGGTTAATTATTATTATGACTCGGTTTAGTGGTCCCAAACCACTTTCCGACTAGGGTCAATTTAGGGATATCACAACTCTCCCCACTTAAGAAATTTTCGTCCCGAAAATCTTACCGGTAAATAGGCTCGGGTATCGCTCTTTCATAGAGTCCTCAAGTTCCCAAGTGGCTTCTTCCATTCCGTGTTTATGCCACAACACCTTCACTAACAGGATTTTCCTATTGCGCAACTCTTTTACTTCACGCCTCATAATGCGAACCGTTCCTCTTCATAGCTCAAATTAGGTGAATCTCAATCTCGGATGGAGCAATTACGTGCGATGGATCGACCTATATCGTCAAGCATCGAGACATGAAAACGTTGTGAATCCTTTCGAGCTCGAGGGCAAAATTAATCGATATGTGATCGCCCAACTCGTTCGGATACTTCATATGGCCCGATGAACCTCGGACTCAATTTGCCCTTACGACCAAATCTAAGCACCTTCTTCCAAGGCGAAACTTTGAGAAAGACCTTGTCTCTAACCCGATATTTAATATCTTTCCTTTTCAAATCCGATACGACTTTTGGCGATCCAAGCGACTTTCAAACTTTCACGAATTACTCGAACTTTTGCTCGGCATCTTTAACCAAATCAACCTCAAGAATTTACCTTCACTAAGTTCACCAGAATAATGGGTACGGCTTTTACGACCGTATAAAGCCTCGTAAGGCGCTTATCTTAATACTTGATTGAAAGCTATTGTTGTAGCGAATTCAATCAAAGGTAAATACCGCTCCCATGAACCACTAAACTCAAGGATGCAACATCTCAACATATCCTCGAGTATTTGAATTATCCGTTCGGATTGACCATCGGTTTGGGGATGAAAGGCGGTCTGAAATGCAACTTGGTACCCAAAGCTTCTTGCAACTTCTTCCAAATTCGAGAGGTAAATCTCGGATCTCTATCCGACACGATGGAAATAGGCACCCGTGTAATCTCACAACTGAGAAACGCACAAATTGGCTAGTTTGTCCATTGAAAATCCGACGTCACGGGGATAAAGTGAGCCGACTTAGTCAGTCCATCGACAACGACCCAAATCGCATCCTTCTTACTCACCGACAATGGCGGTCCGGATACAAAGTCCATTGTGACTCGATCCCATTTCCACTCGGTATCGTGATCGGTGAAGTAATCTCAAGGCACTTGATGTTCCGCTTTCACTTGTTGACATATTAAACATCTCAAACAAAATCGAGATGTCTCGTTCCATACCATGCCACCAAAACCGACATTTCAAATCGTTGTACATCTTCGTACTCCCCGGGTGGATTGCCATTCGGTTACAATGGGCTTCGTTCAAAATTATTGGAATAAGTTCTAAATTCTTTGGAACACACAGACGACTTTTGAACCTCAAACAATCGTCATTATTGATTTGAAATTCCGAGTCCTTATTCGAAACACACCCATCCCGTTTTGCAACCAACTCATCGTCGATTTTTTGAGCTTCACGAATTTGACGTATCAATAATGGTTTGGCTTTCAATTCAGCTACCAACACATTGTCGGGTAGGATAGACAAGTGTACATTCATCGTCAGAAAGCAAACAAGGATTTCGGCTTAAGGCATCCGCAACCACATTAGCCTTTCCCGGGTGATAATCAATGACGAGCTCATAATCTTTCAACAACTCAAGCCATCGCCTTTGTCGCAGATTTAAGTCTCTTTGGGTCATCAAATATTTGAGACTTTTGTGATCCGAATACACATGGCACTTCTCACTAAATAAGTAATGTCGCCATATCTTTAAGGCGAATACGATGGCAGCCAATTCGAGATTATGGGTCGGATAATTTTTCTCATGTGGCTTTAATTGTCTCGACGCATAGGCCACAACTCGCCCTTCTTGCATCAGTACGCAACCCAACCCAAGTAGGGATGCGTCACAATAAATGACAAACTCTTTGCCCGATTCGGGTTGCATTAGAATTGGGGCTTCAGTCAAATAAGCTTTCAGTTGATCGAAACTTTTCTGACATTTCTCCGTCCATTCGAACTTAACATCCTTTTGGAGTAACTTCGTCATTGGCGTGGCTATCGTCGAGAAACCTTTTACAAATCGTCGGTAATAACCGGCAAGCCCCAAAAAGCTCCTAACTTGGTAACATTCCTTGGTGGTTTCAATCGACTATGGTCAAAATTTTGTTCGGTCCACCACGACACCGATCGCGACACCATGTGCCCCAAAAGCTAACCTCTTTCAACCAAAATTCACATTTATTGAACTTTATGTATAATCGCTTATCTCGTAAGATTTGCAACACTAGCCTCGGTGTTCAAGATGTTCGGTTTCATCTCTCGAATAGACCAAAATGTCATCGATAAATACAACTACGAACCGATCCAAGTATGGCCTGAAAATTCTATTCATTAAATCCATAAACACCGCAGGGCATTAGTGAGCCCAAACGGCATCACCAAGAATTCGTAGTTACCGTACCTCGTTCTAAAAGCGGTTTTGGGTATGTCCGATTCTCGGACCCTCAACCGATAGTACCCGACCTCAAATCTATCTTTGAAAACACCGAGGCTCCTTTAATTGATCAAACAAATCGTCAATTCATGGCAACGGATATTTATTCTTTATCGTCACTTTATTGAGTTGACGATAGTCGATGCACAACCTCATGCTTCCGTCCTTCTTTTTCACAAACAATACCGGTGCGCCCATGGAGAAAAACTCGGTCGAAATAAACCTTTATCCGTCAATTCTTGCAATTGAACCTTCAATTCCTTTAACTCCGTTAATGCCATACGATATGGAGCTATTGAGATCGACGTAGTACCCGGTACAACTTCGATGCCGAATTCCACTTCTCGAACCGGTGGCAATCCCGGTAACTCCTCCGGAAAAACATCTGAATACTCACAAACCACTGGTACCGATTCGAGTTTCTTTTCCGTCTCTTTACTTTCAAACACATACGCAAGGTATGTTTCACACCTCTTTTTCACATATCTCCGAACGGTCATAGAAGATATTATCGCTGGCACCCCTTTTAAATTAGTAGACTCGACTCGGACTACCTCATTATTTGCACTCCTCAAATCAATGGTTTTCCTTTTGCAGTCCACCACTGCATCATGTACGGTCAGCCAATCCATACCAAGAATAACATCGAATTCATCAAATGGTAGAAGCATCGGATCGGTAGGAAAAGCAGATTCTCGAATTATTAGGGGGCATCTCTTGCACACTTTATCAACGAGTACGTATTGACCCAAAGGGTTTGACACTCGAATTACGAACTCAGTAGACTCAACAAGTAGAGTCTTACTGGATGCTAAAGTTTCACATACATAAGAATGAGTAGAGCCGGGGTCAATCAATGCAATCACACTAGTATCAAAGAGAGTAAAAGTACCAAGTGATAACGTCGGGGAGGATGCCTCCTCTCGTGCGCGGATGGCATATACTCTAGCAGAGCACGGGTCTCGGATCGAATAGCCGCATCATCGTGGCTCCTCTCGATTACCACCCCTACCTCCTCGAAATCCTCGGGGTCTACCTCTAACCGTCGCCCACTAGATCTTGCACCTTGCATCTTATTCTTCTCATTTAGCTCGTGCAATCTCTAATGAAGTGGTCCTTGAACCACATCCGTAATGAGCCCTATTAATGACTTACCCCAACATTCACCTAGGTGTCGTCTTCCACATTGGGGCATTCAGGTCTCTCTTGACGATTATTGCCCACACTAGCTACCAAGTAGCTCGGAGTCCGCCGATGGTCGGGCTCTAATGGAAATTCCCGCATCGCCTCGACTTCTCGGGTGTCCTCCCGAACCTCTTTACACCGAGAACGGAGCTTTACTCGTTGATCTCTTACGGTAATCTCTTGCTTCAAATTCAGCCTTCTTCTTCTCCTTCCCAAGTTCTTCCGCCTTGCAGGCTCGTTCGACTAGTGTCACGAACTCCTTTACCTCCAAAATTCCCACTAGTAACTTTAACTCTTCATTCAATCCTTCTTCAAATCTTTTGCACATAGCAACCTCA
Source organism: Gossypium arboreum (assembly GCF_025698485.1). Lineage (NCBI taxonomy): Eukaryota > Viridiplantae > Streptophyta > Magnoliopsida > Malvales > Malvaceae > Gossypium > Gossypium arboreum. The sequence goes on along the minus strand of NC_069078.1, from coordinate 55,078,600 downwards.
TCAACCACACACTCCCGAGCATACCGACTAAGTCTTACGAACTCATGTTCGATTCGAGATCTGATCATATGGCCTTGCTTGAGTTCCAAGAACTCCTTACGCTTCTGATCGATGAACCGTTGACTAATGTATTTCTTTCGAAATTCGGATTGAAAGAAATCCCAAGTAACTCGTTCATTTGGGACTATGGAAATTAAAGTCATCCACCAATAGTAAGCTGAGTCTCGTAACAAGGATATAGCACACTTAAGACATTCATCGGGTGTGCATGACAGTTCATCTAACACTCGAATGGTGTTATCGAGCGAATTCGGCTCTTTCAAAGATCATCGATGACTATGGCCTTGAACTCCTCGGCCCGCTTCCTAATCAGGTTTACAGGTGGTCTACTCAGCCTCACAGATCGATTCTCAAGGCATTACGGGCTCTTGGGGTGGAGTATTTAAATTTGGGAATGGTTGGGCAGTAGGGTTGGTTCGGGCATATTATGCGACCCACTTATTCATCATGATGAAGAAGGCTTGTTTCGCCCCTTCATTTTGATTATTCGCGGATGACTGAGGCTCAACAGGCGGTGTCCCTTGCGCGGGGGCAGCCGCTACACTTTCAACGTCATCCGCCAAGGGTCTCTCTATCCCGGGTTCCATCGCTAATCAAAACAAAAATTTCAACCGTCAGAAGTCATCACATTATTAAGCACTAACAAATTGGCATGTATAGCTAGACTCACACGCTCTATGGTAGTATTAGAACCGACTAAACCATGGCTCTGATACCAATAAAATTGTAACACCCCGAACCCGTGACCGTCGCCGTGTCGGACACGAGGGTTAACGGCCAAATCCTCTCAAAGTACTAACTAATTTGGCATTTCCAGACAGGCTGGAAAACTGCGTCACTGTCGCCTTAAAAATCATATCTCGAGTTACAAAACTCGGAAACTGATTCCGTAAATTTTCCTGAATTTAGACTCATATATCCATCCATGGATTTATTTCTAGAATTTTGGTCGGGCCAATTGGTACAGTTTATTAGTTAAAGTCACCAATGTTACAGGAGTCGACTACACTGACCTTCGCGCGTTAAAACTTGAATATCTCTCTGTACAGGGCTTTAATACTGGTGCCGTTTATTTCTAATGAAACTAGACTCAAAATGGAATCTTCACATATAAGGCATGACTTCTAATTCTTTCTGGATAATTTATAGTAAATTTTCAAAGTCACGACAGGGGACCCAGAAACCGTTCTGGCCCTGTCTCACGAGAACTTTAATATCTCTCAGTATACTGCTCATATGGTCGTTTCGTTCCATCCATATTAAACTAGATTCATCAAAGTTCAATTGCATAATTTATTCACTATTTAATTCTACTTCTACTATTTTTAGTGATTTTTCAATCTCACCTCACTGCTGCTGTCCGCAACAGTTACTGCAGTAGACTATGCCAATTTCATGAATCTTTCCTTGGCCTTAATCATCCATCATACACGACACAAATTATGGCCACCTTATCAAAATTAAAGTTTCTAAGACTCGTGGCTATAGGTTCTAGCATCCCACTCGACGACCACATAGGCCATTTTCACATGGCTTAAAGTTTACAACCCACAGTTCAACAAAATATAATAGCCTATACATGCCAAATGTTCTTCAACAACGAAGACAATACCAAAATATTTCAGCCGGTGTGATGACTTCAACGACGGTTCCGATCACGCAAACAATACGAGTCCGAGAGACCTAAAATGGGTGACAAGAAAACACCGAGTGAGTTTATAACTCAGTAAGTCATAAGCATTCATCAATCCACTGATAAAGTTACTACAACATGAACAATAAACGAGGTTAGGTACTCATCCATATCGAATCTATACCATAACTCCTCGGACCTTTTGGTCCAATCTCATACATCCACATTTCATATTCTACACAACAAGATAATCAAGCATTTTACACATTAACTCATTTTCCACCACAACCATACAATTTCAATCATCACATAGATTTAAGGCTTACCAAATTCAACCCCAAGCATGAACGTATTCTCTATTCGTCATGAGCTCGAGGTACTTACCCGATCCGCTGTCCATACTCAACTCGATGGAGACACACCCTCCATATAATTGTTCGATCGGAGATATATATATATATATACATATATATAGAGTACGCACACACAGTGCTTATTACTCGATTTCGCACACTTAGTGCCATGCAATTTAAGCCCGCACACATAGTGCCATACCCTTCGAGCTCGCACACCCAAAGGTCAGATATTTCCAGCATGCACACTTAGTGCCATATATTTCCAGCATGCACACTTAGTGCCAATCTCATCACCGACACACACGTATTGCCCGCACACTTAGTGCCAAGGCAAACTTTCTACACATTTCACTATTTCTTTTACATTCAACAATTGTCATCACTCCATACACATACAATTTCATTTATATATATATATATATATAGCATCCCATTAAATACAATTGCATAGATTTTACAATCATTTAAGCAATATCAAACATATGTGCTTAATGACTTACCTTGTGTTAGGTAAAACGGTTCCAACTCGGCTACTCGACGTTCTTCCCTTTGCTTTTGCTTGATTCGCCTCCTCTAACTCCTTGAGCTAAATCAATAAATTAACTAGTTTAACCATCTTGCCAAATATTAATATCAAAATACTAATGATTTCATAGCATAGGAGACACATGGCAAATTTATATCTTTCTACCTTATGATCTTAAGCTATTCGACTTATAGCCAATTATCTAAGTCAAGATAAAATCATCGATTTGCCTAACTATAGCCGAATGTGCAACATCAATCTATCATTTCCACTTCATTTAACACTTAACATTTACCACATATCAATTAACCAAACTCTTCATCTAATCATGCTCTCATATTCGGTCATCCATAGCTATACTAACCATATAGCAAATTGATTCTAAGTCTAACACAAGTACCACATTTTTAACACCATGGTCAAGACTTCATGTCTCATCCACAACATCAAAACACCAACCGAATCCTTCCCATCACCGAGACTAAAATTCACACCTTGGGCTTCCTACATTCTTTTCATAACATTCATAGTTCATTCGCCATTCATCTCTCAACCAACAAAATTTTCTAGCAAACTCTTATGACCAAGCACACACATATACTTACATTTCAAACTCAAAATACCCAAAATCACATATTAACTAAGTCATCCTAAACAATGCCGAATCCTTAAGTGATTAAACATCAATCTCTTTTCTTTTTTTTTTTTAGAAAGACCAATTTCTTTCCTCAAGACATTCATCATCAAGGTTTTGACATGGCTAAGTAGGAAACTTAGTAGCTAGCTTAAAGTATGCTAACCTTTCAAGAACCAACATGAACTCACTTACCTTAATTCAAGCTCAAGGGTGACCAAACCTTCTCTTCCTTTCTCCTTCAATTCGGCCAAGCATGAACCAAGGATGAACACTTTCTTTTTTTTTTTCAACTCACGGCAACAAAGGGGGGGGCATGCATGAGACCATTTCTCTTTGTTCATCATTTCCCCTTTTTTCCATTTCTTTAATGCTAGCTTTTTTTTTTAATAGTTTCCTACATACACTATTAACATAACATGTTGGAGACATGTTTTCCACCCATAGCATGGCCGGCCATCATGCTTCATTTTGGCTAATTTGACATGCAAGGACAACACTTTCCCACATGTATTAATAGGCCACCTTACATTTGCCTAGCACATTTCTAAATTTTCTCACATAAGTCCTATTTGATAAAAATTCACTTACAATTAACAAAATCCAAACATGAAATTTTCACACATGCATATATACATATAATGAGCATCAATTATGATGGTTAATTATTATTATGACTCGGTTTAGTGGTCCCGAAACCACTTTCCGACTAGGGTCAATTTAGGGATGTCACATGAAATATGCCCTTTTTCTCAAAAAATTTTTAATTAAGCAATAATTTAACGATGGATCGTATTTTTCTTCAAAGTTCTCAATTTTCGACACTAAGACATTAATTAATCAACTAGGTACCAATTTTGGGCGTTACGAGGGTGCTAATCCTTCCTCGTGCGTAACCAACTCTCGAACTCGTCTTTTGAATTTCTTGGACCAAAATCGTTGTTTAAATAAATCAAACCATTTATTAAAAACAGCTACTTTTACGAGGTGACCCGATCACACCTCATCAAAAAGGATTGGTGGCGACTCCCATGTTTGTTTTCGTTTTCAAAATCAAGTCGGCTCCGTTTTCAAAAAAAATGGTTTCAACAGCTTGACGACTCCATTGTGGACTCAAACAAGAGACTCAAGCCACAAATTGATTATATTTTGTCTTTTTGTCGAAAATTGGAAATCCAGTTTAAAATTACGATCCTCTTATTGCATTTCATTCGTCATTTTTTTATGATCTTTACTTTATCAGTTCGAGTCTTGGAATGTATTTGCATATTGCATCGCATAATCAGTAGATCTTACCTTTTTAAGTAGCAGTGAGAAACTATTCCTTCGTGAGGTCTTCACCTCTGTATAGGATATTGGATCGCTTTTGGGGTACATCCGTACCTATGCCTTCGTGAGATTTTCATCTCCGTGTAGCCATAGGGAAATGTATTCCCCTGAACTGAACTCAGTTCGATAAGCCTATAATGGGTGAGGATCGAGGAATTTGCTGGTTCGGGTACCCTTTTCTTTAGAACCAAACCACATATAGCGAGCCTTAAGAGCCCACCCTAGGGAGAGCCACTTTAAACCCTAATGGTTACTCGAATAAGTGTTCTATTTGTTGTTTATTTCTTCTGTATTGACATGTTTTTTTTTGTTTTATTTATGATTACATTACATTGCATCATTATAGAAAAGAAGTGTTGATTCACGTTTAGTTGCTAAATAGAGAGCTTGTCATGGAAAATGTATTTCTTGATAAAGTGGAATATAATACGACCGTCCAAATATGGTCTGAGTAAACACAACAAGAGAAGGCTGATAGTCTGTGGAGGAATATACAACTATGCTTCAAGGATTCAAGCCGACAAAAATTATTCAGGAGCTATCAAATTTCTTAAAGAAGCTAACAAGCCTCACGAGGATGAGTGAGCAATGGGTCTCAGCCCGGATCAAGCAAAAATGAGTTAGTAGAGTCATCTATTGGGAAGTTTCGCGAGATTTGACCTTAACATCTGAATATGAAGAAAGGGATAGATGTTTTCGCCTATCGCATTAGGGCAAGGCCGTATATGTTTCCGCTTTATGTAAAGAGATTTGTTATCTAGAAAAGTTATTCTAACAGAATTGAATCAGAATTAACGTCTCTTTTTACATTCATTTCATGTATCTGCATTGTATTTCATGCATTGAATGTCACAAAAGGGTCCTAATTAGTTAAAAAACTATTTCAGTTAATCTGGAAACTAACTAACACCTACCAAGCACGCATCGTTACAGAACCCGAAAAAAATTAAAGCGATGGATAAAAGACTAGAAAGGTTGAAACAAATGCATAAGGAGATGCAAGAACAGATGCAAGCATAAATGGAAGAGCAATTGGCTAAAATACAACAAGATATGAGAAACCAAATGCTGGAATCACAAAGGAACATGATGAACCAGCTAACACAACTGCTGACCAGTGGGCCAGACAAAGAAAAGGGTCCTATGGTCAATATTGGGGATGACAATGAAGATCCTCTCTATCCCCTGGGTTTTACCCCGACAAATGTTCAGACACAACCCGAGGTGTACACACGAAGGCCATCTGTTACAATTAGGCCCCAATAATTTTAGGTCAGTGATTCGGTACTGATGAATTACCAAGTCAGCACAGGCTCTAATCCGGGAAATAACCCAATTAATCCCGTTGTCCCTAATTTCGATGGTGTGGTAGAAATAGAAAAAAAAGGGTGGAGCTCATAAAACAATTGGAAGACCGATGCAAGTGGTTAGAGGAAAAGTTCAAATTAATGGAAAGTGTTGACTATTACTGTGGAATCGATGCTAAGGATTTGAGTTTGGTTCTGGACTTAGTGCTTCCCCCCAAGTTCAAAACTCCAGAGTTTGAGAAATACAATGGGACTAGCTGTCTCGAAGCTCACATCACCATGTTCTGCAGACAAATGGCAGGCTATGTCAATAATGACCAATTATTAATGCACAGTTTCCAAGAAAGTCTGGTTAGGGCAACATCCAAATAGTACAACCAATTGAGCCGTACCCAGATCAATTCATAGAAGGATCTAGCACAAGCTTTCATGAAGCAGTATAGTCACGTGATGGATATAACCCTTGACAGAATTACACTGTAAAATATGGAAAAGAAGCAAAGTGAGAGCTTCAGGCAATATGCCCAAAAATGGAGAGAGGTAGCGACAAATCTAGCCACCTCTTCTGGAGAAAGAAACTACGATGCTTTTCATCAGCACTTTGAAAGCCCCGTTCATTACCCATATGTTGGGAAGCACCATCATGAGCTTCGCAGATATAGTAATGTTCGGCGAGATGATTGAAAATGCAATAAGGAGCGAGAAGATAGACGCGGGAGAAAGCGCCAAGAAGTCAACCCCAAAGAGAAATGAAAATGAAGTGAATAATATGAGCAAAGGGTATTCCAAATCGGTCACTGTAGGCCACTCGAGGCCGTAACTACTAGTTATCAAGGCCCTTGCAGGCAAGAATCTAACTTGAGGCCAAAGACAGAAAGACTCCAGTTTACACCCATCCCAATGTCATATAAAGAGCTGTATCAAAATCTGTTTGATGCACATGTGGTATCCCCTTTCTACTCGGAACCTATACAACCTCCGTTCCCAAAATGGTATGATGCGAATGCTCAATGCGAGTACCATGCAGGAATAACGGGGCACTCAATTGAGAATTGCACCACATTTAAGAAGTTAATCGAAAGGCTCATCAAGATGGGCATCATGAAGTTTAACGATCCATCAAGACCTAATGTGGTAGGAAATCCGTTACTCGGTCATCCAGACCCAGGAGGTAAATGGGATAATTAAGAGTGGAGGAAGAGGTGGAAATCCCCACTGAAATGGGTTTTGAAATAAATGTAAATATAAAAATTTAAGGAAGATACCCAAAGGGATAGAGAGTTACTGTGAGTTCCACGCTGAAGGTGGTCACGAAATCCAGAAGTGCGCTGAATTCAAAGTTTTGGTGCAGAGTCTAACAAATAATAAATAGTTGGAATTCTTTGAAGAAGTCAAAGGCCTAGAAGGAATGCTGAGGAATCTGAATACAATATCAGAAGAGGGATCTAGAAAAGAGAATTTATCAAGCATACTTGGCAATGTTTTGAATAATGGGACTGTGGGAGCGATCTCTATATTTTTAGAGCTAAATTAGAGTAATGTTCAAAACACACTTATTGCTCTAAGCCTAGGAGTGATGAGAATCCTTTTATGAAATAGGCTTATGTTCAAAATCTTTATTTTAATAAAATGCATCTTTGCTATCATTTTGAACAAATATTTTTTCCTTCTTTCCATTTCATTCATAATCATACTATACAAATAATTATTCTTAGATTCTTTTATCTTTTGGACTCTCTTTCTTTTATTTTTCATTCATGATCATACCATAAATAACTATTCTTGGATTCATTTATTCTTTAGAATATTCCTTCGTATCTACAACAGGTCTCTAGATATCAACGACATGCTCGACACTGCTACTGACCCAAAATCTCCTTTTGAGCAAGACATATGTCTAGAGGGATATCAGGACTTTGAAGATGATAGAGATTGTAGCCTATCTTCTGATCTGTTAGGGATAGTAGAAAAAGATGAGAAATAGATCCTACCTTACAAAGGGTTAATGGACATCATGAGCCTAGGAGAAGAGAAAGAGGTGAAGATCAGAGCCTATATCACCATAGAGACAAAGCGAGATGTCATTGAGTTATTGCAAGAATTCAAAGATGTTTTCGCACGATCGTATCAAGATACGCCTGGGATACTAAGACTTGTAGATGCTAATAAGGCTAAAAAAATCTTAGAAGAGGTCCATAAGGGTGTTTAAAGAACACATGCTAATGGTTTTATGGCCAGGCAAATCATGAGGTTCGGGTACTGCTGGTCCACCATGGAAGGGGATCGCATCAGTTATGCTGTAAATGCCAAATTTATGGAGACAAGATTCATGTGCCTCTTTCATTTCTTCATAGACTTTCTCTATGTGGGGCATGGATGTTATTGGGCCGATCTCATCACAAGCTCTTAGCAGACATCGTCATTTTTGTGGTCGTCGATTTCTTCACTAAGTGGGTGAAAGTCGCTTCATATGCCAATGTCACAAAGTCGACATTTATCAAATTTCCCCCAAAAAAGGATCATATGCCGACAAGGAATGCCAAAAAGAATCATATCTAATAATGCATAATAGCATGATATCAAAAGTTTGTAGTTTGTTTAAGATTAGACGTCATATCGCCCCAAAATGAATAGTGCAGTTGAGGCAAAAAAAATAAAAAAATAAAAAAATCGTGGGGAAAATGATTGAGACTTATAAAGATTGGCATGAGAAGTTATCATTTTCCCTCTATGCTTATTGAAAGTATGTGAAGACCTTCGCTGGGGCAATACCTTTCTCATTGGTTTATGGAATGGAAGCGGTTTTGCCTATTGAAATCGATATTCCTTCTCTATGCTTATTGAAAGTATGTGAAGACCTTCGCTGGGGCAATACCTTTCTCATTGGTTTATGGAATGGAAGCGGTTTTGCCTATTGAAATCGATATTCCTTCTCTCCAAGCTTCAATTGAGTCAAGAATTGGATGAAGCAGAATGGGTCCAGTTTCAATATGATTAAGTGAACCTGATTGAAGGAAAAGAATTTTAAAGTATTTATCATGGTCAAATGTATCAAAAATAAATGATGCGAGTTTATGGCAAGAAGACTTGCCCTAGAGAATTCCATGAGAAAGACTTAGTTTTGAAAAGGATCTTTCATATACAAAAGGACTTCAAAGGAAAGTGAATGCCGAATTAGGAAGGACCTTATATGGTAAAGAAGGTCTTTTCTGAAAAAGCATTGATTTTAACCGAGATGGATGGGAAGGACTTGCCTAATCCTATAAATTTAGATTCAGTTAAAAAGTCCTCAAAAAAAAAGAAGAAAAAAAGAAAAGAAAAGAAAAAGAAGAGGAAAAAGAAAGAGAAAATAGAGAGGGCAAGCGAAAACCCACAAAGGGCGCTTTGAGACCAAAAGGGTTTTGAATTGAAAACCCTTAAAGGGCAATTCAAATTTTGATAAAAAAAATGGGGCATGCAGTAGTCTCGCTTTCTCCAAGTTAACAAGAAGGAGAGATGTTACGTCTTGGGGCATCAACAGAATACTCTAGATCCCTTAAACACATATTGAGCTAAAAAAGGGTCTTCAAGAAGGTTGTACAGAGAAGCTCAGGCTGCGATACCTGAGGCACCTATTTTCTTTTTACCCATTTTGTATTCCAGTAATATTTGCTCTTTTTGATTAATCCATTTTTTTCAAGTTTTGTTCCTGATAAATTTCAGTTTTGTCCATCATTATGATCTTTTTCAAGAATTTTTACATTAAAATAACGATTATTGAACTGATAATACTTTCACAAAAGGAGTTCTACATATTACTCTGAAAGTTTCTAAATAGTACAAGAACCTGAAACAGGACAATTATTTAGAACTCACCATACCTAAGAGTTGGAAATGTTGGAGAAAAAAGAGCCCAAATTGTGATTATTTCTTTGGGTTTCCTGTCAAATATACCAGCTGAGCAAGAAGGTAACGTAATACGTCTGTAACACCCCCAAACTTGGCTCAGACGTTATGGCCTGATCCAGCGTGTCACATTAAAGTGTTTTATCGAAAACCTTGTTTTCATTGAAAACCCTTTAAAAGAGAAAATTAAGTAACGTTCAGTTTGTATTTAGTTTCAAAGTGTAGTAATAACAATGAAATAATATCTAGCGAATAGGCCTTATTACAATCCGGACTGAAATAGCTTAAAATACTAGAAATTATATGCTTAAGAAAATAGGTCCAAGTAGTCTTGCTAGCTGGCCACCTCGGAGTCCCTCAAACCATCGAACCACCTACTGAGGATCACCTGAGAAAAATAAAAGAGGGCGGTGAGTTTTCAAAAACTCAGTGTGTACAACCCTCGGCAAATAGTAAAGCATGCAATAGCAAGGCTTTTTGGGCCTGAGCCCAATTCAATATCAGCACAGATGTAAAGCAATCAAATATGCACTAATCCTACCCATCCAACCGCTACACACCATCTCCATCCCTCGATACACACCATGTAAGGATATAAATATCGACCCACCCATCCGATACACTGTAATGGTAGCCCAGTTGTGGTACTACCTAACGTTGCAGTCAGCTGCTACTCATATATTGGGCTTAAAAAGCCACCGGTGGATCCACGGTCGTCAAACAATCATGCGATCCTCATATTCTTCCTCCGTTCCATAAATTCCAACCCATATGCAACCTAATCAAACTGTCCTATAAATGCAGCAGGTATACATGTAACATCCATAAATCTTACATTCCACACGTAGGGGTATTTTAGTCATTTTGCCCTTAGGGGCATTTTGGTAATTTCTCTTTATTATGGGTTTATTACTTACCTTGGCCCGTTAACAAGTCCTCGTTGGCTAAAGTGAATAGATACTATGCACCAGGTAGGATTCCAGAGAAGAGGAGGTGAGTCATTAAGACCGCTTAATTACCAAGCTTTCCTTAGATCTAATACTAGACATGCATATACCCATTGCCACACATTAACCATATGACTCATCCATGGTCGTAGTTAATTAATGATTTAAGTTTTACGTCTGATTGAGTAGTTACCAAAAACTAGGTTCACAACCCCTTACTAAACACTAACAGATCCACACTTATTCATTTGGTCCCTTTAGGCCCAATCTCATTCAGATGGCCAATCGACCCTAATCACATTCATGTGGCCCATCAAGCCCAATCACATTCATAGTCATACAATCATATAAGTTTTCATCATATAGTATCAAATTGCCAATTTTGCCTATTATAGGCCCTACAGCCCATCGGGCCCATTTAGCCTATTCTGGCCCGGTTGCCAATATACGACCCAAGTCCATGGAATCGCTTATAGAGCCTCTGATAACCTATCAGTTTCCCTCCTTACGAGTGTTCGCGCACTCGCAAGTCTACTGTAGCTAAACTTTCAGCTTTTTGGCATTTCGGCTTTTTGGCATTTCAAGATTTGCCGGTCTACTATGTGTGTGCAGTGTATGTACACACCTAGTACTAAAACATGTCGCGATCTCCTTAGCCACGAACCTACAAATGATGTCACTCAACGATTAATCACACACTTATCAAGTACGATCACCAAAAATCAAAAATCTTACCTTTGCCTTACCTTGAACGGCAAGCCTTAACAACCCTTCTTTGATCACTAATCACGAGTATTTGTTAAATCTGTATCAATCTTAATCATTAAGAACTAAACAAAAAGTGACTCGCAATCATCTTAAGTCACTCTTAAATTATCCATGACCATTCGGCTAACCTTAACCAATAAAAGAGTAATACTTACCCAAAACCCCAAAACGTCTACGGAACAATTCGGTAGAGATCTGATATTTGAGATTCGATGCTAATCTCCTACCAAAACTGATTTAGAAAGAGTGAGGGAGGGAAGAAATCGGTACTAGGAAGACTAACTAAAAGAAAGTAAAGCACTTACACAAGAATTGATCGGCCAACGTTGAAGAAAAAGTGGCGACACAACAGGATTTTGGCCAAAAGATATTTGGCTTTAGAGAAAGTAACTAGGAGTAAGAAAGAAAAGAGTTTGATGAAAAAGGAAGGGAAAAAATTGGCACAAAATAAAAGAGAAAGAATAAGGGATTTCGACTTTTATATATTTAGAGAGAAAAGTGTTTTCAGTAAAATAGAACGGGAGAATTTGGCATTAGCCTAGAATCTCCAAAATCGTCACCTATATATACTCTAGCCGAACTTACCTATCCCTAAATTCCCAATTCGGCTCTACTTCTCTACACCCTTCATCTCCTAACTTTTCTCCCTGATAACTCCTTAATCCTTTCCTTAAATTTCTCCTCTGATCACTCCCTTCAGAGTTCATATCCAACGCCACTACTTGCCATTTATTGAGCAAAAATAAATCCTTCTTTAGAGCAAAGAGGGATTCGAACCACAAACCTCCTTGCCATGCATGTGGCGCCACCTCTAAGCCCCACATGTGACGCTACTTGCCACTCCAACACAAGGCTCCTTGCGTCCAATTCCTCGTTCATTTATTTAAAAACCAAACTACTTGCAACCAAGGTTCTTTTAATTATTAAACTATAATTTCCTTCACCCCAAAGTTCGAACTCAAAACTTAACCAAGGCCTATTATCACATAAATAACACTTGACTAGGAATATTAAGCACACCTTTTATCAAAACTAAAAAAAAAAGTTCAGGATTTTTGGGGCCTTACAACTCTACCCCTAAAAGAGATTTCGTCCTCGAAATTTTACCTGATCCAAACAGTTGAGGATATTGATGTCGCATCACTTCCTCAGGTTCCTAAGTAGCCTCCTCAGCCTTGTGATTACGCCAAAGCACTTTGACTAATGGGACGGATTTCCTTCTCAGTACCTTAACATCACGACCAATTATTTGTATGGGCTCTTCCTCAAAAGTTAAGTCTGGCCTAACCTTGATCTCCTCGACCGGCACGACATGTGAAGGATCTGAGCGATACCGTCTTAGCATGGAAACATGAAGCACGTCGTGGATTTAGCTTAGTTCAGAAAGTAATTCCAGCTGATAAGCGACTAGCCCAATCCGTCTCACAACCCGATATGGCCAAATGAACCTTGGGCTTAGCTTCCCCTTCCGTCCAAACCTTAATACCTTATTCTACGGAGAGACCTTAAGAAAACTAAGTCCCCCATTACATACTCAATCTCTCGACGCTTAAGGTCAGCATATGACTTCTGCCTATCCGAGGCCTCCTTCAACCTATCTCGAATCAATTTTACCTTACCATTAGTAACTACTACTAACTCAGGGCCCAAAACTCTTCGTTCGCCCAATTCTGTCCAACATGTTGGAGTTCGACACCTTAGCCCATACAGTGCTTCATACAGAGCCATCCCAATACTTGCTTGATAATTATTATTGTACGCAAATTCGGCTAACGGAAAATAGTCTTCCCAGCTACCTCGGAACTCAATTACACATCCCCTCAACATATCTTCCAAAACTCGGATCACCCTTTCCGACTGTCCATCAGTTTGAGGGTGGAATGCCATACTGAAGTTCAACCTAGTACCCAACTCCTCGTGCAGCTTCTTCCAAAATCACAAAGTGAAACGTGGGTCCCTATTAGATATTATGGAAACTGGCAGTCCATGCAATCTTACAATCTTCGTCACATATAACCTAGCTAGCTTTTGTAACGAGTAATCGGTGTGGACCGGTACAAAATGAGCAGACTTGGTTAACAGATCCACTATAACCCATATCGAGTCCTTCTTAGTAGGCGTCAAGGGTAGCCCACTAACAAAGTCCATAGTAATCCTTTCCCACTTCCAAAGTGGAATCTTTACTGGCTGAAGCAATCCTGAAGGCAACTGATGTTTCGCCTTCACCTTTTGACAAATTAAGCATTTACTTACCAACTCCATAACCTCGTGCTTAAGTCCAGGCCACCAATAAAGCTCATGCAAATTATGATACATCTTGTTTTTGCCAAGATGCATAGCATAGAGACTGCTGTGCGCTTCCCGTAGAATAGACTGCCTTAGATCATCGTCCTTTGGTATACACATTCTCCCCCAGAAACATAACACTCCTTCACTATTTATCCCAAAGTCTTACGTCTCCCCATTTTCTTCTTGTCTAAAACGAGCACCCAAAGTCTCATCCACCGGTTGCTTATTCTTTATCTACTCGACCCACATCGGTTTTACTTGAAGCTTAGCTAAAAAGCTACCATCATCGAACAAGTTTAAACGGGAGAGCATAGCCCTCAAGTCTGACTTAACCCTACGGCTCAACGCGTCGGCTACCACATTTGCTTTGCCAGAGTGGTATTCAATCGTACAATCATAATCCTTCAATAATTCCACCCACCTACACTGCCTAAGGTTTAGCTCCTTTTGGGTAAGGAGGTACTTCAAACTCTTATGGTCCGAATAAATTATGCACTTCTCCCCGTATAAATAATGCCTCCATATTTTTAGCGCAAAAACCATCGCAGCTAGTTCCAAGTCATGGGTTGGGTAATTCACCTCGTGAGTCTTCATACGCAACCATTTTTCCTTCCTGCATCAATACACAGCCAAAACCCACATGCAATGCGTCACTATAAACCGTAAACTCCTTCCTAGGCTCTGGCTGAATCAACACAAGGGCCTCAGTTAAAACCTTCTTAAGCTTTCCAAAACTCTTTTACTACTTGTCTGTCCAATCAAACGATACCCTCTTCCTCAACAACTTAGTTAAAGGTGTAGCAATTAATGAAAAGCCCTCAACAAACCGCCTATAGTACCCTGCCAAACTTAGAAAACTTCGGATTTTCGATGCTGACTTAGGTGTTTTCCACTCTAACACTGCTTCAATTTTTCGGGGATCTACCTTAATCCCCTTAGCTGACACCACATGTCCTAGAAAAGTAGCCTCCCTTAGCCAAAATTTGCACTTACTGAATTTGGCATACAACTGCTTCTCCTTCAAAATCTGCAACACAATCTTTAAGTGTGGATCATACTCATCCTCATTTCTTGAGTACACTAAGATGTCATCTGTAAAAACCACCACAAACCGATCCAGGTAGGGTTGGAAGAACCGATTCATGAGATCTATGAAAGCGGCAGATGCGATCGTCAGCCCAGATGGCATCACCAAGAACTCGTAGTGCCCATAACGAGTTCTAGAAGCTGTCTTATAAACATCCCTCTCCTTAACCCTCAATTGGTGATACCCTAAACGCAGATCAATCTTCGAGAAAACGGAAGCTCTCCTAAACTGATCAAAAAGATCATCGATTCTCGGCAGAGGGTACTTGTTTTTAATAGTTAACTTGTTCAACTGTCGGTAGTCTATGCACATTCACAACGTCCCATCTTTCTTCTTTACGAATAACACCAGTACTCTCCACAGAGACACACTTGGTCGGATGAATCCTCGATCCAACAATTCCTGAATCTGTGCCTTAAGTTCTACCAACTCCTTCGGTGTCATCCGATAAGGGGCAGTGGACACCGGAGCCGTACCAGGTAACAACTCGATTCCAAACTCCACTTCTCTGTTGGGCGGCAACCCTGGTAGCTCATTGGGAAAAACATCAAGAAATTCCCTAACTATTCTCAACTCCTTAACAGTAGGGCTCTTAGCCTCCGTATAGTTAATATAAGCCAAATGGGCTTCGCATCCTTTTTGTACCAACTTCTCAACCCTTAATACCGAAATCACATTCGACAGATAATTACGGCGTTCACCAATCACCACCACCTCCTTATCCTCCACCGTTCTTAACACCATTTGCTTTGCAGTGCAATCCAAGGTTGCACGATGTTTCACCAGCCAATCCATACCCAAGATTAAATTAAACTCGCTAAACGATAGTTCCATCAAATCCGCTAAAAAGGTAACCCTTTGAACCACTAAAGTTACCTTCCTAAACAACTTATTCACTCCCACTGACTGGCCTAACGGACTTATCACAATAATCTCATTCGCAGTAATTTCAAACATATCACCCAAAGGTTTATTCATATTGCATGTAACATATGAATGTGTCGATCCAATATCAATCAATACAGTGTAAGGTAACTCATGTATAAAAAACATACCCGTTATCACATCTGGGGCATCCCTGTCATCTCGACGAAGAGCAGCATAAACCAAAGCTGGCTGCCTCGCCTCAGCATGGCCTGTATTTTCGCCTAGTGCTCTACGTCCACATCCATTGTCGTTGCCGCCCCTAGCCTGCCCACAGCCCCTTGGCGGTAGCTGACCACCCCTTGGTGGCTGAACACTACCTCGGCCCACGACTGGTACCTAACCTGGTATTCTAGGGCAACTCTTGATCTTATGCTTTATAGATCCACAAGCTAGACAAGCTCTCGTCCTCTTTCAACACTCGCCTACATGACCTCTCCCACAATCAACACAAGGTGGCACCCCTAGATTAATAGTAGGGGGCTCTGCTCTAACTGGCCCATTAACTCTGGCCCTAGCCCTAGGGCTCTGTCCAACACCAGAAGTCTCAGCTTCCCTTTTATTCTTACCCCTTTTTTTTTCTCGATTTAGGCGCTCAGTGCGCTTCACCTCCTCTGCTATCTTTGCTTTCTCTACCAACTCCGAGAAAACTTGCTCCCTTTGTGGAGCTATCAATACTTTGAGGCTATCCCTAAGAGAATCCTTAAACCTAACACAACGCTCATAGTCCATTTCTACTATAACTTTTGCATACCTATTAAGGCGTAGAAATTCTGCCTCATACTCCGTTACAGATTTGTTCCCCTGGGTCAAGTTCAGGAACTCATTCCTTCTAGCATCCACATAACTCTCACGCACATACTTTCTTTGAAACGCAGTTTTGAAGAACTCCCAAGTGATCTGCTCAGGTTGGGTGCCCTCTTTCACTGTCAGCCATAACTGGTAAGCTTCTTCCCTAAGCAGTGAGACTGCCCCTTTCAAATTTTGTTCAGGTGAACAGTCCAAGTCCACCATTATCCTTTCAGTGGCCTCCAACCAGTATTCAGCCATGTTAGGAGCCACACCAGCCACGCCCTTAAAGATCTCAACCCCATTTGATTAAAGTCACTCCGGAATTGACCCCCGATTTCTCGTGCCATTATTGGGCCTTGCGACCTTTCCAAAATCCTCAGCATTGCCTGGGACAATGCATCATTCCCTGCGGCCCGATCATACGATCCGATTTCAGCCACGGGTGAGGTTGGAGCCTCTCTTACTCTAACATTGGGCATATGGCCCGATGCCGACGATTCAGCCTTAATACTTCCGCAGCCACGGCCACGACCTTTTGCACCTCTTCTAGAAATCATCGTTGATTCACGTATTATCTGGATTAGAAATTTTATGAAGTTTTAGTTAGTTTCAATAATTAAGCTGATGTTTTATGAAATTATTTAAAAGAAAGTTGTTTTCGTAAATCCTCTACAGTTTTAAGGTCCTACGGGCTTCAGTTTCACTCTAACTAAAAGCCTCAGTTTAATCATCTAAAGTAGCCCACTAATTATCTACAGTATATCAAATTAAACAAGCTTAATAATAAAAGAACTTACTTGGTTCGATGTCGGAGACTCGGTGTGCTGCACAGTAAGATTCTTTTCCAAAACATTGTGATCCAAAAGTTTTTTAATAAAACTCAAATAATAAGGCCCACTTCACAGCTCGAGTTTTGTAACCTAGCTCTGATACTACTAAATGTAACACCCCTAAACCTGGTCCGGACGTTATGGCCGGATCCAGCGTATCACACTGAAGTGTTCTATCGAAAACATTGTTTTTATTGAAAACCCTTCAAAAGAGAAAATTAAGTAACATTCATTTTGTATTTAGTTTCGAAGCGTAGTAATAACAATGAAATAATATCTAGCGAATAGGCCTTATTACAATCCAAACTGAAATAACTTCAAATACTAGAAATTATATGCTTAAGAAAACAGGTCCAAGTCGTCTTGCTAGCTGGCCACCTCAGAGTCCCTCCAACCATCGAACCACTTACTGAGGATCACTTGAGAAAAACAAAATAGGGAGGTGAGTTTTCGAAAACTCAGTGTGTACAACCGTCGGCAAATAGTAAAGCATGCAATAGTAAGTCTTTTTGGGCCTGAGCCCAATTCAATATCAGCATAGATGTAAAGCAATCAAATATGCACTAATCCTATACTCATATATTGATCTTAAAAAGCCACCGGTGGATCCATGATGGTCAAACAACCATACGATCCTCATATTCTTCCTCTGTTCCATAAATTCCAACCCATATGCAACCTAATCAGACTGTCCTATGAATGCAGCAGGTATACATATAACATCCATAAATCTTACATTTCACACGTAGGGGTATTTTAATCATTTTTACCCTTAGGGGTATTTCGGTAATTCCTCTTTATTATGGGTTTATTACTTACCTTGGCCCGTTAACAAGTCTTCGTTGGCTAAAGTGAACAGATACTATGCACCAGGTAGGATTCCAGAAAAGAGGAGGTGAGTCATTAAGACCGCTTAAGTAACAAGCTCTCCTTAGATCCAATCCTAGACATGCATATACCCATTGCCACACCTTAACCTTATGACTCGTCCACGGTCGCAATTAATTAATTATTTAAGTTTTACGTCTGATTGAATAGTTACCAAAATCTAGGCTTACAACCCCTTACTAAACACTAACAGATCCACACTTATTCATTTCGCCTCTCTAGGCCTAATCTCATTCATATGGCCCATCGACCCCAATCACATTCATATGGTCCATCAGGCCCAATCACATCCATAGTCATGCAATCATATGATTTTTCATTACATAGTATCAAATTGCCAATTTTGCCTATTATGGGCCCTACAGCTCATCGGGCCCATTTAGCCCATTCTGGCCCGGTTGGCCAATACACGGCCCAAGTCCATGAAATCGCTCATGGGGCCTCTGATAACCTATTGGTTTCTCCCTTACGAGTGTTTGCGCACTCGCAAGTCTATTATAGCCAAACTTTTGGCTTTTCGGTATTTTAACTTTTTGGCATTTAGGGATTTACCGGTCTACTATGTGTGTGCAGTGTATGTACACACCTGGTACTAAAACGTGCTATGATCTCCTTAGCCACGAACCTACAAATGATGTCACTCAACGATTAATCACACACTTATCAAGTACGATCACCGAAAATCGAAAATCTCACCTTTGCCTTACTTTGAACGACAAGCCTTAACAACCCTTCCTTGATCACTAATCACAAGATTTCTTAAATCTGCATCAATCTTAATCATTAAGAACTAAACAAAAAGTGACTCACAATCATCTTAAGTCACTCTTAAATCATCCATGACCATTCGACCAACCTTAACCAATAAAAAAGGAATACTTACCCAAAACCCCAAAACGCTTAAGGAGCAATTCGGTAGAGATCTAAAATTCGAGATTCGATACTAATCTCCTAACAAAACCGATTTAGAAAGAGTGAGGGAGAGAAGAAATCGGTACTAGAAAGACCAACTAAAAGAAAGTAAAGCACTTACACAAGAATCGATCAGCCAACGTTGAAGAAAAAGTGGCGGCACAATAGGATTTTGGCCAAAAGATATTCGGCTTTAGAGAAAGTAACAAGGAGCAAGAAAGGAATGAGTTTGATGAGAAAGGAAGGGAAGAAATCGACACAAAATAAAAGAGAAAGAATAAGGGATTTCAGCTTTTAGATATTTAAAGAGAAAAGTGTTTTCGGTAAAATAGAAAGGGAGAATTTGGCATTAGCCTAGAATCCCCAAAATCGGCACCTATATATACTATAGCCGAATTTACCTATCCTCAAATTCCCAATTTTGCTCCACTCCTCTACACCCCTCATCTCCTAACTTTTGTCCCTGATAACTCCTTAATTCTTTTCTTAAATTTCTCCTCTGATCACTCCCTTCAGAGTTCACATTCAACGCCACTACTGGTTATTTACTGAGCAAAAATAAATCTTTTTTTAGAGCAAGGAGGGATTCGAACCCCAAACCTTCTTGCCATGCATGTGATGCCACCTCTAAGCCCCACATGTGACGCTACTTGCCACTTCAACACAAGGCTCCTTGCATCCAATTCCTCCTTCATTTATTTAAAAACCAAACTACTTGCCATCAAGGTTCTTTTAATTATTAAACTATAATTTCCTTCACCTCAAAGTTCAAACTCAAAATTTAACCAAGGCCTATTATCACATAAATAACACTTGACTAGGAATAGTAAGCACACCTTTTATCAAAATCGAAAAAAAAAGAAAGTTCAAGATTTTTGGGGAGTTACAACGTTTGTGACAGAACCTTGATGAATAACGAGCAATGTCAACCCAAGCATTAAAGGGGGATCATTCTAAAAAAATGAACGATATTCTCAATTCATGCAAATATCATGCATACGCATCTGGTCATGATACCTAGAGAATGGTGTAACAGATGAAATTGATTGAAGAAACCACAAATCCTATACCCCTAAATTGTTGTGGGATGGATTGAAGAAGATACTAATTCTATACCCCTGAGCTGCATTAGGATGGATTAAAGATAGTACAGATCCTATACCCTCGAGTTGTAGTGGGATAGATAGAAGAAACCATAAATTTTATTTCTCTGAAGTTGCAGTGGAGCAAACTAGCTGAGCAAATGGTGATTATTTCTCCGAATTTTCTGTAAAAGATATCAGATGAGCAAAGAAGTAGGATAACACATCAGTGATAGAACCTTGATGAACAACGAGCAATGACAACCCAAATATTAAAAAGGGATCATTCTCATGACGTTCTGTATTCATGCAAAAATCATTCATACACATCTAGTTAGGAGCACTTGATTCATTCTGATCATGACATCCTAATCATTTGGCATAAGTGTAGACCTATGAAATCGATTCTACAGGTCATGTCCCCCAGAGGATGGTGTAGCAAGATCGGTGAATCCACAAACCTTATCTCCCTGAAGTAGTAGTGGAACAGGTTAAAGTTAAAGTCTTATCTCCCTGAAATCACAGTGGAACAGACTGAAGATAGCGAATCTCATTTCCCTGAAGTTGCAATCGAATAGATGAAAGCTATAAATAAACAGATATTATCCCTCTGAAGTTATAGTAGAGCAGATCACAACAAACCTTATCTCCCTGAAGTAGCAGTGGAGCAGGTTGAAGTTAAAGTCTTATCTCACTGAAGTTGCAGTAGAGCAGATTGAAGATAGTGAATCTTATTTCCTTGTAGTGGAATAGATTGAAGTTATAAATTATAGATCTTATCTCTCTGAAGTTGTAGTAGAGCAGATCATAGAAAACCTTATCTCCCTGAAGTTACAGTGGAGCAGATTGAAGTTACAAGTTTTATCTCCTTGAAGTTTCAGTGGAGCAGATTGAAGTTATCATGACGAATCTTATCTCTCTGAAGTTACAGTGGTGTAGATGAAAGCGACAAACCTTATCCCTCTGAAGTTGCAGTGGAGCAGGTTAAATATAAACAAATCTTGTCCCTCTGAAGTTGTAGTAGGGCAGATTGAAGTTACCATGTCAAGTTTTATCTCCCTGAAGTTGCAGTGAATAGATCGAATATGGTGAATCTTATCTTCCTGAAGTTGCAGCGAAG
Source organism: Gossypium arboreum (assembly GCF_025698485.1). Lineage (NCBI taxonomy): Eukaryota > Viridiplantae > Streptophyta > Magnoliopsida > Malvales > Malvaceae > Gossypium > Gossypium arboreum. The sequence continues at coordinate 55,057,231 of NC_069078.1, read as the reverse complement.
CAGATTGGAGCCACCAACCTTATCTCCCTAAAGTTGCAGTGGAGTAGGCTGAAGACATCGAATCTTATTTCCCTGATGTTACAGTGGAGTAGATTAAAGCTACAAACTATGGCGAATCTTATCTTCCTGAAGTTGCAGTGGAGCAGATTGAAGCTACCAGCCTTATCTCCCTGAAGTTGCAGTGGAGCAGATTGAAGATAGCGAATCTTATTTTCCTGAAATTGCAATGGAACAGGTTGAAGCTATGATGACAGATCTTATTTCTCTGAAGTTACAGTATAACAGATCAAAACAAACCTTGTCTCCTTGAAGTTGTAATGGAGCAGGGTGAAAAAACAACTCTTATTTCCCTGAAGTTGCAGTGGAGCAGACTGAAGATAGCGAATCTTATTTCCCTGAAGTTGCAGTGGAATAGATTGAAGCTATAAATTACAGATCTTATCTCCCTGAAGTTGCAGTGGAGCAGATTGAAGATAGCAGACCTTATCTCCCTGAAGTTACAGTGGAGCGGGTTAAAGATACAAGTCTTATTTCCCTGAAGTTGCAGTGGAACAAATTGAAGCCACAAGTTACGGATCTTATCTCTTAGAAGTAGCAGTAGAGCGGGTCAAAGCCATAATCCTATCTTCCTGAAGTTGCAACGGAGTGGATTAAAGCAACAATTCCTATACCGATGAAGTTGCAGTAGTTGCAGTAGAACAGATTGAAGCTACAAGTTACAAATCTCATATATCTGAGGTTGCAGTGGGGTAGATTAAAACTACAAGTCTTATTTCTTTGAAGTTGCAGTGGTGTGGATTGAAGCAATAAGATGCAGTGAACTTGAATGAAGCTACTTGAAAAGAGAAGCACCAAAAGAAGTCAAGACTTGGCGAGGCCGAACAAAATTGGTCTTCCTTAAAAGTCTTTGTTCTATTCTCGTTTCACGACAACGAGCAAAGAGGGGCAGCTGTACAGCCCAATTTTGGCCCGGGCTAAAACAATCCCAAACAAGCCCAACTAAACCATCAACCCAAACTAAACCCAATCCCAAACAGCCCAATATGACCCAAAATGCAAAAAAAAAACCGCTAACCCATAACCTAAATAATATTCAAAAAAAAAGAAGAAAAAACCCTAGCTAGCCGCCGCCTCTATTTCTTAGCCTCTGCCACTGTCTTTGTCACGTCGGCCACTGCCTCCACTGTTGGCACCGCCCAAGTTGCACCTGCAAAAGAAAATAGAAAAGACAGATAATAAAAAATAATATGTAAATGGCTTTAAAAAGCCAATAACCAAATGTAAAATGAGGTTTTTTTTACAATCAATAAAAACAAGAGAGAACTTAAAAAAGAAACATCTAATAACAGCAAAAAAAGAAAAAAAAAAACAGAATTCCAAATGTAGTTTCATTCCTTTTTTTCTTTTTTTTTTCTTTTTGAAATATTTTACATATATATTATAATAATAAAACAAAGAAAAACTTACCTTTTTTTATTACTGAAGAAGAGAATTTTTTGAGTTTTACGTCAGTAGTAGACGGCAGACTGCTGTTCTGCTTCTGCAGCGAAGCGCAATTGCATGCATGGCCGGAGCTTGACCGAAAGGGAGAGACACTTGAAAGAGAAGAGAGAGCTTTTTTAGATTTTGTTTTTAAAAAAAACAAGGGCTAAATGATTTTTTTTTCTAAAATTCGACTTATATTGGCCCCCAAAACGACGTCGTTTTGGGACTGGCCTTTGAATGCTCAAAACGATGTTGTTTTACCCATTACCCATTACCGATCCGACCCGACTCGTTCCAAGTTAGGATCCACGTGTTTTTTTAAAAGGGTTAATTGCGTTTTTAGCCCCTCCGCTTTTTTATGGTTTTGCAATCAAGTTTTTTTTTTAATTTTAATTTTTGCCCTTTAATTTATTTTGTTCCAATTTAGTCCACTTCGAAGCTGTGCGTTTTGGGGGGAAAGGAAAATTTCCCTTTTGGTCCCTCCTTATTATTCGTGCGTTCAATGTAGTCCTTTTCCTTTTTATTTATTTTAGATTTGCTTCAAATTCCCGTTTTAAATTCAATTTAATCCTTTTTAGTTATTTTGTTGTTTTATTAGTAAAATTAATTAATTTATTATTATTATTATTATTATTATTATTATTATTATTATTATTATTAACACCTTATTGTTATTCTTATTAATATATTATCATTACTATTTATTATTACCATTATTATTACTATTATTTTTATTTTTATTACTATTATCATTATTCTTATTATTAATATTATTATTATTATCATGCTTATTATTATTACTATTATTATTATATTATTATTATTCTTTATTATTATTATTATTATTATTATTATATTATTATTATTCTTTATTATTATTATTATTATTATTATTATTATTATTATTATTATTTCTTATTTTGTTTTATTTAATATTTTATTTTATTTTCTTTTTACTTTTTTTTGTTTTATTTTTATTTTATTTTACAATTAGCTTGCTTTTCATTTATTCATTTACTTTATTGTCATTTATTTTCACTTTATTATTTTCGCTCATATTATTGCATCTATTATTATGTTGTTACGCGTATTAACACCGTGATTCGTTTTCACATTTTTACTACAAAAATCGTGTTACAATAATCCTTGCTCGATATATAAAAATTCGAGATTCGAAAAGTCGTTCCCAAACTTATGGGGTTTTGATTTTCTCGATAAATCCGAATAAACGAATGTTTTTAAAGCATAAATTTTTAAATGATCTCGGGAATTATGAAAAAAATCGTGTTCTAACTTACGAAATATGATTTCTTTCTGAAACTGAGATAATCAAATATCTTTCAAAATAAATAAAATTTTCGGCGTTTATTCGCGTATAGGGAATTTAGGACATTGTGTCCTAGCTTACGGGACATAATTCTTTTGCTCGATTAACGTGAAATATGCCATTTTTCTCAAAAAAATTTTAATTAAGCAATAATTTAACGATGGATCGTATTTTTCTTCAAAGTTCTCAATTTTCGACACTAAGACATTAATTAATCAACTGGGTACCAATTTTGGGTGTTACGATGGTGCTAATTCTTCCTCGTGCGTGATCGACTCCCGAACCTATCTTTCTGAATTTCGTAGACCAAAATCGTTGTTTAAATAAATCAAACCATTTATTAAAAACAACCACTTTTATGAGGTGACCCGATCACACCTTATCAAAAAGGATTGATGGCAACTCCCATATTTGTTTTCGTTTTAAAAATCAAGTCGACTCCGTTTTTCAAAAAAAAAAAAGTTTCGACATGCTCTGTTTTACCCAAAAAAGAAAAAGAAAAAGAAAAAGAAAATTGCTTATATGCTTTCCTTAGTTTTAAGTGGACAAGGGGGAAAATTGAAAACATATTAATTATATTGAAGAAATTGAAATGGAATGGATCTAAAAATAAGAAATCCAAGTAGAAATGGATGGAATCAAATTCTTTAAGATTCAGTGAGAGGATCTTTGTAAATGGCAACACTATCATGGCATGCTATGCTTTTTGTTAAGTTAATATTTCCTTTTAGGGCATACGTAACGTTAAAGGTTCCATGGTGATTAAAACAATGCTTTTTTTTTTCTTCCATACGATATTTCTGTTCTCATCTTAAGATATGGTCTATGAAAAAAAAATCTAGTGTTGACTATGGAACCTTTTTTTTTTGAATGGATGATGTGACTGGATTTATTAATATAAATAAAATGCATAAAACAGAGTTTGGGCTAAGGTTCAGAAAAAATAAATACAAAAGAATGAAAGAAAAAACCAAAATCTACTAAGAAATTGGGCCTAGAAAGAATTAACATAACTAGCCCATCTCGTCCAAATGCAACTAAATTAAAACAAAATAAAGTCTTATACTATACCAGCCAAATCTAACAGCTAGATACCAATATCTTTCGTCTTTTCACATCAATCAAACCAGCCATTAATGATAGCAGGTTTTTAAAATTTGAAATGAATTCTTTTCTACTACTTTTTGTTTCCCAACCATTCATTTCTCCTTTCACTTAGTCCGGAGGTTCTGGCCACAAGTTCTCCAGCACTTCACGAGCCGATTCTGGGATTCCTCCTAGCAGGTAAAAACGCTCTCTTTTTTTTAGTAACTCCTATGTAATAACATGAGCATCGACATTCTTTGGTTTAGGGACAAAATAAAACTCGATCTCCTGGAATCTGTCTTTTCTGCTTTGTATATCCCTTACGATGGCTCCAATGACCGATTTATCTGTACCAGTATTTTGGCATTTCTTGATGACAGTTTTTGAGTCTCCCACTATTTCGATTTTATTTAATCCCATAAAAATCCCTAAGTTGACTGCTTGTAACCTTGCATATGCTTCTGCCATGAATGAAGTTGATATCTCGGAGTGTATGACTGCCTGTGATGCAAGGATCTCCCCCTCATTTCGTATGAGCAAAATCGTAGCCGATCTGGACGATTGTCGGTAGAATGCTGCGTCAAAATGGATTGCGACCCTTCCTCCTCTACATACGTATTGGGTATTTCCAGTAGATTGAAGAGTAAGTTTTCTCTCCTTTATTGCATCCAAGTCTGCAATATAGTTTCGAGTTTGCCTTGCTATTTCAGTTCCTGACATGTATCTTCTTTCATATAATAGTTGGTTTCTGCTGAACCAGAGTCAACAACAAACAACCCGAATCTGTTCAGTAGTCCCTTGACCGAAGATCCAGGTAAGCCATTCCCACATACTCAGATTATTATGGCTTAATACCCATGTTAAGCTTAACTGTTCCCAGGCCTCAACTGATGTAGGGCACTGTTGAAAAATATGGATGCTGTTTTCCTCTTCTTGGCGGCACCTGGGGCATTGAGCTTTCACCACAACCCTGTTGAGCCTGAGATTGACAAGGGACGGAAAGAAGTTCCATGAGAGTCTCCATACTGTAATTTGGATTTTTGATAGAATGTATAATTTCCATAGTTTACTATAGAAGTTTTCATTTTTGGCATGTAAATTAAACGTATTAGGATCCAAGTTAGTCTCATGTAATAGTTTATAGGCATTCCTAACAGAGAACTCCCCTGTCAACTCCCCTCTCCATACTTGAAAATCCTCGTGCGCTGCCTCTACTAGTGGAATCCGCAAGATTTTTTCCGCTATATGCATTCGAAAGGTATTTCTGACGGCCTTTTTTTTCCAGCTTCTATTATTGACCTCTATTAAATCCGAAACTAACTTAATATCTTCATTGTTGTCACGGTTCGGAACTCTATCTTCTTCGTTTCCTGATATCCACAAATCGTCCCAAACGGATATTTGATCACCTATCCCAACCCTCCAACATAAACCAGTTTCCAGCAGCCCTCTCGCGGACCAAACACTCTTCCAAGTGAGTGAAGGTAAATTTCCTAACCGAGCTTTGTAGAAATTCGAATTAGGATAATATTTTGCCTTCAAAACGCGGGCTAATAGTGAAGTTGGGTAATTAACAAGACGCCACCCCTGCTTTGCTAATAACGCAACATTAAACTTTGCAAGATCTCGAAAACCCAAGCCACCATCTTCTTTTAATAAGCATAGATCTTTCCAAGCGCACCAATGAATACCTTTTCTATTTCGACCCTTTTGCCACCAAAATTTGGCTATTATACCCTTCAAATCAGCACATAGAGCCTTAGGAAGTAGAAAGCAAAACATTGCATAAGTTAGGATAGACTGGAGTATAACTTTTATAAAAACTTTCTTCCCTCCCTGGGAGAGATCTTATACTCCAGTTGTCAACTCGTTGTTTAAATCTATCCTTCAAATTTTTAAAAGATGATATTTTTCTTCTAACTACCATATTAGGAAGTCCTAGATATTGTTCTGGATCAGTTGATCTTTTGTAACACCCCAAATTTGACTTAGACGCTTTGGCCAAAATTTAGCATGTAACATTAAAGTGTTTTTTGAAAACCATGTTTCATTGAAAACCCTTCTTGCTATTTAGAACCTCTGGCCATTTTAAAACTTTGTGAAAACCTTAGCTTCTATTGGTTTATTAAAAGTCATTCTCTTGCAAAACATTATTACTTTTAAAACTTTATTGTGATATTTTGAAAAACAGTAATTGTTTTGGAAAAGAAAACTATGTTATACTCCAGCAGTTATAAAACAATATAAAAAATTCCAAATTTAGAACCATAATTAGAGGCGGCCTTGTTACAACCCAGATCAAATATAAGTACTTGTAAATAGATAACTTAATAGAAAGTAAAAAATAATAGCAGTTGTGTGGCCACCTCCAAGTCTCTTGCAGCATCAATACTGGGGATTATCTACACAGTTAACAAACGGGGTGAGTTTATGAAAACTTCGTGTAATCCCCTCTTAAACTAAAACAGTTAGTAAATAGACAGAATTCAGAATCAGTCTAGGCCGGAGCCCATTACAATAACAAAACAATTTGTGTGGGCCAAAGCCCAGTATAATTTCACTTGCGTTCTAGCCCTCATCAGAATCAAATGGGCCTAGCCCATTCTCAAAATCAATAATAGTTAGGCTTAGCCCATTAACAAAATCAGGTGGGCTTAAGCCCAATACAGAATCAATATCAGATGCGGCCATGCAGACAGATTTCCAGCCCAGTCCAACCAACACACCACCTGTACCCACCAACACACCATGTGGCGATAAAATCAACCCACCCAGCCAACACACCAAGCTTAGCACCGGTTACGACACTAAGTTAACAGGACAGCTCAACGCCGTAGACAGGACGGCTCAATGCCGTAGATAGGACGGCTAAAGGCCGGAAATATCACAGCAACGCTGCCAGTCAACAAAACAACTATAAGCCATAAGTATCACAGAAAGGCTAAAGCCTTATACAGAATGGCTATAGGCCGTACACTTCCTCCATCCATAATAAACTAACCCAATGCAATATGTTATATCATAAATATTATGTGCATGCAAAGTCATACTTAGCGCAATTATATATGTAAGCCATAGGCACATCAGTCAAACGGAACATAAGGGCATAATCATCATTCTACTAGGGGTATTACTATCATTTTGCACTATAATGATATTTCGATGATTTTACAAATTGGTGTTTTAACCCCCCAACAGAAGGTCCACCGTCGCCTCGAGCGACTTAAGTAATCTAAACAGATATAATGGTACAAATGGGCCTAAGGCCCATTACTCAGCCTAAGTAAGTCCACACCCTCGTATGGCTCATCTAGCCCAAATTTAGATATGGCCATGTGACCTACATAGCTCAGTCCACTGATTATCATAAGTTGCAGAGTCAATTTGTATGGGGTCCATGAGCCTATTGGGCCCACACGGCCCATTTAGGCCCAACGTGGCCTAGACCATCTAAGTTATGTGTGCGACATGACAAGTCTATCTTCATCTCAATTAACAGTGAAATTTACACAAGCGAGCCCACAAGCCCATTGAGGCCCAGAACAGCCTTAGCACACGAGAACGCTCGTCGTGACCTCTAAAATCTATCACCCATGATTTGTGGGCTCGGTTTGCCTCTCGTACATTCACACACTCGTGAAGCCCTGAATGCCGAGGTTTCAAATTTTCAGCATTTGTCGACTTCCAGCAAAGAAGGGTGTGAATACACCTGTTTATAAGAATGCGTCGAAGTTCACGATCACTAACCTTGGCACATCCTCAATATGTGGGATTACTTTCAACCATTATGAAAATTTCTTATTTTTATATGACCACCTCAATCATAGAGTTCCAGTCCAACTCCACCTCCTACACAGCTCAAATAGCAAAATAAATACCCTATCACACATCCTAACAATTGAACCTTCGACCTCATAGTTACACAACACGCCACCTTGCCACTACATTACAAGGCTCTTTGTGTCACCACTGTAGCCACAGTTAATTATAAGGTCTATAGGCCAAAGTCCAGGTTTCTTTAAAAGAAAAACGAAAATAAATTACAAGAGCCAAGACTTGAACCTAGGCTTCTTTGCAACCTTAATGACGCCACAACTATTAGAGCACATGATTTCTTGTGTCATTTATTTACCACAAAAATTTAAAAGGCATTCATCTAAGCACCCAGGGATTTATTCACTTAAAACCAAAATTTTTCCTAAAGTCCAGGTTTGAACCCAAGATTTTCCAACACTTCTCGGGGCCATTAACCACCAAAGCAGACATTTAATTGTGTCATTTCCTTTTACAATTAAATATTTATATGCAACCTCCTTACGGACTCATACTAAAAGCCCAATACTTCTAGGCCCAAATTCGGGACGTTACATCTTCGTACGCCTAGTATATATGAAAATGTAACCTTTTCCCCTTTGGGTGTATTGGTACTGAAAAAGGTAGTCGATTTATCATAATTAACACATTAACATGAACTCATCTCATACTCATTCAAGATCTGTCGTAAAGAATGTGCTCTCCTTTCAGTAGCTTCTGCAAATAAGATACAGTCATTTGCAAAGAGTAGATGGGAGATGACTGGTCCACTTCGACTAGCTTTAACTCCGTTAAGAATGTTGCTTGCTTTCGAGAGCCTTATTAGACTAGAGAGCCCTTCCCCACAAAATAAAAACAAAAATAGACTTAAAGGGTCTCCTTGTCTAAAATCTCTAGATGGAAGAAAAGTTTCTCATATATTTCCATTTAAAACAACAGAATATGATACCATAAACACCTATTTCATTAACAAATCAACCTGTCCTGGATCAAATCCCATTTTCTTCATTACCCCCTTTCAAAAATTCTATTCAACCCTATCATAGGCCTTGCTCATGTCTAGCTTCACAGCCATAAGCCTTTTTTCCCTCTCTTCTTGTGTTTTAAAGTGTGCAAAATTTCATATCCTAGTAACACATTATCAAAAATCAGCCTTCCTAGAACAAACACACTTTGTGCTTGATCTATACATTTATGAATCACTAACCGAAGCCGATTGGCAATGACCTTGGCTATCAATTTATAAAGCACCTTGCATAGACTAATTGGTCTAAATTGTGTAATACTGAAAGGATTTAGAATTTTTGGGATTAGAACAATATTTATTTTATTAATCGAACGCAAATCTATACCTTCATTAATTCTTTGGAGGCAAGAAGAAGAGACATCTTCCTCAATGATCGGCCAACATTTTTTATAAAATATGGTTGGAAAACCATCCTCTCCTGAAGCTTTTGTAGGCCCCATTTCTAATAAAACTTCTCGTGTCTCTTCCTTGGTGTAAATAGCCTTTAATTTATAATTGTCTTCCTCCGAAATGCACTAGTCAATTCCTGACAAGATTTTATCACAGTTAACCTGTCGTCATGCTGAAAATAACTTCATAAAATACGATCTGGCAATTTCCTCCATCTCTTTAATCTCATCGGTCTCTCTGCCATCGGCAAACTGCGTTTTACGGATAAAATTACGCTTCCTTCTTTATGTCACTTGTTTATGAAAAAATGCTGTATTTTTGTCTCCAAGTTTCAACCAATTCAAACGGGCCCTCTGTTCCCAGTAGCATTCATTCTTCTCTATCTCAAAGTTCAAATGGATCTTAGTATCAATAAGCTCTGCCAAATTCTCGTCACTTCTATCAGATTCCAGTAAAGTTGCTAACTTTAAAGTCAACACCTCTATTTTTATTTTTTTCTCCGTCGAATCTATCTTGCCCAACTCTCTAAACCTTTCTTCAGATTTTCCAGCTTGCTTAAAAGATCTCTTGTAGAATTTTCGCAAATACACCTGACTTTTTCAAAAAAATGTTTCCTCCAAAACCCACTAGGCTTCAAACTTAAAATTTTATTATTCAGCCGTTGATCTCTATATTCTATATTAATAAGGAGTGGATAATGATTTGAAAAAGAGTGGGGAAGATGCTGAATTAAAGAATCTGGGAATAAAGAAATTCATTCTTCAGTAGCGACTCCCCTATCCAACCTTTCCCGAATGTTCGTTTCTGGCAAATTTCCTCTTTCCCAGGTAAACCAATTACCTGAATTGCCCACATCCACCAGACTACAATCTTTTAGCACCTTTCGAAAAGCTTCCATCCTTCTCTCCTCTCTAGGTAAGGCCCATCTCTTTTCAAACCCATTTAAATTTCATTAAAATCCCCACAAACCAGCCATGGATACCCTCCATCATTATGTAATCTTTGCAGTGGATTCCATGATTCATCCCGGTCATGTGTGTAGGGAGAACCATAAGAGCCTGTAAATCTCCACTTCTTCCTATCTCCTAAGTCCTCAATAATCACATCAATGTGATGATTGGAGAAACTTTGGAGCATTATATCAACATCCCCTCGCCATGCTAAACTTAGACCACCCCTAGAACCAATTGAATCAATGTTAAATACCATAAAGAAAACCACAGCTTCGTCTGACTTTTTCCATCTGATTCTTGTTAATTTTTGTCTCCATAAAGAAGACCACTTGGGGATAATGTAACTTCAGTGAATGCCGAAGTATCCGATACTTCCGAATTGTCTGTAGATTCCCTAAACCACTTATGTTCCAACTTAAGATTTTTATTGCGACCGGTCGGCATGCCTCTTAGCAGCCTCCGATAATAAATGGGTCTCTTCAGACATTTTTCTATTTCTACCCCTTAAAGTAATGTATTCTTCAATGTCCCCTAGGTTTTTTTTTCCCCTCCCTTCCTATAACCACCTTATTCTCCAGATCATGATCCATTGCCGGTTGAAGTTATCCAAATGATGTGCTGTCATTCCCTAAGTGTGAGTGAGCCATTTTTCCTTCCAGGTTGAATCCTAAAATAGGATCAATACCCCTCATCTACTATTTCTTCTAGAATTATCACTTATGCTAGTGCCCCCCACAACTCCTCCATCCTCCCTTAACCAAACACTGCACATTGCTTAGGCTTTTCTTGATTTTGCACGCAAGGCCAAATCCCAACCCATCAAAGCAATTTCGACCCCCCAACTCCACCTTAGCTTCACAAAAGGAGTCACTTTGACCTAGACGGCCACAGTAAAAACAAAAAAGAGTCAGTATTTCATGCTTGAATTTGACATAAGAGCATTTGCCGCTGAACATAACTTGTTTCTTCCTTTTAAGAGGGTGACAAATATCAATTTGAGCTCGTATTCGTGTAAAATTCCTATTCTCTTTCCCCAGACTTGATCTATCATACTCCATAAACTTTTTTATAAAATTTTCTAGTTGTATAGCCAGATCTTTAGAATAATAACCTACGGAAACCTCATGAACTTGTATCCAGAAAGGTGTTAAGATTAGAGGAATTCTCAGTGGATCTTTCCCTCATTGTAACTTATGAAATATCAAAAGATGATTATTAAATGTTCAGGGAGACCCCTTTAAAACCCTTTCCATATCCATAATATGAAAAAATTGAAATAAATACCTTCCCCCAAAATCTTTAATTTGAACACCCTTAACCGGATGCCATAGGTTAGCCATAGTACTCTTCATTGCTGGAAAGTGAATAACACTGACTGTAAGAAAACATCCAATCAGGCTAAAAGTTTCTTCTTCCCTTACCAAGTTTGGGTCTACTTGTACTTGAAGAATTATTTCTTCTTCTTCATCAAGGGTCAGGAAGAAAATCAAAGAGTAACGTTGAAGACTAGTTTTAAAAAGAAGGCTACAGAGACGGCAGCCACCAATCAAATAAGGCACAAACAGAAACCTAAAGACTTGCTATAGAAAGCAGACAGAGACGTGCTAGGGTAGCAGACTTATGTGGATACTTTGTTTTTTTGACTATGGAACCTTTAATGATACATATTCCATAAACAAAACAAACACTATTTCGAATGTTGCTTAAAAATGAAAATGGATAATACAATTGGTAATAAAAGTACCATAAAATTTATTTTATGATAAGTCATATTGTCTTTTGTTTTCTTTCACTAAATAAATAAGTTAATTAGTCCCTATATGTTAAATCAAGTAATAGCCGGTCACTTATGTTAAAAGAAAAATTCATTCATTCCTACTAGATAGTGATGTGTCATGTGTACCTTATGACATACATAGGCAATTTTTTAACAATAGAAATTGATGACATTTTTAGCAAAAAGATCAGTTTGCTTTTTAATCTAATGTATAAGGACTAATTTATACATATTTTGAGTAAATAAAAAATACAATTTAACTCTTAATATAAGAATTTTCAAGATACTTTTACCTACTATTGGCATAGAATAGATTTATGTTTCTTGAATGAAAAACAATAATATTGTAACATTTCTCGAAACATGAAACTTATTTTTAACCATAAGTGCTTTTAGGGTATTTAGACACTCATAAGTGTTAAGGTGGTTTGTATTTTAGCATCGTCAAGATTTTTGAAGCAGCCTTAGTACACTAATATAAAAGAAAATAATTTGAAGTCTCTATAACTGCAATTTTTTGGAGGATTGATTGTAACCACATAAGAAATAGAAATTGAAGCTATTAAGTTTAAGTGATCAACCTATGATTATTAATCACATTAGGTAAAAATTACAATTGATGTGAACCTAAAAAGCTAAATGCCAAATTAAATCTTACTTATCAATTAAATGCTAAATATAGAGAACTAGATACATCTACGCCGTTTATTGATACCTTGAAGCAACGTATGGATGTGCGTCTTTCCAATTTTATTATTTGACTATTGACTTGTAGTGTATTAATATTTAGACTTTTTGTATTGATATTGAATCATCAAAATATCTTAAAACATTTTAATCACCTTAAAAACATTTTGGTATTGATTCAAAAAGAAAAAAAAGAGAGGTTAAAACACATTATAAATATGTTTTGAGTATTTTGCAAGTCTTTAAAATGTATTGAAAATGTTTGATCATTAAATGACTTAGTTAATAAAAATCATCTCAAACGATATTATATCAAAAGCTTGAGATATCAAAACTAATACTATTCGTAAGATCCAAGTAAACAACAACAATATAATGATCATTTTGTAGTAAAAATAAAGAGTTAAGATTTAAGAATGCTCAATAATAGAGTGTAAGCCCAATATTATCGAATCTAAGTGTAGAATCTAAACATCTTCTTTTCACTTCCAGTTTTAATATTAAGTGAAAAAAAAATTAGAAACTAAAGAGAAAATACTTTGAATTGAAACTTGAGAAAAGGTCATACAAAATAATTTAAAGAAAATACAAAAGACAACAAAAGAAATGTAAAAGATACTCAAAACTAATGAAATCGTAAGCTAAAACAATAGAAAAATAAAACACAACTCTCTATCAACCTTGTTTCTCTTCCAAATAACTAAAAAACAAAATCCCTTTTTATGTTGAAGTATCTAGATAAGTGATTTTACAAATTGGCCCTCCATGAATCTTTAGTTTTAGCAGAGTTGGGACCTTGCAAAATGAGTGTCTCGACTTTGCATCAAATTTCCTTAGTTTACCCTTTTGAAACCTTATCAAATTTGAGATAGTGTCACAACCCTTTATTGACGAATTGTCTTCTTTTATAGGCCATATATGCAGTTCATGACTTAAGCTTCAGATTAGGTTTTGACTAAGTTATTAGATCTAGTGCATTCATTTTGTAAATTTTTATTTTTCGAACAAACTGGTTTAATAAAAATAACCATTAATTACATTAATACATTTTATATATTTTCCTTAATGTTTTTGCACAAAAATCAAAATGAAAACAAGTATTGACTCACTAAAAATGCCGAGAGTGTTGCTCTTGTTAAAATATCCCCAAAGAGGGTTTCTTAACATAAACAATTCCTTCCTTGGGAGCTCAACGAAATCATTTCCCTTCCTCTTTGCAAGATCTGACCTCTACTTTCCTATATCTTTTGGTCAACTTTTCTAGTTCAACCTATTAAATCCTAGGTTGATCTTTTCCATTGTTTTAATATATGTATAGGACTGTGTTCTAGTGCAGACTTAACTACACCTGTTTACCTTGTATGGGATCTACAAATTCCATGGCAAACCAGTGTATGCATATACTATGAATACCCTTTAATCTAAGGAGCCTCTTTTCTTTCCACCATATTTGGGTTGAAACATAACCCTGGCGTCAGTCATCATTCTCATGGTCTATATTCCTTGGTCACACCAACTTATTTCTTGAAATGACTTATCACTCCAGTCATCCGCGAACTCCATTTTTACCCTTAACCTTCTTTATGAACCGTGGGCTTTCCAATTACAATCCATATGTCTTTACAACATGGCTGACTTCCCATGTTACGGTCCTAGCTAACCACCCGGTGTTTAGTGTCCCAACAGATCTAGCATGCTGCCATAGCTAAATTATGGTCTTACACAAAATACATGTGTTTAATGTCCCGACAGGCTCAATTGGTTGTCATAGTTGTGCTATGGTCTTACACCTCGTAATCCTCGTGATTACTATTTCGACAAACTATCCTGTGTTATGTCCTGACAAATCATCTACGATGCCATAGTATCTTTCTGCTATGGTCTTACACCTCGTAATCCTTTTGATTACTGTCCCGATGAACTATTTTGTGTTTAATGTCCTTGCGGATCATCTATGATGTCATAGTATCTTTCAACTATGGTCTTACACAATATAACCTCGTGTTTACTGTCTCGGCAGACTACCAAAGGATGTCATAACGTCTTTTAGCTATGGTCTTAATCCTATTTACCTTTTTGGTGCGCTTTCATATGATGCCATATCATCTTTTAGATATGGTATTATTCATTTTATCATGATTCCATAGCATCTTTCAACTATGGTCTTACTCATTTTATCATGACGCTATAGCATCTTTCAGCTATGGTCTTACTCATTTTATGCATATAGCCTCCGATCAGTCCCATAGCCTAGCCATGATATTTTATTTACTTTTCCCATTGCAACCCAACCATTACTCTGTTCGTCATCCTAACCTTGATGCTTGAACACCGCAGGGTCCCCTCCGTAAAGCCTAGAGCTTCGCTCATCACGGGTGCACTCAATAACACTGTATGATGTTATCTAACAGAATCAACCCTTTTTCCCATTCCTAACTTTATCTAACCCACTAGTAATTTCCCTTCCAAATCATGTATACACTAATTATGCATTCCTTACAAAACATCTTTATGCAATGCCTACACCAGATAACCATTTAACAATCATCTACTATTACGGTCAGCATTAACATATAAAATTTTTAGAGCAACATTTAGCAACTAGAAGGCAATGTACAGAAACTCATCTGGTTTTCTTGCCTCATTAGCTTAGCTTCTCCAAACACCAATCCTTCTTCATCCTAGCAGCTAAACATGACAACCATGTATCAGTTAAACTAAAGGTGTTCAACCCTTAAGACCTAGATTCCACAATTATCCAAAAACTTTGAGCTTTCTTACTCTACTTCTTTTCTTCAATCCAAAAGTTCAGAGGGATAAGGAAACGTACTAATTCCCAATCTTTCTACTTCTAGACTTAAATCCGCATGAAAACTGCAACAAGCAGAACTTTCTTCAACTACATTATATTCTTCTTTAGGGTGACTGAAGAAGACGATTCTTAACGAAAAAGGTTTGGGAAATAGGATTGAGAGGAATTTTATTCCCACACACGTCTATATATACTCCCTCAGCACAGTCTCAAAGGCTATTTCAGCTATTCAATCCTAATCATTAAGTCTTCCACTATGGAACTAGCTAGTTATATCCTAACCGAACCAGGGTTGAAATACAACTAATCGAATTTTGACCACTAAAATTTTTATTTACTCGGCGAGGCTCGATAGTTTGCTAATCCTCTTAATTTATTCATAATTTCCCTAGTTTTGGGATTAAATAACAATGTTCGTGTTACAAGTATGTAATTATGGAGAGCTCGGTCACGATACTATCGTGGAATTACTTTGTGACTAAATAATTTTATAATTAATAGGCGAAAAGTTGAAGCTTAATTATAAATTATTTGAGCCCTAATTATATATGTTCATTCGGTTCCTCCACTAGATAATTGAAACTATAAATGAATTGCGTAAAACCAAATGAATAGAATTAAATGGAAATAATGAAGTTAGGGAAATAGGTTGCATTCACAAATGAATCTGCTTTTCTCACTAAGTATAAAAATAACTTGAGAATTAATTTAAGGTTTTCATATTATTATTTAAATAATTATAATTAAATAATTGAAGATAAAAATGGAATTAAATTAATTAGTCATTAATAATCCATTGAATATGGAAATTAAAAATATTTTCTCATAGATTACATTACAGAAAGTTGTTATGACTTTAATGGAATTAGAATTGGGTTGAGAAAATTATTTAATTGAGAAATTGATGTACCTAGTTTAATTAATTAAATTAAATAATATTTATTTTGAGAAATAGAAAATAAATATTGGGTTGAATTAAATTATAAAATGTTGAGTCAAAAGCTCAAGAAGCTCATATAATTGGACTCAATATAGGAGAGATCCAAATCCCTTATATTACATGTGAGTAGCAGCAACCCTAGTGTTATTATCTAGGGTGTGTCATCTCCCTCTCTCCTAGTTAGACTACGAAAATGTCTTTCATTAAATAAATATTTTTGTGTTATGCTTATTAAACCAAGATGATTCTATCTCTCCCTATAAATAGATTGTATTGATAGAACTATTAACACACAAGTTTTATATATTGTTATTCTGCTAGAAAGTAGTAAAATTTTATTTTCTTAGAATAAATTTTATTTTTTTAAGAACTACAATTTATACTGGTTTCTATTGAGAGAATTACTTCCCTACTGAAAGTAACTAAATTGTTTCTTGTTCTGTGTTCGGATCGTGTTGCTTGAGTCCACACTTGGTGAAATTCAAGTATGAGGATAGTGGAGAATATCATTCGATTGAAAGTCAATAATGATATAGATCCATCTCGCACAAAGCACATGTACTTTTTAGAAAAAAAAGTTTATTGCTATAAATATTACAAATCGGTCCGATTTTCAAAAATTTTAAACTTTTGCTATAATTGATTTTCATTTTTCCAACACAACTACCATGCTAAGGGATCTTTTGCCTAGGAGATGAGTGTAGAGTAGAAAAAATTAAACTTGAATAGTGAAAGGTACTTAAAAAGCAAGAATTTAAATACCTGTTATGCTATGATTCAAGAATTTCACTCATATGTTTCTTCTGTATATAGGCTACCCAAATCTTCCAATCCCAACTGTCATCAAATCTTTTGCATTTGGTCGTATAAACGGTTGCATTAGATTTGAGGACTTCGTAATTCATCAACTCCTTGATGTTGTAGTCCTTGATTCTTCTAATTAGGACCTCTTTCAATGAAAATAGTTTGGTCTTTGAATTTTATTTTATTTTATATGATGTTTTTATAATTTTTATTTTATTTGATTCATAATTAAAAATTCAAGAAATTATTTTCTCAAATTTATAATTTTTATTTTATAATATATATATATATTAAATGCACGTGTAAAAGAATATCGTGTGCCACGTTTTTATCGTTAATTGGATGTATCACATGTTTGTTTTCTATACCGTGAATTTTTGAAGGATAGATTAGTACTATAATGGAATTAAAAAATATATGTATCAAAGTATTAAAATAGAAAAAAAAGGTATAATTCAAATTTTGTGACTTGCAAAAATAGAGAAAAAAAAAGAATGTAATTTTATCCAAAAGTAGCCTTTTAGAAACCAAAGCTTCTTTTTGTTTTTTTTTGGTGAATTATAAGAGAAAGGTAAAACCCTAAACAATAACACGACTAGCACGACTCGAACTCAGGCTACACATTGCGGTGATAAACACTCTGACCATCATGCTAACACACGGGGTTTCTTTTTTTTTTTTAATGGAAATCCAACTGGAGCACTTTTATTTTAAAAAAAAGAGTAAAAAACTACAAAACCAGAAACCAGAAAATAGAATCAAAACAAAATAGCGGCTAATAAATAAACTCCAACCTAGACAAAGAATCACCCCCTCAATTACATGACACGTGCGAACATTGGGAAACTCTAAACAGCAGGAGCAAGTCATCAAACCCTTCCTTTGGAAACCCGAATAACATTTATTCATGCTCCAAAAAAATCAAAATCTCCTTTTTTCTCCCATGCACAATGATTCAATCAAAATCCCTTATTGCACCAGCACCGTCGACTGCTATGTTTCCTGTAACACCCCTAACCCAAATCTGTAGCTGAAATAGGGTTACAAAACAGTACTGGAGTTTACAAATTAAACAGATAGAAAATACAAACATTTCATATCATATAGCATTCATGTCAAAAACCAATCAAAATCATACATATTGTCCCTTATACGAGCCCTCGAGGTCCAAATTACGCATTAAAAGCATATTGGGACTAAATCGAAAACTCAAAAAGAATTTTCAAAAATATTTAAAAATTTCAACACCGTAGAGGTCATACGGTCGTGTGGTCAGGCAGTGTGACTCACACGACCAAGAGACATGCCCATGTCTTAGGCCGTGTGGGCATTCGAAATAGGGATGCACAACCTTGTCTCAACCCGTGTCTGTGCCCGTGTGAGTATACTGACTTGGGTCACATGGCCAAGTCACACACCTGTGTGCTAGGCCGTGTGAGCATACTGACTTACATTCTTAAAAAGATACAAGGGACACATGGCCATGTCACCTAGCCGTGTGTCATACAAGGTTGAGACACACACCCGTGTCAACGAAAATAGGCCATTTTACAAGCCATATTTCTCACCCAATTTTATGTCAACCTACAATCAATTTTATACATGTCAACAAGTCATAATTAGGCATCCAAAACAAGCCAAAATAAGTGGCAAATCTCAACAAATTACATAGAGGCCAACATTAAAAAAATGTCTATACATGCCATTATAACCAAATCAAAACATTTGAAAGTACCGATAGAATATGGATAGTGTAATATAATTCCGACAAGCTTCCAACCCAATCGAGCTTCCGATAATCTGAAAAGTAAAGGAAAACAACTACATAAGCAATGAATGCTTAGTAAGCTCATATAAACTTTAATCAAATCAATCTATTTCATTATGAAATTTACACTTATCAAGAATAAACATTTACTGATACCGTACGATTCAAGAAACCATATTCAACAACTTACAAAATGAATAAATCCATAGCATCACTTATACATATTATAGTAGAGTTTTAAACAACTTTATACTCTTCCAAATTTCTTTATTCTCATTTGTATTTCTTTACTTATTACATCCATTCCAAATGTATAACACACAATTCATAAGCATATCATTCCTGTAACACCCCTTAACCCTTATTCGTTGCTGAAACAGGGTTACAGAGCATTACCTAACTTTTCAAATCAAATACAGACATTATATATATATATATCATTTAACATACATATCATAAATTAATCATATTGTCTCTTTAATGAGCCTTCGAGGCCCAAAATATGTGTTAGAAACATATCAGGACTAAATCGGGAACTTAGAAAATTTTCTGAAAACATCAAAATTTTTGAAAAGAATAGGGGACATATGCCCTTGTGGCCAGGCTGTGTGGCTTACATGGTCAAGAGACATATCCATGTCTTAGGCCGTGTGCAAAATTGGGTGCTCACTAACTTATGTCACACGGCCAAGCCACACGCTTGTGTGCTAGGCCGTGTGAGCATACTAACTTGCAGTATTAAGGTGCAGGGTTCATAGCCAAGCCACACGCCTGTGTGCTAGGCCGTGTGAGCATACTAACTTGCAATATTAAGGTGTAGGGTTCACACGGCCTAGTCACATGCCTGTGTGCTAGGCTGTGTGCCACACACGGCTGAGGCA
The DNA here is from genome assembly GCF_025698485.1 of Gossypium arboreum. NCBI lineage: Eukaryota > Viridiplantae > Streptophyta > Magnoliopsida > Malvales > Malvaceae > Gossypium > Gossypium arboreum. The sequence goes on along the minus strand of NC_069078.1, from coordinate 55,037,481 downwards.
TACGCTCATGTCTCTACCTGTGTGAAAATACCTGAGCATTCTATTTTGAAATTTTAAAGTTGCAGGGAACATACGGCCAAACCACACGCCCATGTATTAGCTGTGTGTTTTACACGGTCCAGTCACACGCCCTTGTGTCTAGCTGTGTAGACTCAAAATGAGCCTTAAACATCAATTTTACCATTCCTTCCAATCTTGGACACCAAGCAACTTAAAAATCATTCGTTCAACTAATCCAAAACACAATCAAATACTTTAAAAACATATCAAAACAATCAACTTAGATGCCTATCCAATGTTCCTTCATAGATTCCACATTTATATTATCTAAACTTATTATCAAAAAATCAATTTAATCCATATTATAAACATACCAATTTCAATTTAATTTTACCTAAATCATGATCTCTTAAACATCAATTTAATATACCATGTTAATGCTTCAAACACAAACACATGCTTATAGATATACATCAACCAACATTAAAATTTTGATCTTATTTAAAACTAAACCACAAATTAGTTAACATTTGACACCCTAGGTACATGCCGACAAAAAAAAGATATACTTCACCACGTCTGAGATCGGGGTCATTGATGGATGCTGAATTGGATATCAAACTTAAGTATCTAACCTGCGCACCGAAAATAAAACTGTACAATAAGTATAAACTTAGTGGTATTTCTATAATCCGATTATTAAAGGTAAGATAATTTAATATATATACATTTAATCACACAATAATATTAATCATTCAATTAATCAATTCATCAACACATCATTTATAACATATTCAATTATCATCTCTTGCTATTTCAAATCTCATACTTGCTGTTCAAATAGGTTTTCACATTCAATGTTTTCCAATACCAATCATAGTATCATTTCATTTAATTACCCCTATTAACATGACTCGGACTCCGATGGATATACGGATCCAACCAAAACACACCAGTTTGATACCCAGTACCTCATCGGAAAATTCAAAGTAATAAATTGACACCTAGTGTCTCATCGGCTAAACCAAAGTAAATTGGCACCCAGTGCCTCATTGAAGTAATTCCATGTAACAATTTGACACCCAGTGTCTAATCGACTCGAGGTCGAAGAATCCCTGAACTCTTCCAATCCTATGGCATGCCATCTATATTTGACTTAGCCCGATACAGTTAATAGGGTTTCAATTCACTTTTCAAGTGCAACAAACATCCAATATTCAATTTCCACATAAATGACATATTCATATAAATTCAATTCAACATCAAGATGCTAACATTTACCTTAATTACCTACTATAAACATTTAAATCAAAATATAACAATTAATATTTAAATTCAGATTATAGAAATACAAACCAAAATTTCTGAGCTATTCCTCGTTGACTTTATCTTTTCCTTTCTTAGTCGAGGTTTCCGACACAACGTTAGCTACGAAATTAAAATAATTAAAATTCATCAATACAATAAAATTCAATTTCACATTGAATACTTCAAATTTTTTTATTCAACATTTGCCGAAATTCCAATTTAGTCCCTAAACCGAGACTAACCTTATTTCTTCAGAATTAATTCTATATTTTCATTCAATTTCCACTTTAAACTAGATTTAACTCTCAAATTTAACTTAATTCCCTAAATTTTGAAATTTTCACAATTTAGTCCCTAATACTCAAAATTTACAATTTATTCTAACATTAAGGTTTATTATTATAATATTATAATATATATTTTAACTTTAAATTTTATAAATAAATACACTTATCCCACCTCATTCAATGCAATTAGAATAATTGCCTATTTAGTCCTTTTAATTTTTCTTTATTTTATAATTTAACTTCCACTTATTATGCGATTTAGTCTTAATACCTAATTACTCTTAATTTATGCAAATTCACCTAACCAAAACCTAATTAACTACTCAACTAGCTTCGTAAATATTTTTAATAAATATTTTCGAGTTCGTTTTACGAAAATGGGGACTCAAAAATTCACTTTTCAATACCCGTAACTATCGGGTCGTTATAATACCACCATAGCCACAAGCTAGTGCATGCAAACATAGCCCTTTTCAAATTAATAACATAATAAGCCATTTCATAAGAAATTGCATAACTTAAAACTTACCACTCTTTCATGAATACAAGTATATTTTCATTTATGCACTTACCATTTCAGCGCATCTCATAATTAAACATATTATCATTCAACCAACAGCTTGGCACTTGCCTAAGTATCAAACAACAACACTTGTTAGCGTACATGAACATATTTCTTATAACTTCAACATCAGTAACCTTACTATCTCAACATGTTACACTTGAGTTTATTACTCATCTCAACTTACATAATTTCCATGTATCAACATATCAAGATATTGATAAATATATCATAATACACATCATTCTCTTACCATTTCTTCATTTACATATATCTTTCAAGACAACTCCCGATATTTTACCTTTTGAAGAATGACTTATGGATTTGAGTACATCATTAACAAAAGCTCGAAAGCTGAATAGAAGCTCATGAGAGCTAAACAGAAACCTATAAGGGCTGAACAGAAGCTCGTAAGAGTTGAACATAAACTCATATGAGTTAAACGGAAGCTCATTAAAGCTGAACAGAAACTCATAGGAGTTGAACAGAAGCTCGAAAGAGTTGAACGAAAACTCATATGAGTTAAACAGAAGCTCGTAAGAGCTAAACGAAAAGTAAAACACGAAAGTTCACAACAAATGCTGAACCTCAGTTTACTTGGGTAATTTGTCGTCATTCTCCTCCAATGCCATCAATTCGCCAAATCACGAATGTACTCAAATCCCGCGTTCAATCAAAACTAAGTATTAATTTTGATAATATTTCCAACAATAATTCAATTCCAACAACAGAACATATATATATATATTACCAATCACCAATTAACATTTACTTTTCTCAAAATTATACAGAATACAGTTCATACAAACTTACCTCGTTAAATTGCAGAAATATCAATATTTAGGGGCATTTTGAAAATTTTCCATTTTCCTAGATTTTCCACTCGACCTTGATCTAAATTAATAATTTCATTTAATATATTACTTTAGAAAATAAAACAATTCATTTCACACAATTTTTTCATTTTTGACATTTTTACAAAATTGCCCCTAAATTTTTACTTTTATTCAATTTAGTCCCTGAGCCCAAAACATGAAAATTAACCATTTTTAATGCAAACCTATGCTAGATAAATATTCATGGCATTCAATTCAGCCCATTTTTACAATAATTTCACAAAAAAAAACTCTTGTATTTTTACTATTTCAACAATTTAGTCCCTAATTGAGAAATTCATCAAAATTACTTAATAAAATATTTTTAATTAACAAATAATATCTCAATTTCATCATTTAACATAAAAAAAATCATATAGATTCATCAATGGAAATATCCAAAATCTTTGACAAAATCAGAAACTAAGATAAGATTTAGTTGGACCTAATTGTAACAATCTCAAAAATATAAAAATTATAAGAAACGAGTAAGAATTAGACTCACATGAAGCAAATATACAAAATCAGCTTAAGGAGCTCTCCCCATGTTTGTTTGAATCGAAATTGGCAAAAGAATTGCCTAGAAATCTCTTAGAAATTCAATTTGTACTTTTAATTTCATAATAATTACCATTTTACCATTAAATGACCTTTTTTTTTATTTTTTTCTTGTTATGCCACCTCATCCTATTCATTTAGGTATATTTACTATTTAAGTCCTCCCTCATTTATTAATCAAGCCATTTAATCAATTAAATATTTTAATTAGCAAGTTTTGCACCTTTTTAATTTAGTCATTTTTAATTAATTAACTATCGAAACGTTAAATTTTTTTAATGAAACTTTAATACCATCTTAACGTCAATTCGTTAATATTTATAAAAATATCTACGATTCGGTTTATAGAAACGAGGTCCGATACCTCACTTTCTAAAAGCACTTGACCTAATAAATCATTATAATACACAAATTACTAATTCAAAAAAATTTTTAAAACTATATTTGATTTGTAAATATTAAATAATAATATTTACAAACTTACTTACCAGATTGGTGGCCTCAAACCACTGAAAATCACACTGTTACAGTGCCCCTGGTGCTGGTCCACTATCTCCACCAAGTATTGCTCCTCAACTTTCAAAAACTCCTTAAACCTTCACTGCTCCATTTTTATATTGTAAATAAAAGTCCCGATGGTAGATCTGTTCACACCACTCAAGTTAGCCTTATTTATTACACACAAAGAGTCACATTCCACAACAACTCTTGAAAATCCCAGATCTGCCACCATCCTGAGCGCTTGAAGACACTCGAAAGCCTCAGCTACAAAAGCCGACGGTAAGTTGTCGTTTACAGTTATCGTTTCAACTAATATTCTGGATCTACTATCTCTGATAACTATACCTGAATAGGAATTTGAATAACTCTCAAGAAACTCTGTGTCAAAGTTTATTTTGATATAAGGATCCTCCGGCGGTTTCCATATTTCAAAACCCGCCGACGGTATAAGTAACTTCTTCTGAATCCCCTTTAGTTTTTGTAAATACTGTAAAATCTTATGTGCAATCTATTGTGTCGATGCAAAAACTCTATCATGGACCTACATATTCCTCTCTGACCAAATGAACCATATCGCACATGTTATCCGACAACAAGTATCCATGCATTGAAAATTCCCTTTAGCCAATCCTGGAAAGATTGTTCCCCTCTCACCCTATTCCATTTTATATTCAGTAGGTTCCAAACTTCAGCAACAAATGAGCAATCCCAAAAACCATGCTCCAAATCCTCCACACCCTTTACACACTTTAGGCATACCGCTAAGCCAGTCAAACGCCTATTGTATAGATTGTATGAATTAGGAATTAGATTCTTAAATATTCTCCATACTGTAATTTTAATCTTTGCAAGCAATATTAGTTTCCATAGCCTTTTGTAGAAAGTCTTGTAACAACTAGTAGCTTCATGATTATGTATTTCATTATGGCCTTATAATAATGTGTATCTGTTTCAAACTGAATACTCGCCTAAGTGATCAACCTTCCAAACCACCGTATACAGATATAGGTGCAGAGCTAAAGGAATGCCTAAAATCTTTTTTGCCACATTAGGGACAAAATGCTGGTAATCTTTCCCACATCCCATTTTTTTTCATAAGGCACAATTAAATTTGAAACAATTCTATGCGACGCATTTACACCCGTTTCCTGAATTTTCCTTGTTACTAGGCTAGAGACCTAAACATCCTTCTATATATCAATACTTGTACTCATTCCAACCTGCCATCCCAAACCCTCCAAAAGCAGCCACATCGCAGACCATATGCTCTTCCATGTATAAAATGGGTAAGCTTCTAACCTCTATTTCCAAAAATTCGAATTAGGATAATATTTGGCTTTGAATGAATGTACTAATAATAAACTTTGATATTTAACTGAACACCAACCTTGTTTAGCTAGTAAAGCAATGTTAAACTGGCTAAGATTGCGAAATCCCATCCCACCAAAATGTTTCGAAACACACATCTAGGGCCATGCACACCAACGAATTCCTCGTTTACCCTAAAAAAAATTTCCACCAAAAATAAGAAATAATTTGCTCTAACTCTAAACATAACGTACCTGGTAATAGAAAACAAGACATCGTTAAAGTGGATATAGCTTGTAGTACACTTTTTATAAAAACTTTTTCCCCCATGGGATAGCAGTTTCACACACCAACTATTAATGTGACTTCTTAGTTTGTCTTTTAACCCCTGAAATGCTATTTTCTTACTCCTTCCAACCATATTCGACAATCCTAAGTAGTGCTCAGTATCCATAGAAATATGAACCCTCAAATATCTTAAAATCCCATGCTGAACATCCTCTCCCACATTTGCACTAAAATAAATATCAGATTTCTCATAATTTACACACTACCCTAAGGAGGCTTCATACTCCTTAAGAGTCTGTTTTAGAATCATAGCACTTCCCACCGTACCTCCCCCAAATAAGATGCAGTCATCAACAAATAAAAGGTGTGAAATTTTAGGCCTTCCTATACTAATCCTTGCTCCTTTAATTGAACCCCTTTGACTTGACGCATCAGTGAGGAAAGCCCTTCACTAAAGATCAAGAAGAAATATGGGCTAACCAGATCCCCTAGACGTAGTTCACATTTAGGTGAGAACTTGTTACCCATTATACCATTAAGCATTAAAGAAAACGTAATAATATTGACACAATAATGAATAAAATTCTCCCATCTTTCCACACAGCCCATATTCAAAAGCATCTTTCGTAAACTTTCCCATTCCACCCTATCATATACCTTGCTCATATCGAGTTTTAAGGAAAAATGCTCATTCTTCCCATACCTTTTTTATAAACCGTAATTTATACATTTTTTATCCCATACTTAGCACATTTATGGATGGTTTCTCCTTAGAATTGGTGAATTCAATGCTCCTAATCCTTTAATTTCATGTTCTATACTTAGGTGAGCATAGGAGAGTAAAAAGAGCAAGAAACGAGCCGAAAACGGAGAAAATGGACCTACGTGGGAAATCAACATGGCCTGGACTTTCTCACACGGCTGTGTCACACGGCCGTGTCCCTTTGGCAGGATTAAAGCATGACTTACAAGGGTATACTACACGCTCGTGCTTGTCCAATAGCCTTGACCACGGGATGGAGTAATCGCACACGGGCGTGTCTCTATCGAGCCCAAGTGTAACCCTATTTGGAAAAGGAAAATTTTAGGGGCTCTTAGGCATTCTAAAGCCTATTTAAACACCAAAAAAGGCACTTAAAAGGGGGAAGCAGAGTAGGAAGCAAGGAATTACTCAAGGAAAGTTGATTGATCTATCTCAGAAGCCAGATTCATCATCAAGACTGAAGATCTCCCTTCAAGTTCCTTCAGGAGTTTTGGTTTTTCTTATGTTTTGTTATCTTTATGCTTTTGAGATTTTTTCTTTCATAAGTATGAACTAAACCCCCTAGATACCTAAGGGGAATGAAACCTAAGATAGATCTTGTTATTATTATCTGAAGTGTATGATAAATATTTGACTTGTTCTTAATTATGTGTTCTTAATTCTTGTTTTGATATTCCAGGATATTGATTCAAGTTAAGCTCTTATCCAGAGGAGGAATAGACCCTGTCTAAGAGTAAATTTGTCATAATTAAGTGGAGTTGATTGCACGCTTAGAGATAGGGTGATAAGGTTTTGCTGGATTAGGGTGAAACCTAATAAGGGAATCCATAGATTGAGTTAATGCAATTCTAAGGTATTAATTAGAGAGAGATTTCAATTATTCAGCCTAGGGTTAGACGTTATTAGTCTCGAGAGAGATAATAATATAACTTAGGGATTTCTACGGATCAAGTCAAATGAATAAATCGTCTGATTCAAAGTCAAATAACAAGTGAAGTCTAGGTGGATTTTTCCTTAGGTATTGTTTTAATCAATCGAATTTTTTGAAAATTATTTTCCCGAATTTTGTTTTTGTGCATTCTTAGTTAGTAATTAGTTTAGATAACCAAACCTCTTAATTTTTAGGCTAGATAATAAAAAGGAAGTAAATACTAGTACTCGTAGTTCTTTTGGGTTTGACAATCCGGTCATGCTGAACTATACTACTGTTTGATAGGTACACTTGCCTTAATCATGATAATAAGTTAGTCTCAAGAACGATTCTTTCATAAATCATTAAAACCTGTCACGAATATCACGTATCAAGTTTTTGGGGCCGTTACCGGGGAACTAGGATATTAGGAACACTCGATTTTTATTACTTTAGCCATTTTACTTTTATTGCAATTTAAAATTTTATTTTATTTTCTAATTCTTCATTTATTTTCTTCTGACTGGTTTTTCTAGTTTATGACCAGAAGAAACCCGTCAGGACCGTTACTATTTGATAGTGAGCTCGATCGCATAGTTCGCAGAAACCGAAGAGAAATAAGGCGAAGCTTACGATACACGAAGGAAGAGCAAGAGGACGATACTTCAACAACAACCGAAGAGATGGCTGAAAACCAAGAAAATCCGCTACCTCCTGCGATTGTTGTTAATTAAAATCCTGCTCAACGCACTATGTATGATTATGCTAAACCTTCTTTAACAGGAACTGAATCGAGCATAGTTAGACCTGTTGTAGCTGCAAATACTTTTGAACTAAAACCTAACACAATTCAAATGATACAATAATTTGTTCAGTTTGATGGTTTGCAGAACGAGGATCCCAATGCTCACTTGGCAAATTTCTTAGAGTTTTGAGACACTTTTAAAATCAATGGCATTTTTGATGACGCCATTCGCCGTCGATTGTTTCCCTTTTCATTGAGGAATAAGGCTAAACAGTGGTTGAACTCGTTGCCACGAGGATCAATCACTACTTAGGAACAAATGACTAAAAATTTTTTATTAAAATATTTTCTGCCAGCTAAAACAGCCAAATTACGTAATGATATCTCTTCTTTTGTGAAGATGGATTTAAAAACACTCTACGATGCATGGGAGAGATACAATGACCTCTTGAGAAGATGCCCTCACCATGGGTTACCACTCTAGTTACAGGTTCAAACCTTTCATAATGGCCTGAATCCTTCGACTTGACAAATGGTTGACGCAGCTACTGGCGGAACCATCAATAATAAGACACTTGAAGATGCATATGAATTTATAGAGGAGATATCACTAAATAACTATCCGTGGCAAGTCATGAGGACAAAGCCAAAGAAAACAGCTGGCGTTTGTCACTTCGATTCGTCACCATGCTCTCTAATCGGTAGAACTCTTGAATAAGAAAATTGATGGTTTTCTTAGTTTTTCACAGGTTTACCCAGTAATACAGTGCGAAGCAAGTGGAGGTGGATCAAGCAGTTCAGAATACCTACCTTATGGCCACAACATGGAGAACAAGCAGTTCAGAATACCCACCCGAATTTTTCATGGGGAGGCCAAGGAAATCAGAGACCACCACCCCTTCCAGGCTTTCAGCAACCACCGTACCAGCAGGAGAAAAAGCCAAACCTTGAGGAGATGCTAACCGAATTCATCTTGGTGTCAGAAACTCATTTTCAGAATACCAAGACGGCATTCAAAAATCAACAAGCATCAATCCAGGGGCTCAAAACTCAGATTGGATAGCTCGCCAAGTTGATTTCCGAATGCCCACAAGGTAGCATGCCAAGCAACATTGAATCTAACCCAAGGGAGCAACTCAACGCAATTGCCATTCAAAATGAGGAAGGGTTAGTTGCAAAACCAAGGCCAAAAACGGTGGTAAGCAAAGGTAAGAATGAGGTAGGCCAAAATAACCCAAAGCCGTGAATACAGAATATAAACCTCGTGTGCCATACCCTAATGCGACAAGGAAAGACCGATCAGACGAACAATTTGGTAAATTCTTTAAACTTTTAAAGAAACTACATATTAACTTACCATTTATTGAAGCCTTTTCGCAGATGTCAAACGCAGTCAAGTTTTTAAAGGAGCTTTTAACAAATAAACGAATGTTGGATGAGGCGTCGCATGTGGAGTTGAATGTAATTTGCTCAGCCATATTACAGAATAAACTACCCAACAAATTGAAGGATCCAGGGAGTTTTACGATTCCTAGTTTAATTAGTAGTTTAGATGTTCATAATGCATTGGCTGACTTAGGGGCAAGCATTAATGTTATGCCTTATAAAATGTTTAAACAGCTAGGTCTTGGGAAACCCAAACAAACTAGGATGGGTATTCAATTGGCTGATAAAACCATTATATTTCCTAGGGGTATCATTGAAGATGTTCTTGTTAAGATCGATAAATTTATATACCTAGTAGACTATGTTGTTCTAGACATGGTAGAGGATACTAACAAACCTTTAATTTTAGGACGACCCTTTTTAGCGACTACTAGAACCATTATTGATGTTGGTACAGGTGAATTGACATTTCATGTGTGAGACGAAACAATCACCTTTCAAGCTCGTAAATCGAGTAACACATCAAAAATTGAATGTGGTTGTATAAATCATTCTGCTAGTACTGATCGTGTGGTGAAACCCTTTATGCAGGAAACAGTTTTGAAGAACACATATGAGTTGTGTTCAAACAACAACAAAGGACTTATCTATGAAGAATGAAGGCTACAAATCGAGGAGCTAGATGAATGGCGGACACAAAAAGTGAGAACACCTGATAAACCAAAACCGAGCTAGGACAAGCTCAATACTTCACCAAATCAACTTACGGCTGGAGAAAAAGCACTACTAGATGCAGCAGATCCTCGCATTGCCACTCTGAACCTAATGAAGAAATTCCTCTCACGGTACTCAATATTTTCCCATATGGTATAGTCGAGGTAATTCATCCCAAATTCGGCACATGTAAGGTAAACAATACTCATCTTAAACCTTATGTTGATAAAGTTGATAGCAGGGATGAGGAGTGTAAACTCCTCGCACCACCTTGACCATGCAGAAGAGAGGTAAGTCGAGCTTAGACTATAAATAAGCGCTTCTCGGGAGGCAACCCAAGCACTAACAGTGTTAATTTCTTTAAATTTTAGTTTTTATCATCTAACATACTAACCAAATCATGGAACGCAGGCTTCTTAAAGCCCACACAGCTAGGCACACAGACGTGCATTAGGCCGTGTTAAAATAGGACAAGATTTTTTTTCCAACACTGGATACGATAAGTTACCACAACCGTGCGATATGGCCATAGGCGAAACTACCAAAACAACACGGGCGTGAGACACGCTCGTGCCTCAAAATCATGGTTAAAATTGAGAATGTAACACGGGCATGCGACACGCCCGTTCCATCCACCCGTGGTCGATACTGTCAAAACGAACACGGGCGTGGACCTATGTACACGGGCGTAGGAGAAGCAAATGAAGCAAGACACGGCCGTGTGCACCACACGCCCAAAGAACACGTGCGTGGGCCAAATGTTAGACTATCCCAAATGTCAGACGGGCGTGTCCCACGGCCGTGTGCCCCAAAATCTATATAAACCCCTCACTATTCATCATCTCCGTCCCCAAAAATCCCTAACTCTAGCCGTTACAACTTCACACACCCTACCCCGACGCCCGTGCGCTGCCTACAACACTGATTCTGACGCCCCAAGTTCCTTCCTTTGGCGTTTGTTTACTCTTTTCTCTCTATTTTCTTTAAATATGTTATTTATTTCATGATTTCTCTACTCTATTGAACTATTTTGAATGAATATTCATAGTTAGAATATTAAAACACTCATGCTTGTTTAATAAAAATTTTGTCATGTTAGTTACTATATTATGCTATACTCTTTCATTTTTTCTTGTTTCCATGAAATTTATGATTACCCACATGCATTCATCCATTATTCCCATAATCCTATAACTTGATATATTTAGTGGTTTTAGTTTGTATCATCTCGTACGTAAATCTCATGAAATATTCATATTTAGTCTTGATTTTCCATACTATTCTTGGGGCATATTGGTTGAACTTCGATTTTTTAATGCAGGTACAATGTCGTCCTCATGTGATAATAAGAATGTTATTCTCGCCTTGAAGAAGAGAAAGGGAGCAGCGTCATCCTCGGGTCCTACCACGGAGATTAAAGACCTATTCTCTAGGTTCCCTTGGGACCCAGGAGGAATTATATCAGATATTACGGGGCCGACCCCTAGGTGTGGGCCGCTGCATTGACTAGGTCGCACTTGAACAGATTCATTTGGCTGACGCGGTCCGAGCCCTCCTGACGACTGACCCGTGAGGGCTCTTCTTTGAGATCGTCGAGTCGACGTATCTAGAGTTCACATTGAAACTCTGCTCGACGTTCCATCTTCAGACTGTCATGACCAACTTCGACGATCCTAGAATGGTCCAGTTCCGCCTTGGTGGTCTAATACGCCAGTTGAGCGTACGCGAGTTCTGGATTGTACTAGGGTTATACACAGAAGAATTCATGGACGATAATGAACTCAACAACCTCCACCGCCACATCCACTACTCCCCCTCAAAATGCTGAAGGGACCTCATCCCTGCCTCGGCCACCTACAATCTTAGCCGCTCCAAGGCATCAGCTCTCCCTCCATCCTTGAGGTATCTACACGCCATTTTGGCTCACACTCTGACAGGGAGATGAGAGAGTACCAGCGTCGTCACCACCCACGACACCTATTTCTTATGGAGTATGGCGAATGGGCACGTCATCAACCTTGCCTACTTTATTGTCCTCATCATTCGTAACCAGATGGAGTAGCACCTGAGAGGGGTCATCTCTATCGAGCCCTATGTGACTCGACTGGCTCGACACTTCGGGCTCCTCAACACAGCAGCTCAATCATCCTCCCTCGCTCTCATCAGCCAGATGTCCCTACAGGGCATCTCGAGCATGCTAAGTATGAGGATGATCGAAAAACGACGTTGTGACATCCCTAATTTGACCCTAGTCGGGAAGTGGTGTCGGGACCATTAAACCGAGTCTTATAAGTAATTAAAAGTTATATTCTATGTTTATGATGTTAGCAAATGCATGTGTGAAAGTTGCATGCATTAATTTGATCATTTCTATGTGAATTTATTAAGATGGACTTATATGAAACATTGTTGAAAGGTGATAGGCCAATCTTCAATGGTCTAATAGTATATGCATGCAAAAGAATGGTTTTGCATGTAATTTACCCAAAGAGAAGGAAGTGGCGGCCATGGTGATGAAGATGGGCAAAAGAAAACATGTCTTAAACATGTTTTGCTAGTGGTGGATGTTAGAAATAATAAAATAAGAGCATGGGTAAAGAAATGAAAAAAAATGAGTGTGGATGCTTTCCCCCCTTGTGCCGTACATGAGAGAAACAAAACAAAGAAAAATTTTTTTGTTCATCTATTTTCACTCTCCTTTTGGCCGAAAATACTAAGGATAAGGAAGGAGTTTTGCTTCATACTTGGTTTGGAAGAGGATTAGGAAGAGGTTGGCTATACTTGCATCAAGAGTAAGGTATGTTTGAGGTTGTGCCATGAGATTCATGCATGTTTTTGGTTGCTAGATTGATGTTCTTGTTAGCCCATGGTTCAAATCTTTGTTATGTCATGGGAATGAAATTCGCCCAAGTGAATATGGTGATAAAGCCATTGCATGCTATGTGTGAAGCTTGATGATGATGCATGCAAAGATGGATTGTCTACTCTTGAAATTTCTTTGTAGCCATCTTGAGTAAGACTTTGAGTTTTCTTTTTGTTTAACCATGATTGAAGTTGAAAAGGGCATGATTGTGATGTATTCGGCCATGATGCATTCATGAGCATGGTTCATGCTTCTTGCATGATAGTTAAAATTTGTGTTTTGGATGGCTATGGACACCTTGAAATTCGGCCATGCACATATATGTATATATATGTTTGCACATGATGTTTTGGTTATGAAGTAAGTGATGAATATGTTTGTTTAAAGAAGAAAATGTTGAAGGATGTTTGTGAAATTGCAAGTATAATCGGCCATATGAGTGCTTGATGCTATATTATAAGTATTGAGCCACAATATGTAAAACATTAACTAGTAAAATGCATGCTGTTTTTTTTGTGTGGTATTAAGTGGATAATTGGCCTCAAATTGGACATGTATATTCGGCCTTAGGTAGCCTATTGATGGCCTTAGCTTTTCCTTGATGCTTGAATGAATTGTATTGAATTGCTTGATGTAGTATAAAATGTGCATGACCATTGTGTATTCAAGCTAAAGGGTGGCCATATGACCATTTAAACTCCTTGTCATATTCGCCATAAGCTAGCATAATGAGGTTTTAATAAATTAAATTTGTTTGAATTAGCTCAAGAGCTTAGAGGGCCACAATTGGACAAGGGAAGGAAAAAGTGATCGAATAGCCGTAAAAGCCGCTCGACAACATCCAAGTAAGTCCTCAAGAAGTGACCCTACTTGAATTATGTGAAATGAAATATGGATGTGTAATGATTATCGATTTATGTGTGTATGAGTATTTGAATGATACCGGGCTAAGTCCCAAGGCGATTATGCTAGTGATTACCTTTGTGTTTGAGCCTTAGTAACGAAAATGAAACATGAATGTCTAATGATTATTGATGTATGTGTGCATGAGCAATTGAATGATATCCGGCTAAGTCCCAAGACATTTATGCTGGAAATTATATCCGGTTAAGACCAAGGCAATTGTGCTAGCGGCTACATCCGGCTAAGACCAAGGCATTCGTGCAAGTCGTTCTATCCGGGCTAAGACCAAGGCATTCGTGCGTGGTTATATCCGGTTGTATTCTGAAGAAGCTTGGGCTGGAGGTGAGTGTTGGTTGCTGTAATAAATTCAATTAGTACGCTCGAAAAGCCCAAAGAATAAGGTATGTTTATATGTGCATTGGAAAAGTCGACATGTTTGAGCAACATTCGCTCAATCGACTAACGAATATCAACTATTGAAGTGGTTGATACCTTGTGAAAGTATATAATGATGAAGTGTGAAGTAAGAATGATTATGTGAATGTGTATTAATGAAATGATGCATTTGGTTATGTGAATGTATTGCTTTAATTAAAGCTGATTTTATTCCTTGAGACTTACTAAGCATAAAAATGCTTACCCCGTTGCTTTGGCTCTCTGTTTATAGATTTTGCTCGATAGCAATCGGATTCGGGATCATTAAAGTCGAAGTCATCTACACTATCAAAGCCTCCATTTTGGTATAATTTTTGGTTGAACTTTGAAATGGCATGTATAGGACTACCCCTTGTCGGTTCAATTGTGTTGTGATGTATATGTGTACGGCCATGCGAAAATGGCTCGTAGAAGTCAAGTACGAACTTAGACCATTTGTGATTTGTATATATATATATATGGTTTCATGATGTAATTATGGATTGGAAATGGGAGTGTTGGTCACATGATCAGCCATTGGAATGGCTAAAATGGTCATAGGTGAACCTATGTATGGCAAGACTAGTTGGATCATGGAGACTACAAATAGATAAGACCTACCTTGAAAACAGATGCTGGCAGCAGCAGTAGAGTGGTTTTGAAAAATCACCAAAATTTGTAGGAATGGTATTAAATAGTGAATAAGTTATGTAAATGAACCTTGATGAGTCTACTTTCATATGGAAGAAACGAAACGGTCATAGGAGTTACATGTTAAGAGATATTAATGCTATTGTGAGACAGGGCCAGAACGGTTTCTGGGTCCCCTGTTGCAACTTTAAAAATTTACTATAAATTATCCAGAAAGAATCAAGAGTCATTCCTTATATGTACAGATTCCATTTTGAGTCTAGTTTCATTAGAAACAAACGGCACCAGTATTAAAGCCCTGTACAGAGAGATATTCAAGTTGTAACGCGCAAAGGTCAGAGCAGTCGATCTCTGTAACATGGGTGACTTTAACTAATAAACTGTACCAATTGGCCCGACCAAAAATTCTAGAAATAAATCCATGGATGGATATATGAGTCTAAATTCAGGGAAAATTTACGAAAACAGTTTCCGAGTTTTGAAACTCGAGATATGATTTTTAAGGCGACAGTGACGCAGTTTTCCAGCCTGACTGGAAATGTCAAAGTGATGGGCGAAACATGTGGATTTGGCTTGTTAACCCCTCGTGTCCGACACCGGCGATGGTCTCGGGTTTGGGGTGTTACAGACGTGGCACCTACCCTCCTCAATATCGCCTCGTCCAGTCCACCGATGAGGAGGATCTAGAGGACATTACTGGTTATGTCCCTCCACGTCATGAGGACCCACCGTCTCAGCCACCATCCCCTTCTCGTCCAGTTCATGCGGCGGCTTTATACGCTGACATTTCTGAGCGCCTTACTCGACTCGAGTAATAGTGTTTTCAACGCTTCGATAACATTGATGCTACTCTACAGCAGATTTGTCAGCACTTCCACATCTCATCACCACCCCCACCTCGTGAACCATCTAGCGATGAAGATGTTTAAAAACTTTTATTTATTATTTTATGTTGTTACTTTTATTCTATTTTAAGACTACTTTTTCTTTTTCTTTAAGATTATTTTTATTAGGTTTTATAATTATTATTTTACAATTTTTAATTTTGACTATTTCATTACATGTGATTATTCTTCTTTATATATTTCCTAAAAAAGTTTCTGATTCTATCACAGTTATAAAGAGCTCCAAAGCTCACTATTACTTAGGAAATTGAAACTTCACTGGGAAAGGTTCTACACGACTGTCATGCCCTGCTCGACCACGACCATAGCCAACATGAGATATAATATTCTTTTGGCGCAGCATTTGTGGAACCCAACCTCTACCACCACCGGAGTATCCTCCTCCACCCTTATATTACTTTGGCTGTTTATTCTCTATGACTCCAATTCAAGGAGTTCATTCATCATTCAGGAAGTTTCACTTCTTTCCATATCTTATGATTGTAAATCTATCTTTGTCAATATGTCTTTCTTTGTACATTGAGGGCAATGTACATCTTTAATGTGGGGGGTCTTTTATATCATCATTAGAAATCCCTGAATTTTGTCTTATTCTCACGTGAATCACTCATATCACTATTAGAATGAATTATGATTAATTTATGATTTTTATTGATATGTCTTGCATTAAAACATAGGTATTTATGCATTGATTGTTTAAACTTTAAGACATTAGGGAATCAAGCATGATAAGTTAATTTTTGAAGAATTAAAAACTTTTAGGTTATTTCCCTAAGTTTAGGTATTATCTTGAGTTTAAATTCACAAGTTTGATCATCAAAAAGCCATAATTTTTGTAACATCTTGAGCCTTTAGAGCATATTCTATTCCTTTCATGCTCACTTTCATTATGAGTGCGTCAGTTTTGATTTGTTATTCTAGAACTTGCTTGATTATGCATGTCAAGACCACACCATTTGAATTGATATGTCAAGATGATAAATGCACTAGATTTAACCCACTCACTCCACAAAAGCCTACCTCCATAATTAACCCTTAGTGAACCCCTTTTGAGCCTAACAAGCCATTAATTGATTTACCCTCAATATTAACTCATAGCCCATTATTGTTGAAATCCCCTAATTTGATCCCTATTTTTGTCGAGATTTGATTTGAAAAAATTGCTTAGTTATGTTTTGTGCTTCTAAATATTTGACTTGTTCTTGACGAAAAAAAAAAACAATACTTACATACATATTAGTAGTAATTCGTCATTTTTAAGCTTGAGTGTTAATTCCATAGTCTGAGAAGCAGCTCACTTGTATTCAACTGATGACTAGTTATTTTTATAGCTAGGTAATTTTTCAATTCAATCTCAATTCTAACATCTTCTTTCAACTTGTGACCACAACCCCCTAACCAAAGCCACGTTACAACCCTCTAAAAAGACCTTTTTGATTGATGTATCACCTCAATATATAGTGGTGGAGATTTGATTTTCAAGCAAGCCTATGGTAATAACTTTTCATATTGACTAATGAGTACTTTTATTGACGTCCTTAAACACCTTGAGTGATTTGAGTTAATCTTTAGTGAGGATGTTAAACTCTATGATATTTTGATCAAAGGTAATCACTTAGATGATGGGAGACACCTATGTTTTCTTGATAAAATGCTCAACTTGGAATGCTTGAAACTTTGATGTACTTTTAGTTGAATCTTCAATGTATGAGTACTAATGGATTATTTTGAGATATTATTGATAGGGATTATAAATTAAGAAGAATTTATTTTGATTATGAGTTGAGGATTTTTGCTTGAGGACAAGCAAATACTTAAGTGTGGGGTATTTGATAAACCGTAATTTATACATATTTCTATCCCATGCTTAGCACATTTATGGATGGTTTCTCCTTAGAATTGGTGAATTCGATGCTCCTAATCCTTTAATTTCATGTTCTATACTTAGGTGAGTATAGAAGAGTAAAAAGAGTAAGAAACGGGCCGAAAAAAAAGAAAATAGACCCACGTGGGAAATAAACACGGCCTGAACTTTCTCACACGGGCGTGTCACACGACCGTGTCCCTTTGGTAGGATTGAAGCACGACTTGCACGGGTATACTACACGCCCGTGCTTGTCCAACAGCCTTGACCACGGGCTGGAGTAATCGCACACGGGCGTGTCACACTGGCGTGTCCTTGCCGAGCCCAAGTATAACCCTATTCAAAAAAGGCCAATTTTGGGGGCTCTTAGACATTCGAAAGCTTATTTAAACACCAGAGGAGACACTTAGAAGGGGACGCAGAGTAGGAAGCAAGGAATTACTCAAGGAAAGCTAATTGATCTATCTCAGAAGCCGGATTCATCATCAAGACTGAAGATCTCCCTTCAAGTTCCTTCAGGAGTTTTGGGTTTTCTTATGTTTTGTTATCTTTATGCTTTTGAGATGTTTTCTTTCATAAGTATGAACTAAACCCCCTAAATACCTAAGGGGAATGAAACCTAAGACGGGTCTTGTTATTATTATCTGAATTGTATGATAAATATTTGACTTGTTCTTAATTATGTGTTCTTAATTCTTGTTTTGATATTCCAGGATATTGATTCAAGTTAAGCTCTTATTCAGAGGAGGAATAGACAATGTCTAAGAGTAAATTTGTCATAATTAAGTGGAGTTGATTGCATGCCTAGAGATAGGGTGATAAGATTTTGCTGGATTATGATAAAACCTAATAAGGGAATCTATAAATCGATTTAATGCAATTTTAGGGTGTTAATTAGAGAGAGATTTCAATTATTCAACCTAGGGTTAGACGTTATTAGTCTCGAGAAAGATAATAATATAACTTAGGGATTTCTACGGATCAAGTCAAATGAATAAATCGTCTGATTCAGAGTCAAATAACAAGTGAAGTCTAGGTGGATTTGCCTTAGGTATTGTCTTAATCAATCAAATTTTCTCAAAAATATTTTCCTGAATTTTCTTTCTGTGCATTCTTAGTTAGAAATTAGTTTAGATAACCAAACCTTTTAATTTTTAGGCTAGATAATAAAAATGAAGTAAATACTAGTACTCGTAGTTCCTTTAGGTTCGACAATCTGGTCTTGCTGAACTATACTACTGTTCGATAGGTACACTTGCCTTAATCGTGATAATAAGTTAGTGTCAAGAACGATTCTTTCATAAATCTTTAAAACCTGTCACGAATATCACGTATCCCTTTTTTGCTTAAAGACCTCCAAAATCTCATAAGTGAGTAAATATTATCAGTGATTAGTCTTCTAGGAACAAAAGCACTTTGCGCTTCATCGATACAATAGCTCAACACTTTTTGAAAACAATTCACCATAGTTTTTGAAATAATTTTGTACAAAACTGAACACAAACTTATAGGGCAAGAATTTATCATACAATTTGGGTTTGAAGTTTTCAGAATTAACACATTGTGAGTAATATTAACGTCTTCTAATGACTTACCTCTGTGTAACACCTCAAGACAGTAAGAAGCAACATCCTGGCCAACGATATGCTAATATGACTGAAAAAAGTTATAGGAAAACCATTAGGACCCGACGCCTTTATAGGTGCCATCTCTTTCAAGGCCACAAAAATCTCTTCTCTTTCATATTAGGCTAACAAAAGCCTATTCATTTCCTCTGAGATACACCCCTTCATCCCTTCCAGAATATGATTAGAGTCTCTCGAACCCTATGAGGTAAACAATTCCATAAAATACTCAATAGCAATCTTACTTATCTCACCTTCGTCGCTGTGTATTTAACCATCTCCCCGATCCAAAGCTTTTAATCTATTTCTCCTCTTCTTTTGGGATGCCACTCGATGAAAAAAGCTCGTATTTTTATCTCCCTGCTTCAACCAATTCACACGAGCCCTCTACTCCCAGTACATCTATTTCTTTTCTAATTTAAAATTCAGGTCAAAAAGTTTAAAATGATCTCCTCGTCCCTTTTTCTAAATTTAGCTCTTCATTCTTTTCAAAAAGGTGCCTCACCTTCCTCCCTTTATCCATTTAATTCTGTTCAGCCATGTTTATAGCCCCATCCTAAAAAATTCAAGCCTTTGAGGAACATCCCCTTACTATGATCCCAATTTTGATGGATTTCAACCTTGCACGAATCCTCCAATGTCTAAGCTGATTCAAACCAGAACCTAAAACTCTTAGGATGCCTCTGTCCCTTATCCGTACACAATAAAAGAGGATAATGATCAGACAAAGAATGAGGTTAATGACAAACAACATTAGGAAAAATTGTCCACTATGCCAAATTCACCACACCCCTACCCAATTTCTCCCTAATGTTGTTATGTGTAAAATTCCTCTGCTCCCATGTAAACCAAGGTCCTTCAAAACCTAAATCCTCCAACTAACAATCCAACAACACTCGCTAAAACTCCTTCATTCTTTTTTCATCACGCAACGCTCCCCCTTTCTTTTTATGAGAATAAAGGATCTCATTGAAATTCCCATATACTAACCATGACAAGCTTTGATCCCTACCTAAATCCTGAAGAAGGTGCCAAGATTCATTTCGATTCCTCGACTCTGGAGATCCATAAAATCCCGTCATCCTCAAGTTGTTATCATCATTCGTCCCTCGTATAGCAACATCAGCATGATTTTTTGAAAAACTTCGTAAGTGTAGTTCCACCTCAGCTTTCCAACCTAAACAAAGTCCTCCACTCGTACCCTCCACAGGAACATCAATACCATACATAAAACCCCCTATTCGGTACACAATTTCTATTTTTCCCAAATCCAACTATCTTCATGAATAAGGCAACTTGGGGTTTATGAAGCTTCAACATTTGTTGTAGTCTCCTTGTTGCTCATGGAATCCCCAATCCACAAACATTCCAATACAAGAGCTTGATTGTTGCCAATCAACTTGCCCCTTAGTGGTTGCCGATAAAATTGCTTGGTAAGTCTGTAGACGCTTACCCCTTTTCTCTTCAGAATCTAAGATCTCAAGAAATCTCTCAAAGAAAATATTCATTCTTTGTCACTTTTTTTCCATCCATCTCTCCAATCAAATCATTCTCCAAGTCATGTAACATCAGACCTGAAACCAATCTCGAAGGAGTACTCTCTTCCTGTCCAAAACCAACCATCAATTTTCCATCAAGATTAACCCCCAAACACGATTTATACTATTTAGTGCATCAGAACCCCCAGTCTCTATGCGACTATTCCTTAACCAAACACTTTCAGTTGCTGCTGCAAGTCGTGCTGGAGGAGCTCTTAAAAACAATCATTATGACCCAAACACCACACAAGAAACAAAACATAGTAAGGCTTTCATATCTAAACCGAGCTTAGGAAAAAAATTTGGGAGACACTTAGAATTTTTTCCTCCTTCGTAATGGAGATCTGACACCAAGCAGCTCCCTAATATGCATAAAAAACTGATTGCCTCAACTTAGTTGTTGCCAATCATATTCCTCAAAGACCCCAATAAAGTTTCCCAACTATTTTACAACTGTCTTCGAATAAAACCCAGGGGGCAAATCATGGACTTGTACCCAGAAATGAGTGAAAAACAGAGGAACCAACATCAGGTCCTCCATCTCCTTCAACCTATGAAAACTCAGCAAATGATTATTGGAAGTCCAAGGCGCTCCTCTCATCACCTATTCAAGATCCACCTCATGAAAAAAATGAAATAAAAAGTCTTTTTCCCCTCAGATCTAAGATCTTAATTCCTCTTACAGGGTGCTAGAGATTTGCCAGAGTCTTTCGCATAGCCTGAAATTGAACCACGCTTGCAGTGAGAAAACATCCCACTAAACACATATCATACTGCGTATTTTTTCCTTTAGAAATTCCCCAAAATTGTAATACTTTCTCTTCCATCCCATCCGAAATATGCAACCTGCCTAGCTTCGTTTCCATCCTCAGACAAAACAAGACGAACAGGCTCGAAAAGAAACAAATAAACCCCTAAATCTATGAACGTAATTTAAAAACCCAAAAGCAAAAAAATAAAACTCTATTTTAGAGACGTGCAAAAGAGCAGACAATTTTTCCTTTTTGTTTGTTTGTTCGTTTGTTTTTTTTTTTATTTGGTTTGTTAAAGCATAATTTTAATAGCCAAAGTCAAATTCTATATGCAATGAGGGTAAAGATCATTAAGGAATTAGCTTGAGATTCCGATCTATATCCAATAATTTGTTGATCTCTTTTTTGACATAGAATTCTTTCGTGATCCCTAACATAGAAAAATGTAGATATTTTTATGAAATTAGACATTAATGATAAAAAAATTATTCTTATTCCATAGAATGAGAGGTCTTGGTGGTGCAAGTGGGGTCTTTTGTAGAACAACAAATAGCAGGCCAATTGGGAATTTGAAATGGATATTTCCATAATGCACCATCTCTTACGGTAGTTTTCAAGTTAGGTACACAAATACGTCAAACAAGAAATGAATATGTGTGTGTGAATCTGTCAATTTCCCTTCAAACCCAAAATACTTTTGAATTTTGATATTTAATAAGAAGAAAAGAAGTCTTAATCGTTGGTACAAGTGGTTGTGCTTTAACCTTTTTTTCATGGGTAGGATTGATTTTTTTTTTCTCATTAGAATCCCCTTCCGTTTGTTAGGATTCCTGCAGTATATTTGCAAACATCAGCCAAAGATTTTCTTCGGGTTCTCCACCAAGTCATAATCATTCTCCTTGTTTCATCTCTTGGGTAGGATGGTTGGCTGGTACGAATAAAATTTAATGAAAAATAATAGCTTTAATTGTCCAATTAAAACTAAGGATTATTATATGGAATACTAAGTTTGAAAAAGTAACATATGTCTTATTTATTTATTTTAAACATCAATTAATAGTTCATGATTATAGTTGTTGAAATCTCAGTGGTTGGATTAGGAATTAATTGGTATATTAGCTCATATAAAGGGGTTGAACTATTTGAAATATAGATCGCTCTAAATTAATTGAATGAAGATAAAATTGGTTGAACTAACAACTAAATTAACTAATCTCGTCTTTAAAAATTTCAATAAAATTTTTATTTTTTAAATTTTATAATTTTAAATAATTTATTTAATTAAAACATGATCAACGATCAAATCGATTAGATTGAGAACTAATGACTTGACCAATTGAACCATTACTCTAATTCCAAAAACTATATACATAGCAACTTTTTAACTTCACTTATAAAATTAAAAAATATCACTGAATCAAAAATCATCCTAAAATTTCTAAAACTAATGGTGGATATGGAAAGATAATAAAATGCTGGTGATGCGAGGTAAAAATAGAAACGAGTATAAAAAATATTAATTTAAAAAGTTACGATATATTATTTATAAACTTTTAGTAACATTTAACGTCTATATTTAATTAAAATATTGTTTTACACATTTATTTGAATATTTTAATTTATTAACCAACTTTTAAAAAAAATACAAAACTAATTCTTAAATAATATAAATATATCCATTAAATCAATAAATAATTTTTATAAAAATTAGAAGTCATTAAATTAAAATTAAAATAAATAAAATATAAAAATAGATAATTGACCAAATTAAGTAATTTAAAATTTTAATTAAAAACTAGTTAAAATGGAAAGGCTAAATGCTCATAGGGCCCAATATTTCACAAGTTGCTTACATAAGGGTCAAACCTTTCAAAATATTCATATCAGCCAAGTTTTTAGTAAAAATTAGGTAAATGCTGACATGTTTAGAATAAAATACATGATCGCTTAATCAAATATTACTTCAAAAGAAAACAATAAACATAATTTGAAACATGATATATGGCATTTGAGAATGCCTTATTTGAAAACTTTCAACAAGGTTTGGCCCTTATTTGACCATTTTTAAATGTTTGGCCTTCATTTCAGCACATTTGTAAAATTGAGGCCCTTATATAACTATTTTAAAAGATTTGACCATTGTCACATCCCAAAAACCGGGTTAGAAGAAATCAGGTTAGTGAAACCAATAGTGGTTACGTCCTGCTTTTTGAGTTAAGATTGTGGAATATTTTGTAAAATAATTTAATTTGGCTCAATGGTTGAGTGTTGTGACTGTGTGTGTGAGGTTCTGGGTTTGAGTCTTTCCTTTAAAATTTTGTTAATTTTTGGTTCTATCCCTATTTCAGATCATTTGACTTAAATCTTATTTCTGTATAAGTTATAACAAAATGAGCTTGTTGGTTTAGTGCTATGATAATAACTTATCTTTAAGTCTTGTGTTTGAATCCTGTGTTGCGCAAATTTGGAATATTTTTGCTCTAGCTTTTGTTGGGAAGTAGAGTTCAATTAAAACTCTATAAGATCTGGTGGTTAAAATCCTTAGTTATTTTATTTTAAATTTTTTCCCAAATCCCTACTTTTTCTCACCCATTAACCGTCCACTTCTTTTTGCTTTTCACGTTCCTTTCTTTTCCCTTTTTTTTCTTTCACAGTCTCCTTTGCTTAGTTTTCTTTTTTCTTTTTTTGTGGGTTTTGTTTCCAATTTTTGGTTCTGACGCATCTAAAGTTTACATTCTGTTGTGAACCTGCAGACTTAGGATCGGACGACGTGTGGTAACTTCAATTGGTTACTAGCTTAATACATTTCAGGTGAACTACAGACTTAGGATTAGACGGCGTGTTGTAGCTTCAATTGGTTACTAGCTAAATATATATGTTGGGTTATGTTTTAATTATTTTTGGATTGTAAATCTGTTTTGGGCTTTGCTCTTTGGTTTTTACACTATTTGCTGGATTTTGGCATGTTAACGTTAAACTGCAAAATCGTATGATTTACCAAACTAAAATTTAGTTTTCAAAATTAAAAACCTGAAAATTTCTGCTGGAAAGATTAAGTAATCACTTAAATGTTTTTCTATAAATAATTAAATGGTTTTTAACGAATGTTTGCCTTAGTTTTGGAAATGATATGCCAAAATTTTTATTAAAAAATACACGAGTTCGAATTTAAATTCTGGGTTTGAAATAAGTGTTTTCAGACTTTAGTTTTTGAGAGTTCTTCCAAATTTTTTGTTTTTCGAAACGTACACTAAGTATGACTAAATCAAAAGTTTCTGAACGGGTTAATGTAATTTCTCAAAATCCTATCATAACGTCTAAGCCTAGTTTAGGGAGTCACAACCCTTATATATAAGTAACCCCGAGTGTCACGGGGATAGACCTTTCGTCTCGTAATCTGTGCGGCCTTAGGCAATTTACACGTCCAAACTCGCCCAAGTCAGCCTTTACGCCCAAAAATGAGGATTCTTTAAGAACTCCTCCCAAGACACCAATTTGTATAGCGGAAGCGTTTGCGCCAAAAGAAGCTAAAAGTAAGCAAAAGAAAGCAAAAGAAAGAATGCACACAAGGTGTTTGAGTAAATGCCCAAGAATTCTATTACTCTTAAGAATTCAACATACAATGGATGGTTTACAAATAAGGGGGAGGCTCTCTATTTATAGTTGAGCTCTCCCAGATCCGACGGTCAAGATACATTTACATCGATGGATGAGATTAACAATATCCCATACTTTAAGGGATTTACAAGATTTGTCTTATCAAATCTAATCTAATCTTTACAAGATATGATTCCCTTTATCTTTTAAGATTAGTTACCCAAAATAGCCTAAGTTGCCATATCTTCGCTATCGGGCCATCCAGGCTTCAATCTGACAAGCTTCTCCAACAATTTTTGGAATCGAGCCAGCTCTTGTGGGCTAAATAATCCCTATTTAATTGATCGACCTCCATGGGACGCCTCTTGTGCCCATGGTCACGGGCTAGGAATTTAGGACCGTGACATTCTTCCCCACCCATTCACGCAACGCCCTCGTTGCGACTTCTGAATGACGCTGGCTTGATTCATCTCGGATCTCTCTCGTTACCTTGGCCTCTTCCCGACTTGCCTTGCAATCGGGTTGTCCCTTTCTTTGGAACCTATGCCTCGACTTTCGTCGCCTCTTAACTTGAACCATTGCACTCGTTGGTTCATCTTGTTGGCAAGAAGTCTCCACTTTAACTTGCCCCAATTCTGACTTGGCCCCATTGGAATCCCCTCGATTCTCATACCTTGGCTTCGTTCCGCCTATAGTCCCTCGGCCTCCTTGCTTATGAACTTTGAAAGGGCCCCTACGATCTTGCCAAGCCAACAAGTCAGAATTCAAAACACTATCAGAGTGTTTGCAATGTACCTTACTCGCGGCATTTACTCGTCTCGACTGCTTTCACATTACTTCTTTCTCCTTGAAGTTTGATGCACGATCCACCTTCCCCAAAGGTGACTTCTCCACAGTCGACTCTACAGGTCTCATATCAGACTCACGCTCCACTAACTTTTTCGAAGGGGCTTTCGTAACATTCCATTCTGTCAAGTTAATACTTCCCCCATATGAAACATCTTCGACTAGTTGAATTGACAACAACACCTTGGTCCCAACCTTCATATCCCGATGCACTGGCACAACAATCTTTGATGACGAACCAGTGACAATATAGATTTCATCGGCCTATGGAAACAGAACTGTCTGAATCCTATCAAGGAAGATCAAACCAAGTACATAATCGTAGTCATCTTCTAATTCGATTTCCTAATCAATAGACCAAGCTTCTTGGCAGCCTTTTCTGATATGAACAAGTCCGACGCTCCCGTATCAATAAGAGCACTCCGCTTCTGACCCGCAATGTTGATGTCCACAAACATCAACCCCTCTCTACTATTCCTTTTGTTAGGAATAAGAACTATCGAACCGACCCTCGATGTTCTTCCCTCCATAGGCTTCGCCTCTTCTTTCAGCTCAACTTTCGTTTGGATAGCCGACATCATCGATCTCTTTGGACATTTTCACAACATGTGTGGTCCTTGACAAAGGAAGCATTTTATTCTCTTCCCCTTGTCCCTCGGGTTGTTGGATCCCCGCTTCGCATCTCGTGGTCTCTCATTGCCACTTGTGCTATCCGTACTGTGGCCATCATTACTATGCCCCTCTTCATCTTCCTCATGGTTTCTCTCACTATTGTCTTTTCCATTGGGCTGAGACGATTCAAACTTGTCTTTCGTTAGACCCAGTTCGACAAAGGACTCTGCTTCAGCCATGGCTACAGTAAGTTCGGTGATCCCTTGCCTACACAACTTTTGTTTTGCCCACAACTTTAACCCATATTCAAACCAATAGAACGCTTCTTTCTCGCTCAAGTCAGAGATTTGAAGCATCAACTCACTAAATGCCTGAACATACTCCTGAACAGTGCCTTGTTGCGTGAGATGGAGCAACTTAGCCCGAGCCTCTTTCTCAGCATACTGTGGATAAAAATGCTTCTTCAACTCTTTTTGAAACTCCTCCCAAGTCCTAATTGCGTTCCTTCCACGTTTCTCATCCGTGGACCTACGACGCCACCACAAGAGAACCACATTAGTAAAATAGATTGAGGCAGTGTTTACCTTAATTGCATCATCCTCGATGCCCATCGCTTGGAAGTATTGCTCCATTTCCCACAAGAAGTTGTCCACGTCTCTTGTAGACCTTGCACCTTTAAACTTCTCCGATTTGGGAATATCCATTGCTTGTTGCTTCGGCTTTAAAGACAACATCCAATTACTCAAAGCAGCTTTGTAAATCGTGAGTTCCCCCTTAAGCTCTTCGATTTCTTTCTTCATGGCTAACATCATTTCCTCAAGATTCTCATCCCTCTCTGCCAGCTTTTCCGTAGTGGAGTTCACTAACTCATTCAGCTTTTCTGCATTGGCACCGATAGAATCCAACACAAAATATCTGAGTTGCTCCTCAATTGAGTCAAACCCATCTGTGCGTCCCTCGACCAACTCAAATATCTCCTTCATGTTCCATACAGACTCCTCGAGATTAACAACTCGATCTTCCAACGCTGACAGCATGTCCCTCCAGCGACTTACTTTTCTACCCCTCCCACGGGTCTGCATTGGCTCATTCTGATCAACAACTTCTTTTGACATCCTAATAGTGCCTTCGAACCAATAGCTCTGATACAACTTGTCATGGGGCTAGACCTTTCGTCTTGCAAACCGTGCGGCCTTAGGCGATTTACACGTCCAAACTCGCCCAAGTTAGCCTTTACGCCCAAAAATAAGGATTCCTTAAGAACTCCTCCCAAGGCACCAATTTGTATAGAGGAAGCGTTTGTGCCAAAGAAGCTAAAAGTAAGCAAAATAAAACCAAAGAAAGAATGCACACAAAGTGTTTGAGTAAATGCCCAAGAATTCTATTACTCTTAAGAATTCAACATACAATAGATGGTTTACAAATGAGGGGGAGGCTCTCTATTTATATTTGAGCTCTTATAAAATCGACGGTCAAGATACATTTACATCGACGAACGAGATTAACAATATCCCATAATTTAAGAGATTTACAAGATTTTCCTTATCAAATCTAATCTAATCTTTACAAGATATGATTCCCTTTATCTTTTAAGATTAGTTGCCCAAAATAGCCTAAGTTGCCATATCTTCGCTATCGAGCCATCTAGGCTTCAATCTAACAGGCTTCTCCAACAATTCTTAGAATTGGGCCAACTCTCGTGGGCTAAATGATCCCCATCTAATTGTTCGACCTCCATGGGGCGCCTCTTGTGCCATGGTCACGGGCTTGGAATTTAGGCCCGTGACACTAGAAGGTTTGAATCAATTTGAGAATTTAGCCAAATGAAAAGTAGAAAAAAAAGGACAAAGGTAGAAAATTTATTGCCTTTAGTAGTAAAATGAACCCTGAACTAGACCCCAATTCCTAGATTAACTCGTAACTTTTTTTGTCATAAGTAGTCCCTAACATTTTATTCCGTAACGTGTTTTGGCTCATGAACTGTAACTTCATTTAAAAAACATGTGTAGCACTTTAGATGAATAAACTCGCGACATGTGGTAAAAATAATAGTATGATGAAATAAAGAATAAAGATAGAAAAGAAAATAGAAAAATAGGAGAACAAAAGATAAGTAAATATTTTATTAATCAATAGGGATATTTACAATGCTTCTTCAAATTCTATATTTATAGGCATAAGAAATATGAATGAAATAAATTTATATTCCTAATAAACATTAGAGTCCTAAAGTATTTCAAACTTCCTATCCTAATGGACATCCACTTTATAATAATAATATATTCATAACACTTCCCTTGGATGCCCATCGATAGATAATATGCCTTGTTAAAACTTTATTACCATGTGGGGAAAAAATTCTTACTGAAGAAAAATGAGTACACATATTTATAATACACATAACATGTTGTCTCATTAAAAACTTTACCAGCAAACTCTAATGGGTTAAAACCTCGATTAATAAAAAAGAGTATATAACATATTTACTCCCCATCATGGTAACATCACATAATATATCATATTTTATGTATTCAATCTTGAACACTAGCTTTTCAAATGATCACTTGAATGACTTTGATAAACATTTATATCATCGTTCTTCTAGAAGTCATGAGTGAGTAAGAATTTTAAGGAAATATATTTTGATCTATTCAGGAGTTATAACAATAATTATAACAAACTTTGATCATGAACTTTCTTGAAAAATACATATGTTCTTGTAATGTCCCAAAATTTAAATTTTTGACTTGTTAAATTTTATCATAATTAAGTTCCTGCTTCAATGGTTAATTGTCTCATTGTGTGTTTGAGTTTGAGTCCTTTTGCGTGCATGTGAAACATTTATTTCTTTTGAAAAGATTAAGGATGGGTTCTGGTATAATTTAAATATTTTAGTAAATAATTGTCAGTTGTTAAAAGAGATTGGCATATATGTTTTTAGGAGTAATTTGCCAGTGGTTATTTTCTTTGTTTCAAACAAAAGTTCCACGCGTTTCTCAATCTATTTTTTTTGTTCTTTCTTTATTCCCCACTTTGGCCGACTTCTTTCTCTAGTTTGTTATAATTTGTTTCTTTGTTATTTTATTTTAATTTTATTTCCTTTTTATTCCATCATTATTGCTTGCTTTGTTATTTTCCTTCCAAAAGTCAAATCTATATATTGAGGGCATAGTAGCATTTTGGGATTTCTGTTCGTAATGCTTTGTTCAAAAGTCTCTTTGTCTGTATCGTTAGATTTTGGTTTTCATGTTGGTAGTTTTGCGGAAAGATTGTGATTTCGGGTTATTTTGTGTATCGTTGTAATGGTGTTGATTTCTTAGGTTGAGAATTTGAACCCTACATGCATTCGTTGAGTTAAACTACTTTTGGGTTGCTCTTTTCTTGAAGGTAAGTCATCATTTGGGAATTCGAGATCATAATTTTGTTAAACTTTGAGCGGAGAAGTTTTGAGCTTTTACGAATCGGGTTTGGTAAACCGTATTAATGGATGTTTATTTGACTTGTTTAGGTTCTAGAATTCTTGTGAGTGATTTCGCATCAGAACCAAATTAGGTGTGTAACGAGAAACCAAAAAATTAGCAAATGAAAAAAGCTGAAAAACAACACTGACGATGCCACACGACCGTGTGCCAGGTCAAGTACGACACAAGACCATGTGCTAGACCGTGTGTGACACACGGTCTAGGTTATTTGGGCCGTGTGGACCACATAGGCGCGTGTGAAGCCATGTGGGCTGCGCCATGTGGACCGCACAGGCGTATGTGAAGCCGTGTGGACCGCGCTGTGTGGGCCGTATAGGCGTGTAGGCCCAAAAGTCTAAAATTTTCCTTAGGGCTTTACACATCGTTTCAATCTATCGCGGGCCTTCTGTGAGGTCAGTATGTGATCAAATAATCTATAAAACATGAAATCCGATCATCTATTAGTATAATTATGTTAAATGTATGTATATTTGAGACAACATGTGTAAGTTAATCTTGTCATAGGCTATCTGTTATGACATGTGTGTATAACTGTAGCATGTATGATTTCTGCTTTAATTCTATTTGCATCTGGGATAGGTTATATTATATGGAGGAAGTGTTTCTGTGAAAAGTGTTTTAATGACACTAAGTGGTGTGTAGGGTTGGATAGGTGTTTCATAGCCCATATGGTGTGTTGTGATGATCGAAGATGGTGAGTAGCGGATAGGGGTAGGAAAGCATGTTTGTATTTGTTCTGCTCTGATATGATTCTATTTCTGTAAAATCTGTCTTATATAAATTAACTATCAAGTTATGTGTTACACACTGAGTTCATGACTTGGGTTTCAAGGAATATTTCACTAACACTTAACCTACAAATCAATACCTCACTTATTTCCTAAAAATGCATAGATAATCTCAAAAATTAAGGCATGACCACTCTCTTTTGATTCACAAACCCGGTTGTATTAAAAATAATTCATAAAAATTAAGGCACGACCACTTCCAAGTTCAAATCCCTTCTCTCTCACCATTTTTATTATTTTACAAATTTTTCCTTAAATCCTAGTTTGTGACATGTTTTATTTTTTAAAAATAAATATTTCAAAATTATATTAAGAATGAGTTATTGGTTTGATAGTTAAACATTAGTGAATTTATTCTTGAGGTCCTAACTTCAATTCCATTCTTATACAAATAAATTAATTTTTTTGACAAAAACCCCTTGTTTTAATGTGTGGGTCATCCAAGCCTAGTTAACCTAGGTATAAATATTATTTTTTCACTAATAATAAGCCTTTAATCCTCCTCAACATTGCCTTTGTCGTTCCTCTCCTCCTCTCCTCTTTGATTTTATTGTTTTTTTCCTTTCCTCCATTGTTGTTGTCGCCTACACCTAGTTTTACCATTTCTTTATTTTTTTCTTTTTGCCACAAGATTTTTTAACATATTCTCTACCATTTTTCTGTCATATTTTCTAATTAAAATTAGTCTCAAATCTGAAATCTTGAACTCCAAGATCGATCCCAAACATTGCCAAGAAAGTTTCATTATCGTTTCTCTTAAATTTCTTGATTAATTTTGTCAATTAAAAACAAAAATTTCTAGATCTGGATTTTGGTGGATTTTAAATGATTTCAAAGGTACTTTTCTAGATTTTAATAAAATCTCAAATCGTTTTAAAATTCAGCCCAATTTTGGCCATCGCGGGTGGTAGTGTGTGCACTTATGGGCAAGAAAAGGGGCTATTTTGTTTCTTGGTTCTTGCTTATATTTTTCCAGCCTTAATTTGAGTTCTATAACCCTCCTAATCAGCTTTTAAACTCATGTAAACTAGGGAAAAATGTTCTTGATCGATTGGCCATTCAAAACCCACAAATCGTGAAGCGTAACTACAATTAAGGGTAACTAGTTCGTTATTTCGACATAGTTGTTGGGTAAAGGTTATGAATTGATTAAATGAAGGAATTTAATCATTAATTAGCTATTGGTTTTCAAGTATATTATTAAATTAGTTGCTGACCCAAACACCCCAAATCATCCGTAAAGGCGAAGAACGGTTGTATGTACGGTTTACATCGATACATTGTAAGGAATCTAACTAATTTGGATTCATAAAATAGTTATAATGTCAATGATTGGTTTGAACTCATAAGTGGGTGTTTGGGGGCTAGTTTAATGGTAAATTAATTGAATTTATACTAAATTTTGGTTTAGGTTCGTTTAAGGAATTATTAAGGAAAATTTGAAGATACGCTAGTGTGCTGCGAGGAAGCGAAGAATAAGGAAAATTGTTAAATATCAAGTTATATTTTATAAAATAGCTTGCTGATTGGATTGGCTTAATAGCCAAATTATTGATTTTGTAGTGGCCAAACCAGGTATGTTTCGAGCATTAAAAGATTAACATGTTGGCAAAATTTCTAGTTTGATAGTATGAATGTTTGATTGAGTTTGTAATTGTATATTTGAGTTATGAGATATGAGAATGTTTGACTGAATGATATAATATGTTGAGATATTAAGCTTATGTATGATTTAAACGTATGATATATTTGTTATATTGTGTATTGAAATAGGTGTTATTTATGCACAATGAAAATCCGTAAAGTATGTGAAATTAAACGATATTGATTGATACCAACACAATGATAATTTGAAAGATTGGAACACTATTTCCATTTATTGAAAGTATGTGATTAGTAAAGACATGTTGAGCACGCCAAATGAATGTGAAAAGTATTGAGGCATAATTATATAAGAGATTGTGTGACATATTGCATATGCATTGGGTTAGGATTTTTTGGTTGACGGAGGAGTTCCATAGAGTACCAGTGGCATGTTAAGTCTGCACTATTCATAGTCAATGCACTGCACCTAGAGTACTAAGGGGAATGGCGATTTATCGCATTTTTACTGGTAGAATTTTATGCATATGGTTATCGATGGTTTTAACCACAACGGGCTTAAGCCCATAATGTTTTGGAGTTCGTATGACGGGTTATGGGGAAATCGTGGTGTGTAGCGGATGGTATAGGTAGGAACCTTTTGCATTCCATCATGTGTATGACATATTCAAATGTTATTAATTTATGCTACGTATTGTATTTTGTTGTCTTGAATGATATCGAAATTAATAATTGTTACTTGAATGAATGATGACCCATGCTCATACACCGTTTCACATCGATATTGATAATGACTTTGTAATGATATGAAATTCTTATGATGGTTCTGTTTTCTTCTATTAAAGCTAATATGTTTCACTATATTCGATATATATGTTTGTTTAAATAATTGTTCAACTCACACTGAGCTTTTCATAAGCTCACTGCAATAGTGTTTAACTTTTCAAGAAAATCTCAAAATTAGGACCGGACTCGGCATTCGGAGAATCACTTTAGACTTTGAATTATTTTTCTTTATCAATCTCTATTTGTTTTGGTTTGTAATTTTTAATGACTTCGGATCTGTGGCTTGGTAAATTTTTTTGGGTATTTTTGCATGCATGGATTATTCAAATATAATAACCGGATAATGCATGATATCGGTCTTACGTAAAATTTGATATTGTTCTCTAGTTTCTACTGCATTGCAAAGGAATTGTTTCTAAAAAACAAATCGATAAGTTTCCAAAATGACTTGAAAAAATTGGTTTTTTCATTGCATTAGTTTAACATCGAGTTTTTTTCTTTTTTAAAGAAGAGCAACAAACAAATGGTTTTTTTAAAACAACACTATCAACAATAAAATGAATCCTAAATATACATGACCTAATGAATGAATGCTTTTAAGCTAACTCAAAGTACAACTACGATTTTCTCTAAAAAGAGTTTATTTAAGGTCTTCAAAAGTAACGTAAGTTTGATGGCTAATGTAGCCTTCTCAATCAAGCCATAACGTCTAGGCCGGGTTTGGGAGCTTACATTTATTTTTCATTTTTCGTAAAATATTGTTTAAACATTTTATCGACAACGATTGTCTTTTGTAAAAACAACAGGTTACAAATAACAAACTGTGTTTTCAAAAATACAACTTTCTAAGAGTTTCCACCGTAAAACCATAAGTTTTAGAAAATATAATCAAACGTCGTTTTCAATAAAATAGTTATATAAGATATGTTTTCGAATAATCTAGGATTTTAAGAGTTTGCGACAATTTTCAAGATACACGAAAATCAAATTTTCAATCATTTTATGTAACAACTCCAAATTTGGCCATAACATCTGGGCCAAGTTTGGGGTGCTACAGTTCTAATCATTTCAATGTACATAAATATTACGCAATCATATTGAACAATTTCCTGAACATTTCTATATGCTTTTAATATTTTAGATCTTTCAAGTATTTCAATATAAACTTCACTATATAGTAATGCATGTTGGTATGGGCTGTGTTCTGATGCAAGACCGGAAGGTAGTGGCTTATGCATCCCGACAACTTAAGTCACATGAGTGCAACTATCTTACGCACAATCTTGAGTTACTTGCGGTTGTCTTCGCCTAAAAGATTTTTAGACACTATTTGTATGATGAGAGGTGTATCATTTACATAAATCATAAGAGCTTCAAGTATCTCTTTACTTAGAAAGAGTTAGACCTTAGGCAACATATATGGATTGAGTTAATTCAGGATTACAGCTATACTATTGAGTATCATCCCAGTAAGGTCATTGTGGTGGTCAATGCTCTTAGTTGTAGACCAATGTCTGATTTGAGGGTGATGTTTACTCGCCTAAGTCTATTTGATAATGGGAGTCTGTTTGCTAAGTTGCAAGTTAAGCCGACTTGGATTGATCAGATTCAAGTTAAACAGTTTGGGGATGATTCTTTGGCTCTACTATTCCGTCAGGTAGAAGATGTAGTACGTCTTATTTTGGGTTAAACAATGATAGGGTTCTATGTTTTCAAGAATGGGTCTGTGTGCCTAACGACTCCGATTTTAGGCAGTCCATTCTTCGGGAAGCACATAATTGCCCCTATACTATGCATCTTGGAAGAAACAAGATGTATCATGATTTGCGTGAGTTATATTGGTGGCCGGTTTGAAATGAGAGGTAACATATTTTATCTTTTGGTGTCTGACGTGCCAACAAGTTAAGGTTGAGCACTAGTTACCTTCGGATTTGCTTCAACCTATTAAGATTCCTTTATGGAAATAGGAACGAGTGACTTTGGAGTTTGTTAGTGGGTTGTCTTTAATACCCATTAAGAAGGATAAAGTTAGACTGATTCGAGATCGTCTTAAGGCGGCTTCTGATAGGCTGAAGTCTTATGCAGATCTGGAAAGGAGGGACACCGAGTATTTTATGGGTGATTATGTTTTCCTTAAGGTATCCCCATGGAAAAAGGTTCATCAAATAGACTTAGGTTAATTATGACTTGTAGAAATTTTTTCTAATTAAGTTCCTACCTCAGTGGTTAATTATCTTGTTGTGCATTGGAAGTCTTGGGCTCAAGTCCCTTTGCGTGCATGTGAAACATTTTATTTCTTTTGACAAGATTAAGGATGAGTTCTGGTATAATTTAAACTCTTTTAGTAAATAATTGTTAGCTGTTAAAAGATATTGGTATCTTTTTTTAGGAGTAATCTACTGGTGGTTATTTTCTTTGTTTCAAACAGAAGTTCCTTATGTTTCTCAATCCTTCCTTTTTTTTTTTGTTCTTTCTTTATTCCCCACTTTGGCTGACTTCTTTCTCCTGTTTATTAAGGGCATAGTAGTGTTCTGGGATTTCTGTTTGTAGTACTTTTCTTAAAAGTCTCTTTGGCTGTATCGTTAGATTTTAGTTTTTCATGTTGGTCGTTTTGTGGGGAGATTGTGATTTCGGGTTATTTTGTGTATCATTGTAATGGTGTTATTTCTTAGGTGGAGAATCTAAACCGTACACACCTTCATTGAGTTAAACTACTTCTGTGTTGTTGTTTTCTTGAAGGTAAGTCATCAATTGGGAATTCGAGATCATAATTTTGTTAAACCTTAAGTGGAGAAGTCGTTGAGCTTTTATGAATCGAGTTTGGCAAACCATCTTAATGGATGTTTATTTGACGTGTTTAGGTCTTGGAATTCTTGTGAGTGATTTTGCTTCAGAAATGAATTAGGTTGTAACAAGAAACTTGAAAATTAGTGAACGGAAAAAGTTGAAAAACAACACTGTCGAGGCTACAGTTGTGTGCCAGGTCGTGTGCAACACATGACCATGTGCTGGACTGTTGGTGACACACAGTCTAGGCTATTTGAGCCGTGTAGACCACACGGGCATGTGTGAGGCCGTGTGGGTCACACGAGTATGTGGACCCAAAATTCTAAAAATTTCCCCAAGCCGTACACATTGTTCCGATCGATCACGAGCCTTCTATAGGGTCAGTTTGTGATAAAATAATCTATAAAAACATGAAATTCGGTCATCTATTAGTATAATTATGTTATATGTATGTATATTTGAGACAACATATGATAAGCTAATCTTGTAATAGGCTATCTGTTATGACATACGTGTATAACTGTAGAATGTATGATTTCCACTCTGATTATATCTACATCTGGGACGGGTTATATTATGTGGAAAAAGCATTTCTGTGAGAGGCGATATCTCACCCATTATACTGGTAGCAAAGCTACAAATACTCTAAAAAGTATCTTAATGATACTAAGTGGTGTGTAGGGTTGCATTGGTGTTTCATACCCCATAGGTTGGTCAAAGATGGTGTGTAACAAATGGGGGTAGGAAAGCATGTTTGTATTTGTTCTGCTTTGATATGATTCTGTTTCTGTAAAATCTATCTTATATAAATTAACTGTTAAGTTATGTGTTACACATTTAGTTTCGAAAACTCATATTTTGTTTGATTGATATTTTCAGGTAATCCTCAAACTTAGGTGAGTCGGTGCGACGGGAGCTCGATTATTAAAGTTTTGTGTTCATTTTAAATATTTTTAAATTGGGATTTAAGCATTTTTAAATTTTGTACTTTTGGACTATTTTGGGTTTTCATCTTTATTTTCCATTTTCTGTATAATATTGTTTAAACGTTTTATCGACAGCGATTGTTTTATGCAAAAACAATGGGTTTCAAATAACAAACCATGTTTTCAAAAAATAAAACTTTCTAAGAATTTCTGTTGTAAAATCATAAGTTTTAGAAAATATAATCAAATTTCGTTTTCAATAAAATATTTAGATAAGATATGTTTTCGAATAATCAGGGATTTTAAGAGTTTGCGACGATTCTCAAGATACATGAAAACTAAATTTTCAATCATTTTACGTAATAACTCCAGATTTAGCCATAACGTTTAGGCCGGGTTTGGGGTGCTACAGTTCTAATCACGTCAATCTACATAAATATTACGCAATCATATTGAACAATTTCCTGAACATTTTTATATGCTTCCAATATTTTAGATCTTTCAAGTATTTCAATATAAACTTCACTATATAGTAATGCATGTAAGTATGTAACAACAATCATTAGACACATCAAAATTTTATTAACTATCAATCTAATAAAATTGTAGTGCCCTAAATAATTTATTTCTGTTTCTGTAAATCTTGACACAAATATGTATCTGCTTTAGTGGTTAAGTGATGTTAGTGTGTGTAAGAGGTCTTGGGTTCATGTCCCACTTTTGGTAAATTATGTTATTTTTTTATCCTAGCCTTATTCTTGCTGAGTAAGCTTTTATTATATTGTTTGTAAACTTATATTAGAATGAGCCTGCTGGTTCGAGTGGTAAGAAGTTAGCTTGCTGGAGATCTTGTGTTCTAATACTCATGCGAGCAGGAATATTAATTTTTGCTCCGGTTGTCTGAGAGAGTCTGGGTGGAGTTAGAATTCTGGGGGAGTTGAGAGTTAGTGGATTAGTGAGGAATTGGAGGAAAATTAGGGATATGTTAGTATATTTTTAATTTTCTTTTTTTTTTTTACTCTTTCAAACAAATTTTCCTCCTCTGACGTTATGTCTATTTTTTTCCCATTCTTAAACTTTCGTTTTCTTTTCTGATTTCTGTCAGAATTCTTCTTTCAACTCATGTTGTACTTATCGTTTCCGTCGTGCTGTTTCGTAGGTAAGGGTTGTTGCAGTGTTGAGGGAGTTTTAATTTTTACCTTAGTTTCTATTGATATATGAGTTTAATTTGGTATACCGTTTTGGTAGGGGCTCTTTAGGAAAACTGAGACCCTTCAGTTGCGTAATGAAGTTTTGAGGCTGCCATTGTCGAGGGTAAGCTTTTGGATTGTTTAGGTGCATTTTCTGTTATGATTTTTTGTTGTGCTTTAGAGGCGTCTCGGTTGGATTTGTGAATTAAAGTTAATTTAGGTGTTTTGGTTGAAAATTTTAGGTATTGTTCACTCTGATGGTGCGGTATCTTCAAAAATGAACCAGGTATGTACCTAAAACATGAGAAAACGAGGTTTGGCAAAAGCCAAAAATTTGGTCTGTCGATGTCACACTAGCATGTGGTTGGTCGTGTGCAACACAAGGTCGTGTGACTATCGAGGGAGTAGCCGTGTGTGAGACACGACTGTGTGATGGTGATTGTGTGACCGTGTGGGCCACACGAGCTAGGCCGGATTGGGCGTGCGGGAATTGCGCCAAGCCGTGTGGGCCACATGGGCAAGGCCAAATTGGGCTTATGGGCCAACACAGACATGTGGGCCCAAAATTCTAAAAACGTTTTCTAAGGTCGCACGGGTCTTTTCAATCAACTGTGGGCCTACCGTAGGGTCGGTAAAGGCTAATAAAACCCTTTTTTATGTGATTTGATATTTTGATAGTCTGATCTAAGTAGGAAACTGATATGTATGTCTGACTATATTGTTTAAGTATGTATGTTATCAGTATACGGGCATGTTAAGCATGTTAAATCTGTTAATTCTGTATCTGTATTCTGTATCTGTGTTTGGGGTGAGATTTGTATATGTAGAGAAAGTGATTTGTACGACGACCTTTTGCCTATATTCTAGCAACTTGACTGCATATTATCTGTTATGTGTTGCTTTGAGTGTTTTTAACCCCACATGGTGTGATGGGATGGATGGAGATAGTGTGTAGAGGATGGGGGGTAGGATTCTGTATATCTGTCTAGATTATCTGATTCTGATATCTGTTTCTACTAAGGACTTAGGTCCGTATTTGTATATGTTATGCATATAAGAATACTATGTACATTTGCATGCCTATCTTTATTGGGTTACACAGTGAGTTTATGAAAACTCACATCTATTTTTCTGTTCCGCACAGGTAACCCTCGGACGTAGACGGGTCGGTGCGACGGAGTCTCAGCGGTGACTAGTAGTTCAAACTGCCTATGAGATTTCGGTATTTTTATTTAAAAAAATTCTGGATTTATTTGAGAGATTTTAATTTTTAGGACTCTCTAGACTGTATGGTTTTAACTGTTGGTTTTTGTTTTGATTGTTTTCTATCCTGCATTGTCTGTCAAAACGATTTACAAAAACAACGATTTTACACAAACAAAGGTTTTTCTGGAAACACGAACTAGGTTTCTAAAATATAATGACTTTTAAGATTTCCGCTGCAAATTATGTTTTGGCGAATGATTTAACTTACGACGGTTTCAGTAATAAACAAGTAAACAAATATGTTTTGTAAAATTTGGACACTTTATAACAAGTAGCTTTATAAGGTTTTTTTTGTCGAAATAAAAATAGTTTCAGAACCCTTCTTCGTAACACTCTCGGATTCCGCCATAACGTCTAGGTCGGGTTTGGGGTGTTACAAAAATATCTAAAAGTTATAGCATCCACACAAAATAATATCATATCTTCTCATAATCAATGCCAAGTCTTAGTGAAAAACTTAAATTTTCTTATTTCGTTTTCACAAAACTACTCACTTGTTCCTCCACGAACTTTATACCTTTATATGTTTGGACTACTGGTCCAGAAACTTCTCGAATTTAAAACTACTTGAATTGTGTTTTTCCATTTTGGTCAATCTATTACATGTCTATATTTCTCGAAAAATTTATTCAAGATCCCCATTTTCTTTCATTATCTAAATAATACTATTGCATACAAAACCATTGTTGATAACCTTTTATTCTCGATTCCATATTTTCTGGTATTTCATATAACTTATTGAGATCTCTTTATTTTCATTATTTTTAACTTCAATTTTAGGTACCTGAATCTCTTTTGGAGTTTTAATGATTAGTTATGTCTTAACTCTCTTTAGGAGCATTGTCTCCATTATATGACCATCTTGATTTATTATTTTCTTTTACGAAAGTTTTTATTTTTAGAACTAATCAATGTACCATGCTTTAGACATGCATTACTTTCATTTATTCATACACATTGTCCTACTAGGACTTCGATTCAAATCAAAACATTAGCTGATATATAACAATTGGTTATTCTCATCAAGTCAGTAAATACATTTGATAGTTAACTTGTAATAAAGTGCATTATTGTTTTGAACTTCTAGTTCAAATTACTTTCTACAAGAATCTAAATAATGATAATTCATTCCAAATAATTATTTCATCCAACCGTTATTTCTCTCCTCTTAAGTTGGGAAAGTTGTCAAATCAAAACAGTAATCAACTCATGTCATAATTGAATGTCCAATTTGCTCAAAACATCTAATAATACAAGGAGATTCATAATTAAAATATATTCTCAATATTCTTTGAATACTCATTCGTGCATTATGGTGGAGCAACTTAAACATATACTATACATTCAAAAATATTTTAAAATAGGTTGTATTTGGCTTTTAACCAAAAGCCAATTGTAATGGAGAATGTATAGCATAAGTTGTTGGCATGCTGCATATAAGTGTTGATTCATGTAAAATATCATATCCTTATACATATACAAAAGTTTTGTTTTCAAAATATATGATTTAACTACTAATTGAGGCATTTAATCATTAATTTTGTTAAATCATTTTTTACATATAAATAACAAACTTTTGTGATAGTTACTCACACTGGGAATCTAACATACAGTAATCATTGAAAGCCTGAGTAATAAACTTACCAACATTAGCAAAAATTGTCTTAATTGCATGATTTGAAAGTCTTGTTCTTAAACAAAACGTTAAATTTTTTTGAAATTTTATTTTGTTTGAAATTATATAAAAGTTCTAAATTTAATAGTGCTAAAAATATAAAAGTATTTAAATTCTTTAAAAATTTAGAAAATTCCAAAAAGAAAAATCGTTTTGAAAATTCAGAATTCTTTCCTCAAATATAAAAAAATTATGAAATGAAAATAATGTAAAAGAATTGTAATTAAATTTTTAAAAATAATTAAAATTAAAAATATATAAAACCAAATATTGATGTTTCTTAATTGAAGTATTGTATAGAGTTAATATTTTTAAAAAATTCAGAATTTTTGAAAATAAAAATATAGCGCAAAAAAAAAAGGGTTTTCAATGAGCTTTCCTTGTTTATTTTCATGGCATCTCTCAGTTTGATCTGCAACTTATTTTTTCTCGTTTTTCTTATTAATTTCATTTCTGAATTTTTAAAATTGTACAAATTGAGCAACGATGAGAAAATTAGGGGAAGTTATGGACCACGTTTATTAATGTCTGATAATAATTCTTTTTTACAATGCGGGTGTAGCAATTTATATCAGATTAATAATCCTTTCTATATATTAACCTAGAAAATCTTGGACCAAGATATCCAAGTAGGTGTATAGCTTATAAGTTCTTAGCCATACCAATGTTGGTATATATCCTATATATGATAACTATGATTTAAATACTTATTCTTTCCCCCTTAAACTAAGTTGGTATATATGCATACACAAATTTTGAGTATAATATTGACCTCAAAATTGAAGGAAATAAAAAAATCTATTTACAAAAGTAAGTTACAATTTTTAGAAATTTCTCGAATATAAAAAAATTATTTGATTTTTTACTTCAATGAAGCTTCGATCCAAAGGTCATCTAGACTTGATTTTGGATGGATGCAGGTCACTTAAAGAGCCGTTGAAGCTTTATCCTGAAATTGGATTTGGTAAGATACTTACTTTAGAATTTGATTTAATTCTGATTTAAGGGTCTTCATAACTTGATCTTAAATCAATGATATTCATTTCAAAACCTGACAATAGTTGATCTTGAAAAGGAGTTTAGAGAGAGACTAAACGTAATCTTAATATGTGAAATATTCAAATGAAGTTTTTATTATCTTGTATCCTAGTTTTGAATTGTTTTAAATTATTATTGTATCTTATTTATATTTTAAATGTTGTCTCATGTGATCCCAGTTGAGGAGATTGAGTTGAGGCCAGATTTATCATTTTAGGAGGAGTGGGTTTAGATCTTGGATTGTGAGGTAAAGGTTTTGTGGAGAAAAAATATTCCATTAGTAAAAGTTTTGTGGCAAAATCATGGTACTGAAGAAGCCACTTGGGAATTGGAAGACTCAATCCGTCAGCAGTATCCCCATCTCTTTAGATCAGGTTAATTTCGAGGATGAAATTTCTTTAAGGAAGGGAGAGTTGTAATGCCCCATATTTCTTAGGTTTAAATTGCTAAATCATGTAAAGTAATCTAATTTGGCTCAATGGTTAAGTACCTTGGAGGTATGCTTGGGGTCCTGTGCTCAAATCCCTTTCCTTGAAAATTTTATGTTATTTTTATTATTCCTTCTTTTGGCTCTTTCTGTGTGAGTTATATTTTAAACTTTTTAGTTTGTTGACAATAATGAGTTGCTGGTTTAGTGGTAAGACCTTAGCTTATCCAAAGGTCTCGTGTTCGAATCCTCTGTGTATGAAATGAAATAAATTTTTGCTTAGATTCTGTTGTTGCCGCCCAAGGGATTAGAGTTATAGTTTAATCCAGTTGCTAACTAATCTGGTAGGTTGAGCTTATATAATATTTATTTTTATTTGAAAATATTAAAATTATCTCAAAATAGTTTCTTTTTCCTCTCATTCCACTATTTCCATGTTTCTTTTTTTCTTTTTTCTTTTTTTGCTTTCCTCAACTAACTATTGGAAATTTATTTTCTCTTTGTCGTTTCCTTTTCAACTTATTCTTCTTATTTTTTTTTGTTTTGTTTTGTTCCTTAATTTTATGGGCAATTCCTTGTTCATTTGTTTTAGCGCCGTCATTGGTCCTCCATTCCTAGTAGTTGGTTGCGTGTTAAAGGGTGTTTTAGTAGCGTAAATTTTTGCAATTCATTATTTTTTTTTGTTAGAAGGTTGTTTATTCTGATTGGAGAGCTTTTATTTGGTTGTTGTTGGTAGAGGTTTAATGGATTCATCATGTTGATTTTGATTAGGTTAGGTGAGGTTCACGAGACCCTCAACCATCCTCCGGAGAATTAGGTGCTGAAGGATTGCTAATTTTTTAGGTAAGTGACCAAACGTCGAGTTTAAGGGCTATTTTGTTTAGTAATCTAGTGTCGAATGCTTGAATTCAGTTTTGGTGTATGATTGTTAATGAGTTTAGTTTGGATATCGTTTGTAGATTTTGAATTCATTACTGTTGAGATGACATTTTAGGAGCATCGAGGTGTAATTAAAGTATAAAATCTACCAACCCCGATTGCCCAACAACGATGTTTTTCAATCATTATCCCGACCCTATGGTATGCCAACTATATCCAACCCAATATGAACAACTAATAGGGTAATCAATTTCCAATTCAATACATGTGTGGATCAAATCACATTCTTTCTATCTCAATTTATAACCAATCATCAATTTATTATACAACACAATATACTCAACTCAATTTCATGTCAATTTTCAAATATCAATCAAATCACAAAACAATAAATGCAAAATGATATGAACATGCAGAAA
This sequence comes from Gossypium arboreum, assembly GCF_025698485.1. NCBI lineage: Eukaryota > Viridiplantae > Streptophyta > Magnoliopsida > Malvales > Malvaceae > Gossypium > Gossypium arboreum. Next base: position 54,993,441 of record NC_069078.1, on the reverse strand, counting down.
AATAAATGGTTCTTGAATCATAAAAATACGAACCGAAATTTCAAGCAACTCGTTGTCAACTTTGAAATTTCATTTCCCTCTCTATGGATTCGGGTCAATGTTAGCTACAAATAATCACAAAATATATAAAACTGTCAATTTTCAACAAATTCATAATCAATCATTAATTCAAACAAGTTTTAAAATTTATTCAATTTAGTCTTTAAAACCAGGACAAGCATAATTTTCAATCAAGACCTTCGGATCAAATTTGATTTCACAATTACTCATTAGGGACCTCTATTTTTCATTCCAACTGTCAATTTTCCGACACCACTGGAAATTGAGTCATTACATGTAGTACAATTTCATAATGTCGAATTCATTTTTGAGTATCAATCAATGAATCTTCAACTTATATTCCCTATTAACATGACTCCGGCTCAAACAGATACACGGATCCCAATCAACGCACCAATTTAGCACCTAGTGCCTCATCGAAATATCCGAAGAAAATAGATTACGCCCAACACTCATTGGTATAACCGAAATAAAAGTTGTGCCCTACACTCATTGGAATGTCCGAAGGAAAATGTGTCCAGCTTTAGTCGACATGTAGCTGAAGTAACTCGTACTCAATTTATCTTATGGTATGCCAACTATATTCAACTCTATCCAAACAGTTAATAGGGTAACCAATAATCCAATTTCATTGTATGGCATAATTTACATTTTCATCATCTTCAATTTATAATCCAATTAAGCACTTTATCACATAACATGTTTCAACCCAATTCAAATCCAATTTCATATATTCATCAAATTACTCTATTTTCCATTATATTCAATTTAGTCCTCTATTCCAATAACCAACCTCAATCATGAAAATTCAATTCAAATAATCACTTTCATCTTGCCTCAACATCACACTATGCAAAATAGTATGAATATGTAACAATTTTAGTGATTTGAATCATAGAAATACAAATCGAAGACTCGAATTACTCATCGTCGGCTCTCACCTTCCCTTTCGTTATTGACGACCCTGCGTCATCTTTACCTATGAAAAATAATTCAACAATACACAATACCAAATTCCAGCTCAAATCAAAATTAATTACAAAGTCACAAATATTTTTCAATTTATTCAATTTAGTCCCTAAATCCGAAACAAGCATAACTTTTGATCTAGACCTTAAGATTAAGATTTGATTTCACATATTTTCATTAAGGACCTTCTATTTCTTACTCCTACCAAAATTTAATAATAGTTTTGAATTTTATTCAATTTAGTCCCTAATGTACGAAACTATCAATTAAGCTTTACCATTTAGTCTTTTCTTAAACTAAGCTAATATCCATCAATTTCACACCTAATTCTTCAAGAAATTAACAATAAAAACTTTCTAAAACTTTAACAATTTTACAAATTGGTACACGGGTCAACTAAATCAAGCTCACATGACCTTAAATCTAAAAAAATAATAAGAAAAAGGGCTTAGTTACTTTGACAAATATTTTTTTTGTCAAAGCTTCAAATCTCCAAAAATGGAGTTTTCTTTGGTTTTTGCTTCAATGGACGGTGGGGAAGATGATACTCATCATCTTTATCCACTTACATTGTTTATATAGTGTGATTAATCACTAATTAATGAAGTTTAATTAAATTAAAATTATTTTATATTTTAATTAATCTTTAATGGTAACCATCATCAAATTCCACTAACTAATGATTATTATTGGTTTATTAACCATTTTAGTCCCTTAGATAATTGCTATCTAGATCCTCAATCCTTATCATTATTAAAAATCTATAATGATTGAACTTTTAAAATTTAGTCCCTAAACCTTAATTAACCACAATTTCGCTAAATTATTAAACTAAATTTCAATTCATTTATAGAATAACTCAATAAATATCCCAATTCAATATTTATAAACTCGATTTACAAAAATAAAGTCTTGAAACTACATTTTTCCACACCATTGAAAATTGGGTCGATACAACATTATACACCTAATTCATATATCATCATTATCAATTCATCTCATCATCAATTCATGTATATACAATACAACATAGCTTATTTCATATCAATTTCATCATCATTTGTATCACAAATCATTTATCAATTATATTATATTATTTTCTACTATATTCAATCCAGTCTAATTTTTGATAATCAATTTCATCCAATACGAATCAATTCATACAACAATATAATTTTACATCAATAATGAGCGATGCAATCACACATCCATATGTATCTAAATATAATAATCCAAAATCCTATAAATACAAACTGAGGTTGTCTACTACTCACCAACGACTCTCGCCTTTCCTTTCTTTCGCAATGACCTAACGTCGTCTTTAGCTATGTTGAATAATTGAATTATAAAAACATTATCACTTTAGACCCAATTCACAACCAAATACACAACCACTCATATTTTACATTTTATTCAATTTAGTCCCTATACTCGGGATACACATTTTTTGTAACACCCTATACCATGTCCGGCCATCTGACCTGAGCAATAAGGTATTACAACTGTAAAACTTTAACATTATTCACTATTTAGTAAAAAATAACTAAATCATTCATTTCATAATTATACTACATTCATTTCCATGTCATTCATTGATATCTGAGCCTAAATCGAGCATATGAAGCCTTTAAAATAAATCAGGAACAATTTTAGACTAAACTAAAACTTCTACAAACTTCAGATAATTAGTGAAAACAAGGGTCACGTGACCATGTGACAGAGCTCAGGTCGTGTGACTCAATAACATGGTTGTGTGGCCAAACAATGTAACTCTTTGTGCCCGTGTAATTCAAGGTCACACGGTCGTGTCACCAAGCCATGTAACTGTTTGTAACTGTATGGACAACCCTGTACCAAAAATCAAAGAGCTCACATGGTCGTGTCATGCGATACATTTACCATCACATTAACATATTCAATGTGTACCAAAACATGCCAAAATATATCAATTCACATTCAACCTATGTGCCTAACCAATATCCCCTCACTGGCACCATATTTCAACATAAACAACAACCATCCAAAACAAGACATAATCTATAACACCTCTAACCCGTATTCGTCACCAAAATAGGGTTACGAGGCATTACCAATCATCACAACATAAAACATACATTTTCACATACACATCAATCAAATATAATCTCAATGTCCCTTATAAGGCTCTACAGGACCTTAATACATGCTTAGAAGTGGCTTAGGACTAAACTGATAACATTTACAAACTTTAGAAAACTTAAAAATTTTTCAAAAATTTAAGGGTCAAACGCCAGTGTGAATAGCACACGGCCACAAAACACGCCTGTGTCATAGGCCATGTGAAAACAGGGCATACAAACTGACTTGCACCACACGGCCGGAGACACGCCCATGTGCTTTGACCGTGGGAAATCTGGAGAGCTTACTAACTTAGGTCACACAGCCAGCCACATAACCATGTGCCAGCCCGTGTGCCACACACGACCAGTAGACATGCCCGTGTGTCCGTGTCAATCTTGTAGGGTATACTGACTTAATTCGAAGGGCTACCCCAGGGAACACACGGACGTGTAGCATGACCGTGTGTCACACACGGCTAAGACACATGCCCGTGTCTCTGCCTATGTGGACAAAAATAGGCTATTTGCAAACCAATTTGCCACCCTTTTCTCATGCACACCTAGCAACAAAAATGGTACCATTTCAATACATTTATTGGAAGCCAAAACATGCCAATTCATAACAATTTATGCCAAATTATAATCAACCATTTCACTACTCAAATCCTTCACCAAAAACATACCAAATCAATATGCCCCAATCATCAAACTCAAATAACTTCTAAATGCATTTTTATCACCTTTCCATCAACTCATGCTTCTCAAACATATCCATTCATCATCTATAAATCATACCAAAATATACCCTTCTTCAAACATTAGCACATCAATTTATAACTGGCCAAATGAGCAACCATTTAACCATATTAACAACCATGGCAAACATACCAAAACACAAGGTAATTTATAAATCACATATATCACTTATCAAACACATAATTCAAGCCAACTTAAATGCCCATACACACCATCATTTATAAGCCAAATCTCATGTCTAATATCATAACTCAAAACATACCAACTTGACATTAGCCTGTACATGTCATATACTATAAATACAAAGTTTCAAAAATACCAACAAGTTGATCGATAGTGTGACAATGTTCCTGATGATCCTCGAGGTCCAAGCTAGCTTCGATTAACTATAAAACAAGGAAAGGACACATAAGGTAAGCTTTAAAAGCTTAGTAAGCCATATACAAATAAACTCATCATATGAATATTTGCAAATCAATTCAAATAAGCTAAGCTTAGATAAACACATTCAAGTTCAGAAACCTTTCTCATTGTACACATATTTAATATCACAATATTCATCAAAAACTTCCCTTTTCAATTCTCGTATGAATCTCGTACGTACCTGATTCATTTAACTCATTCACATTCTTTCTCAACTTGAACTTGCCTGTTGAACCATTCGGAATCGTTAAGGATACTCGGAAATCACATAAGCTCTTACAATGCCATCTCCAAGAAACATGTTATCACATATCGATGCCACTGTCCCAGACAGGGTTTTACACGAAATCGATTAAGGATGCCAATGTCCCAGACATGGTCTTACACATAATCACAATACAATGCCAATGTACCAGACATGGTCTTACATGTAATCACATCTTGATAACCTAATGTCATAACATTCGTATCCTTACTATTCCTAAGGTTCGTACGGGACTTTCGGATGTCGTAACTCTATCGATTCTTGCTTGTAATTGCTCGTTCAACATTCATAACATTTCAATGACAAATAAACACAAATAATTCAATTTAAAGACATTTATTTGCATATGAACTTACCTCGATCGTAGAAACAACAAAACTAGCCGATTAATCGAGTACTTTGTTCTTGCCTCGATCTAAATCTGATTTCTTTCATTCTTAATCTATATATATTCAAAATTAATCCATTTAATCACTAAATCAATCAATTTCATCTACAAACACATATTTAAGCCAATTTGTACTTGGGCCCTAAACTTTCACATTTCTTACAATTTAGTCCTTATTTCATAAAATTACAAATTCATGAAATTTAAAGGCAACCAATGCTAGCCGAATTTTATATAGCATCATAGCAGCCCATATTTTCATTTATTTCACACTTTTAACCACAACATTTTCTCAATTTAATCCCTAATTGACATTTTCATCAAAAATCACTTTACAAAACTTAGATATCTATCACTAAGCTTTCATAATTCATCATCAAACATCCAAAAACACATGAATTCATCAATGGAAACTTTCAAAATCATCAACACTTTCAATAATTAAAGCATGGGCTAGCTAGAACACGAAGCAACAATCATAAAAATATAGACATCATCAAAAACTGAGCAAAATACATACCTTAATCAATGATCAAAAGGGTCGAACCCTAAAACCACATTTTAAGCTTCTTTCTCTTTGATTTTCGGCTATGAATGATGATAATATGGCTTATTTTAACTTTGTTTTTTTATTAATAATAACCTTATTAACTAATTTAGAAATTTGACCTTAATTTATAACATTAAAAATCAATTAATGGATGACTATATTTGTCCATCCCATTAACCAAAGGTCAAATAACCACATAAGGACTTACAGATTTAAATTTAATAGCAATTAAAGCACTTTAACAATTAGAATGCAACTTTTACATTTTACGCGATTTAGTCCTTTAGTCAAATTAACCACTTAAATGATAAAATTATTTCACAAAACTTTCACACATATATAATCACATGCTATAAACACCAAAAATAATATTAAAATAATTTTTTTGACCTCAGATTTATGGTTCCGAAACCATTATTCTGATTTAGCTAAAACCAGGGTTTTACAACTCTCCCCCATAAGGATTTTTGTCCCCGAAAATGTTATCAGTGAATAGGTTTGGATATTGCTTTTTCAATCATCCTCGGGTTCCCACGTAGCTTCTTCAACCCCGTGTCGATGCCATAAAACTTTCACAAATGCTATTATTTTATTTGTCAACTCTTTGATCTCACGAGCTAGAATTCGAATCGGTTCTTTACTGTACGACATACCTGACTGAATTTCAACCTCAAAAGGAGTAATAACATGCGAAGGGTCGGATCGGTATCGTCGAAGCATCGATACAGGAAAAATATTGTGAATCTTCCTCGCTCGGTAAAGCTACCCGATATGCCAGTGAACCTATTCTTTCAATGATCTCATACGGCCCAATGAATCTCGGACTCAATTTACCTTTACGACCGAATCGAAGTATTTTCTTCCACGGAGATACTTTCAAAATACTTTCTCCCCGCTCTGAAACTCAATATCTTTCTGTTTCAAGTCTGCGTATGATTTCTGAAGATCTGACGTTGCTTTCAGACTATCACGAATTACTTTCACTTTCTGTTCAGACTCTTTAATCAAATCGACCCTAAAAATCTTCTTGTCACTAAATTCAGTCCAGTACAACGATGTTTTACACTTCTGACCGTATAAAGCTTCATACAGTGCCATTTTAATACCCGATTGAAAATTGTTATTATACGCAAATTCAATCAACGACAAATACTTTTCCCACGTACCTTCAAACTCAAGAATGCAACATCTCAACCTATCCTCGAGTATCTGTATAACTCGCTCAGATTGACTATCTGTCTGTGGGTGAAATGCGATACTAAAATGAGTTTTGTACCCAATGCATCTTGCAGTTTCTTCCAAAATCTCGATGTGAACTTCGGATCTCTATCCGAAACAATAGAAACAGGTACTCTGTGTAATCTCACAACCTTGGAGATATGCAACTCAGCTACCTTTTCAAGCGAATAGTCCGTTTGTGCCGAAATGAAATAAGCCGATTTTGTAAATCTGTCAACTATAACCCAAATCGCATCTTTCTTTCTCGGAGACAAGGGCTAGCATGACACAAAATCCATAGTCACTCTATCCCATTTCCATTCGGGGATCAAAATAGGATGTAAAAAACCAGACGGTACCTGATGCTCAGCTTTGACCTGCTGACAAATCAAACATTTCGAAACAAACTCCGAAATATCACTTTCATGCCATGCCACCAATAAAGCTACTTCAAATCGTAACTGATAAGTGACTATTATGTGTTATGTTCAAAATCATCTGAATCAACTCTGAATTTCTCAAAACATATATTCAGTCTCTGACTCTTAAACAATCATCGGAATCAACTTGAAACTCTGAATCAGGTTTCGAATCACATTGAGCTTGTTTTGTTAAATTTTCATTATCAACTTTCTGAGCATTACAAATCTGCTATAAAAACAATGGTCTCACTTTCAACTCAGCTACAATCAAGCCATTGTCAGATAGAGCCAATTGGGTATTCATTGCACGTAGAGAAAATAAAGATTTCCGACTTAATGCATCAGCAACAACATTTGTTTTTCCTAGATGATAGTCAATCACTAGCTTATAATCTTTTAGCAATTCTAACCATCTCAGTTTTCGTAAATTTAAATCTTTTTGAGTCATCACATATTTCAAACTCTTGTGATCTGAATAAACATCACATTTCTCACTAAACAGATAATGGCGCCAAATCTTCAACGCAAATACAACGGCTGCTAACTCTAAATCGTGTGTTGGGTAATTCTTTTTGTGCGGTTTCAACTGTCTTGAGGCATAAGTTATAACTTTGCCTTCTTGCATCAAAATACAACCTAGAACATTCAATGATGCATCACTATAGATCACAAATTCTTTACCTGATTCTGGCTGTACTAACATTGGACCTTCAGTGAAAAGAGCTTTCAGCTGATCAAAACTTTTCTGATATTTCTCAGACAATTCAAACTTTACATCTTTCTAAAGTAATCTTGTCATCGGGGTCACAATCATCGAGAAGCCTTTCACAAATCGTCTATAATATCCAGCTAGTCTCAAAAAACTGAGGACTTCAGATACATTTCTCGGAGGCTTCCAATCTATAATCGCAGATATCTTGCTCGGATCGACTCGAATACCTGATGCTGACACAATATGCCCCAGAAAACCAACTTCGCGCAACCAAAATTCACATTTGTTGAACTTTGCAAATAACTGCTTATCCCACAGAGTCTGTAATACAATTCTTAGATGCTGGCATGCTCGGATTCATGTCGTGAATATATCAATATGCCATCAATAAACACAAAAAAAAAAATTGATCTAGGTACGGTCTGAAAATCCGATTCATTAAATCCATAAAGACAGTAGGTGCATTTGTTAGTCCAAAAGGCATAACTAAGAATTCATAATGACCATACCTCGTTCTAAATGCGGTATTTGGCACATCAGAATCTTTAACTCGCAACTATTAATAGCCCGATCTTAAATCTATCTTTGAAAACACTGTAGCCCATTTTAACTGATCAAACAAATCATCTATTCTGCGCAGAGGATACTTATTCTTGATCGCCACTTTGTTAAGCTGTCAGTAGTCTATACACATTATCATCGTGCCATCCTTCTTTTTCACAAACAATCCAGGAGCACCCCAAAGCGAGAAACTCGGTCTTGCAAAACCTCTATCTGTTAACTCTTGCAACTGAACTTTCAATTCTTTTAACTCTATCAGAGCCATTCTGTACAGAGCTATCGCTATTGGTGTAGTTCCCGGCACTAACTTAATGCCAAACTCAACTTGTAACTCTTCAGGAAACACATCCGGATACTCACACACAATTGGCATTGATTTAATCTTCTTTTCAGTCACTTTTGTATTGAGAACATAAGCAAAATAAGCTTCGCAACCCTTTCTCACATATTTCTGAGCTAACATTTATGAAATCACTACTGGTAAACCTTTCAAATCATCTGACTCAATCTTGAAAATTTCATTATTCTGACATCTCAGATCAATTGTCTTTCTTTTACAATTCACGATAGCATCATGTAACGTTAGCCAATCTATACCCAGAATTATATCAAATTCATCAAATCGTAACAACATCAGATTAGCCGAAAAATAGAAATCTCGAATCATCAACGGACAATTCTTGTACACTTTCTCAACCAACACACACTTGCCTAAGGGGTTCAATACTCTAATTACAAATTCAGTAGACTCTACAGGCAAAGTCTTACTAGATACTAAATTGACACATATATACGAATGAGTTGATCCTGGATCTATCAATGCAATAACTTTAGTATCATAGAGAGTAAAAGTACTAGTAATAAAATTTGGAGATGACGCTTCTTCACGAGCACAAATAGCGTAGGCTCATGCAAGTGCTCTGTCTTCAGACCTCACAGCAGAGTCTTTGATCGTTCTCTGACTACCATTCACATTAACAGCATTTCTGGGTGGTCTACCTCTAGCTATAGTATTACTGGGCCCCGTGTTTTGTACTGTATCTTGCTCAGCCAACTCAGGGCAGTTACGAATGAAATGATCTAATGATCCACATTTAAAACAGGCCCGATCATTCAATCTACAATCACCGAAATGCTGCTTTCCACAATATCTACACTAGGGTCAATTTTGTCTCACACTGCAACCACTAGCAATGGATGTAGCTTGAGCTTTAGACCTCACAGGTTGCTTTTCATGATCTCTGATTGAATGTCCCATTGATGTATTAGAATGATTAAATGTCTCAGAATTTCTTCCATGAAGATTGATACGGCTTACTCATTGATCTCTTTCTCGAGTCTCTAGCTTTTGAGTCTGCTTTTCTCTTTTCTTTGTTGAGATCCTCGGATTTACGAGCCCTTTCAACTGAAACAACGAATTCTTTGATTTCCAAAATCCCGACTAAAAGTTTTATATCCTCATTCAACCCATCAACGAACCACTTACACATAATCTCTTTAGTAGAAATATATTCCCGAGTATATTTTCTCAATCGTACAAATTTTCTTTCGTACTGAGTCACAGTCATTTGACCCTATTTCAAATCTAAAAACTCCATATGCTTTTGATCGAGAAATCTTTGACTTATGTACTTCTTTCAAAACTCGGATTGGAAGAACTCCCAGGTGACACGTTCTCTTGGAACCACTGATATCAACGTTTTCCACCAATGGTATGCATTATCTCTAACTAAAGATACCACACATTTGATACACGCATCAGGAGTATAGGATAATTCATCGAATACTCTGATAGTATTCTCAAGCCAAAACTCAGTTCTCTTAGCATCATCATCAATGGTAGCCCTGAACTCCTCAACCCTATGTTTACGTATCTTATCTACTGGCGGCTTACTCAATCGAATTAGATCTATCACTTGTGGCACAACTGAGATATTTTGAGGAACATGTGGCGATGGAGGTTGTTGAATAGCCGGATTCGTTCGAACGAACTCCGTGAACCACTCACTCATCAAATGGAAGAAGGCTTGCTTAGCCTCTCCCCTTGACTACTAAAAATCGGCCCAGAATCAGCTGGTGTTGCCCCTTGAGCGAGAGCGGACGCATTACTTTCTACATCATCGGCTATTGCTTGTTCAGATCTATTTACCATATGAAAAACACATTTTAACTGTCAGGATTCATCGCACTATCACAATTTATATATATGGCATGTATAGCTAGACTCTCACATGCTATGTTAGTCATAGAATCGACTAAATCGTAGACGTACCAATAAATGTAACACCCCGCACCCATATTCATCGCTAGAATAGGGTTACGAGGCATTACCGATCATCACAACATAAAACATACATTTTCACATACACATCAATCAAATATAATCTCAATGTCCCTTATAAGGCTCTACGAGACATTAAAACATGCTTAGAAGTGGTTCGCGACTAAACTGATAACATTTACAAACTTTAGAAAAAATATTTAAGGGCCACATACCCGTGTGAACAGGCCGTGTGCCACACACAGCCACCAAACACGCCCTTGTCACAGGCCGTGAGAAAGCAGGGCATACATGCTAACTTGTACCAAACGGCAGGAAACACGCCCGCGTGCTTTGGCTGTGAGAAATCTAGAGAGGTTACTGACTTGCGTCACATGACCAGCCATACGCCCATGTGCCAGCCAGTGTGCCACACACTACCAGCAGACACGCCTGTGAGCTTAGGCCTTGTCAATCTTGTAGAGCATAATGACTTAATTCGAAAGGCTACCCCAGGGGACACACGGCTATGTAGCATGACCGTGTGTCACACATAGCCGTGTGTCGCACATGGCTAAGACAGATGCTCATGTCTCTGCCCGTGTGGACAAAAATAGGCTATTTGAAAATCCAATTTGCCACCCTTTTCTCATGCACACCTAGCAACCAAAATGGTACCATTTCAATACATTTATAGGCAACCAAAACATGCCAATTCATAACAATTTATGCAAAATTATAATCAACCATTTCACTACTCAAATCCTTAACTAAAAACATACCAAATCAATATGCCCCAATCATCAAACTCAAATAACTTCTGAATGCATTTTTATCACCTTTCCATCAACTAAATTATGTTTCTCAAACATATCCATTCATCATCTATAAATCATACCAAAATATACCCTTCTTCAAGCATTAATACATCAATTTATAACTAGCCAAATGAGCAACCATTTAGCCATATTAACAACCATGGCAAGCAAACATACCAAAACACAAGGTACTTTATAAATCACATATATCACTTATCAAACACATAATTCAAGCCAACTTAAGTGGCCATAAACACCATTATTTACAATCCAAATCTCATGGCTAATATTATAATTCAAAACATACCTACTTGAAACTAGCCTATACATGCCATATACCATAAATACAAAGCTTCAAAAATACCAACAAGATGATCGATAGTGTGACGATGTTCCTGATGATTCTCGAGGTTCGAGCTAGCTACGATTAACTATAAAACAAGCAAAGAACACACAAGGTAAGCTTTAAAAGCTTAGTAAGCCATATACAAATAAACTCATCATATGAATATTTGCAAATTAATTCAAATAAGCTAAGCTTAGCTAAATACATTCAAGTTCACAAACCTTTCTCATTGTATACATATTCAATATCATAATTAAATTCATCAACTACTTCCATTTTCAATTCTCTTATGAATCTCGTACGTACCGGAGTCATTTAACTCATTCACACATTCTTTCTGACTTTGCCCGTTGAACCATTCGGAATTGTTAAGGATGCTCAGAAATCACATAAGCTCGTACAATGCCATATCCCAGATATGGTTTTACATGTTATCAAATATCGATGCCATTGTCCCAAAAAGAGTCATACATGAAATCGATTAACGATACCAATGTCCCAGACATGGTCTTACACATAATCACCATACAATGCCAATATCCCAGACATAGTCTTACATGTAATCACATCTTGATAACCTAATGTCATGAAATTCGTATCTTATACTATTCCTATGGTTCGTACGGGACTTTCGGATGTCGTAACTCTTTCGATTCTTGCTCGTAATTGCTCGTTCAACATTCATAACATTTCAATGACAAATAAACACATATAATTTAATTTAAAGACATTTATTTGCATATGAACTTACCTCGTTTGTAGAAACAACGAAACTAGCCGACTAATCGAGTACTTTGTTCTTGCTTCGATCTAAGTCTGATTTCTTTCGTTTTTGATCTATATATATTCAAAATTAATCATTTTAATCACTAACTCAATAAATTTCATCTACACACACATATTTAAGCCAATTTTCACTTTGACCTGAAACTTTCACATTTCTTACAATTTAGTCCTTATTTCATAAAATTACAAATTCACGAAATTTAAAGACAACCCATGCTAGCCGGATTTTGTATAGCTTCAAAACAACCCATATTTTCATTTATTTCACACTTTTAATCACAACATTTTTTCAATTTAATCCCTAATTGACATTTTCATCAAAAATCACTTTACAAAACTTAGATATCTATCTCTGAGCTTTCATAATTCATCATCAAACATCCAAAAACACATGAATTCATCAATGAAAATTTCAAAATCATCAACACTTTCAAAAATTAAAGCATGAGCTATCTAGAACACGAAGCAACAATCACAAAAATATAGAAATCATCAAAAATCGAGCAAAATACATACATTAATCAATGATCAAAAGGGCCGAACCCTAAAACCACATTTTAAGCTTCTTTCTCTTTGATTTTTGGCTGTGAATGATGATAATATTTCTTATTTTAACTTTGTTTTTTATTAATAATTACCTTATTAACTAATTTACCAATTTGACCTTAATTTATAACATTAAAAAACACTTAATGGATGATTATATTTGTCCATCCCATTAACCAAAGGTCAAATAACCACATAAGAACTTACAAATTTAAATTTCATAGCAATTAAGGAACTTTAACAAGTAGAATGCAACTTTTTCATTTTACGCGATTTAGTCCTTTGGTCAAATTAACCACTTAAACGATAAAATTATTTCACGAAACTTTCACAGATATATAATCACATGCTATAAACACCAAAAATAATATTAAAATAATTTTATTGTCCTTGAATTTGTAGTTCTGAAACCACTATTTTAATTTAGCTAAAATCGGGTTGTTACATAATCAACATATTAACCTTATTCAATCATCCAATAATTTCCAACTAACTTATGCTATAATCAACCATTTATACCAAGTCCTCTAATGTCAATTTATCACCAACTGAATTTCACCAATTAACCTACCATGTATGTATCAATTCAAACAACCAACAATGTATTATGTTTCAAGCACATCTATGCCATCAAATGCCAAACCAACCAAAATACCATTAAGGATTTACATATTTCATAATTCAAGTGACACAAAACATGACCAAATGATCACCAACATGCATATACCAAAACCCTATTTAAATGCCACTTATAATCGACCAAAATAAACGCATAGCAACCAATAGAGTTGACAGATAGTGTGATCTCTAAAAGCAATCCAATTGACAGCTCGTATTCAACAATCAACGAAGAAGAAAAACTAAAGAGAGTAAGCTTACGTAAAACTTAGTAAGTTCATAAAACAAAACAGCACATATTTCACAATTTAATTTACAATCTTATATATAACATAGAATTAGTAATCATTTGTCTTGTTTTATCATTCCAACTATACGAAATGGTTAAACTTGAACAGTTCATATCACTGATACATAACATGTTAAGAATCACATGCCAAGATATAATCAACCAAATATAATTCATCATATCATATCATCACATCTCATCTCATTTCCATTTCATTAGTTAACTATTTTGCCCAGAGAACAATAGTAAATTGACTTCGGATACACAGGAGGGTAATGCTTACACAAGCTAACAATAGTACATTAACCAATACATAATGCTACTCACACAAGCTTTAGAGAATCCGCAACACATGTAGGATATCAAGCCATTGGTATGGTATCCATCACCAGTACAAAGTACCTAATAAATATAACACTAGCATAGAATGTCTGATACTATAACACCAGTACAAAGTACCTGATAAATATAACATCGGCACAAAGTTCTTGATACTATAATCACCGGCATCTAGTGCCTGATATGCCCTAATGACATGTCATTTGCATCCTAACTATTCACTAAGTTCATATTTTGAGATCATCACATGTTCAAACTTTACATTTCGATCCATTACTTTTCCATTTCATAACTATTCAATAGATCACAAAATCCTTTACATTTCCATAATACTATACCATATCCAACATGAATATTTTCATTCCATATAATGTTACAAATCAATCCATACATATACCTTTGCCATATTTTACAAATTGGTTCTTTGTTTCCATTTTCAAAACTTACCTTACTTAGTCCTGTAAATCATATATGCATACATATGCATATTTATATACCTATTCACATATATGAAAATTTAATTCAAAACATCAATAGACATAACAAAATTTAATACAAACCTACTAAGGTACGATAGCTATGAACACTCGATGACTTTTTCTTTCCCTTGATTACGAACCGACTCATCCGTTTCTTGATCTAAATATAATCATTTTTATTCATTTAACCAACTCAAACATCATAAAACATTTAAATTCACATATTTGACCATTAATCATCATTTCACACTTTTACCCTAAACTTTTATCTTTTATTCAATTTAGTCCCTAAACAGAAACTTTCAATTCAATCATAATTTAACCCATATAGGACCAACCGAATTCTCTATAATCCCTTTATAGCCAAGGATATTGCACCCTTTAATTTCTGCTCAATGGTGCAATCTAAGTCATTCATGATTCTCTCAGTGGCTTCCAACCAATACTCAGCCACAGTCGGAGCGACTCCAGTGATGCCCCTAAACAATTTAGCTACATTAGACCAATCCGTTTCGTAATAGATCCTCAGCACCCCGGCCTAGATCCAGTATGGGTCCCAGCAACCCTCTTCAAAATCCTCAACATTGCTTGGGATAGTGCATCATCCCCAACATTCTAAGTCCTCAACAATCGAAGTCCTAATAGTCTCACTCGTATCTAACTAGGCCATACTACCCATTGAAGAAGATTCGACTCGTGTGCCCTGACGGAGTCCACCACGTCCACAGGTGCCATGTCCACAAGAACCGCGAGTACTCATTTTCTTATCTACATTTTTTTCAAAGATTTTATGCAATTAGTTTAGGTTCCGTTTTTATCAATAAAGTATTATCATAAGACTTATTGGAGCATAGCGAACAATTTTTTTCTTATACTACAGTCTCTAAAGGCTATACCTTACACTATAGTATCCCATACAAAGTTTCATTATTGTATAACTAAAATTTAAGACTTACTTGGATCGACATCAGAGTCTTGGTTTCACTTATCCAAAAGTTCAAAAATAATTTCAACGAAATCCCAATTTAGTGCCAATTTTTCTTAAAAATAATTAGACCAAAAAAACACAGTTGAGTTCTCTGATACCACCAAATGTAACACCACATACCCAGAATAAATGTTACTGTCAGATTATAGAGGTCACATTACAAAACAAAGAACAAAGAAAACAAATTTGTTTAGTAAAAAAAACTATTTTTATGTGAGTTGAAAGTTTCACCGCCTTGTTATTTGTAAATCATTTCGATCATGTTAAAATCCCATAACCAAATCATACTAACTCATTTTATTGAAAACCTTAAACTTAACTTGCGGAAATTATTACTTGAGAAGCTTATCGTTTAATTTTAGTTACCTTAGATAGGATTATGACAAAATGAGCCATCTGAGTCTAATGAGCTAAATGATCCATAAGTTGTCTAAAGCTAACAACCAAAATAAAGTTTGTAATGTCCAATTAAGATGAAAATAATAAAACCATAAAATATTATGTTGAGGATGTGAAACCCGAGCCTCCTGAGACGCCATCCGCTGCTAGACCGGAGGATTCCCTGAATCAAAACAGACAAAATCATGAGCTAATAACCCAGTGAGTGATTTGGCCCATTGCCCCAATTCATGTATTTAATATACATTAATTTTATAGTAAAAAATCACATAATTCATTTGTTCCAAATGTTTCATATCATATCAAATCCATACAGCTATAGCTTGTCACACAGTGGTGTAACATGCTAGACAACAACTTATCAAACCATAACACACATATCATAAACCTACCTCCATCCGCTACACACCATCTCCGTCCAACCAATCACGCGATACTGGACTACAAAAGTCCATCTATCCAATCACACCAATATGTGGTGGGATGCCACTTAACAATCTGCAGTTGAGCTACCACACATATAGTGTTATAGTCTAGCCACCATATTTTCATTCTAAACTGCCATAAACACTACCTCTGTCATACATATCCCGCCTTGACACATACATATCATACACATGCCTTATACATATCGTAATCTCAAATAGATGGCATATTCACATATAGCATATATTACATGTCATACTCATATACATACTTACTGAATACATATCTAAACCATTAGTTCTTAATCCTAGTTTAACATATTTACCATGCTTTTCAAGCTGTTCGAACGTACATAAAGACAAAACTTACAATTTCCCGACCTAAGTGATGTCCTCAGATCTAAATATCTTTTCCTCTAAGCGACCCTTGATTGGGCCTTAAAATTTTCCAAAAAGGCCCACACGGCCCAAAAACCTAGTCCATGTGGCCCATACGATCCACCCACATGATCTATAAAGATCCACACAACTGTGCGTGTCACACGGCATAGCCACACGGGCTACACAATCTCACATCGCCGTGTATTACACTCAGCCACTATCTATGGATTGTAAAATCTAACACGACCGTGTGGCAACTAGGTAATTTTGAAGCAGGGTCTATTTTGAAATTTTTATCGAATTTTAAACAGATTTTTTAGTTGTTTTCACCCACCTGATTGTGTAAACGATCAACCACGCTATCGAAAGCGCACGAAACCTACAATTAATTATTAAAACAAACTAATTACTCATCAACCATCCCAAAATCCTACTCTAAAATACCCTCTTTTCCATACAAAATAGTTTTCAAAGAATGAGTTCAAACACATACTCTTCACGCACAACGATCAAAATCAACGCTTACACCATCAGAGGATCTTAATCCACTACTCCTTCGCCTAGAAAGAATGAACCAATCGCACTAAGCATTAAAAAGAAATATTTCTACATAACGAAACTAATTGATAAACTACCAAACAATGATGAATAGAAACGAACAATGCCCAAAGAATACCCAAAGAACTTACACCAATTTATCTTCCTACAGCCCACACAAATTCCATTCAACCTCCTAATCGTAACAGCGAAGCCCCTATAAGACGAAAGTGTCAAAAATCAAAATCAAAAGCACAAAAGAATGAGTAATGGCAACATGAAAACAATATGAAAGTGTAAAATAACCAAACAAAAGATAAACCAAAAGAAGGAATTTTAAGTGGCAAATTGGCAGCCAAAAGAAAGGGACGTGAAACCCAAAAAGAAGGGTTATAAGGTGGTTACAAAAGAATAAAATAAGAGACATTTGATTTAACTAAAATCTAATTAAATTTGATAATATCTTAATCCCCATACAAAACACCACATATTGAAACTTTTAAATTTTAAACTAAACTCTAGCTCTCAACAAGCCCCACACAAAAGAAAAATATTCGACAATTTACACCCAACAACACTCGAACATAAGACCTAAAGCGAACACCCAAGGCACTTAACCACCAAACTAAGGCAACTTATCTGACAACCATACACATTCAAAAATATAAAAGTATTTGGGGCGTTGCAACCTTGGTTAGCTTAATTTTTTTTAATTAAACATATTCATATTCTAATCTTGATTATGAAAGTTTAGTGCTTTTATTATCATTCTCCACTAACTTCTACTTAAAATTGGTTAAATATTCACTAGCTTGAGACCATTGACATAAAGCATATTTTCAATAATGGTGGAAGAATTTATACCTATAAAACCAATAGCTTCAATAAGTCCTTTGGAGTTGTCGCCAAATGTAACATTTCTTCCACTTTTTGGCATTAACTTCATGAAATGGCTTTTTCCTCCAGTTATGTGCTTAAAGCATCCACTATCAAGGTACCAAGATGTAACACCCCTCACCCATATTCATCGCCAAAATAGGGTTACGGAGCATTACCAACTCACAATACAATTAAACATACTTTTCACATACATTTCATCAAATCATACAATCATCATTCAATCTCAATCAATTTGTCCCTAATACGAGCCTACGAGGCCCTAAACATGCTTTGGGAGTGGTTCGGGGCTAAACTAATAACTTATAAAACTCTTAAAAAACGTAGAAAATTTTCCCCAAAACAAGGGATACACGCCCGTGTGGCCAGGCCGTGTGTCTCACAAGGCCACTAGACATGCCCGTGTCACAAGCAGTGTAGACATTTGAAATGGTAGCACATGGCCGTGTCCCAGCCCATGTCTGACCCCGTGTAACTCTCTGACTTGGGTCACACGGCCAATATCCACGCCCGTGTGGCCAGGCCGTGTGTTGGGTCGTGCCAAACCTGTAAGGTATACTGACTTATGCCACACAGCACACACGGTCGTGTGGAGCATACTGACTTGATTTCTAAAACCACACCAAGGGACACACGATCGTGTAATTGACCGTGTGTTACACACGGCTGAGACACACGCCCGTATCTCTGGGCATATGGACAAAAATAGGCTTTTTACCAAGCCATTTTGCCACCCAAAAATGTATATACCTACATAACCAAAATGGCACCAAATCATAGCTTAAATGAATATCAAATTTAGCCACAATCAAATCTAATTCATTCCATTTCCAATTCTAACAACCAACATGCTTATAACCCCAAGTTTTACTCAAATAAAACATACCAAAACACATATACAAACCGACTAACTTAACATTTACCAAACATATACATTTTGCACCAATTCGCAAATATAATTCATATCCAATATCAACCATTTAACATATATAATATCAATAACCACAAGCCTCATAATATAATCCATTCCCATATCCATCCATGAACTCAAACATCAACATATATGCACAAATATGCACATAACCAAATTCACAAAATTAAGCCAACTCTCATGGTCATATTTACAAACCAAAACATAAGCATTTACAAGCCAATTCAAATGGCCAATATCACTACCAAAACATAGCCAAAATGACTCAAAATCCCTATACATGCCATATACTTAATATACAAAAGTTCAAAGGTACCAAGTGATAGGTAGATAGTATGATGCGATCTCCGATGATCCCTGAATCCAAGCTAGATTGATAACACTATAAAACATGAGAAAAATAAACAAATGAAGTTATAAAGCTTAGTAAACTCATATGAAATAAACTTAATACAATCTCACAAATATAATTTAATAAATTGAATAAAACAACATAAGGCTTACTAACGAACAAACCTTTCATATGCTCATTCACAAACTATATAATTTCGTCCTCATATCTTTGATTCAATGCTAAAATAGTTTATACACACACCTATACCAACCCTTACAAATCTCATACATATTCTCGTCTTACATTTACCCATTGAACCATTCGAAATAGAATTCAGATACTCAAGGATCTCACACGATAAGTACCTATACCATGGCCCGTAGCCAAAACAAGGTAACTTATCTCCGAAGTTCTGATATCATCGCCCGAAGCCAAAATCAACTGATATGCATGGCCCAAAGCCAAATCGGTATATCTTGCACCTGAAGTGCTATATCATGGCCCGAAGCCAACTCAATGTATCCTCTAATGACATGTCACTAGCATCCTAAACTATTCCTAAGGCTCAACTGGGATTTCGAATGTCGAATCATCATCGAATTACTATTGTTCATATCCACAGTCTCATATTCGCAATTTATGCAATATCAAAGGATATTAAATACATTTACATAGAAATTTATCACATACGAACTTACCTCGGATGTGTAAACGACGAAATGAGTCAATTAGTCGATAACTTTATCTTTTCCCCGATCCAAGTCTGTATTTCTCCTATCTTAATCTAAATATATTCAAAATTGACTTATTCAATCATCTATTCATCCAGTTTAGTGCAAAACACACTTTAAAACACATTTACACTTTTGCCCCACATATTTCACATTTTTCACAATTTAGTTTTTATTTCATAAAATCATAAATTAATGAAAATTCAGTTAAATCCATGCTAGACGAATTACTATTATGCCCTAGTAGCTCATATTTTTCATTTATTTCACATTTTAACTACTAACTTTACACATTTCACAATTTAATCCCTAATTTGCATTTTCACTAAAAATCATTTTACAAAACTTCTTAACTATCATCAAACTTTCATAATCTATCATAAAATATCAAAATACTCATGTATTCATCAATAGAAACATTCAAAATCTTTAACGATCTTGCAGAATAGTCCCTGGGATAGTTAGACCTAGTTGCAATGATCTCAAAAACATAAAAAATCATTAAAAACGGGACAAATATCGTACCTAATTTAGTCAAAATAGCATGGTCGAAAGAACCTTTAGAAAATAGCTTCTCTTCTCTTCAATTTTTAGTGAAGAAGGCAGTAAAACATGATCGAAATTGGTTTTGTTTTAATTTAATTAACTATATATACCAAATACCAAATTTAACCTTAAATAACTTTAATAGTAGCTCCAAATGCTATGCTACTAACTTCCACTATCTTATAAATGGTCTAATTACAACATAAGGACCTTAAATTTAAGGTCTCATAGCTATTTAATACTTTTAACTAATAGAACTCCACTTTTACACTTTACGCGATTTAGTCCTTTTTACCAAATTAAGCATTCAAACAATAAAATTGCTTCACGAAATTTTCACACAATCATATATTCATGCTATAGACCTTAAAATAATAATAAAATAAATATTTTGACTTCAGATTTTTGGTTTCAAAACCATTGTTTTGATTTGACTAAAAACAGGCTATTATAACTCTCCTCCCTTAGGGATTTTCGTCCCTGAAAATCTTACCAATGAATATTTTAGGGTACTATTTTCTCATAGCTTCCTCAGGCTCCCACGTAGCCTCTTCGACTCCATGATGTTGACATAATACTTTTACTAAAGCTATGCATTTATTTCTCAGTTCTTTGATCTCTGGAGATAGAATTCTGATCGATTCTTCGTTGTACGTCATATCAGGTTGAATTTTGATCTCTGTCGGAGAAATCACATATGATGGATCCTATCGATAATGGCGTAACATCAACACGTGAAATACATTATGAATCTTTTCTAACTCACTAGGCAAAGCTAGTCGATATGCTACTGGCCCTATTCTTTCAATGATCTCGTACAACCCAATGAAACGCAGACTCAATTTGCCTTTGCGACCAAATCGAAGTATTTTCTTCCATGGAGATACTTTCAAGAATACTTTATCACCGATCTAAAATTCAATGTCTTTTCATTTCAAATTCGTGTACGATTTCTGACGATCTAAAGCTGCTCTCAAATAATCGTGAATTACTTTCACTATCTCTTCAGTTTCTATAACCAAATCAACCCCGTGAATCTGTTTCTCACTAAGCTCTGTCCAGTACAATGGAGTTCAGCATTTGTGACCATATAAAGCTTCGTATGATACCATTTTTATACTCGATTGAAAACTGTTATTATATGCAAATTCAACTAGCGGTAAATATTTCTCCCAGTTAAAAGACAACATAAGAGCATATCTTTGAGAACCTGAATTACTTTCTTAGATTGGCCGTCAGTTTGTGGATGAAAAGCTATACTAAAATTCAACTTTGTACCTAGAGCTTCTTGTAATTTCTTGCAAAATCGCAACGTAAACCTTGGATCTCTATCCAAAATAATCGAAATTGGCACCCCGTGCAATCTAACAATCTCAGAAATATACAACTCAACCTATTTATCAAGTGAAAAGTCAATATGTACCAGAATAAAATGTGTAGATTTCGTCAGTCGATCAACAGCAACCCAAATTGCATCTTTCTTCTTTGGAGACGGAGGCAATCCCGATTCAAAATCCATGGTCACTCTATTCCATTTCTACTCAAGTATCATCACAAACTGAAGCAAACCTGAAGGTATTTGATGCTCGGTTTTCACTTGCTGACAAATCAAACACTTCGATACAAACACAGAAATGTCTTGTTTCATACCTAACCGCTAATACAACTTCTTCAAATCATTGTACATATTGGTACTCCCTGTAACACCCCGTACCCGAGTCCGTTACCGGAGTCAAACATAAGGTGCACACAACTCGACTTAATCATTTTCACAGTCCATTTAAAATTTTCCAGACAAGCTGGTTACTATGTCACTGTCGCCTTAAAAATCATATCTTGAGTTTCAAAGCTCGAAAATCAGTTTCGTAATTTTTCCCTGAAATTAGACTCATATTTCCATCTACAATTTTTTTTCTAGAATTTTTGGTTGGGCCAATTAGTACAGTTTATTAGTTAAAATCTCCCATGTTATAGGGGTCGACTACACTGACCTTCGCGCGTTATAACTTGAATATCTCTCTGTACAGGGATTCAATACTGATACCGTTTGTTTCTATAGAAACTAGACTCAAAGAGGAATCTATAAATATATGGCATGACTCCTAATTATCTCTGGTTAATTTACAATGAATTTCCAAAGTCGGAACAGGGAATCCAGAAACCGTTCTGGCCCTGTTTCACGAGAACTTTAATATCTCTTAACATATAACTCATATGACCGTTTCGTTTCTTCCATATGAAATTAGATTCATTAAGGTTCATTTACATAATTTATTCACTATTTAATTCCATTCCTACAAATTTTAGTAATTTTTCAAATCCACACCACTGCTGCTGTCAGCATCTGTTTTCAAGGTAAACTTTACCTATTTTGTGATTTCCATGGACCAACTAGAGTTTTGTCATACATAGGTCCACATATAATCATATTTAGCCATTCCAATGGCTGATCATTTGCCCAACACTTCCATTCAGTCTGTAGTAACATCATGAAACCATACATATATACATAAACACAAATGGTCTAATGCCATACTCCACTTTTACGAGCCATTTTCGCATGGCCGTACACACATACATCACAAAAGTACTTGAAAATCAACAAAGGGTAGTCCTATACATGCCATTTCAAAGCTCAACCAAAATTTGTACCAAAAGGGGGCCTTGATAGTGTGGGAGACTTCGACTTCCAAAAATCCCGAGTCCGATAGCGGACGAGCCAAAAATCTATAAAACAAAGAAACAAAGAAACGGAGTAAGCAATTTATGCTTAGTAAGTTTGAGCGAAGAATTTAAGCACAATAGAGGTATAGCATTCATATAACTAAACGGATAATTCCGTATATACATATTCATATAACTAAACGGATAATTCCGTATATACATACTTTCAAATCATTTCTACTTTACATTCCAACCCCTATGTTCATACATAAGGGATCATCTTAGCCAAATACCGGAAGCTCATTACTCAACTGAGCGAATATTATTCGAAGGAATTCAACTATTCCAATGCACATACGAACATACCTCATTGCTGGAATTTTGCAAGCTTATTAACTGAAATTTTTACAGCAAGATTGCTCATTCCCGAATCACGCACCTTCGAATTTAACCGGATATAGCGACTCGCTCGATTGTCTTTGGGACATAGCCGGTTATAGTGATTCGCACAATTGCCTTCGTGAATTAGCCCGGATTTAATAACTCGCACGAATGCCTTCTGGACTTAACCCGGTTTTGGTAACTCGCACAAATGCCTTCTTGAGTTGACTGGATTTAGTCACTTAGCACAAAAGCCTTCGGACTTAGCCCGGACACCATTCAATAAACATGCACATTTAACACTAAATCATGACACATTCGTATTTCATTTCCATTAGCAAAACTCAAATACAATACACTTATCACTCTTGCACATTTCGGTTCAATATCCACACACAAGGAGCATGATTTCGATTTACTTGAGACATGATCTAATCAAATCATAATTTAAGCTCTATTACTCAAGAACTTACCTCGGATGTTGTCGAATGATTCCGATGGCTATTCGACCACTTTTTCCTTCCCTTTATCGGATTTAGCTCCCCTTTGCTCTTGAGCTTAATTTAACAAATAAATTGATTTAATCATTTGAGCATCGAAAGAGGAATTCAAGGTACTTAGCCCACATTTTTTTTCATTAGACATTAAAGTCACATATGTACGGAAATCATGAATCAAACTCAACACATTAGTTAGTACTCTCTTTAGCCGAATTTTCCAAGCCAAGAATAGGCAACCGAATGCATGCACACCAATCCCCCTCATGTGGCCGAATATACATGTCCATGTTGAGGCCAATTATACGCTTAATACCACACAAAAACAGCATACATTTTACTAACTAACGCATTCCATATTGTAACTCAATACGCATCAATCATTTATTTCATAACCGAAACATCATCATATGCAAATATATACCTTGAGATAGTATATATGTCATACCAATACATCATGTGCAAACATATATATATATATGCTAGAGCCGAATCTCAAAGTTGCTTATATTCAAACATAAACATATATCCAAAGCTCAAATCTTACCTACCATGCAATATGCATAAATCATACTTATGGATATACCATGGCCGAATACACCACAACACCATACCGTTTCGATTTTGGTCATGGTTAAACAAAGAACTTAATGTCTCACTCAAAAATGCTAAAAGAAAATCCAAGAGTCCTCAATCCACCATCACATGTATCATTATCAAGCTTCATATTTAGCATGCAATGGCATTAACACAACATCTACCTTGGCGAATATCATCCCCATGACATAGCAAAGATTTGAACCATGGGCTAATAAGAACATCAAGTGAGCAACCAAAACATGCATGAATCTCATGGCACAACATCAAACATACCTTAATCTTAATACAAGTATGGCCAAACCTCCTCCTAATCCTCTTCCAAACCAAGCATGAAGCAAAACCCCTTCCTTCTTCCTTAGAATTTTCAGCTCAAAGAAATGAAAAAAG
Organism: Gossypium arboreum; assembly: GCF_025698485.1. NCBI lineage: Eukaryota > Viridiplantae > Streptophyta > Magnoliopsida > Malvales > Malvaceae > Gossypium > Gossypium arboreum. The sequence goes on along the minus strand of NC_069078.1, from coordinate 54,967,839 downwards.
ATGAACAACAATTTTTTCTCTTTTCTTCAACTCACGGCAATGGGGGAAACACTCACCATTCTCTTTTTTTTCTTCCTTTCATTATTCAATTCCCATGCTCATTATTTTATTTTTTCTTACATACACCATTGTCCCAACATGTTTTATGACATGTTTTTGCCCATAATCCTTTGTCATGGCCGGCCACTAGTTATTGGGGGAATTTGACATGCAAGTCCTCCTTTTGATTACATGCACTATTAGGTCCTTATAGATTAGCCTATCACATTTCAAAAGTGTCACACAAGTCCTAATAACTGAATTCACATGCAATCGACTAAATCGAAGCTTGAAATTTTCACACATTCATAAATGCATATTCTAGACAATAAATATTACGTTCAAACATTTCGGTGACTCGGTTTAGCGGTCCTGAAACCACTTCCTGACTAGGGTCAATTTTGGGCTGTCACACTCCCCGGGTGAACAAATAAGCAACCACTATGTGTCTCGTATAAAATTTTCTGAATTAACTCTGAATTTTTTGGTACGCAGATTCTATCTCGGAACATCAAACAATCATCGGATCCAATTTGGTACTCTGAATCATTAGTTGACTCACATTGCACTCTTTTAGCTTGCAATTCATTATCACATTTCTGAGCTTCGCAAACTTACTAAAGAAATACTGGTTTAGCTTTTAACTCAGCTAAAATCGAACCATCATCAGATATTGTCAACCGTGTATTCATTGCTCTCAAAGCAAACATTGATTTTCTACTCAAAACATCTGCGGCTACATTCGCTTTCCCCGGGTGATAATTGATGACTAACTCATAGTCTTTTAATAACTCGAGCCATCTCTGTTGTCGCAAATTCAAATCTTTCTCAGTCATAATATATTTTAGGCTTTTATGATCACTAAAGATATAACATTTTTCACCGTAAAAATGGTGACGCCAAATTTTCAATGCGAAAATTATAGCAACCAATTCTAAATTATGTGTCGAATAATTTATTTCATGCGGTTTCGACTGTCTGGAGGCGTAAGCTACAACGTTTCCCTTTTACATCAATACGCAACCCAAACCGTTCAACTACGCGTCACTATAAATCACAAATTCTTTACTCGACTCAGGTTGAACCAACACTGGTGCCTCAGTTAACAACACTTTCAATTGATCAAAACTTTGTTGACATTCTTCGGACCATTCAAACTTTACATCTTTCTGTAGCAGTCTGGTCATCGATGTAGCAATCATCGATAACCCTTTAACGAAACGTCGACAGTAACCAGCCAATCCCAGAAAACTTTTGACCTCAGATACATTTCTAGGTGGTTTCCAGTCAATAATTGCAGAAATCTTACTCAGATCCACTCTAATGCCATCCGCCGAGACAATATGTCCCAAAAATTTGACTTCCCAAAGCCAAAACTCACATTTTCTGAATTTAGCATACAGTTACTTATCTCTCAAGGTTTGTAACACAATCTTCAAATGCTCGGCATGCTCAGACTCATCTCTAGAATAGATCAAAATGTCACCAATGAACACAACAACAAATCTGTCTAAGTACGGTCTAATGATTCGATTCATCAAATCCATAAAAATGACAGGAGCATTAGTCAATCCAAAAGGCATAATAAGGAATTCATAATGTCCATACCTCGTACTGAACGCAGTTTTTGGCAAATCTGAGTCTTTAACTCGCAACTGATAATAACCAGATCTCGAATCAATATTTGAAAACACTGTTGCACTTTTCAACTGATCAAACAAATCGTCTATTATCGAAAATGGATACTTGTTCTTTATTGTAACCTTGTTGAGTTGTTTATAGTCAATACACATTCTCATTGACCCATCTTTCTTCTTTACAAACAATACTGGCGCACCCTAGGGTGAAAAACTCGGTTGTGCAAAACCTCTATTTGTTAACTCTTGAAATTGAGATTTCAACTCTTTCAACTCTATCAGAGCCATTCTGTACAGAGTGATAGATATCAGTGAAGATCCCGGTACTAACTCAATAGCAAACTCAACCTCTCTAACCAGTGGCAACCCAGGCAATTCTTCTAGAAATACATCTGGATATTCATAAACTATAGGTACCGATTCAATCTTCTTTTCAGATACTTTGGTATCTAAGATGTATGCGAAATAAGCTTCAGAACTTTTTCTCACATACCTCTGAGTTGACATTGACGAAATTACTATTGGCAATCCACCCAACTCATCAGATTTAATCCGAAGAATTTCATTATTATGACACTTCAAATCTATAATCTTTCGTCTACAATTCACAACTGCATCATGTAAAGTCAACCAATCCATACCCAACATCACGTCAAACTCATCAAATGGTAAAAGCATCAAGTCAACCAAAAAATAGTAACCCCGAGTTATTAAAGGACAGTTCATGCATACTTTTTCAACTAGAACATACATTCCTAAGGGGTTCGATACTTTAAGTACAATTTCTGTAGAGTCAACAGGAAATTTCTTACTAGACACTAAATTGTCAAAAACATATGAATGTGTCGATCCAGGATCAATTAAAGCAATCACATTAGTGTTGTAAAAAGAAAATGTACCAGTGATAAAATCTGGCGACAACGCTTCTTCACGAGCGCGAGTAGCGTAAGCTCTGGCTGGTGCTCTAGTTTCAGATCTCACAGTTGAATCCCTAGTCATACCTTTACCACTGGACACATTCCCCATATTTCTCGGTGGTCTACCTCTCGCAGTAGTATTGCTCGATCTAGTATTCTAGAATTTATCTTTCTCGGATAACTCTCAGCAATCTCGGATAAAATGATCTGGCTAACCACATTTGAAACAAGCATTAACATTCTTATTCCAGCACTCTTGAAAATGACGTCTCCCACACTGTTGACACTCAGGTTTGTTGTTTCTTACACTGCTAACACTCGAGATGGAATAGCTTAAGCTTTAGGACACACATGTTGATTTCCACGATCTTTGTTCTGATATGCGAATGATGCATTTGATCAATTATACGAATCTCGAAATTTCTTTGATGAAGAATGATATGGTTTATTCATTAGACTTTTTCTTGAATCTCTAGCCTCTGAATCAGCTTTCTTCTTTTCTCAACTAAAGTCTTTAGCTTTGCAAGCCTAGTTAACTAACACAATGAATTCTTTTAAATCTAATATCCCAACCAAAAGTTTAATATCTTTGTTCAATCCATCAATAAACCACTTGCACATAATCTTCTCGATAGAAACATACTCCCAAGCGTACTTGCTCAACCGTACAAATTCTCTTTCATATTTTGTTACAGTCATGCGGCCTTGTTTCAGTTCTAAAAACTCTTTATGCTTTTAATCCAGAAACCGTTGACTTATGTATTTCTTCCGGAACTCGATCTGAAAGAACTCCTAGGTGACCCATTCTCTAGGTACCACAGATACTAAAGTATTCCACCACTAGTATGCAGTGTCTTTCAGAAGTGATATAGCACATTTTAAACATTCAACAGGTGCGCAAAAAAGCCCATCAAACACTCCAATCATATTCTCAAGCCAAAATTCTGTTCCCTCAATATCATCATCAACATTAAGTCTAAATTCTTTAGCCCCATGTTTATAGATCTTGTCAACTGGAGGCTTATTCAATCTTAAAAGCTCGACTCCTTGAGGAGTTACGGGAATCGGTTAGGGATTAGGTAGGGGTAGAGGTTGTTTAGTAGTCAAATTTGTCCGGATATACTGTATGAACCATTCGTTCATCATTTAGAAGAAGGCTTCTCTAGCCTCTACTCCCTGGCAACTCGACACGAGTCTAGAATCAGACGGCGTTGTCCCTTGAGCGGGAGCAGGTGCATTACTCTCAACCTCATCAGCTATAGCTCGATTGAGATCCACTTACTATACGAAAACACATTTTAAAGTGTCAGGAGTTATTACACTATCACAGTTTATATATGGTACGTATAGCTAGAGTCTCACAAACGCTACATTAGTCCTAGAATCGACTAAACCGCAGCTCTGATACCAATAAATGTAACGCCCCTCACCTGTATTCGTCACTGGAATAGGTTTACGGAGCATTATCGAACTCACAATACAATTAAACATACTTTTCACATACATTTCATCAAATCATATAATTGTCATTCAATCTCAATCAATTTATCCCTAATACTAGCCTACGAGGCCTTAAACATGCTTTGGGAGTGGTTCGGGACTAAACCGATAACTTATAAAACTTTTACAAAACTTAGAAAATTTTCCTCAAAATAGGGAGGACATGCCTGTGTGGACATGTCATGTGTCTCACATGGCCACCAGACACGCCCGTGTCACAGGCCATGTAGACATTCGAAATGGGAGCACATGGTCGTCTCTCAGCCCGTGTCTGACCCCTTGTAACTCTCTTACTTGGGTCACACGGCCAACACTCACACCCGTCTGGCTAGCCCGTGTCCCCTAAAAATTGGCACATACGCCCGTGTGCCAAGCCGTGTGCTAGGCCGTGCCAAACTTGTAGTGTATACTGACTTATGCCACATAGCCAAGTCACACACTCGTGTGTAAGGTCGTGTGGAGCATACTGACTTGATTTCTAAAACCACACCAGGGGACACACGGCCGTGTACTTGACCGTGTCTCATACACGACTGAGACACACGCCTGTGTCTCTGCGCATGTGGATAAAAATAGGCTATTTACCAAGCCATTTTCCCACCCAAATAAGTATATACCTACACAACCAAAATGGCACCAAATCATAGCATAAATGAATATCAAATTTAGCCACAGTCAAATCTAATTCATACCATTTCCAATTCTAACAACCAACATGCTTATAACCCTAAATTTTACTCAATTAAAACATACCAAAACACATATACAAACCAACTAACTTAACATTTGGCAAACATATACATTTTGCACCAATTCACAAATATAATTCATATCTAATATCAACCATTTAACATATATAATATCAATAACCACAAGCCTCATAATATAAGCCATTCCCATATCCATCCATGAACTCAGACATCAACATATATGCACAAATATGCACATAACCAAATTCACCAAATTAAGCCAACTTTCATGGCTATATTTACAAAAATAAGCATTTACAAGCCAATTCAAATGGCCAATATACTACCAAAACATAGCCAAAATGACTCAAAATCTCTATACATGCCATATACTTAATATACCAAAGTTCAAAGGTACCACGTGATAGGTAGATAGTGTGATGCGATCTCCGACGATCCCCGAATCCAAGCTAGCTCTATAACACTATAAAACACGGGAAAAATAAAAAAAGTAAGCTATAAAGCTTAGTAAGCTCGTATAAAATAAACTTAATACAATCTCACAAATATAATTCAATAAATTGAATAAAACAACATAAGGCTTACTAGTGAACAAACATTTCATATGCTCATTCACAAACTATATAATTTCATCCTCATATCTTTAATTCAATGCTAAAATGGTTTATACACATACATGTACCATCCCGTACAAATCTCATACACATTCTCGTCTTACATTTACCCGTTCAACCATTCAAAATAGAATTCAAATACTCGAGGATCTCACACGATAGTACCTATACCATGGCTCGTAGCCAAATTAAGGTAACTTATCTCTGAAGTTCTGATATCATGGCCCGAAGCCAAAATCAGCAAATATTCATGGCCCGAAGCCAAATCTGTATATCTCCTACCAAAGTGCTAAACCATGGCCCGAAGCGAACTCAATGTATCCCCTAATGACACGTCACTAGCATCCTAAACTATTCCTAAGGTTCAACCGGGATTTCGAATGTCGAATCATCATCGAATTACAATCGTTCATATCCACAGTCACATATTCCCAATTTATGCAATATCAAAGCATATTAAATACATTTACATAGAAATTTATCACAAAAGAACTTAACTCGGATGTGTAAACGACGAAATGAGTCAATTAGTCGATAACTTTATCTTTTCCCCTATCCAAGTCTGTATTTCTCTTATATTGATCTAAATATATTCAAATTTGACTTATTCAATCATCTATTCATTCAATTTAGTCCAGAGCACTGTAACGCCCCAAAAATTGGGCCTAGAAGAGTTGGGCTTTGAGTCTGGGATTCGGATAGAAGAAAACCTGAATATTGAGAAGTTTTAAATATTACTAGTGTTTAAAAAAAATATATATTGATAAAATATTTATGTTATTACTAATATTTTAATTTTTATGAAAATTATTATCATTATAATTATTAGATACAAATATATTTATAAAATTATTGTTGTTAATTTAGTGTTTAAATTAACATATTATTAGAAAATTTTATCTGTATCTATTTTTATTGATTTATGGAAATTATAATTATTATTATTAGGAAAAATATATATATTATCGTATTTGAAATTTTCATTATTATGGTTATTATTATTATTATTATTTTAGTTTTTAAATAAATGACAATGGATTTAAAGTGTGGGAAAAATTCGGACCAAGACTCTAGCAAAAAAAATTATTATTATTTTTGCTCCTTTAGGGATCTGGGCATTAAGGTTTATTAATAAGTTCGCTAAAATTTGACATAAGGAGGAGTTTGGCCTAGTGGTTAGGCGTGTTAAGCGAGAGGAAGGGAGCAGGGTTCGATTCCTGCGTGCGCAAATGTGAGTTTTATTTTAGAAAACCAAGGGCATCACAGTGCGCCTTATTAATTGTTTAGGTAATTCATGTCGAAGCAAGCATCTAGCCTAGTGGCTAAGTATGCTAGGAGAGCGTGGGAGGAGCCTGGTTCAAGGCACGGCGTGCAATTTGTGTGTTTTTTAATATGCGATCACGGCTAAATAAGGGTTAAGATGAGTTACAGTATAATTTAACACAAACAGAGCTTATGGCACGATGGCGGCAGCTAGCGTTAAAGGGACCGAGAGGGCACGAGTTCAAATCCAGTCTTTGGCGTTATTTTGGTTTGTTTTAGGCGGACCAAGACTTCAGCAGTAAGGTTTATAATTAATCGTGACCGTATATAAGTAAAGAGAGAAGCATGGTGTAGTGGCCAAAGAAGACGGCGAAGGCACAAGGGCGATTTGAGGTCGAGGTTCAAGCCTCACCTCGCATACGGAAGGCTTGTATTTTTGCTGCTCATGTAGGGAGAGTCGAGTTTGACCGAAACTCTACTAGCCATGGCTTGAGTCGATCAAGCGGTGGACTCTGCTGATGGTGCAAGGAAGTTGGATAGGATTTAAATTGGTGGTGGCTTAAATTAAGGAGAAAAATAGGAATTTAAACTTGGGAAGGATTTGTATGTCGAAATAGGATTCATGGTGGTACCAATTCACTATAGGCAATTAAATGCCAAAAAGCTCTCAAATTTTGGCTAGGATGAATTGTTTGTTTATTTTATTTTTTTAGCTCAAATTCTCTTATCATATTTTCTTTATTTTATTTTATTTTCTCAAACTTCATTCCTTTTGATTCATCTTTCTTTTCTTCATTTGAAGCCTAAATCTTCTATTACTATTCTTAAAATTCTTTTCCTTTTCTTTTCTTCCATCGATCTCTCTCAAACCATTGCTAACCGATTACCCTTCGAAGGTGAACCACACTACGTGATAGTGACTTTACTCCTTAGCCGAATCCTCTATTCTTTTTCTTCGTTATTCTTCTATTTTCTTCTTAACTCGAAATAAGCATACCTAAGAATAAGTTCTAAAAGCCGAAAACTCCATAGTCTTAGGAGCATAGCCAAATCTTTAGACCAGTAAAGGATCGATTTCTGCTAGGGTTTGAGGGTTAGATCTACATCAGAATTGAATAAGAACTAAAGTGGAATCGTTGGCTGAAGGAATCGATGGTAAGTTTTCGAATCTATTTCTTTATTTCAGGAATTAAGAAAAGCCGAAACCCCTAAGGGTGGCTAGCGTTTTGGTCTAAGGGTTTTTTTGCCTCTTTCTTTTGATTGTTTAAGAGTTAGCATAGACAAGAGGAAAAGAGGACGTACAACGAAGGGCTTGAAGACTAATTCGGTTGGCTCTTCAGATCTAACCCATATTTCGGCAAAAGGTAAAAAAAAAAACTCTGGGATCTAAGGCTGTGTTGGACGAGTATGGTAAGAGGTTAAATAAGTAGTTTGTTTTCGATATTTAGATTGGCGTGGTAGTAATCCAATTGTAGGTAGTTCGTGTGTGGATCTCGCCAACGTATCATTCTAAATCAGGTGTGTAAACGACACCCACTCATAGACTAGATCGGTAAAAGCCGGAAGCCAAGATTTATGAACTTCTTGACGTCATGCGCGCTTGTGAGGTAGTTTGGTTGTTAATTTTGATAATCGCAAGCAAGATGATTGCAGAGTGCGTATTTTCGTGCACTTTGGTATATTTGGGCTTAATGGGCGAAAATAGGTTAGTGGGCCAACGGGCTCGATTCGAAAAAAAACGCTTCGGTAAGTGCTTCATTAATGTGTTAATGGTTAGAATATGTATGTAAACTCTAGAATAGTAAATTTTATTAAACTACCCTAAGTATGAAAATTACCGCTTTTACCCTAGGTGCTAAATGACCGTTATACCCCTAGGGTTAATTTTGACCGAAATACATGGTATTCGATTACATTTGTTATATGCCATGACATGTATATCATTGCATGGGGTTGGGTTTTGTTATGGAGGAAGAACCTGTTCGGTGGTCGTGCCACATATTACGATATAAGCGACTTTCTCATGCGGATTATAGTTAGTGCCGCATCGGTGCTAACAATCGTAAGTGTAGGGATGGCGTGGGTGATTTATTCCCCACAGAAGTGTAGGATGGACGGAGGCAAGTGTAGGGTTGGATGGGGTTATCATGCATTAATCATATGAGATCGTTTTATTATGGGCCAATCAGTATTAAAATGGGCCCAATCGTGTTAATATGGGCAAGACCCAATATATCTCGACTTGTAATAGGCTACGCCCGATCGATATTGATATGGGCTAGGCCCAAGATGCTCGATATTGTAATAGGGCTATGGCCCGATTAATCTTGATATGGGCTAAGGCCCGCTTAACACCGATTTGAATAGGGCTTAAGCCCAAGAAAGCTTGAACCGATTTGGGCTCGGTTGGGATACTTTACACACGAGTTTTCCAAACTCACCCCTTTTTCCCATCTTTGTAGGTGAGCCTTAGATCGATAGACTTGGAGTCAAGGGATTCAAAGTGGCCACGAAGATTAAGTTTTGTTTTCTTTAAAATAAGTTTTGCATTTATTATTTTGATTATTTTTATTCGTTAAAGTTGTAATAAGGCGCTCTTTTATTATTTTTAATATTTTAGGTTATTAAATTGGTTAGCTCTAGGGCGCGTTTTATAAAAGTTACTTATTTTTAAAATATCACGATAATCGAGCAAAGTTTCCGCAACGTAAATATTTTCAAAGGAAATAAATATTTTAAATAGACTTAAACTTAATTTGTTATTCGTGGACAAGTAATAGGCTTAAAGTGTGGCAATGGATGTGTGCGTGTCTAGGATTGGATCATGGAAGAGCTAGGTACTTAAGCAGTCTAATTGACTCACCTCCTCTTTTCTTGAATCCTACCTGGTGCGTAGTATCCATTCACTTTAAGCCATGACAAAGAAGGTTTGATACTTAACTGTTTTTTTTTTTTTGAAATAACATGATTCTGCCACTACAAAGGGTTTACAAGTTTTCAAAGTTTCCCATAAGATTTTACAAGGTTGTTAACAATGCTTTGATTATTACAATGAATCACGTTTTGGAAAAAAATAAGGCTAAGGTTTTATTCAAGTTTAAACGGTAAAAGTTTCTAAACATCAAGAAGGGTTTTCAATGAAAACATGGTTTTTGAAAAACACTTCAATGTGACACGCCGGATTCGGTCGTAACGTCTGGGCTGGGTTTGGGGTGTTACAAGCACACTTTAAAACACATTTACACTTTTGCCCCATATTTTTCACATTTTTCACAATTTAGTCATTATTTCATAAAATCACAAATTAATGAAATTTCAATTAAACCCATGCTAGAGAATTACTATTATGCCCTTAGCAGCTCATTTTTTCATTTATTTCACATTTTAACTACTAACTTTACACATTTCACAATTTAATCCCTAATTTGCATTTTCACTAAAAATCACTTTACAAAACTTGTTTAACTATTATCAAACATTCATAATCTATCATAAAATATCAAAATACTCATGTATTCATCAATGGAAATAGTCGAAATCTTAATATTGTTGCAGAATAGCCCCTGGGCTAGCTAGACCTAGTTGCAATGATCTCAAAAACATAAAAATCATTAAAAACGGGACAAAAATCGTACCTAATTTAGCCAAAATAGCATGGCCGAAAGAACCTTAAGAAAATAAATTCTCTTGTCTTCAATTTTCGATGAAGAAGGTGATAAAATATGATAGAAAATTGGTTTTGTTTTAATTTAATTAACTATATATACCAAATACCAAATTTAACCTTAAATAACTTTAATGACTACTCCAAATGCCATGCTACTAACTTCCACTATCTTATAAATGGTCTAATTACAACATAAGGACCTTAAATTTAAGGTCTTATAGCTATTTGATACTTTTACCTAATAGAACTCCACTTTTACACTTTACGCGATTTAGTCCTTTTTACCGAATTAAGCATTCAAATGATAAAATTGCTTCACGAAATTTTCACACAATCAAATATTTATTCTATAGACCTTAAAATAATAATAAAATAAATATTTCAACTTCGAATTTGTGGTTTCAAAATCACTGTTTTGATTTGACTAAAAACGGGCTGTTACACAAGAATTCTTCTTTAAGTTACTAGCCTGGAAGCAATGCTCTCCCTCCTACAAACACAAAATTAAACTTTGGATTTTTGTACCCAAATTTTCTTGTGTCCATTAGCATTAGTTCTTAAAATCTTTGTCCCTTTCAGAATATATTTCTTCAAAGCATTTTTATTTTCATATGTGTTTAGTTCTTTTAAAAGCCACACACTCCTAGTGAACTTACTTCTAAATATGAGTTTCCTCAAAGGCCAAACTTGCCAATAATGTCCTTTTTTGTGACAATGAGTGCATGAAAGTAAGGCATCATATATATAGTTTGGTTTCTCAAAACAAAATTCCTTCTTTTTGTAAATTTATAAATCTCAAACCTCTATTACTAAAGAAAGCTCTTTAAGACTCAAGCATGTCATTGAATTTTGTTCCCATATAGAACATTCAAAAAGAATCATACAAGTTCTTGTTCTTTTTGTTCAAATAATCAATTTGAACTTGTATTCCATTCAATTTCTTTTCTATCTTTTCCTTGGCTATGGTTAGAGATTCATTTTTCTCATTTAATTTTAAAATCATTTTATTTTATTTGGAGTTTATAATCTCAAAATCTATAGCAAAGCTCATCAAAATCATTTTTCAATTCATCAAAAGTCTATTCATTTAAAACACTAAGATTAGAGATTACATTTAGCTCATCAATAGCCAAGAGACATAAATTGGCAACTTTATATTCTTCGTCATTATCGGCAGAGTTGTTATCACTCCAAGTTGTCATCATGTCTTTCTTCTTTTATTTTAATGTCCTCTTCTTCTTTCATTAAGGACATCCAGATTTGATATAACCTAGATTTTTGCACTCATAGTATATAATAGGGTCCTCTTCCTTCTTGCTTGATTCACCTTTGATGATGTCTCTCCATGGAAATCTTTTGGCTTTATTGAATTTCATAAATATCTTGAATTTTCTTGTAAACATCACCATCTCCTCATCATCATCATCATTACTAGATTCGTCATTTTTATCATGATTTGTAGACTTGAACGTTGCTTCCACTTTCTTTTGAGCTTTCTTGGTCTCTTGTGCATTGTGATTGATCTTCATTATTTCAATAAGGACCCAATAAGCTCATCAAGAGAAAGGGTGTTAAGATCCTTTGACTCCTCTATAGCCATCACTTTAGCTTCCCATGATTTTGGGAGGCTATTTAACATCTTCCTCACCATATTCTTTTTGGCATAGGTCTTCCCAAGAGCCTTGAGACCATTAATGATATCGGTGAAGTGGTTGAGCATCTTCTTGATTCGTTCATTAGGTGTTGCCTTGAAGAGTTCATAATCAAGAGTGAGGAAGCTAATTTTTAACTCCTTGACTCTACTTGTACCCTCATGATCGATTTCAAGCTTGTCTCACATCTCTTTGGCATTATCACACAAAGAGACTATTGTATTCATTAGGACCAAAGGCACAAAATAAAATGTGCATAGCTTTGGCATTTAGTTGCACTATCTTGATATCAACATCATCCATTCATTTTCCTCTTTGGTGATAATGACACCATCAAATTTTTCCTTTGAAATGGATGTCCCATTTGTAATCACCTTTCATACTTCATAATCATTTGCTTAGGTGAATAGTTTCATTATTGTCCTCCAATATGAGTAGTTGGTGCCATTAAATAGAGGAGGCCTTGTAATGGAATGACCTTCTCCCAACATAGTAGAATTTTGCTCCAATTCCATAAGATAAACTTCTTGGTTTCTTGCTTTCCATATTGAGTTTCTTGAGGATTTTTTCTCTTGGTTTGTTATACCCTCTTTATTAATCAATCTCCGATACCAATTGTTAAACTTGATAATCACCAAAATGATGGTGAATGGGTGTTTTAAAAATCTAAGAAAATATGCTAAACAATGGAGACTCCAGAATTTACAATAGTTCAACCCCAATTAGGCCATTACCTTAGCTTACCACAACTAAGGATTTCCCAAATTTTCTGGATTTGAACCTTTCAAGGACAAGGATTAACTTTTACAAAACACTTTCTTTTCAGTAAGCAAGATAAAGCCACTTCCCTTAAAGTTTTCTCAAACACTAAGAAAGATGAGAAATAAAATCAAGGATTAAAGACACCTCTCAAATGAAGATATTACAATAATAAAGACTCAATGACAATACAACACTTGAAAAGAATAAAAAAGATAAAATCCCAAGTGTGTGTATGAAGAACAAAGAGAATATCAATGAAAAGATTGGATTTTTGTACAATCGACTTTATAAACTTGTTTCTTGTCTTCAACATGGAGCCATTGACTTGTATTTTTGTCTTTTAACAACATTGGGGATGTTTGGGGATGTTGGGAGTGAATTAGATTCGTTGCAGCATTAATTTTCATATCACTTGTATCGGTATAAGTGGACTTGTGCTGGTAGAAGTCTTCAAAAATGTGACCATTGGAGCCTAATATACTAGTAGAAGATCACTTGTATCGATAGAAGTCAGAGGATTTCAAGGGTTTAAACTTGTATCGACGAAGGTGCAGGGGAACCCAAAAATGCTCACTGACTTACTTGTATTAGTAGAAGACCCCCAAGTATCGGTAGAAGTCTAGAGGAATTCTTCGGGTACTCTCTGAATTAATTCTATCGATACAAGTATCCACTTATATCGATAAAAATGTCTCAATAAGGTAAAATTGGTCTTGAATAGATATTTTTCAAATGTTTTTTACAATTTTGATTTCTATACACTTAACTAAATGAGAATTTGAAGTTTGACTTTATTATATCAAAATATTTGAAAGGCTAGAACTACCAAGAGGGTACGTAACTAGTGGAGGTACAACAAATGTCTTTTTATGGATAATTTTCTTACCTCGACTTCAACTAATTGGACCTTATTTTGAGGTTTTTTTATTTTGAATATATTATATAAAATCATATTTAAAGAAATAGTTCAAATTTTAAATTATTTAATAAAATAGATTAAATTAGTTGTAGCAAAAAAAAGCTGTTTTTTTTCTTTCTTATCATTTTCTATTTTTGTTAAATAATTATATTGTACCATCCAGTAAATACAATATAAGTTTAAGGAAATACGCCTTAAGTTCAAGTAAAACTCAAAGTCAAGCTTTATAAATTAATTTACTTAGCAAGAAACATGCAAATAACAAATTACAATCAATTTGACAAATATCGATTTATTGTTTGTTAGAAGACAAGATTAATATAAAATTAAAAACTACACTATATATGTCTATTGAATTTAATCATATGATATATTTCATAAATTAATTCAATAAATTTATTGGAATTATAAGAGAGAGGGGAAGAGATGCTTGAAGTGTTAAGATGAAAATGAAAGAGTATTGAAACCCTAAATATTTTTTATTGAAATTATAAAGGTTTGAATTAAAAGCTATCGAGGTTATTTTCGATTTAAACCCAATCCCTGAAACCATTTTTATTTAATTTAACCTTAAGCCTAGTTTAAGTTTTATAATTAAGTCCAAAGCCCGACTTTCAATTTATTCAATTTGATCTTAGTGGTTTGTTTAAAGTTTTTTACTTTATAACTTTTAATTTATTCAGTGGAGGTTTTCCATGAGGTTTTATTATTATTATTATTATTATTATTATTATTATTATTATTATTATTATTGTGAAAATAAAATAAAGAACACATAGATTTTACGTAGAAACCCTTTCGGGAAAAAAACCACGGGTAGAGGAGAAGAAAATTCACTATGTCAAATTCGAATGATTACAAGGGGAGTTTCAACTACATCTATTTATAAGTTGAAAAATCCTAATTCTAATCAAAGTCAAATACATTATGCTAATAAATGCTAAATATATTATACTCATAAATACTAAATCTTCTAGAAAGAAGATATATTTTGTTTAACTTGACTTGTAAGCAATCTCTTAGAATTTGGGTAACACAACTCTAACAATCTCCACCTTGACATGAATTCTCAACGAACAAGTTTTTCACCTCTTCCATAAAACCCCTTAAGGGTTTAACTTCAACAATGAACACGAACCAAGTCTAAGCAATGCTCAAACTTGGTTATAGGAAGTGACTTAGTCATCATATCTGTAGGATTTTCATGAGTACTAATTTTGCTCACAACAATATCACCACGAGCAACAATATCACAAACAAAATTATACCGAACATCAATGTGTTTTGTTCTCTCATGAAACATTTGGTCTTTTGTAAGGAAGATTGCACTCTGACTGTCACAAAATATTGTACTGATTTGAAGGTCTTCATTGAGTTTACTATTCAACCAAATAGCTTCTTTACAAGCCTCAATAATCGCGTTGTACTCAGCTTCAGTGGTAGACAAAGCAACTGTAGTTTGCAAAGTTGCTTTCCAACTGATTGCACAACCTTCGACTGTAAAGACATAACCTATGAGAGATCTTCTTCTATCAAGGTCTCCAGCAAAATCAGCATCAACTACCCAATGACTCTATCTCTAATTCTTCCAAACTGTAAGCAGACATCAGTAGTACCTCGTAAGTATTTTAAAATCCACTGAACTGCTTTCCAGTGTTCTTTACCAAGATTCGTTATGTATCTGCTAACTGCACTGACTGCATATGATAAATCTAGACGAGAACAAACCATAGCATACATGAGAGATCCCACTGTACTAGAGTATGGAACATGTGGCATGTACTCAATCTCATCATCTGATTGTGGAGACAAAGCCTATGAAAGTCTGAAGTGGGTTGCTAAAGGAATACTAACAGGCTTAGTACTCTGCATATTGAACCTGCAAAGAACTTTCTCAATGTACCCTTTCTGACTTAGGTACAATTTACTTGCTTTTCTATATCTGAGAATCTCCATACCAAGTATCTTCTTTGCTGATCCCAAATCTTTCATCTCAAATTCTTCACTGAGTTGGGCTTTGACCTTTCTTATCTCTCCTTTATCTTTTGCTGCTATCAACATGTCATCAACATAAAGAAGTAGATACACGAAAGAACCATCACTATTTTTCTTAAAGTAAACACAACTATCAAAACTACTTCTTTTGAAATCATGAGAAGTCATAAATGGATCAAACCTCTTATACCATTGTCTTGGTGACTGTTTCAAACCGTAAGGGACTTTTTCAGCAACCAAACATTGTCCTCTTTTTCTGAGACTGTAAAACCCTCTGGTTGTTGCATGTAAATGTCCTCCTCAAGTTCTCCATGCAAAAATGCAGTTTTTACATCTAATTGTTCAAGCTTCAAATCATGCATGACCACAATACCAAGCAAAGCTCGAATTGAACTGTACTTCACAACTAGGGAGAACATATCTGTGAAGTCCCCTCCTGGAATTTGACTGTAACCCTTTGCAATAAGCCTTGCTTTATATTTGGGTTCTTCAACTCTTAGAGTCCCTTCTTTCTTTTTGAACACCCATTTACAACGAACAACTTTTTTACCTTTAGGAAGTTTCACAAGATATCATGTTTTGTTTTTGTGGAGTGATTCCATTTCCTCTTGCATAGCAAACATCCACTTTTCTGAGTCTTCACAGCTAATAGCCTTAGAATAATTAGATGGCTCTCGATTTACATCTATATCTTTAGCCACATTTAAAGCATAAGCAACTAGATCAGCCTACGCATACTTCTTTGGAGGTTTAATTTCTCTTCTAGTTCTGTTTTTGGCAATAGAGTATTGTGGTGAAGAAGCAACTCTATTCTCAATTTTTGTACTAGCTTGAGGAGTCAACTCTGTATTAATCTGATGCTCCACCTGCTTTTGATTTTCTTTATTGGAAGAGTCTTTAAAAGATAAGTTTGGTAGCATAGCAGTTTCATCAAAATCGACATCTCTTCTAATCACAACGTTTCTATTTTTAGGACACCATAATTTATACCCATTTACACCGGCTTTATAACCAAGAAGAACACATTTAATGGATCTCAGTTCCAATTTTCCATTATCAACATGAGGACTCCCAAAGATCTTTAAGTCAGAATAATTAGCAGATTACCAGACCATACCTCTTGTGGAGTCTTTTTCTCAATGGCAACAGATGGAGATTGGTTGATCAAAAAACATGCAGTAGAGGCTCTTTCTGCCCAAAACGACTTTGGTAAGTTGGCATTTAACAACATAAATCGAACCTTCTCTATGATCATTCTGTTCATTCGTTCTGCAACACCGTTGTGCTGTGGAGTATGACGAACTGTCAAGTATCTCACGATCCCTTCTGACTTGCACAGTCTATTAAACTCATCAGAACAGAACTCTAAGCCATTGTCTGTGCAGAAGTATTTTATTTGTTTTCTCGTCTGTTTTTCAATCATAATGTTTCAAGACTTAAATACGGAAAACACATTGCTTTTCTGCTTCAGGAAGAATACTCAAACTTTTCAAGAAAATCATCAATAAAAGTTAGCATATAATTAGCTCCACCTCTTGAATGTACTCTGAATGACCCCCACAGATCAGAATGAAGATACTCTAATATTCCCTTCGTGTTATGGATTCCTCTGGTGAATCGAACTTTCTTTTGCTTGCTAAAAACACAGTGTTCACAGAACTTCATTTTGCAAATTCCTTGCCCATCAAGAAGTCCTCTTTTACTCAATTCTGTCATGCCATTCTCACTCATATGCCCTTGGCACATATGCCAAAGTTTAGTAATATCATCATCTGACAAGGAAGAGTAAGTGACAGCTACATCACCAGTAACAGTAGAACCCTATAAAACATATAACTTGGTAGTATTTCTCTGCCCTTTCATCACAACAAGGGAACTTTTAGAAATCCTTAAAACTCCACTTTTAGTTATGTATTTGTACCCTTTTGAATCAAAAGTACTCAACGAAATTAAATTTCTCTTCAATTCTGGAACATGTCCTATGTTAGTAAGTGTTCTGACAACTCCATCAAACATCTTAACTTTAATTGTTCCAACACCTGCGATTTTATATGAAGCATTATTTCGCATCAAAACAACACCTTCAGGCACTGTTTCATAAGTTGTAAACCAATCCCTCATGTGGAAGGTGCAGCCTGAATCAAGTATCCACTCCTCACTCACTTTAAAATTGTTGACAGAAGTGACTAGAAGTTCACCATCGCTGTAGTCTTCTACAACATTAGCTTCATTAGAATTTTCTGGTTGTTTTCCCTTTTGATTCGCAGCCTCCCTTTTAATCTTGTTTTGTAGCTTATAGCACTCAGATTTAATGTGTCATTTCTTCTTGCAGAAGTTACAAGTTTTACCTCTGTTTAAAGACTTCGATCTACCCTTAGATTTACAGCGAGGTTCCTGTGTTCTTCCACGATCATCATCAGCATTCCGATCTTGTCTCCCACGAACAATGAGACCCTCTCCCTGAGAGTCGGGTTTAACCACAATATGCTTCATCTTATCATACGAGGTCAAAGAATCATAAACCTCATCAACTGCGAGAGACTCACGGCTATATAAAATCGTGTCTCTAAAGGTTGAATAAAATGGAGGCAACGAACAAAGTAGAATCAACCCTAGATCTTCCTTATCATATTGAACCTCCATAGCCTCCAAGTTTGAGAGAATTTCTTTAAACACTGTTAAGTGTTCGTGTCAAACGCACCTTCCTCCAAATGATGAGCACAAAGACGCTGCTTCATATGCAACTTGCTTGTTAGAGTTTTCGACATACATATTTGTTCTAGCCTCTTCCATAATGTAACGGTGGTCTTCTCCTTCATCACATCCTGCAAAATTTCGTTGGAAAAATGCAGATGTAATTGTGTTAACGCCTTTCGATCCTTACGCTTCTTCTCTTCATCTGTTAATGTCGAAGGCATCTTATCTATCCCTAGCAGGGCATCCTCCAAATCTATCTGCACAAGAATTGCTTGCATCTTAATATGCCACAAAGAAAATTCGGTTTTACGATCCAATAGCAAAATTTCATACTTCAAAGATGTCATTACCGTGATCTAGATGAACTACCCGGAAGCTCTGATACTAATTCGTGTAAATAAAATAAAATAAAATAAAAAATACACAGATTTTACGTGGAAACCCTTTTGGAAAAAAAACCACGGGTAGAAGAGAAGAAAATTCACTATATCAAATTCGAATGATTACAAGAGGAGTTTCAACTATATATATTTATAGGTTAAAAAACCTAATTCTAGTCAAAGTCAAATATTATGCTAATAAATGCTAAATATATTATACTCATAAATACTAAATCTTCTCGAAAGAAGATATATTTTGTTTAACTTGACTTGCAAACAATCTCTTAGAATTTGGGTCACACAACTCTAACAATTATTATTATTATTATTATTATTATTATTATTATTATTATTATTATTATTATTATTATTATTATTATACGTGTGATCTTGATGAACACATGTTCTTTGACCGTTAACTTCTTTTAGTTATTTATTTTATTTACATTGCTGAAATATTAGATATAAAGTTTGTAGAAAGTATTACAAATGTCTAAATGAGATATAACATTTATCAAGATTGTTTTTTCTTTTACAAAGGGTACGAGAGTGGTTCTCAAGATTGGATGGCAATGTCATATTTTCAAATATATATGAAATGAAATTTGTTTTCAATAAAATGATTTAATATAAAAAATGGTTATGTTTTAGGATAAATTATCTCACTAATCACTTTAAATAGTGATTTTTTTTATTTTGGTCGCTCCAAGATTTTTTTTTATTAATTTGGTCATTCTGAAAAGAAATTGGTCAAATTAGTTACTCCATCGCTAAATGTAATGGAAAGATTAATGGTGAAAGACTAATGGTGCATTTTCATGTACTATTTTGGGGTGATAACAAGAACAATCCTTATTTAAAGTGACTAATAGATAATTTACCTTAATTTTAGAGTGACTAATGTGAAAATGCACGGTCAACATTCTGTTACCATTTAACATGAAATAACTAATTTAATCAATTTTTTAAAAAAGTCAATTTAACAACAAAAAATTTGAAGTGATCGAAATAAAAATAACCCTCACTAAAATGACTAGCAGATAATTTATCCCACTTTTTATATTATGATCGTATTCAGTATATTATCAACAACAATAAAATCAAAGCAAGAGAAATCAAGCATGGAAAAGTTAAATGACATAAAAATAAAAGAATGGATGTTGATTCCCTTAGTGCATGTATTTTAAAATCAATGGGCATAGTCTAAAACATACCAATGGGTATATGTATTTAAAAAAATTTCACCCTGTTGATGTACCATCCTTTAATTGTTGGCATTTAAAATTGTAAGTAGAATTGTCCCTTATTGACATGTAGTCTCAAATTTTTTATCCTCAGTTTGGAAGTTTATTTTATAGTTTTAAAATATTAAAATATAAAAAAATACTTTTACGTTAACATCTATATATCTTCATTTAAAATTATTTTTATATAAAGATCGTCTTTCTCTTATCTCTATCATTTCTATATTATGTATTTAAATGAATTATAATGTATGTGAAATTCACCAAAATAATATTTTTATATATAAAAGATTAAATATTTAAAATTGTTGTCTACTTTAATCAGGTTTGTGCATCTATGCAGGTTGTTATAAGTGAACAAAACTTGATTCGATTCGAAAAAATTAATTTTTTTTTTAGTTTTTAGTTAATTGAATTATGTTATTCAAATTATTCGATTAACCTCAAATAAATAATTCTAGTTTCAAGTTCGAATTGAGTTGAATTTTACAATTCGAATAATTCGAATAGCAGATTGATGTAAATACCCTTTTGATCATTGTCAAGTTTGAAAATGAGCAAATTAGTCTCTTTCTCTTAACAAAATTACAAAAAATTCAAAATAATTTTAAATTTCAAAATATTTATAAAATTTTAAAATTTTCAAAAAATATATAAAAAGTTAAAAAATTAAAAATTTTCTAGAATAATAATTTTTGGGACCTAAGTTAATTAATTATTCAAGCTTATCATACTAAAGTATTTTTTATTATTTTACTTTGAAAAAGTTATCAAATATATATGGTTTCAAATTTATGTGCTCTAACATGAAATTAGTTATCTTGTAACAAAATTTTAATTTAACATGTTCAATTTTTTAGTTTCACTTGATTCGACTCGACTTGTAAAAAATTCAAATCGAGTTAGGATAATAAAATAGGACTCATCAACTCTATTAACTCGCAATTTTTCCACTCAATTCGACTCGATTCAATAAATCGATATAAAGAATTTACAGCTTCAGCTTGACTTTACCGCAAAATTCAAAAGGGAGGATTTAAATATAATAAAAGTAAAAATAATTGAAATTAAAATAACAGTAAAAATAAGCAGAAACAAAAATTAATTAAATAAACTAATATAACGAATTTACAGTTTCAGGCTTGATTTTGCTCCAGTTTCAAACCGATTCTTGATAACGAATCTTCTAATTCAACCGATAAATTAGTTATAGTGGTTGAGAATGCCTCAAACCACCAACCTTTCCTTGTGTAAATTAATTATAGGAACACCCAATAACTAACCCTTATTGAACGAACAACCATGAAACACGTCCACAATTTAACTCTTCAATAGGCTTGTGAACTAGAAGGGCCCAACTCGATCCAACGGTTTCAACCGCGCGAGTCGTTTAGATCCGATTGCTATTTCCCTTGATAGAATCCAATTAACTTCTTACTTAGACGCGTCAATGTGTTATTTAATAGACTAAATACGATAGACAATCGACTCGGTACTTTCAATAGTAAGCCTATCAACGCCGAATCAATTAATTTTTTTGACTTGGTGTCAATATAATTTTACGAGATGACGGTGTCTATCTCAAATCAAAAAAATAACAAATACGTAATTAAAAGTTTTTAAATGCAAATTCAAATCTCAGGGCTCTATACCAGATTATTTACTGGCCTAAAGCTAGATGGAAACTCATTAAAGTAGACAGATTAATGTAGGTTTTTAATAAATGTTAAATAAAATAAAAAATAGAAGGAAAGGAAAAGTGGGAGGTGTGATGGCGCAAAAGAGAAAAGAAACTGAGAATTGAAGCAGGGAAAGAAAAATCAAATGAATTGAAATCAAAGCAAAGCCAAAAATCACCAGTGGCGTGCGCTTTCCTATTCTTGTTCCAACTCTTATTCCTATTCCTGCCCAAAATTAAAAATAAAACTTAACTCTACTCCACTTTTTAATCTAATCTCATTAGTATTAGGAAATTAAAATATTATCCTAATTAAGAAATTTAAAAGTAACATTTTTAGAAATAAATCTTCAAAATAAACTTCTACAGGTCAGCCTAATTTTCAACTTTTTTTTTTTTTATTTTTCGACTTTACTTGTGGGCCTAATCAAAACTCAAATAATAAATTCAAAATTAGTATCATCTCATCCAAGAATTAATCAAAATTAAGTACATTAAATATGTAAATTGGGTTGATTATCACATTAAAAGTCACAAACTCCAAATTATTATAACAACAACAATATCAAAACGTTAATGTTTTTGTAATTCGATTAGTGGTTAAACTGGTTCAACTACCGATTTTCGATCTAACTAGTTCGACTGCTCTGATTGATTAGTTTAGTTTAATTAATTAAATTCAAAAAATTAAAAAAAATAAAAATTTATTAAAAATAATTTATTCAACTAATTTGTATTATTTCACAAATCAACCGGTTCAACCTCTTTTTCTAAATCGATAACTGTTGGAAAAACTACTTTCATAGGAACTTTGAGACCTCAATAAGTAAAGGTGCAGAGTTGAATCATAAAATTATGGTTTCATATTCTACTCCATGAGACCTTTACAACGGTATATCATATGCTCAAAATGGTTGAGTGATGAATGAGAAATTTATGCTCAAAGTAAGCTACTTGGAAATATTGTTGAGGAAAAGTAAAGGCTTAGAGCCCACATTGGTTAAATACCAAAGTGTGAGATGTGTTTATATATGTGAACCCTCTTAAAGGGTAATTGAATGACTAAGCTTGTAATTTTACCTCGCGTAGGAGTGTTGCAGGTCCAAACTCGACGAGGTTTGGGCGCACCCGCACAACATGAGCGATGCAAAATATCCAGACCGATCGGTCCCAACACGAATTTATTTTCCTCAGCAAACAGAATCTACTTATAAGGATACTTATCTTATTGATTTTATTTCAATAAATTTAATGGTAGATTTTGTGGATATCTTTTCCAAAATTCCAACATTCTCTATGTCTATAATAGGCCATAATTTCTTAAGGGTTTTACACACACAAAAACAAAATACTCTTTGATATTTTTCTCTTACCGAAACTCTATTGCTATCAAAACTCCTCCTTTCCTCTTCGTCTTTTCAAACATTCCGGTGATGGAAAAAGGCTTTGTTCGTTCATTGATCGTTGTAGAGGTGCTGCTATTTTGATCATTGTTGTTGTTATATCCTATGAGACATTTGACCAACGTTACTCTAAGTATCGTAAGAGCGGTCGAATCTGTCTTAAGGAAACTGTGTTTCATAGGCCTCAACGTTTCATAAAATCCCTATTCTTTCTTCTTTATTTCAACTTTGTATTACGGTTTTATTTGATTTTTGTATTTGATAAATTAATTGCAAATCATTCTATTTATATTTTACTTTATCTGTGTTTATTTATATTTAATTTATTTTATTCGCTAACGTGTTTTGTCTAACAATCCTAAGATAGATCCGATTATTTTTTCAATTTTCTAATCCGAGACAAATGAGACACCAAGGCGAAGAAAAAAAATATTTTTAGAAAATCAATTTTCTTTTAAAAATTAAATAAATCTGTTTTAGGATTTTTCCTGCCATTCAACACATTTCTTTTTCCTCTATTTTTGTTTTATTTCCAAGTGAATATTAAAACTCAAAAAATCTGTTTCAGGATTTTTCCCGCCGTTTAACAGATTTTATTCGATTTTTTTTCCAAAATTAAAAGTAAATAAAATTCGTTTCGGGATTTATTCCCGTCATTCAACGAATTTTATTCTATTATTTTGATTTTATTTCCAAACGGGAAATTAAAGGTAAATAAAATTCGTTTCGGGATTTATTCCCGCTGTTCAATAGATTTTATTATATTATTTTGTTTCTATTTTCAAACGGGAAATTAAAGATAAATAAAATCCGTTTTGGGATTGATTCCTGCCGTTTAACGGCTTTATTAAATTTTGATTTTGTTGTCAAAAATGAGAAATTAAATAAAATAAAATCTATTTCTGGATTTATTCCCACCGTTTAATAAAGATTTATTTGATTTGATTTTTTTTCCAAAAACGATAAATTAAATTAAATTAAATCTATTTTGAGATTTATTCCCGTCGTTTAACAAAATTTTATTTGATTTTATTTTATTTCCAAATTAGAATAGAATTAAATAAAATATGTTTCGGGATTTATTCTTATCGTTTAACAAGATTTTATTTTATTTTATTTTATTTCCTAATATGAATTGAATTAAATAAAATCTATTTCGGGATTTATTTCTGTTGTTGTAACACCCCAAATAATTTAATTCTGCTTCTGTGAATATCTAACACAAGTGCGTATCTACTTTAGTGGTTAAATATTTTGGGAGTGTGTGAGAGGTCTTGGGTTTATGTCCCAGTTTTGAAAATTTTGTTAATTTTTGGATCTAAGCCTTATCCTTATTTAGTGGGCTTATATCAATCGCCTGTAAATTCATATCAAAATGAGCTTGCTGGTTTGAGTGGTAAGGGGGTGGTGTATTAGATGTCTTATGTTTGAATCTCTAGGCAAGCATGAATGTTAATTTTTTCACCAATTGACTAAGAATGTTGGATAGTGATAGAATTCTGTAGTGGTTGAGATTGAGGGGTTAGAGGGACAGATTTGAGGGATATAGGAGTTATCAAAATATTTTATTTTATTTTCTATTTTTTTCTTTTTCTTTTTCTTTTTCTTTTTTCAAAGTTTCCCTCATCTCTTCTAACGTTTATTTTTTTTACTATGTTTGGGAAAATTCTTTATTTCCTGGTTTCTGTGATTCTGTCAAAATTTCATCAATTTAATCTCGATTTTCCATTTTGTCGGTGTTCTTTGTGCGTTTCTGGTTAGTATGGTAAGTGTGGTAATTAGTTTGGGTTAAAGAATCGTTGAATAATTGGGTTCGTTTTGTGTTTAGGAGAAGATTAAGAGGTTGGGGCTTCCAATCGGTGCTGTAGAAGTACGAAAGCACCATTGTTCGTTCAAAGGTAAGGTTTTTTGGTGGTTTATAGGATTGCTTGTTTCAGAGTAATTCGGTTTGGTATAGGTTTAAGCAGCTAATACGGAGTTTTTCAATCAATTATAGGTTCTAGTGGTTTTGGGATTGCAATTTGCTGCAAAAACGTACAGGCATGTACTCGAAACACAGAAAAATGAGTTTCGGCAAAAGTCGAAAAACTATTCTGTCGACGCCACACGGGTGTGTGGTCACCCGTGTGGTTGGCCGTGTGCGATACACAGCCATGTGATCAATGTAGGCATAGCCGTGCACAAGATACGGCCGTGTGGTAGCGTGAGTGTGGCCGTGTGGGCCACACAGGCTAGGCCAAGTTGGGCGTGTGGGCCACAAGGGCATGTGGATTTTGGGCAGGGCCGTATAGGCCATATGGGCAAGGCTAATCTGGGCGTGTGGAGCCACAAGAGCAAACCCCACGGGCATGGAGGCCCATTTTTTTGAAATTCTCCTTAGGATCGCACGGGCCGCTCCAATCGACTGTGGGCCTAATGTAGGGTCGATAAGGGCTAATTAAATCCTAATTTGTATGCTATGATATCCTAATAGACTGATTTGAGTAAACTATACTGTTATACATATATACAATATCTATAAATATGCACGTTGAGCATGTTAAATCTGTTATATCTGTATCTAATTTCTGTATCTGTTATTAGGGTGGGATTTGTATATGAGGAGGAAGTATTTTGTGCAGCGTTAATCGCCTATATTATGGTAGCTTGACTGCATATACTCTGATATGTGTCTTAATGGCACAATGTGGTGTGTAGGGATAGGTGGGTGTTTTGAACCCAACATGGTGTGATGGGATGGTCGGAGATGGTCTGTAGAGGATGGGGGTAGGATTTACACATATTTGATTCTGTAAACTGAATCTAAATCTGGATCTAAATCCTAATCTGAAACTTTATCTGTTTCCGACTGTGTATATAATTCTGTATGTTTGTATGCTTAATTCTGATGGGTTACATACTGAGTTATCGTAAACTCACATCTGTTGTTTGTTTTGTCCGGTAATTTATAGATTTGGCGTGGCAGAGACTCAACGGTGACCACTCAACCGTAAATTGTTTAAACTTAGCACTTTATGGTTTTATTTATGTTTTTGGTATTTATTTTCAGAGTATGTAACTTTTTGGGACTCTTTGGACTTTTTGGTTTTAAACAGTTGATATTGGTTTGCCGATTTTCTGCATGCTTGGTTAAATTGTTTTATGTAAATGATGATTTTTATGCAAAAAGAGGTTTTCCTAAAAATACGATTCAGATTTCTAAATATACCGGTTTTGTTAGACTTCCACTGTAAAATATGTTTCGGCAAATAAACTAATTAATTAACGTTTTCAAAATGGATATAAAGTACATGAGTTAAGTAACTGAAATGATTTTACGCAATTAAAGTCATTCTCTGTGACTTCTCCGGTTCGGCCATAACGTCTAGGCTAGGTTTGGGGTGTTACAGCCGTTTAACAAGATTTTATTTTATTTTATTTTGTTTCCTAATTTGAATTAAATTAAATAAAATCTGTTTTGAGATTTATTCCCACCATTTAAAAAGATTTTATTTGATTTTATTTTGTTTTCTAATTTGAATTGAATTAAATAAAATATTTTTTGAGATTTATTCCTACCGTTTAACAAGATTTTATTCGATATTGGTTTGTTTCCAAATAAAGAAGTAATCAAATAATTCTGTTTCAGGATTTATTCCCGTCATTTAACAGATTTTAATTTGATTTAATGATATAATTTTGTTCTAGGATTTAATCCTCCCATTTAACAAATTGTTTCTGATTTCGTTTCAGAATTTTTATTATTCCGTTTAACAAATCAAAGGGAAATTTTTCTGTTTATGGTGGCCTTAATTGTGGCTTTAAAGTGAATTAAACAAAATTTATCAACGGTAAATTAAAAAGACAATATAAGAATGCATGTCTAGGATTGGTTATTTGAAAGACTTGGTATTTAAGCGTGCCAAGAGTACCACATCTCTTTTAGGGTTAGCTACCTAGTGCATTGTTTTATTGTATTTTTTATTAGACCGTATAAACTTTTGTTTCGGGTTTTATTAGATTCCTGTCGTCTAACAAAAGTTGATAAGTTTTCTAATTCTGGTTTTGTTTCTTAACAAAAAAAAATGGAGACTCCCACCAATTCAATCAATTTGCAATATGAAGCTTTGGTTTAAAAGCAATCTTCGATCCAAAACTCAGTATTGCCAATGGCGACTGTTGTAAGCCACAATGAGAAACCTACAAAATTCTCGGGATAGAATTTCAAGACTTGGCAACATAAAATGTTGTTTTATTTGATCATGTTGAACTTGACCAAATTTTTGAAAGATGACCCTCCTACTGTTAAAGAGGGCAAGGTAGATGAAGTTACTACTTTCACTACTGTTGAAGCTTGGAAACATTCAGATTTCCTATGCCGAAACTACATCTTGAGTGGATTGTCGGATGCATTATACGAAGTGTATAGTGTTAATAAAATATCAAAGGAATTATGGACATCGTTGGACCATAAATACAAAGTCGAAGGTGCAGGAACTAAAAAGTTCTTAATTGTTAAATTCTTGAATTTTGTAATGGTTGATTCTAAATTAGTTGTGAATCAAGTGCAGGAACTTCAACTGATCATTCACGGAATTCTTGTTGAAAGGATGATAATAAGTGAATCATTCCAAGTGGCAGCCATTATTGATAAGTTGCCTCCTACTTATAATGACTTCAAGAATTACCTAAAGCATAAAAGAAAGGAAATGTCAGTGGAATACCTAATTGTCAGACTTCGGATTGAAGAAGACAATAGAGGTATGGAAAATAGGCTTAATAAAGTAGCAAATGACAATGTTGCTAAGGCAAACATCGTAGAAGTCAAGAAAGACTTCAAGAAGGGAAATGTAACACCCCAAACCCAGCCTAAACGTTATGGCCAAATCAGTGATGCCACATAGGAGTGGATTTCCAAAACACTAATTGATGAAAAATACATTCTTTATAAAAACTTCTTTAGGTTCTTAACAAATGGTTAGGAGGCTTAGTTTATCGAGAAGGCTCGAGTTGTTTAAGTAAAATATTAATTATACCAGTTTATTATTAAACTTTAAAACCATGTTTGTTACGGAAGCTTTTAAAACGTGTTGCATAAGCGTGACGTTTTCAGAAAAACATTTGTTTGTATTTTCTTAAAAACCGAGTCCTATTACTAATAGGTAAGATAAAATAAATAAATTCCCAAATGACAATAAACTTTAAAAGGCCTTATTACAAAATGAAAACCCAAAAATTTAAATCTTAATTATAATCTATAATAAAATACTACGTTGAGTGGCCACCCTTGAGTCCTCCGTCGCCTCGATCTATCTAAGCCTAAGGATTTCTTGCACAGATAACAAATGGGTAAATTTATGAAAACTCAGTATGTGAAATCCCAAAATAGCAGACAATCAGAGTAAAATCTGGGCCTAAGCCATTTCAGTTTCAGTTAAGAGCCTTAGCCCCTTTTCAATAACAGTAGCAGTTTAGGCCTTAGCCCATTTCAGTGATAAAAGCAGTTTCGGCCTTAGCCCATATCAGTACAGTATGCAGACAAAGAATCCTACCTAGTCCATCCGCTACACACCAACTCCGTACCAGCCCCACACACCATGTGGGGATAAAATCAACCCACCCAACCCTACACACCAAAACGTACCGTATTTAGTACTAAGCAGTATTTGCAGCGAAGCTGCTAGTACTAAGCTTATAGCATTTCAGTACACTTCCTCCAAAACATACATCCCACCCCATGTAATGCAACAAATATACGTGTATACAGAAATATCATGCTTAGAAACAGTCATACATAATACAAGGGTATTCCAATCAATTTACCTCACAGGGTATAATGGTCATTTTATCAATATAGAGTCTAAGTATACTTACCAACCCAACAGTAGGTCCGCAGTCGTCTCAGGCGACCCATGCAACCTTAGCAGTCAATCAGAGATAATGGGCCTGTAACCCATATTGCGCCCCATATGGACCCACATGCTCGTACGAACCAAAAAACCCAAAAATGGCCTTAGCCATGTGGTCTACACAGCCTCGCCCAATATTTATTACACTTTCATGCAATTCTCTAGAATGGGCCCAAAATGGCCCAATATCGTTTTGGTCCATGAAAGAGCTCATGTCCATCTCATCGACCACACAGCCTTGTTTCGTTACACGGCCTGCCACACGAGCGGCCATACACCCGTGTGGTGTCAATATCCTCCTTTTTCGACTTTTCGGCTTTTGCTATCACACATCTATTGGTAATGTTCACACACCTGTTGTGAAACGTGCGCTCAGCCTAAGAGTGTCCCCCCCCCCCAAAACCTACATTAAAACAGGATATTTTGTTAGTCGCTTGATATAAGAGTTATTCACCCTTTTCGATCCTCAACTTAAAATAACGTCTAAACTTGTATTGATTACGAGAGTGCGGTTAGCCTTGTTGAACCGATGACTAAGGCTACTTTACTTTCTTAATTGAAAAGCTACATGGACAGTGAAACCTATTATCAATGATCACACAAACACATGATTTGCAATATTATGATGGCTTAAAGAGAACACAAAACCCATAATAGGGGAAATAGGATAATCGACCAACACTCTTCCAACCAAACCATGCACCAGTTGACCACAACAATAACACCTAGAGTTACCTTGATCGAGTAATGAGGGCGAAGTTCCGACTGCCTCAAGATCCACTAATAACTCCTTCTCTTTTTGAGGAAAACTAGAAACAGAAAAGATCTTCACACCTGAGACAAGGAAGATAAGGATTTGGCACGAAAAGGAAAGAGTATTCGGCTTTAAGCAATACCATGCCACTTACCGATTTGTCAGATCACCAAAACCAAACTGCGTCGTAAAGGTTGGAGTAATCGGCCTGTCTATCAAAAAGGTAGATATCGCAACAAGAATAGCTTGAGGGAAGAGAAATAAAGAAGAGCAATGAGTATACAGTCACTATAGAAGATAAACTCAGATGACTACGAGAACAAAAGAAAGGGAACTGATAAATTCGGCCAATGAGAAATAATTGAGAAAAGCGAAGACAAAAAGAGAGAAAAGAGCAATTGGCCCAAAACCGAAATAGAAACAGTAGAGAATCGGCTTAGCCAACAAAGTAGCAAGGGAAGAAGGAGGAATTGAAACACACCCGAACCAAAAATGCACTAGAGAACAACAGCAAGAAGAGACTTTAGAAAAAAAGAGTGAGAGGACTCCAAATTTTTCCAAACCACAAAAGAAGTGACCAATTACCACTCATAGCCGAAATCTTGAGTGGTCAAAGTCCCATTAGGCCACAACTCCTGCCACTTCCAAATTCCACAAAATCCTCCTCAAATCTCTCCTTAATCCCCTCCTACAATCCCTCCATGACCGATTCAAATTCTCTTCCATACATCAGTGTTTCGGTCACACACTACTACCTCCCAAGGTAAACAATAAAAAATAATCTCCCTATACCCAAATAGGGATTCGAACCTCAGACCACTAGCATATATAACACACCACTTACCACTAGATCAATAGGCTTTTTGTTTCATACTTTAACCACATTTACTTTAAGAAGCTTACTGTCTCTAGCTAGGGTTTATTCAAGTAGAAGCAAATTTTGCTAAAGCCAAGGCTTGAACCCAAAACTTGCCAGACACTCCCAGAGTACTACACCACTAAGGCAGACATGCATCCATATCACACACACACAAAAACAATTTTAACAGGGGTTTTCGAGAATTGGGGCGTTACAATTGTACCCTCCTTAAAGAAAATTTTAGCCTCAAAATTTACCTGGTCAGAATAGGTGAGGGTACTATTGTCGCATCGTCTCCTTGGGTTCCTAGGTAGCCTCCTCTGAACTGTGGTTCCACCAAAGAACTTTTACTAAAGAGATTGATTTTCTCCTCAAAACTTTCACTTCTCGATCTAAAATCTGAACTGGTTCCTCTTCGAAAGTCAGAACTGGTCTGACTTCAATCTCCTCCACCGGTACAACATGCGAAGGATCAGAGCGGTAGCGTCTCAGCATAGAGATGTGGAATACATTGTGAATACGTTCTAACTCTGGAGGTAGATCCAACTGGTAGGCAACTGGTCCTACTCGTCTCAATATGCGGTAAGGCCCAATAAACCTTGGGCTCAACTTGCCTTTACATGAAAATCTCAATACCTTCTTCCATGGCGAAACCTTCAGAAAGAAAAATCTCCCACAGAATACTCAATTTCCTTACGCTTCAGATCTACATATGACTTCTTTCTGTCTGATGCTGCCTTCAGTCTATCTCGAATTAATCTAACTTTATCCTCGGTATCAGATACTAGTTCAAGACCCGAAACACACAGCTCACCCAACTCAGTCTAACACGAAGGAGTACAACACCTACGACCATATAATGCTTCGTAAGGTGCCATTTGTATACTAGACTGGTAGCTGTTATTATACGTAAATTCTGCCAACAGCAAGTAATCCTCCCAACTGCCTCAGAAGTTAATCATGCAACTCCTTAACATATCCTCCAGTATCTGAATCACCCTCTCTGACTGTCCATCTGTCTGAGGATGGAACATAGTATTAAAGTCCAGTCGTGTACCTAGAGCTTCATGTAACTTCTTCCACAACCGAGAAGTGAAGCGAGGATTTCTATCAGATATTATGGAAATCGGTACCCCATTCAGTCTCACTATCTCTGATACATACAACTTATCCAGTTTCTGTAACAAATAATATGTGTGAACCAGTATAAAATTGGCAGTTTTAGTCAATCGATCCACTATAACCCATATTGAATCTTTCTTAAAAGGCGTTAAGGGTAGCCCACTCACAAAATCTATAGTTACTCTTTCCCACTTCCACATCGAAATCTTAACCGGCTAAAGTAACCCAGAAAGCAACTGATGTTCTGCTTTAACCAGTTGGCATGTCAAATATTTCCCCACAAATTCGGTAATCTCACGCTTAAGACCTGGCCACCAATATATCTCACGGAGATCTTTGTACATCTTATTTCCACCTAGGTGCATAGCATAGGGGCTACTATGCGTATCTTGCAGTATAGACTGCCCCAAATCAATATCCTTAGGTACACAAATTCTGCCTCAAAAGCAAAGTACCCCTTCATTGTTCAGCCCAAAATCCACAGTATTACCATTTTTTATCTGAAGGAACCGAAGACCCAATGACTCATCTTCCAACTGTTTATTCTTAATCTGCTCAATCCACATTGGTTTGATTTGGAGCTCGACTAATAAGCTACCATCATCAAATAAGCTAAGACGAGCAAACATTGCTCTCAGATCATTCATAGCCCTACGGCTCAATACATCTGCCACCACATTGGCCTTACCAGGGTGATATTCAATTGAACAGTCATAATCTTTCAGCAGCTCAATCTATCTACGCTGTCGAAGATTCAACTCCTTCTGAGTGAAGAGATACTTGAGGCTCTTGTGATCTATATAAATGATATACTTCTCACTGTATAAGCAATGCCTCTAAATTTTCAATGCGAATATCACTGCGGCCAACTCCAAGTTATGCGTTGGGTAATTTATCTCATGAGTCTTAAGCTGACAAGATGCATAAACTACCACCTTACCCTCTTACATCAACACCACAACCTAAACCAATGTGTGATGCATCGCTATAAACAGTAAATTCTTTCCCAGACTCTAGTTGAATCAAGACAGAAGCCTCCATCAAAACTTCCTTGAGCTTTTTAAAGCTCTCTTGCTGCTCATCAGTCTAGATAAATGGCGCATCCTTACACAACAGTTTAGTTAAGGGCATGGCAATTAGTGAAAACCCCTCTACAACTCTTCGATAATACCCAGCTAGTCCCAAAAAACTATGAATTTTCGATATAGTCCTAGGTTACTTCTAATCCAACACAACCTCAATTTTTCGAGGATCAACCCTAATCCTCTCAATAGATACCACATGACCAATAACGTAACAAGAATTCACACTTGCTGAACTTGGCATACAGTTGTTTCTCCCTCGATATTTGCAGAACTACTCGGAGATGTTCATCATGTTCGACATCAATCCTTGAATACACCAATATGTCATCGATAAATACTACAACAAACTGATCCAGATAGGGTTGAAACACTTTGTTCATTAGATCCATAAAAGCTATCGGTGCATTCGTCAATCCAAAAGGCATTACTAAGAACTCGTAATGACTATAACGAGTCCTAAACGCCATCTTGTACACATTGGCTTCTTTAACTCTCAGCTGGTGATACCTCAACTGAAGATCTATTTTAAAAAAAATCATCGCTCCTTACAGTTGGTCGAACAGATAATCAATTCTTGGTAGAGGGTATCTATTCTTAATGGTCAACTTATTCAGTTGTCTGTAGTCGATGCACATACGCATAGATCTATCTTTCTTTTTCACAAACAAGACTGGTGCTCCCCACAGAGACACACTGGTTGAATAAACCCACGATCCAGTAGCTCTTGTATTTATGCCTTAAGCTATACAAGCTCTTTCGGTGCCATTCTATAAGGGGCGATGGACACTAGAGCTGTACCAGGAAGGAGCTCAATCCCAAACTCCACTTTACACTCTGGAGGTAACCTCGGTAGCTCTTCAAGAAAGACGTCCAAAAAATCTTTAACAGTCCTGATATCCTTCACCGAAGAGTTTTCAACATCTGAACCACTGAATTGGCTAAGAACGCCTCACAACCCTTGCGAACTAACTTCTCGGTCCTTAGTGCAGTAATTACATTACTCAAGTAGTTCTGTCATTCCCTAATTACCACTATCTCCTTATTGGCTTCAGTTCTCAGTATAACTCGTTTAACGGCACAATCTAGGCTTACCCGATGTTTAACTAGCTAATTCATGCCCAGTATTAAGTCGAATTTCCCGAAAGGTAGCTCCATAAGATCGACCGAAAAGATAACTCCTTGTATTTCCAAGGGAACGTCTTTTAACAACTTATTTACCCAAACAGACTATCACAGTGGACTTGGAACAGTAATTCCACTCGCAGTATTCTCAACCGGATTCCCTAATTTCTCAGTAACAGTACAAGCAACATAGGAATGAGTAGATCCTACATCTATTAATATAGTATAAGGTACATTATGGATAAAGAACATACCCGTTATAACATCTGAAGCATTACTGTCCTCACGGTGACTTACAGAATAAACTAGTGCAGGCTACCTAGCCTCAGTATGACCAGCACCTTTGCTCGGTGCCCTGTAACCACGTCCCATACCATTACCACCCCTGGCCTGACCACGGCCTCTTGGTAGCTACTTAACACCTCTAGGCGACTGACCAATACCCATACTAGTAGCTTGCATCTAATCGGGCCTCCATAGACAATCCTTAACCCGGTGCTCCAAAGATCCTCATCTCAGACATGCACCCAACTTTCTCCAACACTCGCCCTAATGGTGTTTTCTATAATCAGTACAAAATTGTGGTCCAGCAATAGCAGTGGCAGGGGCCCTAACTCTGATTGGCCCATCAGTTCTGGGCTTTTTCCTAAACCTCTGAAAAAAATTTGAGGGCTCAGCATCCCTCTTACCTCTGCCTTTCTCTCTGTTCTGACGTTCAACACGCATCATATCCTCAGTAATTTTTGCCTTGTCAACCAGTGCTGCAAAATCTCGCTCCGTCTGAAGAGCTATCAAAACCCTTAAACCATCTCTGAGGTCATCCTCAAACTGAACACACTACTTGTATTCTATTACCACCATCCTACGTGCATAGTGGCTCAGTCGTAAAAATTCGGCCTCATACTCAGCCACTGTCCTATCGCCCTGAGTTAAATTTAAGAATTCCCTTCTACGGGCATCTACATAGCTGGCACCCATATGCTTAGCCTAAAAAGTAGTCTTGAAAAACTCTCAAGTCAAACGATCAGCTTGAGTGCCCTCTTTGACGGTAAGCCACCACTGGTAGACTTCATTTCTCAGTAGCGATACTGCACCTTTTAGCTTCTAATCAGGGATGCAGTCAAGGTCATCCATGATCCTTTCTGTGGCCTCGATCCAATATTCAGCCACATTTGGGGCAACTCTAGTAATACCCTTGAATATTTCTGCCCAATTAGACCTAAGTCATTCTGTAATCGACTCGCGGAATAGATTACCAGTACCAGGCCCAGCGACCCTCTCTAGAATTCTCAACATTACTTAAGACTGTGCGTCGTCCCCAGCTGCTCGATTTTGAGACCCTGTCTTAGCCATAAGTGAAGTTGGTGCCTCTCTAACTACCTCATTAAGCTGGTGTCCAGAAGACAAAGACCCAGCCTGAGCACCTCTACGGCCTCTTCCGCGGCCTCTACCACGAATACCCCTAGTGCTTATTACCTAATCACGCTTTTATCTGTATTAAAAGTTTTATGCCAGTCAGTTTATTGTTCCAGTGTTTATTAAAGATACTTTATGAACAATATTATTTCAGAGTTTGTTTTCGCAATTCGCAATTTAAAGTTTACTCTAACCACAAAATATCAATACAGTTTTACTACCCTAAGTAGTCTTAGTAATAACATTTCAGTATTCTTATTTCAGTATAAACAGTCAGAAGCCTTACAGGATCGGCGTGGAAACTTAGTGTACCACTCATTCAGTAACATATTTCCATGTTTTTGAAAACCCAAACCCATAGTTGAATTTTGTAACCTGGCTCTGATACCACTAAATGTAACACCCCAAACTCGGCCTAGACATTATGGCCAAATCTGTGATGCCACATAGGAGTGGATTTTCAAAACACTAATTGATGAAAAATCCGTTCTTTATAAAAACTTCTTTAGGTTCTTAACAAATGGTTAGGAGGCCTAATTTATCGAGAAGACTCGAGTTGTTTAAGTAAAATATTAATTATACCAGTTTATTATTAAACTTTAAAACCATGTTTATTATTGAAGCTTTTAAAATGTGTTGCGTAAGCGTGATGTTTTCAGAAAAATATTTGTTTGTATTTTCTTAAAAACCCGAGTCCTATTACTAACAGGTAAGATAAAATAAATAAATTCCCAAATTAAAATATACTTTAAAAGGCCTTATTACAAAAAAAAACCCAAAAATTTAAATCTTAATCATAATTTATAATAAAATACTATGTCGAGTGGCCACCCTGAGTCCTCCATCCCCTCGGTCCATCTAAGCCCGGGAATTTCCTACACAGATAACAGACAGGTGAGTTTATGAAAACTTAGTGTGTGAAATCCCAAAATAGTAGACAATCAGAGTAAAATCTAGGCCTAAGCCCTTTCAGTTTTAGTTAGGAGCCTTAGCCCCTTTTTAGTAACAGTAGCAGTCTGGGCCTTAGCCCATTTCAATGATAAAAGCAGTCTGGGCCTTAGCCCATATCACTACAGTATGCAGAGAAAGAATCCTATGCAGTCCATCCGCTATGCACCAACTCTGTACCAGCCCTACACGCCATGTGGGGATAAAATCAACCCACCTAGCCCTACACACCAAAACGTATCGTATTCGGTACTAAGTAGTATTTGCAGCAGAGCTTCCAATAATAGGCTTATAGCCTTTCAGTACACTTCCTTCAAAACATATATCCCACCCCAAGTAATGCAACATAATATACGTGTATGCAGAAATATCATGCTCAGAAACAGTCATACATAATATAGGGGTATTCCAATCAATTTACCTCACAGAGGTATAATGGTCATTTCATCAATATAGAGTCTAAGTATACTTACCAACCCAACAGTAGGTCCACAGTCGCTCAAACGACCCGTGTAACCTTAGCAGCCAATCAGAGATGCGAGCCTATGTGGGCCTACATGCTCGTATGGCCTAAAAATCCCAAAAATGACCTTAGCCATGTGGTCTACACAGTCTCGCCCAATATCATTTTTGTCCATGAAAGCGCTTATGGCCATCTCGTCAACCACACGGCCATGTTTCATTACATGGCTTACCACACGGGCGGCCATACGCCCGTATGGTGCCGACATTCCCCTTTTTCAGCTTTTCGGTTTTTGCTATCATACATCTATTGGTAATGTTCCCACGCCTGTTGCAAAACATGTGCTCAGCATAAGAGTTTCCCCCCCCAAAAAAAATCTTAATTCAAACAGGATATTTCGTTAGTAGCTTGATACAAGAGTTATTCACTATTTTCGATTATTAACTTAAAATAACGTCTAAACTTTCCTTGATTACGAGAGTGCGATGACTAAGGCTGCTTCACTCTACTAATTGAAAAGCTGCATGGATAGTAAAACCTATTAACAATGATCACACAAACACATGATTTGCAACATTATGATGGCTTAAAGAGAATACAAAACCCATGATAAGGGAAAGTAGGATAATCGGCCAACACTCTTCCAACCGAACCATGCACCAATTGACCACAACAATAACACCTAGAGTTACCTTGATCGAGTAATGAGGGCGAAGTTTCGACTGCTTCAAGATCTACTAAAAACTCCTTCCCTTTTCGAGGAAAACTAGAAACCGAAAAGATCTTCACACCTGAAACAAGGAAGATAAAGATTCAACGTGAAAGGGAAAGAGTATTCGGCCTTAAGCAATACCATGGCATTTACCGATTTGTTAGATCACCAAAACCAAACTGCGCCAGAAGGGTTGGAGTATTCGGCTTGTCTATCAAAAAGGTAGATATCGCAACAAGAATAGCTTGATGAAAGAGAAAGAAAGAGGAGCAAGAAGTATACTGTCACTATAGAAGATAAACTCAGATTACCACAAGAACAAAAGAAAGGGAGATGATAAATTCGGCCAAGGAGAAATGATTGAGAAAAGCGAAACCGAAAAGAGAGTAGAGAGCAATTGCTCCAAAATTGAAACAGAAACATTAAAGAATCGACTTAGTCAACAAAGTAGCAAAAGGAGAATGAGGAATTGAAACACACCCGAACCAAAAATGCACTAGAGAACAATAGTAATAAGAGACTTCAGAAACAAAGAATGAAAGGACTCCAAATTTTTCCAAACCGTAAAAGAAGTGACCAATTACCACTCATAGCTGAAATCCTGAGTAGTCAAAGTCCCATTCGGCCACAACTCCTTCTACTTCCAAATTCCACAAAATCCTCCTCAAATCTCTCATTAATCTCCTTCTACAATCCCTCCATGACCAATTCAAGTTCTCCTCTATACACCAGTGTTTCGGTCAAACACTACTACCTCCCAAGGTAAAAAGAAAAAAATAATCTCCCTATACACAAACAGGGATTCAAACCTCAAACCACTAGCATATAACACACCATTTACCACTAGATCAATAGGCTTTTTGTGTCATAATTTAACCACATTTACTTTAAGAAGCTTGATGTCTCTAGCCAGGGTTTATTCAAGTGGAAGAAAAATTTTGCTCAAGCCAAGGCTTGAACCCAAGACTTTCCAGACACTCCCAGAGCACTACACTACTAAGGCAGACATACATCTATATCACACACACAAAAAAAAAATTTAACAGGGGTTTTTCAGAATTGGGGCGTTACAGGAAAACAACCGTAGAATGGGTCTAAATTAGGACCAAAAGGTGGTGTTTTAAAAAAGTAAAAAAAATTCAAGGAAAATGCTTCAATTGTAATAAGATGAGGCACAAGTCATCCAACTATAGGATCCCAAAGAAAGTTAGAGCAAACGAGACTAATGTTGTGGAAGAAATTTCCAGGAAAGTGTCTGATATAGAATTATGTGTCTAATATATGCAAGAACTATGAATAAGAATGTTCTTTCAAAAAGGGGAAATGTTGGTGGGAAGGGGATATGTATTAAACTAAATGCTATCACTGTAAAAGCAAAACTATGAATAAGAATGTTGTTCTTTTTTCTGTTTATATGCTCAAGTCATTTAATTTATGGCATAGTAGGCTCGGACATGTTAATTATGATACTTTACGTACATAAATTAACTTAGAACACATTCCTTTGTTTCACAATAATTATAATTATAAATGTGAAATATGTGTTGAGACAAAACTAAAAAAGATCAAAAATCACTTGATCTAATACATAGCAATGCTTGCAAAGCTTGTTTAAACGAGAGGAAAGAAAAAAAATGTTTATTACCTTCATTGCTACGTATATTTGCTTAAGAGCTAAGACGAAGAGAAATTTATTCTCTATAAGTAAGAAGTTGAAAACCAACTTAATAAAAAGATTAAGTGATCGTGGTGGTGGATATGTTGAATCATTTGAATAATGTACACAACTTAATAACACCACCATACTTTCCTCAAATAGAGTAGTCTAGTAGAAAATCGGACTCTAAAGGAAAAATTAGCTTACTGCTAAAACCTCTGGGTTATCACATGAAATGTAGGGGGGAGCACTTTTATGAATTAATTACCTTTTATATAAGGTACCCCACAAGAAAAGGGAAAAGACACTATATGAGTTATGGAAAGGTAGAAAACTATCCTACAACCACTTGAAAGTGTGGGAGGTGTCTTGCTAGTGTAACATATAATGGTAAGTCAACACAATACCATTAAAAAAACTAATCTCAAACGGAGTTATCTCTATTGATTTTGAAAAATCAAAAGATAACATTTCAGATCCGCTAACTAAAGGCTTAAAACGAGATCATGTTGATAAAACACCGAAAGGAATTTGACTAAAGCCCATGAAAATAAAAAGCACTATGTGAAGGAAAACCCTACCTAGTTGACTAAAGATCCCAAGATCTAGGTTCAAAAGGACAACCTAATTGCATAAACCTTGTGAGATCACTATAGGGATACTTATCCCAAGTTCGTTCCTATGATGTAAACAGTGACTAAAAATAGGAGAGGTTAAGCACTGCTTTTAATGACTTCAGTGAGCCAAACAACATAAGTCACATATGTAAGAGTGAAATAGGACAGCTTCAAAGAAATTATTGGAGCATAGTTTTCTCAAACTCTTGCAGAACCAGGAGATGTTCACGGCTATATAAACATAACCATGAGAACTAAAACCTTGCCAGAGAGGTAGTTGTGTGAGGTATATCATCGTTTACACAAAAGGTAGAACAATTTAAAGACATCACGTTACTGCTCAGCTAGTAAAGTAAATATACTTTCGCAAGGGAAGGTTCAAGGTGGATACCTACCTATCCTATACAACTATCGATCGTAGATTCTATCACCACATCGAGTCAATGTTTTTGATAAAACTATCAATTTTCATTCATGTGGGGGATTGTTGGAAAATTTGCTTTTATGGGAACTTTGAGGAATATTCTCAATAGGTAAAGGTGGAGAGTTGAATCATAAAATTATGGTTTCATATTCTACTCCATGAGACCTTTACAACGATATATCATATGCTCAAAATGGTTGAGTGATGAATGAGAAATTGATGCTCAAAGTAAGCTACTTGAAAATATTGTTGAGGAAAAGTAAAGGCTTAGATCTCACATTGGTTAAATACTAAAGTGTGAGATGTGTTTTTATATGTGAACCCTCTTAAAGGGTAATTGAATAATTAAGCTTGTAATCTTGCCTCGCGCAGGGGTGGTGCAGGTCCAAACCTGACGGGGTTTAGGCGTACCCATACGACGTGAGCGATGCGAAATGTCTAGACTGGTCGGTTCCAACACGAATTTATTTTCCTCAGCAGACATAATCTGCTTACATAAGGATACTTATCTTATTGATTTGATTTCAATAAATTTGATTAAATGTTTTAATCAATTTAATTTAATGGCAAATTTTGTGGATATTTTTTTTTCCAAAATTTCAACATTCTCCATGCCTATAAAAGACAATAATTTCTGAAGGGTTTTACACACATAAAAAAAAATACTCTTTGATATTTTTCTCTTACCAAAACTCTGTTGCTTTCAAAACTCTTCCTTTTCCTCTTTGTATTTTCAAACATTCCGGTGATAAAAAAATGCTTTGTTCGTTCATTGATCGTTGTAGACTTGCTGCTACTTTGATTACTATTTTTGTTGTATCCTAGGGGACATTCGACCAACGTTACTCCAAGTACTGTAGGAGCGGCCAAATTTATCTTAAAGAAATAGTATTTCACAGGCCTCAACGTTTTGTAAAATTCCTATTTTTCTTCTTTATTTCAACTTTGTATTACGATTTTATTTGATTTTTGTATATAATAAATTAATTATAAATCATTCTATTTATATTTTATTTCATATAATTACTTATATTTAATTTATTTTATTTGTTAACGTATTTTATCTAACAATAACTAACCGATGCGATATCGAAACAAAGTCAACTGATTAAATCATATTCTTGAAACAATAACATAGCAAATGAAAGCAGCCAAACCTGAATAAAAAGATAACATGTTGTAAGCCGAAAAATTCTGGACTAACATGGTTATTACGTGTCCTAATTTTCAAAATATGAAAAAAGTAAAAGCAATTTTTATTGTTGAAAAATAAAGAAACGAAAATTATTCTAAACCCTTTTATTAAAATATGAAATTTGTTTTTGAAGAAAAATTGAAAGTACGTTTAAAAATAAAATAAAAATTAAATTTCTGGGTATTAAGCCAAAAAAATAAAGAGGTTTAGGACCTAAACCGTGGGCTAAAAGCAAAACAATGGGTTGGGTTGTCAATCTTGTCTCCCTCAAATATGTTTCCACAAATTTAAGATTCCTTTTTTCTTTTCTTTTCAATTTTGTTTCCATTTGCAGGTAAATATCCAAAAGTTTCAACCTAATCCCCCAACTTCAGTGGACCCCCCCTTAAACATGATTGTCAATTTATCATGATTCACAGAAAAATAGTGGTTTATCAATTTAATTTAATTTACTTGCTTTATTTAAATTATTTAATTCTAATTCAGTTCAGTAACATAATACAAACTTTAACGTGTTTCTTCTTTGCTTTATCATTTGGGTAATCTTGAAGATTATTAAATTATTAGTAAATTTATATTTTAGTTATTTAATTTTTAATAGTTATTAAATTATTTTAAAATTTTATTGAAGTCATTAAGATGTTAAACTTTTTTAAACCGGTAGTTAGTTCTAAATAACAATTCGCCAATCAATACAATGGATGAATACTTATCAATGAGTAGAAAAATTTACTTTAGATCCAAGTCAATTTGACGGTCAATATTAAAAATTAGAGAAGAAAGTTGTTTAGATTTTGGTTCAAAGATTCATAACGTTTAAAGTTGTTTAGGGAAAAAATGAATTGTAAAAAAGAAGAGGAAGAAGAGATCTCGATTAATACAAGTAATGCAAATAAAGAATGGCATACAATAGTAATTTTAACAGCCTAGTGACTTAATAAGAATTTTCGTATAATTTAATGACTATTTATAATTTTTACAGTTGAGTGACTAAAACATAAACTTACAAATAGTTTAGCACATTTGAGTATAGTTTACCCTTATCATTTTAGAATTTTTAATTTTAATTAATCAAATAAATTAATACTTAATAATGAAGAACTAAATTATATTAGTCAAATACAATTATATGCGATTAATACATTAAATATGTATCTTTTATTCTAGTTTTTTTTAAAACTGATACAAATAATATTGTTACTCATAACTTCTAAACCTTTAAATCAGAGAAAAATATGTTATTAAACATAAGCAAATTCATATTTTCTAGCATATTATAAAAGCAACGATACCAACCGAACTAAAGTTTAGTTAAAAAAAATTAAAATCGAAAGGATGGTTATTATTTTAAAATCCGTTAAAAAGAAAAAAGAAAAGCGTAATCCAAACATTTCGTTTACATGATAATCATCCATGTGAGTGAAACACATAAGCTTTTGTGCATAATAAAATGAATTAAAAGTGTCATTTTAGTTACATTTTACTTCACTCTAATTTAATGATTTTATATTATAATAAATAAAAACAATTCATAGTTAACACCGTAATCAAAGTCTTGATAATTAATGGCATCAAGATTCCTAAGTATCTCCTTTTTCTTAAGATATGAGTAGGAAGCCACTAAGCAAACTCAGATTACGACATGTAGACTAACCTCACCCAAATAGCTTTTCTCATAATTCACCTATATTTTAGGTATTTCATTTATTTATTTGTTAATTATGCTATTACATATAAATGTTTTAGTATCATAAGTTAAACCTATTAAATTAATCATGCTTAAATCTATCATCT
This sequence comes from Gossypium arboreum, assembly GCF_025698485.1. NCBI lineage: Eukaryota > Viridiplantae > Streptophyta > Magnoliopsida > Malvales > Malvaceae > Gossypium > Gossypium arboreum. Next base: position 54,924,706 of record NC_069078.1, on the reverse strand, counting down.
CATATTTATTACATTGTTTTTTTTTACTAAACATAATAATATATTTACTTATAGGTGTTTGGTATAATAGTACACAGGGTGAAGAGAGGGTAGAATTTGGTCCCTAAAATGAAAAATTTGCTTATATAATCCCTTTAATTTTTGAGAAATTATAAGTTAATATAATAATAAAATTATACTTTTACCTTCTAATTTTTTTTTTTATTTTTGGCCTCAAACAATTTCTTGACTTTGCCCTTGCACATCACATACACTCTCAAAAATAAAAAATATAAGTTCAAACTTTAAAAACGATATTATTAAAAGGGATAATCGCGAATATTAAACATAAACTATAAAACAAACATGAAAGGGACATAATAATATATTTCATATATTAATATTATATTAAAATGATTATGATTAAAATAAAAGATGTTGCAAGGAAAAACATTTTGATTCTTGGGTCCCTGCCAAACAAGGATTTTTGATGAATTAATTTAGGTTCAAGTTGGCATCAGAACACAGGAAAATATAGCTTTCATCCACAGTTTTGGTATGTTAGAAGCTTGGATGGAGCCGTTTTATTCAAGTTTCAAATTAAATTATTTAAACCTTGTGTATAATTAAATTTTATTTAATTCAGATGACTACTGGGGAAGAGAATATCTTGGAATAAGTTTTAAATTGAAATAGTAGAATATTTATGATCTTGAATGTATCGATGTATGTACATTTTCGGTGGCACTTATATGCATGCATGCATGCACGCATATATATACATATATGATAAAGAATTTATTGTACGTATGAATTAAAATATATTTTATTTATTTATTTATTAAAATTTGATACAAAATTTATAAGGTTTCATAAATACGAGAAAGTAAAATATTATAATATAAATATTCAATTTTTTAGAATCATGATAATTTGTTATGATTAATATAAATTAATATTTAATTAATAATATCAATCGAAGTGATTTAGAGCCTGATTTTGATTCCTTAAAAGTAAATTTTAGATCCAAATGCACTACTTGGTTTAAGCTTTAAATGTGTTTAGTTAAGGTAATGTGCTCATTATCTCCATTTGATTAGTTTTGACCTAATTGACTAATTCTAAGGAATTAAAAATATCACTTTAATATAGTTTGATATTTTAAAATAGAAACCTTGCCATAATTTAAGCATTTTCAATTATTTTTAATTAAAATATTTTTAAGTAAATGTTTTCTGTTTCAAATTTTAGGAAAATAAAATCCTTATAATTTTACTATCCAATTTTTAGAGCGTTTTTATTTTAATCACTTAAATATTAAATTTTCAACAGTGGTTGATTGCACACATTACATTATGTTTATACTTTTATTTTGGTCACTCAATTTTTAATTCATTTTCATTTTGATCACTAGAAAAATATATTCTTTTAAGTATTGATTGGGGTAAAAAATCAATGACTAAAGTAAAATGCAGTAAAAATTAAAATAATACACAAAAATGTTAAATTATACTTATTTATCCCATTGTTGAAAATTCTATTTTTTAATATTGAAATTTTAAATTTCAAAACATAAAATAAATTAACTAAATTGTTTAAAATTGTTTATCCTGGAAAATGTCACCGATTTGTTACTAAAATATTCAATTAATTATTTTAATCCTTTACAAATTTTAAATTTTTATTTTATGTTTTCAAACTATCCTTAACAAGATCAACTCAAATAACCCATATTTAATAATTGCCTACAAAACATAAATTTCTTTTGATTATGTAATCTCAAATCTTTCATGCTAAGTTCAAAGTAAAGAAAAAAAAGTCCTTGCATTTAATAAATTAATTGTTTGTTCTTCATTTGAGTGAAGAAGTGATAAAAAGGGTATGAATTTTGTTTAGCATGGAAGATAAAATTAATTAATTAAATTAATTGCAAGGATTTTTCTTTACTCTTAGCTTAGCATGGAAGATTCAATATCATATAATCAAAAGAAATTTGTGTCTCATAGACAATTATTAAAGATGAGTTATTTGAGTGCCTGATGTCACGCACGCCACCCTCCTCCGTTTTCCTTCTCCTAAAAAATACAAAATGGTATACATATACATACAAATATAGAAACCATGCTTAGCTATAGCTATGAGGAAGTAAAACACACTTAGGGCAAAAGATAGAAAACAACATTTTACTGACTGTGTTTGAGACTCAAGATCAAGCTGTTCAGAGTTGACTGGCTGCACCAGATTGACAAATTCACCATTTCTCTGTTACAGCACAACCGAATAAATTGCCAAGGCAAAGAACGAAAGGAACATAAAAATGATGAAAACCAACAAAAACCTACTTCCATGATCTATATGAAATTACGAGAAAATAGAATGAATAATAACATACTTAAATTGCAGGAGAAGAAAGGAAATGTTAGAAAATACTTAGAGAGAACAAGAAAATACAAGAAAGAAGTAAAAACTATCAAGCCATGGACATAATGATAAATAAGGCCCTAACTAAATAAAAAGCAGACTAACCATTGCAAAATGAGAAGGAAAAGGAGATTTCTTACATGAGTTTTCAAGAAAAACAAAAGTTTATACTAGGTTATTCTTATGGAAATAGCATATATGGCAATAAAGACAAAACACGGAGTTCAAGCTAGTAGAATACAAGCAATAGAAAAATCAGCATTGTACTCAGAATAGAAAAATTCTTATGGCAATAGCATTTATGGCAATAAAGACACAACAGGGAGTTCAAACTAGTAGAATACAAGCAACGGAAAAATCAAAACTATACTTAGAATAGAAAAATCAGTTATAGCGATGTTGGTAGCGAAAAAATAAAAGCAAATTTTACCTAATAATTCAATTGAAAATTATAATTATAAGCAAGTATATATCAATCGAGCATAACAGATATAACTTTTTAGTAGTGTTAAAAATCAACATTGTTACTTAGAATAGAAAAACCAGATGAAGCGAGAATAATGGTTTTTCGGTCTCAGTGTTGAAAGAGATGAAGTGAGAATGATAGTTTTCGACAATGGTTTTCAGTAATGGCTGTTGGTGATAGGATTCAATCAAAAGGGAGATTTTATTATAACCTTTGATCTGGTAATCTTGCAACATAAGAGGGAAAAGGAGATTTCTTACCTAAGTGGAAGCAATCGAAACTGCAGAGGAAGTAGATGCTGGGATTAAGATTGAGGAAAATTAGGGGAGGGTAAATGTGCATGAGAGGAGAAGGTTTCTTACCTAAGTGGAAATAGGCAAAGTGAAGTAGGCGACAAGGATTAGGACTGAGGAAACTTAGGGGACGGGAAATATGCATGATTTTAATTCAATCAACTTGCATTTAATGCCTATAATACAGAGGAAGTAGCGTGTGCTTATATATACTATTACTTTTTTGAATAAATATATATTATTATTTAATTAGGAGTCTTTTTTATATATTTATATATAAAATTAATAAAAAATAATTTATGATAAGATTTAAACTTATAATATTATGATTCATAATTTTTAATTTTTATATGAAATTTTACTAAATATATTTATTGATCTTCCTTTTGATGTATTCAATGAGATGAACTAGAATAGAAGCCTTTCAACTGTGGTTAGAGTTGAAAAAATGTTTGAACAGATACAACACACTTCCATCTCTTGGAACATTGTCCCTATCCATTGGCAATCTGGTCAAACATTCACTAGCAAGAATTTTAGAGTTTGATTTTCCCATAAGTTAGAAAAAGAAAAAAGTTAGCACATAATCCATTTCCAGTTTTACACTTGACAGGTCCAACTTTTGTTTTGTTAAGGTGATTTCTCTTTTTGAAAAAAGTATTACTTGTTTTGGATTTGTATAGTATTATACTATATATAGTATAAATATATGTATAGATAAATGTTTATACTAGTACTATACAAATTTGTACTATATAGAAATTAAATCTAAATAAGTGGAATGTAAATAATATAGGATTAGTTCCAATAAATAAATCTTAGAATGCAACATGAAAGCACAACAAACAATTGAAACTACATGTTTTAATCAAACTAAATTGTTGTTTTGACTAAACAAACAGTTGCAGATGACTTGACAATGAATTCCAGGTCGAAGTGACTAACCCAATCTATTTTTCACATTCATAAGAGTTCGTCTATGTTTCTGCTTTACAAATATGATATTTTCTAGGCATTTCTAATAATATCAAGTGTTATTCCCAGTTTGACATTTCTAATTTCTGGAGTTTTAGCCAGGATTAGGAAGGGTCTAGAAAAACATTCTAGTTATGAATCGAGTATATAGAACCTATGGGCAATGCTTGGTTATAATTTCGAATTCGTTATTATATGTTTTATCTAGGTTTTGTTGTTTTTTATGTTGAAACAATTTTTTTTTATCCATGAGCAATGAATTTTGATGTATTAGGGGTACTTTATTCATTGAAGCTTTCATTTTCGTGTTTATCCTAATTGTTGGTTCAGTTTATGCATGGTGAAAAGAAGGATTAGAATTATCTTTCAGTTTATGCATGGTGAAAAGAAGGATTAGAATTATCTTAGTTCCTAAATATTCAGATAATAAAAAGAAAGAAAAAAGTAAAAACAATAATAACATTGAGTAAAAATTCCATCGAATTTCCGTTACTTGATCAAACAATAAAAAATTCAATTATTTCAGCTACATTAAATGATCTTTCAAATTGGTCAAGACTCTCCAATTTAAAGTATAGAATTTTTTTCAAAACCTTTTTAAGAGTCAAATCATTATTATATGTATTTTTTAAAGAAGAAATTTCTTTAACCATTTTTATAATGAGACTTGTATAAGATTAAAAAGGGTGGTGGTTTTGATTTAAATTACATAGGGTACCATGCTGGAAAAGGGGAGGGATAAGGTTCAGAATCAACAAATTCTGATACTTTAACTTAGTGTTGATCTTCAACGTGGCGAGTGCAGGGGATATCGTGAAGAAATGAAAAGATCAAGGACAGGGTGGATGAGCATGAGTCAAATTGGGGTCAGAACTGGTAGTCAAAAGCTGTGCTATTTGGTCAGTCACGCTCATTCAGGGTCACAGGCAGTGACAGGCGTACTTCCACCTATTGGAACATCGTCCCGCCCATTGGCAGTTTGGTAAAACATTCACAAATAAGAATTTCAGAGTTTGATTTCCCCATAAGTTAACACATAAGTTAGAAAAAGAAAAAGCTTAGCACATAATCCATTTCCATTTTTACCTTTGACTAGCTCTAAGTTATCAATACTTAATTGCATTGGTGTAAAGAATTCCTTCTTCCCTCAAATGTTTATACTAAAAATTTAATTTGATTTAAAATACTTAAATCGCATTAAAATGATCAAGTTCAATTTTAATTCGATTCTAAAATATTTGAAAGACTATTTAAATTTAATTTTAAAAGAAGACAGACCTAACGTACAATTAGACCAAAAGTTTAATTTTTGTACAAGATTTTGCAAGTGGATATTTTTGTAATTAATCGATAATTTTAGGCCAAATTTGAAAAAAAAATCCAAAAGAATGCGACAACATTGAAACTAGTATTTTAAGTATTTTCCAAGCAACTCGAACGACAACAAGAGTATTTTGAGTAGCAAAACAGGTAGCCCAAATTTTCTTAGACCTAATCCTTGTCGCCTTTTTCCTCTATCGCTTCACATGTTTCCACTGTTGCAGCAAGACTGAGAACTCGAAGCCAACTCAGGTAAGAAATCTCATTTTCCCTCTCATTTTGCTAGACTATTGAATAGATGGTTAATGTAGTAAAATCTCCCTTTCGATTGAATCCTATCGCCAACAGCCATTGTTGAAACTGATTGTCAAAATCCATCATTCTCGCTTCACCTCTTTCAATACCAAAGCTGGAAAACCATTATTCTCGTTTCATCTCTTTCAACATTGAGGTTCATTATTAGGTAAATTTTCCTTTGATGTTTCCATTACTAACATTGCTATCTCTGATATTTCTATTTTGAGTACAGTGTTAATTTTTCCATTTCTTGTATTCTAAATCAAATGTTTATTATACTCCCTAATAGTGTTAAAGTGGTGCCTCCATTTTATCTAAAATTCTTGAGGAATGTTGAAGAAATTGGAACTTATATATAGGGTGTGGCCGTGCTAGCAACTCTTCACTGTAGCTTGGAGAGCTACAAATCAAAGGAAAGATATCTATAAGGAAATTTACATTTTGTCACGGTGAGGATAAAAGTTATATTTATTACTTTATTTGTTTAGTAGTTTTTCTTTTTATTTCATGTGGATTAACGTTTTATTTTTCTTTTTTGTAGGTGTTTATAATTGAGCACGTATTGTGGGTTACATCTCGATTTCTCCATCCCGCTACTAAAGAAACAAATGAAATTGCCATAGCCGAGGACAAGGAAAATCGTCCTAAAGTAAATGAAATCACCCAATTGTTTTTTAATTTAATAAGGCAAACTAGAGTAAATGAAATCATTTTCTTCTTTCTAATGATTTATTTTTAATTCTTTCATATGATTTTTTTTTATTCTTTCCTATTTCAATGTTTCAAACAGGTTGATTAGACCCTCTATTCTAGACTACCCAGAAATTTTTTACCTTCTATATATGATAGTCAAGTGCCCCTAGAACGGGCTTTGCAATCTCTAATATCTATGGAGAAGGTAATACCCCATGATCCTGCGATGTCAAAGTAAAAACAGCTACATGTATCTGATCATCTTCAGTTCAAGATGGGTTATATCTCTACTATTCACAAAAGACATGATTACTATAAAAAACACAAATCTAGGGGAAGAAAGAAGAGAGATGAGACCCTTGTACATGAAATATTCATTTCAACATGGTTTGATCATTGAAAATGTTTATATATTGTAGGTAATCTTAAAATGTTTCTTCCTTTGTATTTTAAATTTTTTACTTGTTTGTTGCCTCCTTTGTATTTTAAACTTTTTGGAATGTCGTAGATGGAGAGGATAATTAGTTAGGGCATGATGACCCCAGGGGACATCAACAGATGGATCATGATGATCCGTTGGGTCATGATGACCTCATGTAGCAGAAGCAGATGATTCCTAGTTCCCAAGGCAGGTATGGGCTCCTATACAGTAGAGGTATTATTTTCTGACAGATGTGCCAAAAATGTGTGCAAGTATACAGCTGAAGTACTAGTTTACTAGGGAATCCTCTCAATAAAATTGTAAATAAGAAACCTGAGTGGAAGACTCATCTCCGTAAAGAGGAGTTGGAAAATATTTTGCCTACGATATGAAAAGACAATTGCGAATGCCACCCTTTCTTTCCAAATCTAAATTGAGAAGGGACAGTATTATTACTAGGCTTCATGGTGAAAGAGTAAAGGTAACTAATTGACACATTTTTTTTTTGTTTTAAGAATGTGCATGATAAGTTAATACATGCTGGAAAATATGGTTGACTTTGTTGTGTTTATAGCAGCAATAGGGGCAATAACAGAATTAGTTAGGTATGCACTACACCTATGTTCATGCAATTTGTTTTTCTCTTTTGCATGTCCTATTTAAATCGGTGAATGTTAGGCAGAAGAAAGATGAACTTGTAAGGCTAACATTCATATTGACGTAAGTCTTCTTTTGTTGATGACGTAATTATAGTAACTGCACTCTATGTTACTCTCAGTAAACAAGTTGTCATTGTTTGTGTTTGTGTTTGTGTTTGTTCCAAATTTTTAGTCTCGTATATATGCTAGGTAATCTTCAATTTATTTTGAGGGGCTTTGAAGAATGTTGTTGGAATTAAATGAACTAGTTAGTAAAACTTATTCAAGATGATAGATGAAGTTTATAATGGGAGACTTTGGTCTATTCTTTTATTAAGTTTTTCCTATGTTTATTGTGGCATGCAAAGTAAAATGCAGCTAGCAATAACATGTTTTTCTTATTGACAGGTGCTTATGAGGGACTTTGAAGGATGCTATTGGAATGAAATGAACTAGTTAGTGAAACTTGTTTAAGATGAAAAATGAAGTTTATAGTGGGAGACTTTGGTCTATTCTTTTGTTAAGTTTTTCCTAAGTTTTTTTGCGCTTTGCAAAATAAATACAACTACTGTTTTTTACTGATAGGTGCTTGTGATGACACCTCAAATTTTAGTTGATGGATTGAGGCTTATCATGCATGCATGACTGCTTTGTTCTATGTTTTGGCTTATTAATCTTATGATAGTTCTCTACAAAATTTATATGTATGGCAAAATGTATAAAGCTATGCACTTAACTATGTTTAATTAAATTGTATACATTGACGGCTCACATTTACAGAGTTGTCAAATGTTGTTTTCTATCTTTTACCCTAAGTGTGTTTTACTTCCTCATAACTATAGTCAGGCATGGTTTCTATATTTTATCATATTGCTTAAGGATTTGTTTGCGTTATAGGAATTCTATCATCGCCAGTTAGAAGCTAGTGTATCTAATCTTCCTAGGATTTTTGGGATGATTGTTTCTCCTATAAACTCAAAAGGTTATTCTTTCAAGCTTTCAATTTAGTTATTGGTCATATGTTTCCTTTTTTTATATATAGTATTTGATCTTTTTCCCATGTTTATTACCTCAGGGGCAAACTCTGCTGATAGCTTTTGGTAGAAGATCCATTAACTAGAGACGATTATGAACTCAAAGGTTTTTTTTTTTTGTTCATTATAGATTTTATGCCTCTATTGATGATTTCATCCTTTGATACATAAGTATGTCATTTAAGGAAGATGACATTTTAATAATTACATGGTATATTTTCCTATATTAAAGGTGTCTACGTATGTAAATGAATTCGTGCTTGCTTGGTTTGTTTCATTTTCGACTCCAAAGTTCAAGTTTTACCAATATATAGCAATTCCAAATGTTTTATATGCACACTTGGTAGAATAATTAATTGTTTTGAAAGTTAAGGTGCGTATTCTTTGTTGAAACCTTTTGGCTATGTAGCTAGTTAATGTGAGAAATTTCCTCTCTTCTATGAGTGTCCTTTTTTGCACAACATTTAGACTCAACAAGTTATTAATACGTAATTTCACCAGTATAAATATCGTATGTCTCGGGCTATAAATCATGCTTCCACAACATTGGGACTCAACAAGATATCAATACGTAATTCACTATTATAATTATGCTCTTCTTCGTTCAAATTTTAGTTGAGCGTGTGTAAAGCAAAGAGAGGTTTCTTCTTTATGATGGTTTAGGGTTAGGGTTCGGGTTTACCAATGTAAATATGTTCTTCTTCCCTCAGTATTATCATAAGGGCAAATACGTAAATATATCGCATAAAGTATGAGAAATCATTACATTTCTGGAGCAAGAAAAACTGGCAAAAAAATATTAGAATAAATTTGTAATGGTCAACGTGAAGACACGTATGTCTTAGAATATAAATCATGCTTGCATAACATCTGGTCTAAGCAAGTTATCAATATGTATTACAGGTATAAATATGTTCTTATTCCCTCAAATTTCGATTAAAGATGTGAAAAGAAAATAGAGGTTCTCTTAGTATTATGTTAAGGCAAATACGTAAAAACGCCACATAAAGTATTACTATAATTACCCTTCTAGAGCAAGAAAAACTGGGAAAAAAATATTAGAATAAGATTTGTAATGATTAACATGAAGGCACGTATGTCTCGGAATATAAATCATGCTTCTACAACATTTGGCCTCAAGAAGTTACCAATACTTAATTTTACTTGTATAATTAAATTCTTCTTCCCTCAATTTTTGGTTGAACATGTGAAAAGCAAAGGGAGGTTCCCTCAGTATTATGATTTAGGGTTTAGGGTTTAGGGTTTAGGTTTAAGATTAAGGTTTACTAGTGTAAATATGTTCTTCTTCCCTAAAATTTCGGTTGAAGATGTGAAAAGCGAAGGGAGGTTCCCTCAGTATTATGTAAAGGGAAAATACATAAATATACCGCATAAAGGATTAGGAATCATTACCCTTCTGGAGTAAGAACAACTAGCAAAAAAAGATTAGAACAAGATTTATAATGATCAACGTGAAGGCACTTATGTCCCGGACTATAAATCATGCTTGCACAACATTTAGTCTCAACAAAGTTATGAATATGTAATTTCACCGGTAAAAATATGTACTTTTTACCTCAAATTTTGGTTGAACGTGTGAAAAGCAAAACGAGGTTTCCTCAGTATTATGTTAAGGGCAAATACATAAATACATCGCATAAATTATGACGAATCATTACCCTTCTAGAGCAACAACAACTGGAAAAAAAAAGATTAGAATAAGATTTGTAATGACCAATATAAAGGAACGTATATCTTGGACTATAAATCATGCTTGCACAACATTTGGCCTCAAGAAGTTACCAATACGAAATTTCACAATTATAATTACGTTCTTCCTTCAAATTTCGATTGAACCTGTGAAAAGTAAAGGGAGGTTCCTTAGTATTATGTTAAGGGCAAATACGTAAATACACCGCATAAAGTATAAAGAATCATTACCCTTCTGGAGCAACAACAATTGGTAAAAAAAGATTAGAAGATTTGTGATGATCAATGTGGAGGAACGTATGTCTTGGACTATAAATCATGCTTGCACAACATTTAACCTCAAGAACTTATCAATACTTAATTTCACAGGTGTGATTAAGTTCTTCTTCCCTCAAATTTTGGGTGATAATTTCACAGGTGTAATTACCCTTTTGGAGCAAGTAATTAATTTAATTAATCTCAATATTATAGTAAAAATCGGTTGACACTATAAAGGGATAATTTTTTTCAATAATTTATTTATTTGATTTTGATGTTTTGAAATATAAAATTTCAATTTTAAGAAACAAAAAAGAAATTTAAAACTTTCGGCAATAGTGTATGCAAGTAGAATTTGACAATTTTTAATAATGATTTTAGTTTCTACCATTTTTTCACTTTAATTATCAATACTTAAAAAGTTATTTGTTTGAGTGGCCAAAATAAAAGTGACCTAGAAGTTAGTAACCAAAATGAAAGTATAAACATGATATGATGTCATGTACAATTAATCGTTGTTAGAGATTTAACGCTTGAATGATTAAAATGAAAGCACCTTAAAAGTTGGATGACGAAATTGCAAAGAATTCATTTTGAGTGACCAAAATGAAAATGCCCTAAAAGTTGGATGACTAACTGGGTAGTTTACCTATTAAAATATTGGAATGGAAAAGCTTACACACATATACATGGTTTGTTTTTAACAATCTCATTATAGGTTCTAATCATATATGTTTTTTTTTGACACAATGCTTAGAACTACCCATAACCCCTCCCCAACCCATATAGAGCATAATGTGCTTTAGCACACTCAAACCCACGTCTTCCTGTATTGACAATAATATTTATGTCAATCGAGTTAAAATTCAATCAGCATATACATGATTTTTTTAATTAAAAGTAAATATTATGGTTCAATAAAATTAATTTATGGTATAAATCTTAATCGTTATATTATTTCTATTCCATTAATGTTGTCAAGTAGTATGCAGACTATCTTGTTAAATCGGCTTTTACAAAAGAAGAGGATCTACTCCAGTTTGAGTCTCCCCAAAATAACGTATTAGATTTTCTTAAGCTTGATAAAGAGAGAACTTTTGTACCTCTCGATTATTCCTTGTAATATTACTGAATAAAAAATAACACATTACAAAAACGAAACCATAGGGGTTAACAGGATTTACTATTAATTTAAGTTAAATTATTCATTTTTAAGAAATTAGCTGCATTTCAGGTTAATGATGAGACCAATAAATGTATTATTTATCTTTTAGCATTTATGAATAGCAAATGTAAAATGAATCGTTTGGTAAATCATAGCATTAGGATTTGATTATGAAAAAAATTACCAACATTTTATCAGAATAAGATAATTGGCATGAATTAAAATCATAAAATTGTTTTGAATAAAACTCTCATTTATTTGTTCAATTTATGATTTACCACATACATATTTTGATTATGGAAAAAATTTTAAAGTAATAAAAATTGCTGTTAAATTAGGTTAGAAAACTAAATTTGACTTATGCTAAATCAGGGATCAAATTTGAAGAAATTTATGTAATTTTATTAAGAAATTATGTAAATTTTTAATGATATTAAAAAGAATTTATTAGAATAATGCAAAATAAGATCAACATTAATCTTCATAATTTAATTCTTAGCATAAATAATTTATAAAGTTCCTTCTTAAAATTGATTCTTTAGCCTACTTTGTTATAGAATTAATCCAGAAAATTTTCACCATCTTTCTCCCTTAAATCTTTGTATTCAGCTCATCATTGAGATTTTTGTAAAATGCACAATTTTTGTTAACTGCTTTCATCTTATAATGATTTAAATTTTTACACACCTTTAATAATCCATTATAAAAACTATCTGATAGACTTATTTCTATAAAAAAATTGTGGAAATGATAAGGAGATAATGAGAATTATTTCATTTCTTTTAAAATGATATTAGTGTGTTAGGATGATGAATTTTATTTAAGGTTTTAAAATTCTAAAATGAATTTATTTATTTGGGTAAATATTTTGGAGAATTTCAAATTTTTGAATAATTTCAAGAAGAAATTTTAATAACTCAATCATTTTCCAAAACTTTAGGTGGTTTTCAAAATTCCTCTTAATTTCATTTGATTTAATACACATAATTCTACTATAACATAAAAACTCAAACTTCATAATGTATTTTTATTTAATTATAATATATGTTTTAAAATTTTATTATATTATAATTATTTATATTTTTTACAAATATAATAATATCCATATTGAATAATTTTATATTATTTATTTTAAAATAATTATTCTTATTTTATAATTATTTTTAATTTTTAAAAGTTCATTAACTTAATTTTTTCCCAAATCAATTACCTATCCAAACAAAGCCAACATTTTAAATTTATAAATTTTAAAATACTAGCATTTTAAAAATCTCAAAAATCTTAAAACTCTTCATACAAGGATGCCATTAAACCTTACCTTTAAAATTTGATTTTCTTTAAATAATGTGAAATTTTAAAAGAATAAAGATAAAAACTATATAAAAGAATTCATAATTTAAATTTTACATTCACCAAACAATTTAATTATTTTTTATAGTAATATATTAAATAAATTTTATCATTTAAATTCAATATTTAATTTCTCAGCACTTAATTTTTTATTTATCAAACACCACTTAATTATGATGAATTTATATGATGTAAACCAAATATGATAAATATATATATTAACTAATTAAATATTTACGTAAATATGTTTAAACATTAACATATGCCTCAACAAATAATTAAACTAATTATGGAATATATATTATTTTAAGGGAAAGATCTACTTACACTAGTGTAAAATTATAATTTTAGGGTTTAAGGTTTAGGATAACATATGACATTTATGATTTTTTGTTTACATATTAAATATATTTTTAAATATATGTAGTTGAAATTAATTGTGATATATAAATAGATATTATGATAAATATCAAACTAATATATTAACTAAATATGTTGAATTTATATTATGTAAATTAATTATGCTAAATATATATTAACTAATAATGGTAAATATATATTAACTAATTATGGTATAAGTTTATATTATGTAAACTAATAATGCTAGATATGTTAACTAAGTATATATTTACCTAAATATGTATAAACATTAATGTAGGTCCAAATAAATTGAGGATATACATTAACTTAATTATAGTAAATATTGTGATTAATAGTTTGATCCTAATTAATATTTTAATATTATCATCATTTTACACACGCCACTTAGGATATTTCCTTTTTCTTTTCGCTTCAATGTCGTACTTTTGTGTGTATATAGATATGATATATATTGACAAAATACTATATTTTCTTCGTAAAAGATAAATTATTTACTAAATTGAAATAAAACTAAGAAAATAGTATGGATTATAATATTTTATTGATTGATGAGGATGAGCTTTAGCTTCGTGACCAACAAAATGTTGAAATCCTTCAAAACAAATCAAATAATGAAATTTAAACAACTCAGATGGTTTTTTTTTTTTATATATATTTTAAATTATATATTATAATACATTTGTATGAAGTTGTTTTTTAGAATATACATAGGTATCGAGTTCTGTGATGTGTGTTGCGCTGTCAAGTTTTTCATGCCACCTTGGAATCAAAGTAATTATTTTGAAATAATTACAACACCTTAAGACTCAACGAGGTTAAGTACGTTTTAAAATTTGTTTTAAAATATTTAAATTTTAAACTATAACAATATAATTCAATTTTTTTAACAGTTGTGGATAATATTTAAACGCAATGAGACATATGTAGGTGTTAAGTTCTTTGTTAAAATGTATATATATATATATAATTTGTAACTGTAACACCTTTAACCCGTACATGTCACTGGAACAGGGTTACGGAGTATTACCAAAATTTATAGAATAATTACAGATAAATCGAATCAAAATACTATTCATAACTAACTTCAACCATATTGACCATTATTTGGGCCTTTGAGGTCCACTATGAACATTGGAATCGAATCGGGATTAAATCGGAAACTCTGAGAAATTTTCGTGATTTTATAAAATTTTTCTTATAAATAGTACCCACACTCTCGTGTGGTATAGGGACACGCCCGTGTGAACGGGCCGTGTGGCTACACACACTCATGTCCCGAACCCGTGTAACTCTCTGATTTATAAGGCTTGAAGAAATTAAAATCACACGGCCAAGTCACACGCCGGTATGCTAGGTCGTGTGGTTAATTTAATTTTCATAAATTAAGTGCAGTTTTCACACAGCCATGTAACACGCCCGTGTCACCCACACGGCTAGACACATTCCCGTGTCTCTGCCTGTGTGCTCAATTCTGAACATTCTGTTTCTCATTTTTAAGGTGCAGGAAACACATGGTCAAAACACATGTCCATATATATACCAGGCCGTGTGTCATACACGGTCAAGACACGCGCCCGTGTGTCTACCCGTGTGGACGAAAATAGGTCATTTTAAGGCCATTTTTCTCACCCTTTACACATTCAACCTGTATTCAATACTTTCATATACCAATATACTCCAAATCAACAACCAATTCAAGTCAATAACTCATATGGTAAGCCAAATTTATAACTACACTACTTATTTATATAAACTTACTATGTTATTTCATTCAATAACTATCATTATATACTAATAAATACAAACACATGAACTAAATTATATGCATGAAAGTCACTCATAACCATATTTCAAGTTTACTTTCATTTAATTCCATTCTATATATGCCATAAAAACCTTAAGTTACAATACAAAATCTACCAGTGAAATCTAGATAGTGTGACCCGATGTGATGATTCGATCCTCCGAACTCTTGTTAATCTACAAAGAACATTAACATACAAAAGTAAGCTTATGAAAGCTTAGTAAGCTCATCGGCTCAAAACATAAATCTTACTGAATTACAACAATTATTCAAATAACAAATTTTTTAATAAAATTTCCTATCATATACAATTTCAAAAGATGAATTCACTTGATTGAGCTTAATATTAATATCTAATTGATTTCAACATTTAAATTCAATAACACTTACCAATGCTTATCAAATTAAGGAACGTCTTACTAAATTAAGGACGTCGATAGCTTGAGGCCACATTCCACTTTGGTCTTACACACATTTTACCATGGCTTTGGCATGGTCACACACTTTATCACATTGCTATAGCTTAACTATGGTCTTACACTTGCACATATATATATATATAATTGCCATGATTCAATCATGGTCTTACGTTCACTTTCACAGTGCTATAGCTCCTTTATAGTCTCACATTTCACACTTTTCCATGGTTTAACCATGGTCTTATCCGTCAATTCATCACTGATTACTAAATGAACGTACTCAATCATACGTTTCCCTTAATTTGAACTTTCAATTTGATTTCCACATCGTTATAATTATCATAATTCAATAGCAAAAATATAAATTATAAATTTTGTATCTATAACAAAATTAACATAAGAATTCAGCCATATGAACTTACCTGAACCAATTTGTAGAATTTGTGGAAATTCATGAATTAATCCGTCTCTTTATCTTTTCCGCTTTTATCTTCAGATTCTTGATCTAAAATTTAAAATTTTTCATTTATTAGTATCAAATTCAATTCTAATTCACTTCACAATTTATGCCCTTCAATTTTAAAAATTACATTTTTACCCTAAATTTTACAATTTTTACAATTTAGTCCTTGCTCAATTAACCCATCGATTGAACAAATTTTTCCTTAATTAACACTTTATTATATCATTTTAAACCACTATATACCCTTTGGAATTCAGAATTTCAACATCCCAATTCTAAACTTTTACACAATTAGGTCCTAAAAACTAATTTCCACTAAAATCACTTAATAAATTCATCATATAATGAATTAAAAGCTTCAAATCCATGATAATTCATCTTAAACATACATCACTTATCCATGGAAACTTTCAATTTCACTTATAGAATCAAAAACTAATGAGTTCAATAGTTGGACCTAATTGTAAAAGTCACAGAAACATAAAACTTACAAAGAAAAAAAGAAAGAATTGAACTCACTTGGTGCAAAAATATGAAAAAACCAGCTTAGGAGACCTTCTGTGGCGTTTTTGCTGATAGTTTTAGAAGAAAATCTCTAGAATTCTCATGAAAATTAAGTTTTTAAGCTTAATTTTACAAATATTCCAATTTTACCCCTTGTTCACATTGTTTCTTTACTAGTTCCCATACCCAAAACGTCCAGCCCTTATACTTTTAGGTCCAATTTCCTTTTAAATCCTTCCTTCTTTATCACTTGAGCAATTTAATTATTCTAGTAAGTTTTGCACCTTTTATAATTTAGTCATTTTCAATTAATTAACCCTCAAAACGTTAAAATTTTCTAACGAAACTTTAATACTAAACCAATGACACTCCATAAATATTTATAAAAATATTTATGGCTCGGTTTTATAAATTTGAGGTCTCGATACCTCATTTTTTACTCTCTTGACCTAAGAAATTCTTTTAATTCACAAAATTCTCTAATTCAAATATATTTCTAAATTCACACTTAACTCATAATTATTGATTACTAAATTTTTAAACTTAATTATCAGATTTAGTGATCTCGAATCAATGTTTCCAAACACAACTGAAATTTAGGCTGTTACAGTAACTAATTATTTGAATGATAAATGGAAATTGTAAAGCAACTCAGCACTTATGGGTATCAAGGTTATCTTAAAGACACTAATAAAATCATAGCTTCAAATCCTATAATTACCCCATTCAACTTCTTAGATTTTCATAGAAAGCGCAAAGCATTCCTTCTTTGTATTTTATATTATCCTAGGCACCAAGTATTTCTTAATTCTATTTTCTACTCATGCTATAATGGTTTCTCGCTTATTGAAATCTGAAGAATGATAAGTTTCTAAAATGTAGCAACATTGAAATATTCTTTTGTGGCTTAAGGTTGCAGTAATAAGAGAAGAAATATATCTGACAATAGAATAATTTCTCAATTAATAGAAATCAGGTTCTATCACACTACCCAAATTCATGTTGACATTTATATACGCTTTGATTGAGCAATGAAGACTTAAGACCTAAACATTTCATTAGCCATAGCAAAGTGATAACAACGTTGGAAGATATAGCGTTGCTAACGAGACTTATACTGAATGGGCATCTAGTAATAGGAAGTTTTTAGCAAAATCTAAGGAGGTCCTTATCAACCATTTGAAAATAGGTATCAACCTTAAGTTTGATTTTCAAGGGCATCAAATTAAGTTAGCATGGTCGAAGACAAGCTTCGAGCATTTCTCATAGAATCCACCACGTAAAGTTTTTTAACATCATACTAGAGCTTACATTCTTTGGTTGGTCGTAGGTATGTTGGCGTCAAAAAAGTTGGGCAACTTAAGTCATACTATATATCTTTTATTGTTATCTAATATCATAACAGTTTGCAGATATAGCTAGGGTCTACTATTTTAGCATATTCTTATACAAAATGCTACGTAAAGTGTGTAGAATAAGGGACAAAGAAGTGAATGATTTCCTTGTTATTTGACAATCATAGGGTTGTTATTGACTTCCATGAATTACACCTATCCCCTATTAGAACCTAAAATTCCCTCTTACTAGAAAGTAAAATTAGAAGAAAATGTTATAAAGTCTATTGCATTCTAAATGTTTCATGCTTCCAGGCATTGTGATATACAACATACTGGAAAGAAGAAATCTTAACAATACGAGCATTTATTTATGTGAATCAAATGATTCAATAATTTGTGTTTTATAATGAAACCTAAATGCAATACTATTATTATTATTATTATTATTATTATTATTATTATTATTATTATTATTATTATTTTGCAATTTGTGTGGATGTTGAACCAAAAAAACTTCCTCAAATTTAGAGAACATGAATAACTATCATCCCATAGATTTGCATTTTGGGACGGAGCATAATCAAGCCATTAGATTTTTCGGGCACAACGCACATTGGGTCAATATTTTTTAACATAGGCCACAGATTGCACTGATCGACGATGATCATTTTGCAGCATCGACAATTTATAAAGAATGGTTTATGGCCAACGGTAAATCATATTTGTATCAGTTGGAACAAGCTCCTATACATCATATTCAACATCCAATTTTAAGTTCAAAAATACTGTCAAGGTTGAGTTTGAGCTTGAGATAGAGGAAGAGGTATTCCTACTGAAGTTGCCTTGACTATCATATTTGTTGAACCTAACGAAGGTCTAGACTTTTTAGATGTAGAGGTCAATCTTAGATTTTCCCAGATCATAGATGAAAATCCAATGCTCCAACTAGATGGGCAATGATTTTTTTTTTTTGTTATTTTGTTGTAATACTTCAACTAGATAATTGTATGATTAAAAGTATTCTTCATGTCAATTTTACGTTCTCTATACTATTATTTAAATCCCTGATTGAGTTGGTGTCACAAGTTAATTGGGTACCAACTCGATTAGGAAATTACTAAAATATATATTTGTATTTAAAATAAATTATATTATTTGAGGATACTTTAGTCTTTTTAATTAAAATATATATAGATAGGGTGAACCTATGTCAATTGCATTAGTAAAACCTTAAATATATCACTTAACTTTAAACTCTATTTTGATTTATATATATTAAGTTTATTATGCATATTTTATTACCTTCATCAATTGATTTTTTTTAAAACATATTTTTATGCTCTAAATATGTGTGATAAAATTTCTAGTATTAAAATTAATTATTTGCAAGTTCGTGAGCACCCTATTGTACTCTTTCTAGAGATACTCTTTTATTCTAAGTGGATTAATGTGAAATTTATGAACCGATTGGATTTTGAGTAAAAGTATCATTGAGGTTTTTGTAGTAGGAGTCAGATTGAATTTTGCCTCTTTTACTAAAAAAAAAAGGTAAATTAGCCTCTGTATGTTAGATCAAAGAGCAAACATGTCATTATGTTAAAAATTTCATCCATTTATTATATTAAAAACTAATTTTTGTACGTCAGCATGATATACACGTGACACACCACATGTGCTATTTAGTTATTCCGTCAAACACACTGATTTTAATAGTACAAATAGATGACATTTTAATATAAAGGACTAATACTTTCTTTAATTTAATGTATACTAATTAATTTTTTATTTTTAAGTAAAATATAATTTAACTCTTAATTCATGGATTTGTAAGATATTTTTACCTCAGATTTTGTAAGCCCTAATATCGTTGATATTTTATTTTCTTAATTACTCCATAGTTACCGAAATTAAGAACATTTTTGTGACGTTAATGACACTTAAGAGTCTTTTCTTAATTAAACTACACATTATTTTAATAGTAACCAAAACGATCAGCTGCTAATTTACAAAGATGACCTTCGCGTGGACCCCATGGCCCTCGTCTCAGTACGTCAGCATCCAAGCTCAAAAATCATCGCCCATATTGTGGGACCCACTATCACGTGCCACGTCCTCCTCCTGGACTATTAATTTATCCTCCCATTTAAATAATCACAAAACGACAGAATGAAAAAAAAAAAGTGAAAAAACTATAATAAAAAAAATCACCGATCTAGATTTACAATAATACCCTCATCACATATATTTTTCCCTATAAATGGAATTGCCCTCCCTGCCCTTTTTCCATTCCCATCTTCGAGCTTTCCAATACAAAGCTTCATATTATCTTTTTTAGTTCCGACAAAAGAAAACGAAAAAAATAGAAGAAATACAATCGTTTTCTTTTTGAAGTCGGGTTTTAGTTTTTGGGGAGAAAAAAATGTTGGGAGTATTTAGCAGTGCGATAGTGTCTCCGCCGGACGAGCTGGTGGCGGCCGGTTGCCGAACTCCATCACCTAAGATAACGGCGGATGCTCTGGTGAAACGGTTCCTTGAGACGAACTCCTCCGGCGTGTCCATGCAGATCGGAGACCATGTCCAATTCGCTTATTCTCACCATAAAGAGTCTCCTTTACGGCCCAGGTAAAAAAAAATCATATATGGTATTGGCTGTTGGATGATCTCAATCGTTGAAAATTAATTATGAATTCAAACTTCAGTTGATCATCGAGTGCTTTCGAACGAACCTAGGAATTACTATAATTTGTTTAATCGAATAATTTACGATTTTTTGGCGGATGATTTTTTTTATTATCATAAATCATAAAAAAAGACTGAAAAAAGGATAAGAAACGATAAAAAGAAAAAATAACTTGACCGTTTCTCTTAAAGAAATAAACAGGCAATCAGAAGTTCGAATCTGACGTGAGATGGAAGTATTTAATGTGTGAATAAAGATTTAAAATGTTTTCTTAATTTCTTTTTCTGCGGAAATGGAGAGAGAGAGAGAGGCTGTGATTTCACAATCTCGTTTGATGTTTGAATCCAATAAAAAAGATTCCGACCAGATCTGTCATTGATCAATCAATCAAGCGGCTATACTTCACTTAACAATACACGTGTCTAACATCCAGGGAACTCATGCTTTGTTCTTATCACTACTGACTTTTCATAAAGTAAAAACGCTCAATTATTACAAGGTGCATTAGTTGGGATTTCCAAGTTAGGCAGTCCATTTACGTGAATTAGGATTGCCTAATTTGAATTTTAGGACCCACATTCCTCTCAAGTCGACACTTCATATTTTTCTTAGTTTTTATTTTTCATAATTATTTTAATATACTTTTTATTTACATAATTTTGTACTATCCATATAATTTATCTTTTTCCTATTCTGACATGTAATCACTTTCAAGCCAACTTAAAGACCATATAGATTAGGCCGATGAGATTGAACTGTTTTTTCCATTAACAAAAAATCGGGTTTTTTTCTTTAAACTTACGTATATTTTGGAATTTAGTATATTCAACTTTTTTTAAAAAAAATAGTTCTAAAATATTTTTGAAAAAGAAAAAAAACAGTTTTGTTCAACGCAGCGAACACTGTAAGTAGAAAATTCTCATTACTCTTCCCCAAAACATGAATCCCAACATCAAAGTTTCAAAAAGAAACCCTCTTGGAGTCTTTGTTTCAATTGTATAAATGGATTCGAATAATTTATTTTTGCTATGTTTGAAAATATGAATTTGGATATTCTGATTTTTTTTATATATAAATTATTCCGATGATATTTGAGTTTAGATGAATAACTCGATTCCGATGATATTTGAGTTTGAATAAATAATTCGACCGAGTAAAAACTTTGTTTTTAGTTAATTAAACATGCCATATCACACGGATATAAATTATTGGGCATTGGTAAATGGCAGATCATTTGCTGTGAAAGATGAAATCTTCTGCTTGTTTGAGGGAGCCCTTGATAACTTGGGGAGTTTAAAGCAGCAATATGGTCTGGCAAAGTCGGCAAATGAAGTGATTTTGGTCATTGAAGCTTACAAGGCCCTTCGTGACCGAGCACCTTATCCTCCAAACCATGTGGTTGGCCATCTAATTGGGAGCTTTGCTTTCATTGTCTTTGACAAATCCACCTCCACTTTGTTTGTGGCTTCTGTAAGTATTAAAATAGGTCTCACCTACTTTTTTTAAAAATGGTATTATTGACTTTAAGTGCTTGCTTGGTTGGTGTATAACAACAAGTGAGGTGGAATGATATTGACAGGATCAATTTGGTAAGGTTCCTCTCTATTGGGGAATCACCGCCGACGGATATGTGGCCTTTGCTGATAATGCTGAATTGCTGAAAGGTGCCTGTGGCAAATCTCTTGCTTCTTTTCCTCAAGGTGCATTCCCCTTATACAGTTTTACTGATGTTTTTTTAAAGTGGAATCGTGAACTTGAATTGAGGAGTCTCATATTTCAATTATGCAGGCTGTTTCTACTCCACAGCAGTAGGAGGATTAAGAAGCTATGAGAATCCTAAGAACAAGATCACTGCAGTGCCTGCTGAAGAAGAGGAGATATGGGGTGCTAAATTCAAGGTAAAAAATGATTATGTTCATTTTAACCAGCTGTAAATAATATCTTTAATCAATCATTGCTTATGTTTGGTTTGGGGTTTCAGGTGGAAGGGCCAACAGTTGTTGCTGCCACAGAGTAGTCCTTTGCTTTCTCCTTCTAAATCTATGGATCCATGGGAATATAGGAGCTGCAAATGCATAGCATATGGATCAGTCTCCATGTGAATAACTGAGTCCCAGTACTTGTAGAATGGGAAATGAAAAGAAGAAAAAAAAAAAAAGAAGAAAAAGAACTGTTTGGTTATGAGAAATGGCAGTAACTTTCTGTTTAGGTAGCTTTATGTTAAAACTAGCTTTTATTCCTGTTTCGTCCTTTGTACATCATAATGTCAGCTTCAACTTCTAGTCTAATAAAAGCTTGTTTGAGGGTCCCAAATTTCATCTAATAGCTCGAGTAAGTTCCGACCGACAGTAATTATAATAATAATCAATTTTATACGAATAGGCCAGGCGAAGAAACTAATCCGATCATGGTTCTCAATTCGACCAATGAAATTTTAGAAAAGAAACCATAAGATTTAGTGTTCAATAAAAGAAAAGAATAAAAGGAAAGAATAAATATTTTAACTTGAATAAAATGAGTTTAATATGAGTTCAAATTGTGTTTGATGAAACTGAGAAATGGGTTGAAGTTAAGGGTAAAGTTGCAGGTTAGAGATGTCACCACACAAAACCCTAACCCTAGTTCCTTACTATTTTAGATTTTTAGTGTTTTATCCATTTTGTTTTAAAATTTATAGATTTTTTTTGGGTTGGGTCGATGGTTCGTTGGGTTGGATTAATTGTTTAGATTAAGTTTTATTATACATAAATGTTACATGATCATTTTGTCGTAATTATTTGGAGTTTAAATCTTATCATGTATGGGTAATTTCAGATTTATTTTAGATTAGGTCTGAAGATATTTCGATTTTTAGTTTATTGTGCTTTATATTGAGTTGATTCTAGTTCAAGTTGATAAGACATATATTATTTGTGATTTGTACTTAAACTTGTGATTGTACCTGGAAATGTACTTGTATCACCAAAAACTATATAAATATAAATCAAATTTAAAGATAAAATAAAGTCTCAAGGCTCAATTTCAAACTCATGGATGTGATAGACTTACACTATCTCCAGACCTAACAACAAGGTCAAAGGCCAAGAAGTCTAAAGTTGGAATCCTTACACTCAACTACTTTAACTTTCAAGATGAAGCCCTAAGAGGATATTAATGAGATGTCCGATCGATTTACAATCATCATAAATGGATTGGTGTCTTATAAAAAGATTTATCCAAATGAAGAAGTGGTAAGGAAGATGCTTCAAAGCTTACCTAAATCATGGGAAGCCAATGTGACTATAATTAAAAAAGCAAAGAATTAAGAAATATTGATTTTGGATGAGCTCATCGGTTCTTTCCTTACATATGAGATGAGATTCAACGAAGGGGCTAAAGAAGAAAAAGTTATGAAGAAGAAGGTTGATATTGCTCTAAAATTCACCACAAATGAATATAGTGAATCAAGTGAAGAGGTGAATGAAGACAAAAAGATGGAGATTTTTACTAGGAGATTCAAGAGGTTCATGACGTCCAATAAAGGAAGAAGATTACAAAAGATTGAGGAATTGAAGTTTGAGTCTACCTGTAATAGCCCGATTTTGGGCCTAGTCGGAACAGTAGTTTTGGAACCACTAACCTGAGGCCTGAGAAATTATTTTTTAATATTATTTTATGTGTTATAGTATGATTATATGAGTGCATGAAAATTTTAGTGAAATAATTTTCACGATTGTTTGCTTAATATCAAAAAAAAAAAGACTAAATCGCATCAAGTGCAAAAGATTTGTTTTACTAGCTAAAAGTGTTAAATGGCTATGAGGCATTAAATTAGAAGTCCTTATTGAATAAATAGACCCCAAAGTTATTAGTGGTTGAACAGGGAGACAAAGAAATTGAAAAGTCAAAGGTTGGTGGCATTAGGTGACTTATTTGGTAATAAAATTAAACAAAAAGAAAAAGGCCATCATCTTCCTTCTCCATCCACCGAAATTTTCAGCCAACATAGGAGTTTTGAGAGCTCAAAATTTTAGTCACTCTTCAATCTTGCAAGTAAGTGATTTTGATGGCCTTTCTTGATAATTTTTGTACTTTTGGGACCCTTGTAGCATAAGCTAACTAATGGGGGGCTATTTTGTAAATGGTTGAAAGTTTAGGGTTTTTCTATGAAAGCTTTTGTGTTGTTTTCTAAAATATTATAGAAGAAAATGAGTTATGGTTGTTAAATAAACAACTTTTGTGAAGTAGTTTTCATGAAAACCCTAACTAAGGACTATTTTGTATAAGTTATAAATTATGTAGTAAATGTGTTAAATAATTGGAATTGTGGGCTAGGCTTGGTTAGTGAGAAAATTTGATGAAAATTGATTTACGAGCCTAGGGGTAAAATCGTAATTTTGTGAAAGTTTAGGGGTAAAATGGTCATTTAGCCAAAATATGGTTTGTAATTAAATTAGTGAATTTTATCATTATAGATCAAGAAATACGAAATCCGGACTTAGACCGGGAGAGAGCCAAGCTAGTGGACTAAATCAAACTAGTTGCCCATATTTTGCATACCGAGGTAAGTTCGTGTGTAAACAATGTACCTTATATTATGCAATTAATAATCGATTGAACGAGTTGTTTAATTAATGTTACAAATATGTCCAAAGGAACTTGATGTGATAAATTCTCAGTTGGACCCTAGGAATATTAGGATACCGAGGTCATGAAGTTAGGGTACATGTGAGCCAGTGTAAGACCATGTTTGGAACATGGCATCGGCATTGTTATGAGAGCTAGTGTAAGACCATGTTTGGGACATGGCATCAGCCTCAATATGTGAGCCAGTGTAAGACCATGTTTGGAACATGGCATCGGCATTGTTATGAGAGCTAGTGTAAGACCATGTCTAGGACATGGCATCGGCCTAAATATGTGAGCCAGTGTAAGACCATGTTTGGAACATGGCATGGGCATTTTTACAAGAGGTATTGTAAGACTATGTCTGGGACATGGCATTAGCATCTTACCCTTTTGTATGAAGTTTCTCGGGTATCTTTTAGTATTCCAACCGGTTCAACGGGTAATTTAAAGATTTTATCAAATAAGAAAAGTTGAGATTATGTTGTAAATGGTACAGGTACCTACACGAAACTCATGAGAATTGAGTATCGGTTTATGTTATATGAATAGTGAGGATGAAAATGAGTAAGCTATGCCTATGATCATATGAAAATTTTGTGTAAGTTTATAATATATTGTGCGCGTGTTAGTGCATGATTGATATTAGTACTTATTTACATATACGTATTAAAATATATACGTAATAATAGGAATAAAAAGTATATACATAGTATTAAAAATATGTACATAATACAAATATAAAAATACATACATAATACAGTTATTAAAAATATATACATAAGATAATATGTAAAAATATATATATAAATAATATAGTATTAAAATATATACATGATATATATAAAAATATAATATTTAAAAGATATATATACGTAATATATATAAAAATGTATACATAATATAGTATTAAATTATTTACATAATATATACATATTAGAAATAAAAAAACGACTATTAATAATACTACATAAATATATACATATATATATACATATATATATATTAAAGATATATACATATATAATAAAACATATACTAATATTAATAATAATAATAAGAATAATATAAATAAAAGCAAATATAATAATATTAAATAATATTAAAAGTAAT
This sequence comes from Gossypium arboreum, assembly GCF_025698485.1. Lineage (NCBI taxonomy): Eukaryota > Viridiplantae > Streptophyta > Magnoliopsida > Malvales > Malvaceae > Gossypium > Gossypium arboreum. The sequence continues at coordinate 54,898,380 of NC_069078.1, read as the reverse complement.
TAATTTAATAATAAAGAAATGAAAATAAACAAAAAAGGACTAAAATTGAATGAAAGACAAAATTCTGGGGCAAATTTAAAAAGAAATAAAGAGAAAGGGCTTATTTGAACACGCACAAAATGGCAGAGGACCAAAAGCGCAATACTCCCAAGCCCTTAAAACTACGTCACATTAACAAGGATTCATTTGAATTCTAAACACAATTATGGGGCCGATTTTAAAAATGCAGAAACTTAATTGCAAAACATAGAAAAAGCGGAAGGGCCATTTGTGCAATTAGACCATTATACAAAAACACGTGGATCCTGAGTTTGGAGCTGGTCGGGTCGCGCGGGTCGGCTCAAAACGATGTCGTTTTGGGGTTAAAAGGCAGCCCCCAAAACGACTTCGTTTTAGGAGGCTATAAAAGGCTAAATTTTTTCAAAAAAAATCACTTTTCAGCAGGGGAAAGAAAAAAAAAGAGGGAGAGAGAATTTCTCTCTGGACCAGGTCCAACTCCGGCCAGGACTCCGGTCGTCGTTCGTCGCACCTCACATCAAGTCATTTGGCCATGCACCACCGTACACCTGTACGTAAAATCTCAAAGGTATGATTTTTTTTATTTTTTTTTTGTATTCTTTTTTAGTTTAATAATATATATATCCATGTAGAAAGGAAAAGAAAAGAAGAAGAGGAAGAAGAAAAAAAGAAACAGATTCAAAATTTAGAAAATTTAGAACGCCTTTCGATTTCCGATTTTAATTTCCTCTTTGGGTTTCTTTTTACTTCTTGATTTGTTGATGTTTGAGTCTCTGTTTTTGGTGTTGGATCTGTTTTTGAATATTGGTGGTTGAAATCTAGTATTTGTTTTTTATTAAAAATTGCCGATGCCTTTTACAAAATTTGATTCGGGTTTTTATAACCCTTTTACATGTATTTTTCTATTGTTTCTGTCTTTTCTTTCTAATCCCTTGCAGGTACAAGTTGCTGGCGGAGGTGACCTTGGGCGGTGGCTGATGCAACAGTGGCGGTGTCAGAGGGCAGTGCAAGTAGGAGGCCAAAAGTCAAAAAGCTAGGGTGGCTAAGGTGGCTAGGGTAGATTAGGGTTTCTCTTTTGTTTTTTTTTTTTCTGATTTAGGCTTAAGGTTTGTAGTTGGGCTAGGGGTTTTGGGTTTAGGTTGGTTTAGGCTTTAGTGGACCATTCGGGTTTGGGTAAAATTGGGCTTAAAATTAGATCTGCTGTAAATGAGGGTTTTGGTTTGTAAATGTATGGGTTTAAATATAACCGGGCCAAAATTGGCCTACAACAGCATGTATAGAGACTTGGTATTTTTTGTTAAGTGTCATATTATTTTAGCCAAATATGTTGGCTTATCATGAAGGTTGTTTCATTTTGTATAAGGCCATGGATGATGGCTAATATTTATTATTGCTAAATGCATTTAATGAGGATTATCATGGATGTGGATGTTTGGTTGTGGCTATTTTGGTTATGTGTTTATGCTTGGATTGGAGATGTTTGATGTTGTGTAGGTTGGTGCAAGTAAAGGTGGCAAAAAGGCTTGGTAGATAGCCTTGTTTTTGTCCACACGGGCAGACACACGGGCGTGTGTCTAGGCCGTGTGTGACACACGGTCTGCCCCAAAGGCATGTAGTCAAGTCGTGTATCCCCTGCACCTAAATTTGTCAAAACAAAATGCCCAGTAGTGACCACACGCGTGTGTCTCAACCGTGTAGAGGACATGGCCATAGTACATGGGCATGTGCCCAGGCCGTGTGAAGTCTGCACCATAAATGCGAAATTAAATTCGCCACATAGCCTAGCACATGGGCATGTGCCTTGTTCGTGTGCCCCTAATAGGTTGATGACGTCAGAAACAGAATGTCAAGGTTTTTGTACATGGGCTGAGACACGGGTGTGTCATGGCTATGTGAAGGACACAGGCCATGGACACCCAGCTGTGTGAAAACCCCTGTAGGTTCGAAGTGAGAAATAAATCCACATGGGATAGTGACACAGGCGTGTCCCTATAGGTTTAGGCCGTGTGAGCTACACAGGCCTTCAACATAGCCATGTTAAGAGGACACACGGACGTGTGGCCTTGGTTGCATTAAATTTTTTTTCAAAATTTTCAAAGTGTTCGATTCATTTCCAAACTTTTTCCAAAGCGTATTTTGGGCCTTGTTGGTCCATATTAGGGACGTTAAGAGGAAGTTTGAAAGTTTTAAATTTGAGCGAAATTTTATGACCTGAAAATGGTTGTTTGTATATGTTTAAGTCTAGTAACGCCTCGTACCCTGCCCCAGCGTGGGATACAGGTAAGGGATGTTACATTTAGTGGTATTAGAAATGCGGTTTAGTCGATTATCGGACTAACGTAGCGAGAGTCTAGCCACAAATGCCATAAATACATTGTGATAGTGTGACGACTCTTGACGAATTTAAATTATGCTTTCATATAGTAAATGGATCCCGAAAAAGTAGTGGCGGATGATGTAGAGAGTAATGTGCCAGCTCCCGCTGAAGAGACTGTGCCAGTCTAGAGTGGGCCCGTGACATTTAGTCAGGACGGAGGGGCTAGAGAAGCCTACCTCCACATGATAAACGCATGGTATTCGGAGTTTGTTCGTGCAAACCAGAACACTCCACCTTCTCCACCACCTCCAATCCCCCAGCCTGCCCCATTAGCTCCCCAAGCTGTAGAGATGATTAGAAGGGAAAAGCCTCCGGTTGATAGAATTAGAAAGCAAGGGGCCGAAGAATTTCGAGCCAATATTGATGATGACCTAGAAAGGGCAAAATTCTGGCTTGAAAATACCATCAGCGTATTCGATAAGCTGTTTTGCACACCTGAGGAGTGCATGAAATGTGTGGTGTCACTCTTAAGAGACTCAACTTATCACTAGTGAAAAATGCTCGTATCAGTTGTACCAAGGGAGGGGGTAACTTGGGACTTTTACCAAGAAGAGTTCCGTAAAAAGTATATTAGCCAAAGATTTGTAGACCAGAAAAGAAAGGAATTCCTTAAATTAAAGTAGGGCCAAATGACAGTGATAGAGTATGAGCGTGAGTTCGTAAGGCTCAGCAAATACACTAGGGAGTGTGTATTTACCGAAGCTATCATGTACAAGAGATTTGAAGACGGATTGAATGAAGACATCCGATTATTAGTTGGCATCTTATAGTTAAAAGAGTTTGTGATGCTTGTTGAGAGAGCTTGCAAGGCAGAAGAATTGGCCAAAGAGAAGAGAAAAGTTGATATGGAGTCTCGTGACTCAAAGAAAAGATAGATGGGTAAATCATATCAGACCTCATCCAAGAGATCGAGAGAGTTTCCTACTCGATCTAATGTTTTAGTGGGATTCTTGAGTAGAAATAAGAATAAGCAGTACACGGATTCTAAGGCTCAAACCACTTCTATTGCGAGTGTTGGTAATGCTCGGCCAAATACGCCGGAGTGTTCGCTGTGTGGTAGGCGTCATTTTGGTGAGTGCCGATGAAATGATAGAGGTTGTTTCAAGTACGGTTCACTAGACCAATTCATCCGACACTATCCTGAAATGGATGAGAAAGGCAAAAAGCAAGATATGAGAGCAAGTAATGCTCCTTCAAGGGGTAGACCACAGAAGAGCCCGGGAAGTAGGGCTAGCAACCGAGGTGTGCCTAGAGATTTCGCTATGAGGTCCGAGGGTCGAACGCCTGCAAGGACTTATTCCATTCGCGCTCGTGAAGAGGCATCACCACCGGATGTGATTACGGGTACTTTTACTCTTCATGATATTTCTATTGTTGCTTTTATTGATTCGAGATCTACCCATTCATATATTTACATGAAATTAGCGTCTAGTATGAATATGTCTGTTGAGTCTACAGAATTTGTGATAAAAGTGTCAAGCCCGTTAGGCAAACATGTAATAGTTGACAAAGTGTGTAGAAACTGTCATTCGATGATTAAAGGTTATTGTTTTCCTGCTAATTTCATGCTACTACTATTTGATGAATTTGACCTAATTCTTGGCATGGATTGGTTAACCGTTCATAATGTGTTAGTGAATTGTGGAAAGAAATTCACTGAACTGAAATGTGAAAATGAGGATATCCTTCAGGTTGAATCAAGTGAACCGGATAGCTTACCTGTAGTGATTTTTTCTATGACTACTGAGAAATATATGAGAAAAGGGTATGAGTCTTATCTCGTATTTGTGTTGAATACCCAAGTGTCAGAAGTAAAGATTGAGTCAATGCTTGTGGTATGTGAGTACCTGGATGTGTTTCTGGAAGAGTTGCCCGGATTGCCTCCAACTAGGGAAGTCGAGTTTGGTATTGAGTTGGTCCCTGGTACGGCACCTATATCGATTGCCCCATATAGGATGGCACCGTTAGAGTTAAAAGAGTTGAAGGTTCAGCTACAGGAATTAATGGATAAGGGTTTTGCGAGACCGAGCTATTCTCTGTGGGGTGCTCCGGTACTTTTTGTGAAAAAGAAAGACAGGTTGATGAGGTTATGTATAGACTACAGACAGCTCAACAAGGTGACTATGAAGAACAAGTATCCTTTTCCAAGGTTCGATGATTTGTTTGACCAATTAAAGGGATCCACTGTGTTTTCTAAGATAGACTCGAGGTCTGGTTATTACCAGTTAAGAGTTAAGGAGCAATATGTGCCGAAAACGACATTTCGGATAAGGTATGACCATTATGAGTTCCCTGTCATGCCCTTTAGCTTAACAAATGCTCCTACGGTATTTATGGACTTAATGAACCGTATTTTCAGACCATATTTGGATAAGTTCGTTGTTGTTTTTATCGATGATATATTAATTTATTCTCATGATGAGAGTGAACATGCGGAGCATTTGAGAACTGTTTTGCAGACTTTAAGAGATAAGCAGTTGTATGTCAAGTTTAGTAAAAGTGAGTTTTGGCTCCAAGAGGTCGAATTCTTAGGACACATCGTGTCGGGTGCTAAAATTAAAGTTGACTCGAGTAAGATCTCGGCTATTGTTGAGTGGAAACCGCCGAGGAATGTATTGGAGATTAGAAGCTTTCTAGGCTTAGCGGGTTACTACAGACGATTCGTTAAAGGATTCTCCATGATTGCTACTCCGATGACGAGGTTGCTACAGAAAGATGTCAAGTTCGAATGGACGGAAAAATGCCAACAGAGTTTCAAGAAACTAAAGGCGTTGTTGACTGAAGCTCCAATTTTAGTGCAACCGGAACTGGGAAAGGAATTCGTAGTGTATAGCAATGCATCCTTGAATGGATTAGGATGCGTTCTTATACAAGAAGGCAAGGTAATAGCGTATGCCTCGAGACAGCTGAAGCTGCATGAGAAAAATTATTCAACTCACGACTTAGAGTTAACCGCCATAGTGTTCGCACTGAAGATTTGGAGACACCATTTGTATGGTGAGAGATGCCGAGTATTTACTGACCATAAAAGTCTAAAGTATTTAATGACTCAAAAAAAATTGAACCTTGGCCAACAGAGATGGCTAGAGCTTATAAAATATTACGAACTGGTGATTGACTATCACTCGGGGAAGGCGAACATGGTCGCCGATGCTTTGAGTAGGAAGTCATTGTTTGCTTTAAGGGCTATGAACACTTAGTTGTTAGTAACTGACGATGGTTCGATTTTAGCCTAGTTGAGAGTGAAACCAATGTTTTTGTAAGAGATCTGCGAAGCATAGAAAGGTGATAAAGAATTGCAAGATAAGATAACTCAGTGTGAGACAGGTATAGAATCAAACTTTCGGATTGGTTCAGATGGTTGTTTAATGTTTCGAGACAGAATTTGTGTACCCAAAGACGATGAGCTTATTCGGAAAATTTTGCATGAGGCACATAGTAGTTTTATGTCTATCCATCCGGGTAGTGTGAAAATGTACAATGACTTGAAGAAAATATATTGGTGGTATGTGACACACGGTCTGCCCCATAGGCTTGTAATCAGGCTGTGTGTCCCCTGCACTTAAATTTGGCAAAACAAAATGCCTAGTAGTGACCACACGGGTGGAGACACGGCCATGTGTCTTAACTGTATGGAGGACATGGCTATAGTACATGGGCATGTGCCCAGGCCGTGTGAAGTCTGCACCATAAATGCGAAATTAAATTCGCCACACGGCCTAGCATACGGATGTGTGCCTTGGCTGTGCACCCCCTAAAAGGTTGATGATGTCAGAAACAGAATGTCAAGTTTTTTGTACATGGGCTGAGACGTAGGCGTGTCATGGCCGTGTGAAGGAAATAGGCCATGGATACGGGTGTGTGCCAGGCCGTGTGAAATACCCTGTAGGTTCAAAGTGAGAAATAAATCCACACGGGACAGGGATATATGTGTGTCCCGATAGGTTTAGGTCGTGTGAGCTACACGGGCCTTCAACATGGCCATGTTAAGAGGACACATGGGCGTGTTGCCTTCCACACGGGCGTGTGCCCCTGGTTGCATTGAATTTTTTTCAAAATTTTCAAAAGTGTTTAGTTGATTCCCGAACTATTTTCAGAACGTGTTTTGGGCCTTGTAGGTCCATATTAGGAACGTTAAGAGGAAGTTTGAAAGTTTTAAATTTGAGTGAAATTTTATGACCCGAAAATATTTTTATGTATATGTTTAAGTCTAGTAACGTCTTGTACTCTGCCCTGGCGTGGGATACGGGTAATGTAACATCCTGATTTTGGGCTTAGTCGGAACAGTGGTTTCGGGACCACAAATCTGATGAGGAAAATTTCATTTTTATTATATTTTTATGGTCTACGATTTCAGAAACTGATTTCGTGAAAATTTCGTTCGAAAATTTCGACGTCTGAGCACTCAATTTAGTAAAAAGGACTAAATTGTAAAAAGTACAAAAGTTGAGTTTTACATGTTAGAGGTGTCTAATTGTCATGAAATTTTAAATGGGAGGTCCTTACATGATAATTAAACCATTGTATAACTTTTTGGACAAAAATGGCCTTGTTTGTTAAAATTTGAAAGAATAGTAAAAAGGGCATTTTGGTCATTCAAGAGTAAAGTGAATTAAAAGACAAATTTTAAACCCCAAATGTGTCTCTTTCTTCTTGCTACAGCAGAATGTACCAAGAGCAGCCATGGTTAGGGTTTGGCCAAGCTTCCAAGCTTAATAGTAAGTGATTCCGAGCTCCGTTTTTAATGTTCTATGTATTTTTGAAATCCCGGTAACATGATCTGCTCATTTCTACCATTATTTTGAGCTAGGATTTATGTTTAAAAATTTACCCATGAATGATATGCATTTATTTTGATGTTTAATGGTAGAATATGAAGCTTGAAATTGTGTTAAACAACTTTTGCTAAGCGATTTTACGTGAAAACGAGTAAAACGACATAATCGGTAAAAATACCTAATGTTCATAAGTACATGTTAGAGTGAGAATTTGATGTTGCCATAGAAGGGAAAAATGATCAGCATATGATAAAACATAAGAAAATAGGAAGAATTTTAATTTCCGAACCTTGGGGAAAAAGTGTAAATATACAAAAGTTTAGGGGTCAAAATAAAAATTTTTAAAAATATGATTTTTAGACGCGTATGAATAGTGTGAATAATTATTAGGCTAAATATGATATTATAGATCAAGGAAATCGAGATTTGGGCTTATATCGGGAAAATACAAGGTTATGGACTGGAATGGTAAATTGTCATTTCTGGATCCGAGGTAAGTTTATACGTAAATAATTTATCGATTCTTTTTATTTTATTATATTTTGTTATCATATGAAATGTGGCTGCCTATAGAATGATTATTTGTTGAAAATTGCAAATTGAAAAAGGACTATGAATAAATTGTAACATGTTGGAAAGTGAGGAATTTCTCGATTGAGCCTTCGGAATAGAAACGATACGAATGATCTATTGTGAGGTCACGTGTGTAGTACTAAGTGCAGGCTACTAAGTGTACCGGATTATTAGTCGCATGTGTAGTACTAAGTGCAGGCTACTATGCGTACCCGATAACTTCGATCAGGTGTGTAGTACTAAGTGCAGGCTACTACGTGTACCGGATAATTGGTTCCATGTGTAGTACTAAATGCAGGCTACTATGCGTACCAGATAGCTTTAGCTACAAGTGTGAAAATATGTGCAGATAACTAAGTATCAGTTATTATTCCGAAGAGTTCAACGGGAAAATCGATTAAGTAAAAATACATGTGAACATGATTATATGATGAATAAGTGCAGGTATATGTTTAAGAAAATTTTGAGCAATATGCTCGATATTTGAGTGAACTTTGATAAGACAAAATGGATTAAGTGAAATTATGTAAGAGTGAATTTTAGTAGTAAAATAGTATTAGATAGCAACAGTTGTGTGACTTTGAAAATTCACCAAAAAATGTGTAAGTTGAATTAACTTTCAAATAAATTATTGAATTAAAGCTTAATGAGTCTAGTTTCATATAAAAGAAACAGGGGGAGCAAAAGAGTTATATATTATGTGATATTATAATTTTTGTAAGACAGTTTCAGAATGAATTCGAGATCCCCTATTCTGGCTTGGAAAAATTGTTAAAAATTGTAGAAAAATAATTATGGGTTATAATTTATATTCTTACAATCCTTAATGAGTATACTTTTAGGAGAAAGAGACGGGAACATTATCTGAGTCTTGTACTATGAGATAAATAAATTTTAGTGAAGAAAGGTTGAAGCTGTCTAACAGCGAAATAGGGGAGACTTTGAATAATAAACTGTACTTATTAGCTGACCAAAAATTCTGAAAATTTTATGGTGGAAAGATATATGAGTCTAGTTTCTGGGAAAATTTACGGATCTTAATTTGGAGTTCCCTAACTCCAGATATAAATGATTTAGTGACTATGAATCAAGAAAGCAACTTAACTAGAACATGTGTAAATGTACAATTCGGTTAGTTTTACTATAGAAAGCATGTTAGTAAATTGCTTATTATTTTCATGCGAGCTTACTAAGCGTAAAGCTTACTCCCTCTTTTCTATTTCTTTTAGTGTTGTTAGGTTAACTCGGGGTTGGAGATCATCGGAGGCAACATCACACTATCAAGCCAACACCTTGACAGTATAAACACATATGCTAGAATTATCAAGTGAGTGGCATGTATAGGGACCTAGTTTTTATAACACGTGTTATTATAATTGGTCTTTAGTGAGCTAATAATTCTGACTCATAAATCTAGCTATTCATGTTATGTCTGATATTGGTGATGTGCATATGCTTGTTTGCCATGCATGGTTGGTAATATGTTATGTGTTGTTGTGAATGTTTAAGCCCGTTAACGCCTCGAACCCTGTCCCGACGTTGGATACGGGTGAGGGGTGTTACAGGTAAGGGTTGTTACACTACCAAAGAGAAAGATCTCATTATTTGCTATTAGTGCAAGAAACTGGGACACATCAGGTTTGATTGTCCTTAATGGAAGAAGAAGTGATCAAGAAAACAAAAGATTAAAGCTAATGTGGCTACTTTGAGTGATGAGGATTCCTCCGATGATGAAGATCAAGAAGTAGCCAACCTATGTCTTACGGCCATCAATGATTCTAAGGTAACTTCTAACTCATCTACTTCAAATTCTTATTCTTTTGATGAGCTGCAATATGCCCATGATAAATTAGGCTTGGAGTTTGAATTAATGATTTCCAAATAAAGGGAAACTATTTCAAAACTAAAAGATGAAAATAGTTCACAGTCCAAAGTCAATCATGAACTTGAAAGTAAAGTAAATTATATGCAAGTTATTATAAATGATATTGAGAAAAAAATTGTGACTTGCATAATTTACTTTCTAAAGTTCACGAGGATCATTAAAATCAACTTTAGTTGTTTAAAAGTGAAAAAACTCACTCTAATAAAGTTTTTGAAAATGGAGAAAGTTCAAAACAAAACTTTGTTAAAACTAGATTTAATTTCTACAAACATAGAGGTCCTCCAAATTTTTACAAAGGAAAAATTGTTTAAAATATATTGGTCCTAAAAGATTCATAACTACTAAAGATAATGATATCCTTTCTAAATGGATACCTAAAGGGACTAGAATCTTGGAAACTGATGCTTATGAACCCAAAAGAAATTGGGCACCAAAAACAAAAATTCAATGTTTATAGGAAAAGTTGCATTACTTCAAGGAGAACATCACTAATGCAAATTCTATGTGATTGCACCTTAATGTTTACTTGGTATGTTAGTTCACTTATTCCTTATTTTTAATATCTATCTTTAAACAAACAACTTTCTTTTCCTCTTAAGCTTTATTATTTTTTTTTTATAAAACTTTGCATCTTGAATTACAATGTTATGGATTTCCAAAGGATAATCCATTTTAAAAGACAAATTACATCTCTTTTTAATAGCCAAATTACATAATAAATTTGCCATATTGTTGCTACTGCGGTTGATCCAGTTAATTTGGACCAAGCCAAAATTCTTAAAGGCCATGCACGCCTTCTTCGCACAGCATCCTAATATAGTCATATCCTTGTCTCTCTTGTTGACTCTGTTGACTAAATTTGCGCTGTCAAACTCAGAGATAATTTTCAACACATTTAAAGTAGACGCCAACTTCAAACTTTCAACCAAAGCTTCCATTTCAGCCCAGTTCGCATCCAGAAGCTTATAGACAAAACCATAACAGCCCCCGAGAACGAAACCATCCGAATCTCTAGCAATGGCTCCATACCCCACACTGCCGTTCGAAACCGCTCAAAGTTTATTTTTACATAGTTGTTAGGAGGTTTTATCCAAATTTTACCACCGGTATTAGAGAAAAACATGGGGATCAGCCGGGTTGAAAATTCTGAAATCGTTGCTAAGGGTCTTCGCCCTTTCCCACACCACCAAAACAACATCTTCTTTACCATGGAACACCATCTTATTTCTGTTATTCCAGCAGTTCCATAGGAGAGTAAAAAAATCAACAGCAGCTTTAGCGTCCAGCTTACGGAGGACATCTTCCAACCAATCGATACAGCGCTCGTAGCTCCCATCAAGCAACTTGTTATTTAAGCCACCAAGGGTAAGAATCTCACGCGTCATGGGGCAGTCTTCCATAGCATGGATTAACGTCTCCTCTCTGTTCTTGGATCTTGGACAGACATTTTAGAAGTTATGATGAATTTGAGCAATATTGTCATACATGGGCAGGATATTGTGACCGATTCTTCAACTAAACACTTTGATCTTGGGGAGCATATTTAGTTTCCAAATTATTCTCCAAAAAAATCTGTAAGGATCAAACCCTATTCTCTTTAGACATAACCAAGAGTAAGCCGACTTTGACGTGTAGAACCCATGGGGGTTTTGATTCCACGTTCTGCTGTCTTTATCGCCATTATGAATAATAGGTAAAGTGCATATTTGATCCCCCATTGTGTTACCATACAATTCAATCATCCTTTCCCTTTTCCAACACCTGCGGTTATGGTCCCACAAGTCACTAACTTTTCTTTCATCATTAGTCAACAATGACCGATAAACAGAGTCCCTATTAAGGACCTCAAAACCCAATTGATCCCTTCGAATATCAATCGTGTTGCCGTCCCCAATAAGCCACAAAAAACCTTCCTTAAGAGCTTCGGCCGCCCTTGCTATATTGGACCAAGTATAATACGGTTTGTCACCATATTTAGGCCGAAGAACGTCCCCCTCAGGGAAGTATTTAGCATTAAGCACCCTGAAACATAAAGTGCCCTTGAAATGCATAAGTCTCCACACTTGTCTGTCGAGGAGAGCCAAATTGAACAATTGCATATCCCGAAAGCCAGTATCACCCATCCCTTTTGGGTGACACAAACTATCCCATGCCATCATAGCCCAACCACGAGTCTTCTCATTGCTCGTCCACCACATACGACTCATTTTCGATTGTAGATCATCAATGATACCTTTAGGAGCAAGAAAAAAAGAAAACGCATATGTCGAAATAGACTGAATAATAACATTAATGAAAATCTCTTTCCCTCCATAAGAAAGAAGTCGTTTCGACCAACTATTTATCCTGCAAGCACAACTATTAGTAATATTAGTAAAAGCAATTGACTTTTTTTTACTAATAGGTAAAGGTAACCCTAGATAGCTATAAAGATTGTCAGCCATACGCATCCCGAGCATAGAGCAAAAAAATTGCCTTTGAGATAAAGGTGTTTTCGAGCTAAACATAATCATGGGTTTATCTTTATTAATCTCTTGGCCCGACACTCTGGTAAAATTTGTTATAATTTTAACAATTTCCTCCACATCCTTTTTTTATTTCGGATAAAAAGAAGTGCATCATCGGCAAAAAATAAGTGATTAATTCTAGGACCATTAATGCTAGCCCAAATTCCCTTTATCATATTGTTGTTTTGGGCTTGAATTAACAATTTAGATAAAGATTCCATGTAAAAAAGAAAATGGGAGGGAGAGAGAGGATCCCCTGTTTAAGACCCATTTCCAGCACAATAGTCTCTTAAAGGATTGAGTTGCACTTGATAACGTAACGGACCGAACGAACATATCTCATAATTTGATCCACCCAAACATCCGTGTAGCCCATTCTTTTCATGATCTTTTCAATAAAATTCCACTCAACCCGATCGTACGCTTTGTTCATTTTTAGCTTAATCACAAAGCCTTTATTGGGCCCGTTCTTTTCACTTCGAAGGTAATGAACCAACTCATGGGCGATCAAGGTGTTATCATGAATCATTTTTCCGGAAACAAAGGCACTTTAGTTTTGGCTTATGCAATTCGAAAGAATATATTTCAAACGATTTGCTAGAACTTTTGCAATGATTTTGTAAATAACCTGCAAAGACTTATGGGCCGAAAATTAGTAATGTCGATAGGCTCTTTAATTTTTGGAATAAGAACAATAATCGTCTCATTGAGACTATACATAGTTCTATTTCCACTTAAAACCTCATGGCACAACTTTATAATATCCGCTCCCACCACCTCTCAATTTTCTTTGAAAAAACTTTCCGAAAGTTCGTCAATTTCAGGTGCTTTCCGAGGGTCCATTTGATGGAATGCTTCCTTAATTTCATTGATGGTGAACTCCTTCGTCAGTCTTTCTTTCATCTCTCCTGAAATACACTTTCCAATATAGTCAAGATTAAACACTTCATTTGTAGATAAAGTAGAGACAAATAGGCTTTGGAAATAATTCCTGGCAGCCGCACAAATATCATTGGTATTATCCTTCCAACAACCATTAATATCTTTCAGCCTATCAATGTTATTTTTCTTCCTTTTACTAGTAGCCCTCACATGGAAAAATCAGGTATTTCTATCTCCCTTTTTTAGCCAGCTAACCCTCGATCTTTGTGCCTAGTGTTTCTCTTCTTTATCCAGCAGCTGCCCGAGCTTCAACCTCATAGCTTTAAGTATGTTCCCCTCGCACAATCTCCCAGGGCCATCAATGATGGTATTAATTTTTTTATTTCAAAGCACCAATTTGGTTGCTCATATTTTTGTACCGTTTATATTGCCTAAGACCAAGGGCATCACCCACCTTCTTAAACTTTCCCATAATATCCGCAGTACCATCATTCTAAGCATTTTTAATGATTTTTTTCGCATCTTCTTCTTTTTCCCAGCATACATCATATCTAAATCTAAGTCTAAGATCCCTTGAACCCTCTCTCAACTTACGTCCCATGGTGTCTGTGAAAAATAAAATAGAATAAAATAAATAAAAATAAAGAACACATAAATTTTACGTGGAAACTTTTTCGGGAAAAAAACCACGGGCAGAGGAGAAGAAAATTCACTATGTCGAAAATTTTTTACTCAAATACAAGAGGAATAGACTATGTCTATTTATAGGCTTGCAAAGTCATATTCTAGTAGGATTGAAACACCTTATCCTAATCAATATAAAATAGATGGAGTTTAATAAGGTTTAAAACCTTATTCTAAAATAAAATAAAAGAAGTCTAGTTCTATATGGATTTTACTTTTATTTTATTTTCCATCGTATTTTATTTAAATAAGAATTTGGGTCACTTAATTCTAACAATCTCCACCTTGACACAAATTCTCAATGAACAAGTTCTTCATCGCGAACTTTCAATAAACAAGTTCTTCACCTCTTCCAAAAACCCCTTAAGGGTTTAACTTCAACAATGAACACCAACCAAGTCTAAGCAATGCTCAAACTTGGTTATAGGAAGTGACTTAGTCATCATATCTGCAGGATTTTCATGAGTGCTAATTTTGCTCACAACAATATCACCACGAGCAATAATATCACGAACAAAATGATACCGAATATCAATGTGTTTTGTTCTCTCATGAAACATTTGATCTTTTGTAAGAAAGATGGCACTCATTGTCACAAAATCGTGCTGATTTGAAGGTCTTCATTGAGTTCACTAAATAGTCCCTTCAACCAAATAGCTTCTTTACAAGCCTCATTAATCGCCATGTACTCAGCTTCGATTGGTAGACAAAGCGATCGTAGTTTGCAAAGTGGCTTTCCAACTAATTGCACAACCTCCGATTGTAAAGACGTAACTCGTGAGAGATCTTCTTCTATCAAGGTCTCCAGCAAAATCAGCATCAACATACCCTATAACTCCATCTTTAGTTCTTCCAAACTGTAAGCAAACATTAGTAGTGCCTCGTAAGTATCTTAAAATCCATCGAATCGCTTTCCGGTGTTCTTTACCGAGATTCGCCATGTATCTCGCTAATCGCCGATGCATATGATAAATCCGGGGCGTGAACAAACCATAGCATACATGAGAGATCCTCTCGCACTAGAGTATGGAACATGTGACATGTACTCAATCTCATTATCGATTGAGGAGATAAGGCCGATGAAAGTCCGAAATGGTCGCTAAAGGAGTACTAACGAGCTTAGCACTCTGCATATTGAACTCAAAGAACTTTCTCAATGTACCCCTTCCGACTTAGGTACAATTTACTTGCTTTTCTATCTCGAGAATCTCCATACCAAGTATCTTCTTTGCTGGTCCTAAATCTTTCATCTCAAATTCTTCACTTAGTTGGGCTTTAACCTTTCTTATCTCTCTTTATCTTTTCTCGCTATCAACATGTCATCAACATAAAGAAGTAGATACACAAAAGAACCATCACTTTTTTCTTAAAGTAGACACAACTGTCAAAACTACTTCTTTTGAAATCATGAGAAGTCATAAAGGAATCAAACCTCTTGTACCACTTGTCTTGGTGACTGTTTCAAACCGTAAAGGGACTTTTTCACAAGCAAACATAGTCCTCTTTTTCGAGACTATAAAACCCTCTGGTTGTTGCATGTAAATATCTTCTTCAAGTTCTCCATGCAAAAATGCGCTTTACATCTAACTGCTCAAGCTCCAAATCATGCATGGCAACAATACCAAGCAAAGCTCGAATCGAACTATGCTTAACAACCGGAGAGAACACATCTGTGAAGTCCACTCACGGAATTTGATCAGAACCCTTTGCAACAAGCCTTGCTTTATATCCGGTTCTTCAACTCCTGAGTCCTTCTTTCTTTTAAACACCCATTTACAACGAATGCCTTTTTACCTTTAGGAAGTTTTACAAGATCCCATGTTCTGCTTTTGTGGAGTGATTCCATCTCCTCTTGCATAGCAAACATCCACTTTTCGAGTCTTCACAGCTAATCGCCTCGAAATAATTAAATGGCTCTTGATTCGCATCTATATCTTCACCACATTTAAAGCATAAGCAACTAGATCAACCTCGGCATACTTCTTTGGAGGTTTAATTTCTCTTCTTGTCCTGTTTTTGGCGATAGAGTATTGCGGTGAAGAAGCAACTCTATTCTCAATTTTGTATCTTGGCTTGAGGAGTTGATTCGTATTAATCGATGCTCCACCGCTTTTGGTTTTCTTTATTGGAAGAGTCTTTAAGAGATAAGTTAGGTAGCATAGCGCTTTTATCAAAACAACATCTCTGCTAATCACAACTTTTCTATTTTCGTGACACCATAACTTATACCCTTTTACACCACTTTATAACCAAGAAAACGCATTTAATGGATCTCGGTTCCAATTTTCCATTATCAACATGAGCATACGCAGACACCCAAAAATCTTTAAATCGAATAATTAGCGGGATTACGGACCATACCTCTTGTGGAGTCTTTTCTCAATGGCAACGGATGGAGATCGGTTGATCAAAAACATGCAAGAGAGGTCGCTACGCCCAAAATGACTTGGTAAGTTGGCATTTGACAACATACATCGAACCTTCTCCATGATCGTTCGTTCATTCGCTTCGCAACGCCGCTTTTGTGTGGAGTATGACGAACTGTCAAGTGTCTCATGATCCTTCGACTTGCACAATCTATTAAACTCATCGAGCGTAACTCTAAGCCATTGTGCATGCGGAGGTATTTTATCTGCTTTTCCGTCTGTTTTTCAATCATAATTTTCCAAGACTTAAATGTGGAAAACACATCGCTTTTCGCTTCGTGAAGAACGCCCAAACTTTTCTCGAAAAATCATCAATAAAGGTTAGCATATAATTAGCTCCACCTCTCGAAGGCACTCGGGCGGCCCCACAGATCGAATGGATATACTCCAACGTTTCCTTCGTGTTATGGATTCCTCTAGTGAATCGAACTCTCTTTTGCTTCCCAAAACACACAGTGCTCACGAAATTCGGTTTGCAAATTCCTTGCCCATTAAGAAGTCCTCTTTGCTTAATTACGCCATGCCATTCTCACTCATATGCCCTAGGCGCATATGCCAAAGTTTTGTAATATCATCATCGACAAGGAAGAGGAAGCGACAATTGCATCACCAATAATGATAGAACCACAGAAAACATATAACTTGGCAATCTTTCTTTGCCCTTTCATCACAACAAGGACCCTTTGAAATCTTTAAAACCCCACTTTCACCGTGTATCTGCACCTTTTGAATCAAGAGTACTCAACGAAATTAAATTTCTTTTCAATTCGGAACATGCCGCACGTCACTAAGTGTTCGACAACTCCATCAAACATCTTAACTTTAATTGTTCCAACACCGCGATTTTACATGAAGCATTATTTCCCATCAAAACAACACCTTCGAGATCTTCGTTTCATAAGTTGTAAACCAATCCCGATTGGGACTCATGTGGAAGGTGCAGCTGAATCAAGTATCCACTCCTCGCTTACTTTAGAATCATTGATGAAGCAACTAGAAGTTCACCATCGCGTAGTCTTCTACAACATCGCCTTCACCGAATTTTCCGTTGTTTTTCCTTTTGATTCGCAGACCTCCCTTTTAATCTTATTTTGTAGCTTATAGCACTCAGATTTAATGTGCCCTTTCTTCTTGCGAAGTTGCAAGTTTTACCTCTGTTTGAAGATTTCGATCTACCCTTAGATTTACCACGAGGATTCCGTTCTGTGTTCTACCACGATCATCATCAACATTCCGGTCTTGTCTCCCACGAACAATGAGACCCTCTCCCGAGAGTTGGGTTTAACCACAAGATGCTTCATCTTATCATACGAGGTTAAAGAATCATAAACCTCATCAACTGTGAGAGACTCGCGGCTATATAAAATCGTGTCTCTAAAGGTTGAATAAGACGGGGGCAACGAACAAAGTAGAATCAACCCTAGATCTTCCTTATCATCTTGAACCTCCATGGCCTCCAAGTTTGAGAGAATTTCTTTAAACACCATTAAGTGTTCGTGTACAGACGCACCTTCCTCCAAACGATGAGCATAAAGACGCTGCTTCATATGCAACTTGCTTGTTAGAGTTTTCGACATACATATTTGTTCTAGCCTCTTCCATAATGCAGCGGCAGTTTTCTCTTTCATCACATCCTGCAAAATTTCGTTGGACAAATGCGATGTAATTGTGTTAATGCCTTTCGATCCTTACGCTTCTTCTCTTCATCTGTTAATGTCGAAGGCATCTTATCTATCCTAGCGGGGCATCCTCTAGATCCATCTGCAAGAACGCTTGCATCTTAATTTGCCACAACGCAAATCTGGTGTTGCGATCCAACAATGAATTTCATACTTCAAAGACGCCATTACCGTGATCGAGATGAATAACCCTAAGCTCGATACCAATTTGTGAAAAATAAAATAGAATAAAATAAATAAAAATAAAGAACACATAAATTTTACGTGGAAACCCTTTCGGAAAAAAACCACAGGCGGAGGAGAAGAAAATTCACTATGTCGAAAAATTTTTACTCAAATACAAGAGGAATAGACTATGTCTATTTATAGGCTTGCAAAGCCATATTCTAGTAGGATTGAAACACCTTATCCTAATCAATATAAAATAGATGGAGTTTAATAAGGTTTAAAAACCTTATTCTAAAATAAAATAAAAGAAGTCTAGTTCTATATGGATTTTACTTTTATTTTATTTTCCATCGTATTTTATTTAAATAAGAATTTGGGTCACTTAATTCTAACAGTGTCTAAAACAATAGCGTCATGGTCGGAATTAGATTGGCGAATCACCTTAGTCTCAATGAAGGGGACGTTAGTCACATTGCTTGCCGAGATCATGAAGCGATCGAGCCTTTCTTTAACCATTGCGACTCTATCTCGGTTGTTGACCCAAGTAAACCACCCTTTGTCGTTTTCAAATCGACCAAGGAGAGCTCTTCAACAACCTCGCGGAAGTCATCCATCAAAGCTTTCGGTTTCCTTCGACCTCCTTCCTTTTCTGAATCATTAAAGATGGCATTAAAATTACCACCGATAATCTAAGTTTCCTTAACTGAGCTCCCCACCCTCTTAAGCATTTCCCACGAGCTTTTTTTATTTTTGGATCGGTGTTTCCGTAGAAGCCAGTGAATTGGATGGGGTTATGGCTTTCTATATGAATCAGAGAATCGATATGGTTGCTGGAGTAGTTTTTGATTTCAACCTCTCCTTCCAGATCGTTGCAAGACCACCACTCCTTCCTATAGCATTAACAACATACGGCCTTCCATCCTGCAAAGATTTCAAATACGAGAAAACTTGTTAGTTTGCACTTTAGTTTCACAAAGAAAAATAACATCAGGGTCATTCGCAACAAGAAGTTACTTCAATTCCCAAACTGTTGTAGGGTTCCTAATCCCATGACAGTTTCAGCATAGGCGATTCATTGTTCTTGGCGAGGCTGGTCTCCAGCCACCGCCTTACAAGGTGAGATGCTCTCCAATAGTTTTCTGCACACTAGTCGAATTGAACTGTCATCGCGGTTCTCCCCATTAAGGCTTCTTGCTTTTTTCCTTTTGTTTCGGTTTTTCCCCCCTCCATCACGCATCCACGAGCTGGCTGTTTTTCCACATGAGATCTCAACCCTGATTCCTCCTCTCTAGTTTTTATTTTTTCTTTTTTGAAACCTCTCATGGTTTCATTTTCTTTTCTATTTTTTTCCCTTTTGTTTGCTTGATTCTCACTGTTACTCCCTAGCCTTCCCTCTAAAAACTCAACGCCATTCCTCCAGTTTCCTTTTCCTTGGGTTGTACTCCTGGTTTGCGCTCTTAGCCAATCACCATACTGAAATCCTATCTTGTCTAACTTCTTTTAACTCCCTTCTTCGTTGCACTTTTGTGTTTTATGGCCAATGATCTCACATTTGTAGCAAAAGGTCGGGAGTCATTCGTATTTTAAGGCACAAACAATTTCAGTATCATTTTTTCCCACAAGGTAGACCACTCTTCTTATGGGCTTGAGGACATCTATTTTAACCTTATCTCTAATATATTCAATCCAGCTACCATCCTTATCCCTTCAATCAATTGCCATCACCTCGCCAATTGCTTCTCCTACTTCTAACGCCGTTTGCCTGTCCATTTGGTCGAAAGGTATATTATATATTCTCACCCAGAAGGGTGATAGGTTGAAGGTATATTTTTCTATCTCCTGATCCTTTACATACGAAGCTAGGGAAAAAAGACTTTGATCGAAAAGCCATGGAGCAAGGTTCAAGATTCTTGTTCTATCTTCAACCGCCCCAAATTTGACCAAGATGACTTTTTCTCTTAATTCCACGAAGTTCACCTCTTCTTTTGTGAACCGCAGAGATCGTAAAACCCTAAACATTGCCTCTTTATTAAGTTTTTCATTCGACATTACTTTGCCGATCGCCCAAGCCTCATAACCCTTAGAATTTGATGAGAGTCGAGTGGAGCTAAACACTCTCTTTGATTCCTCTTCAGAGAAGGTCAGCTTCTCAAGAAGCTCATTTAGTTCTTCAACTATTGATCGAGCGAAGGAGGGCCAATGCACCGATCCACAACTAACCACACCCTCGATACAAACTTCAAGACGATCAACACCAACAACCCTATAGCCGTTCTAACCTGCTCCAAAGAAACATGGAAAGCAACAAAAGCCCAAACCAAGATAACCTAACAAATGAAAAAGCAACGAAATTCTAAGAAAACAATGTCTCATATTAGCAGACTAATCCAAAATCATACAAAACACAAAACAGTAAGAGATAGAACTAGAATAACAATCGCAAAGATTCAGATAGAAACAAGGACAATGCCTAAAAACACAGAGACACGATTTTTTCAAGAAAGCATTGTACAAGATAGTGAAAAAGAAAAATCGCAACAAAGCCAATAGAGATAATCGTCCCGATGATGAATATGAAAAAAGAAACCCTACAACGTGAAAGCAATAAAAAACTAACAGAAAAACTAAACTGAAAAGCCTAAATCATAATCTATAAAAGAATACAGAGGAAAACCTTAAAACCGAACTAATAAGTTTTACGTTCTTGAAAAGGATATTAAAGAAAACCCATGCAAAACATAAAGGAATTGTACGTAAAAAGCCAAAGGATAAAGAACACAGAAAAACCTATTTTCATGCACCTTTCGTAGAAAAGTCAAACTAATCTTTTCGACCATTAATTTTCATGAGAACTTAAAAAAACAAGAAATCCAAAAAGTTACGTAGATTTCTTTATGTCACGAAAAAAGAAAAAGAAAAAATAGTACAAAAATCTACAGTTGAGGAGAACAACACGGAACAAAGGACAAGATTCACGGCTTAGAACGCTGCTCAATCTTGGCACCTTGCCCCACATTGCAGTCACCACCGTACGCCCTTGAGCAGACCCCAGTCCCATTGAAAACCAACCGGAACACACACACCCCACCTCTCCTGCCCAATTATTCACGAATGAATGAAGGCAGACTCACGAACAGAAAAAACAAGAACCAAATTGCATCAATCTTGGAGAATTCTCACTAAACGCGCTTCGCTGCTTTCTCAACACTCTCCTACCAGTAGACATGCTTCTCTTAAGCTTTATTGTTGATATAACAAAAAGGGTTGAAGAGAAAAGTAAATTTAATGGTTGATTAATTATGATTAATTAATTTTATGCAAAATTTAGAGACCATGTTTTCAAAGTAAAATGAATGTCAACTTTGATCTTTTTCAATTTTTTAACCTTAAATTAAAAATGACTTTTATATAGGGGAGCCATTTATTCAAGAACAAATTTTAAAAATGTTTTGTTATATTAAAAGGAGATTGTTAAATTAGCTTTATCTCGATAATATGTTTTGATATAATAAATTAAAATGTTTTTGAATAAAAGTTAAAGTTAAATAAAATAGGCAAAATAATACAATCAAGTTAAAATGGTTTCAATTGAGTTAAATATTTTCAATCAACTTAAAATTGTTTTAAAACAAGTCAATATTGCTCCAGGCCAAAAAATATATCGATACTTATTCTAAAATCGATACTAAACTGATATTCTGCTTTCAACCAATTTAGCTAAGTATTGATCCAATATCGATACTTTTCATATGGTATCGATAAAAGCCCATTGGTATTGATATCTTTAGCTCCAACGGTCACTGAATTTTGTATTGAATGTAAAAATTATTGATACCTTGTTGGCAAGTATAGGTACTCGTTGTTGCGGGTTAATTTAATGATATGATATTTTAATCCCTAATGGCTCTATTAACTTCCACAACACCCCAACGGTTGGAAATGAATTAGAGGGTATAAATACCATCTTTCATAAGTCCTACAACAACAAGAGAGATCTTCAAGCTTAAAGATCAATCAAAACAACCTTAGTGCTTAATTCTTTCATACTTTTCTTGTACACACTTGTGTGCTT
Source organism: Gossypium arboreum (assembly GCF_025698485.1). Taxonomy (NCBI): domain Eukaryota; kingdom Viridiplantae; phylum Streptophyta; class Magnoliopsida; order Malvales; family Malvaceae; genus Gossypium; species Gossypium arboreum. The sequence continues at coordinate 54,876,331 of NC_069078.1, read as the reverse complement.
TCATTGTTACTCTTTAGCTCAAGTGTATCCTTGTTATTTGTGCTTAATTGGAAAACATTTTGATCTTGTAAGGATTTTTTTTGTTTGCTTTTTTTGTATCTCTTTGAGAGGGTTGAATCTCAAGGTTTGGGTAGAAACCTTAAGGGAGTTGCAATCTTAAGATTTTGGGTAGAAATCTTAAGGAAATTGTAAGGTTAAACCTTGTCCTCAAAGGTTGTCACATTAGTGAATTTGGGAAAAATCCTTAGTTGTGAAAAGATAAGGTAGTGGAGTGGGTAATTGAGTCTGAACCATTATAAATTGTTGGGTTCATTGTTTCATATTCTTTCATTGCTTCCACCATTTTTCTTAAAGGCCAATCCACCTTCCCTCTTGCTGGTTTTGAGTTGGTCTTTCGAGCTAACAATATCAACATCACAAAGCTAATAAATTACCTACAACATTAAATAATTTAAAACATATGGATCACAAATTGTAATTCTAAACATTCATTGCTTAAAAGTCATCAATCCTCAACAACCTTTACCTTAAATGATTCATCAATCCAGTAATAAATTAAATACCTTGACTTACCTAAAGCGAAAATAGGCGGCAGTAGTATTTTGGAGGTAATAAGTGACAACTATTTGGACGGCATATGATAGGTAGTGTTGAAGGAAAACGATGGCAACACCTTAGAGTGAATTGAAGCCATTTTTGAAGGCAAACGATGATGATAAATCGTGGTAGATAATTTATGGTTTGCAGCTAATGGGAACATAAAGTGAAAATAAACACAACATCATGACCGCCTCTAAACTTGTTATCGTTTAGAGTACAAATACCACGTCAAAATTAGATCAGCGATGTCTGCAAGTATATTAGTCAAATTATAGTATATATGTGTTATAACGAAACACAAGGAAGTATTCCTAGGATCGTACCCAAGGGAGGACGAATTAAACTAAAAATATATTTCTACAATAATAAGTCTAAATAGTACTAATTAAAAATTATATTACGATTGAATAATAAAATATAGAATCAATTATAACTAGATTAACTAAATTAAATAAACAGAAATAATCAAACAACTAAATCAAAAGGTTAACTCGTTCTAGTGGTCATAACTAACTTTAGAATTAGGGTTTAGGTGGAACTAACTATTAATTAACTAGTATTACCTCCCAATCTCTACTAACTAACTAATCGACAAGTACTCGCTTATCTCCAGACCTCATTTTCCCTACTGGGATAATTTGTGATTTACTCAGTAAGCTTATCTCCCGACCTCGCTTATCCTAGATTGCTTCCTAGGGTCGTCACTTTTAGGGTTTAAGCACACATGATTTAAAACCAGTTAATTTCTCTCAGGAAACCCTAATCCATTCATTAATTACTCTCACATACACTTATTAATCTTCCTAGAGATTTAGCCTCTCATGGATCTAGATGCCATGGCGCTTAAATTTTATTTAAGCTTGCAAAAGAACACAAATAAATTAAATAAGAGAAAATTAAGAAATTGCTTAATTGATTCAATTGGATGTGCTTGGAGCTGCGTAATCTCGTAATCGTTAATTGATCTTCGATGTTTGAATAAGAACCATGAAAGAAAATTGAATACTTCAATAGAAAAGACTTAGGTTCAAACGTAAAATTTAAACCCTAAATCTAAATGTACTAACTACGGCTCCTAACGACCTCCTTCATCTTAGGAATAACCTTACTATTTATAGAAACATTTAGAAACCCTAACTAGGTCAATTGGAAGCCCTAGTTTCGAAATATATCGATTATATGAACGAATTTAGCCTTCTCGGTCATTGCTCTTCTTGTTTAACCATGTGACATGACACACCTTGCTTATGTTGTGACATGACACCGTCATCTCATGCTTAGTCTTCCGGCTTCGCATGTAGCGTCTTGGGAAGTTGTGCTCTACTCGGGTGTTGCCCGTGAGGCTATTAGGTTGCTAAATAATCATCTTGTACACTCAGTTTAACACATTAAAACTACCTAAGACCCAAGTTGGCCTAATAGATCAATAAACGTCAATTTATGTGTGAAAACACTTATTTGTGTACTTAAGCTACTAATGTTGAAAATAACATAATTAAACCTACAATGCTTAGAAAACAAGTTCCTAAAGTTCCAGAATATACCAAAAACTACCACCACATTTGGTGGTAGGTTACACCACAATGAAAAAGAACATGATTTCGTGTTTTAAAAAGGTTGTGGTCATGTAATAGCCTATTTTCCAGTGCTGTCAAGAACAGTGGTTTCTGGACCACAAATCTTGACATGTTAGTCTGTAAATATTAATTATTTAATATTTATGAGGTCGTTAATTTTATCTTAAAATTTGGTTAGAAAATTGTAACATTTAGATAGTTAATTAAGAAAGGATTAAATCATACAAGTCGTAAAAGTTAATCATTATTGAATTTTTATTACTTTGATGGTTTAATTAATAAACATGCATGGGTTTATGAGGTAAATAAACCATAATTTTTCATGATGGATGCTTTATACATAATAGTTAAATAATATTATATGTTATATGTTATTATAATAATTATATTAAAAGTAAAAAAAATGAAAACATGATGGCATCTTCTTCATTCTTGTTTGTTCTTCACCAAAAACACCATTAATAATAGCTTAAATGTTCAGTCACTTTTTCCTCTTGCAGTAAGTTCGTTTTGAGTCGATTCTTATAAATTTTATGTTTTTGTGATTGTTGTCATGATATCTAGCTAGTTTAAGGACTATCTTGTGAAGGTGGCAGAGTTTAGAAATTTTATCATTTTTTTTTAAAGCCCTTTAATTATAAATGTTTTGGTTGGAAACTTGATGGTGATTTTGAGCTAGTTTGTAAAGTAATTTTGTATAATTTTTAAGTTTAGGGATTTAATTGAAAACAAAGTAAATATAACATGTTTTTTTTTTTGTGAAATTTTAGCATGTGAGGACTGATTTGGAATGGTTATGAATTAGGTTTAATAGGTATAGGGTTTAATTGTGAAAATAATCATGTTTTGCTCTTAAGGATCAAATTGAATAAAATGTAAAAGTTTGGGGCGATTGTGAGAAATTGTAAATAGGAAGTCATATGCATTAAATTGAATATTATATGAAGTTGAAGCTAATAAATTGAAATAAACTATTTTATAGATCAAGAACAAGTAGATAATCGTGGAAAATAGAAAGTTGTTGACTAGTCCCTAAAACTTTTACTATCTCTACAGTTTAGCCCTCATAAGTTTATTTGGTTTAGTTTAGTATAATTTGAAATTTTATATTGATTGTGAATTGTGGTTGTTGAATATTTTTGGTATAATTGAATTGTTATAAACTATTGTGAGTTGAGAAAATAATTGACTTGAACATTGTTAACATGGTGATATGTTTTGAGCCTAAATGAATGTAGGATATGGTACAATTGACATGCCAATAGGTTATATTACACGCTGTACGGAATTGACTTGTGATGAGACAATGATTCCTAACTTGTTATTTTCCACTAAATATACCAGAGTTCAGTATTCGTTGCAGACTATCATGTTATATTTACGGTGATTCTAGCGTGTTACCAGCGGTGGATGTAAAGCCTTCAAGCTTGGCACTTGGTGCCCACGCGTGTTTCTGATGGGATGTTAGCCTACAGGCTAGGCACTTGGTGTCAAGGCGTGTTCTCGATTGGTTTGGATCATTTTAGTTTTCTAGCATGTTTCGGGTGGATAACTACGTATCTGTATTCATTATATCGTTCATTGGGGAAATTTCTAGTGGTAGATGACTTGTTATTGTATTATATAAATGTTTTCATGGTTTTTCGATATTATAGTGACTTGATATCGAATGATCTAGTGTGATTGAATATATTATGCAACTCATATATGTATAACTCACCTGTTGAATGATCGTGGTTGATAGGATTATTGTTTATTAATCATGTTAATGTATAATTGTTATGTTTAAATGGTAAGTTTTATCATTTCAATCGTTAAACTTACTAAGCTCTATTGAAGCTTACTTGTGTCATTGTCTTGTTTCTTTGTAGATAACATTTTGTGGAATCGGGTGATTGGATCAACTTGAAGATCACACTATCCAGATGTCTTTTGGTAGATTTTGACATGTTTACTTTTGGGTTATATGGCATGTAATAAGTGTGTCTTGTATATGTTTTGGATACTTATTACTTGCGATTCATCTTATACATGGATGATGTTGTTTAACCTTGATTTTGGCTCACCTGTATATATGTCTTTGGCTTTTGGCTTGTAAAGGTCCATATGTATAGGTTTTGGTCATTTTGTTTAAGCTACTTATGAATGAATAGGTTATAGTAAAATTAGATATGAATGGAATGGATGAATTGTAAGTTTGGTATGTGTTTAAAATAAGTTCTTGTAAACTTTGAATATAAATTGGTTGGTATATGAAATGTGGTGTCGTTAAGGGCATATTGGTTAGGCACTTAGGTTGTATGTTTTGGTATGTTTTAAGCTTGTTTGAATGTGTTTTAAAGGTATAAGAATGCCTGTTTTGGGTTTGGCTTGGTACCTAAGAAATGGGTAATGATTTAGCTTGATTTGGAAGTGATTTTAGGTGCACACAACCTGAGACACGGGCTGTCTTATGGCCGTATGCCATACACGGTCTCCTCACACGGCAATGTGCCATATTGATTTTAAGTGTAGGTTTTTCCACATGCCATCAGGCTTTTATACAGCCTAGAGACATGGCCGTGTGATATTATTTAGAATCTCATACGGTTTGGCACACAGTCTGCGACACGACCCTGTGACCCAAATTTCAAATTGTACACGGTTTGGTCACATGACCATGTTTCTGAGCCACACAGTCTGAGTGCTGTCATACGGCCTGTCCACACGACCATGTGACCCTGTTTTCAATGTTTTCAATTTTTTCCATGTTAGTTTGTTTTGTTTCAAATTAGTCCTTAATTATTTCCAAACTATTTTTAAGGTCCCACCCTTAACCCGTGTCTGTCATCAGAATAGGGTTACGAGGCATTACCAAACTTATACTCTAACATTTATATAAAACCAAGTTATAAATTTTGTATTCTAGATTAATTCTTATCAAATTTCATCATAAAGTCCCTAATATGGGCCTACGAGGCCTAATATATGATTTAGAAGTGATTCGGGACTAAACTGGCAACTTTAGAATTTTTTCCTTAAAGATAGGGGCACACGCCCGTGTGGCCTAGGACATGGCCGTGTGGCCAGCCTGTGGGGTTCCCATGGCCGTGGGCAGATCTGACTTGCACACATGGCCGTGGAGACAGCTCGTGTGACATAAACAGAGAACCACACGGCCTAAGCACATGCCCATGTGACTTGGCCGGGTGAAAACATAATTTTTGACCATTTTAAAGCTATTTTCACATGCTAAATACATCTAATTCATACCCAACCATTTACTAATAGTTCTTAAATCAAATTTCCTTCATTATGCCATTCAAACTTAGCAAATATTCATTCATTCACTTCAATAACTTTTAAAGATTATGTACCACAATTTATATCGAAATTATACTACATTATCATACTAGTCAAACTCATGTAAGTTTAACTTCCAAAATATGCATATTTCATACCATGCTTCAACAACTTTCATGTTTATTCACTATCATGTACAAAATAACACCTTAACAACCTAGGTACATGCCATTTTACCAAAAGAAAAGTATTCACCACTTTGAGTCCAGGATTGGCTTAGATGCTGAGTCCTTAGCTTTCTATCGTACCTAATCCTGCGTACGGAAATAAACCATAAGGAAATAAACCATTTTTATAGACTAATGCTTAGAACAATATAAACCATGTATATAAATTGTAGTTTAAATCCTTTTACATTCACAATCTTAACAGCTTAATCTTTTACATTCATTTCATAATTCTTTCAGTATCATATACTAGTCACAGTCACACAATCAATAGAAAACAGTCTTCAGTATTTTCATTTATCCCTATTAACATGACTCAGACCTAAACGGATACGCGGATCCAACCCACACACCGGGGATAATATACAGTGTTTCATCAGTCGAAACCGAAATACACCGTAGGGTAACAGTAACAGTAACAGTAGCAATCATAGTCAGGTACGAAGTACCTCTTCGGAACGAACCCGGAATAGTCACTGTAGTCGACACATATAGTGTCTCTGATGCAGGTCTCAAGGCATAATTTCAGACCCATGAATGTGATGGATTCACACTATTTCAAGGCTCAACAACAATGTCAAAGGCTAAGCAAATCAAATCAGGACTTGATCAAAGACAAGATTCGAGGATGAATCTTTTTGAGGAAAGGGAGAATGATACATGCACAGATGGGGTGAAATTTATTAGATTTCAATAATCAAAATTGCCAATTTTCAGGCTTGGGAAATCAGCAGACTTTCAACGACTTTTTGGATGGGATCCTGGCATTTCTGGGTTGAGATGTCTCATGGCGTTTGAAGATCTATCTATTAACTTCGAAACGTATTTTGAATCACTCGATTTTGAGTTCGGGAGCTCAAGTTATGACTGTTTTAGTGAAGACTGCGCGAGCAGAATTTCTGAACGGGATTATGACGGGAATTACGAGTTTCGGGCTTTTAATTCGAGTTTAAATCATATTGGGTTTGGGTTTTAGGCTTAATTTTTATTATATATGAGTCCAATATTTTATTTATCAGCCCTTATTATTTTATTATTGTTTTATTCGAAATTTTGATAATTATTAAGTATTTAAAGTTATTTAGGAATTTTATGTTAACAAGAAAGTTTAATTTAAAACTACTTCTTGTTTAGATTAAATTAGAGTTCTAGCATACTTAGGAGTTTTATTTAGATTTATTTAGCTAGCCTATATATAGGCCTTCGCATTGTACACAAAACAGACAATTCATTATTATTCAATTTCTCTTTTGAGTTAATAAATTCTCTCTGAGTTTTTCTTTTCAAGAATTTCTCTTGAGTTTCTTTTAGAAGAGTTTTAACAATCTTTTTAGATTCTGGGGATCATCTTCAAACTTTTTCTTGCCAAGGTTTTTATCTTGGAGGGGAAATTAGAGCCGCTTGAAGGAGGTTGTAGATTCTTCGTGTTTCCAAGGCTTCTTAGGACTTTTACACGCCACGTTCTATCTTTCCATTTATCTTCTTTATTCACTTCCTGAATCTTTGATTTATTATTTGTTTTAATTATTTTATCTAACTTGGATTTAATTTCGTTTCAGGTTGTGTCAAAAAAAAATCCAAGTTTCTTTCCAAATGTCTAGAGCCCTAAGTTAAATCCGCGACTTTGACAAACTTTACGATCCGCTTTCGCGTTCATCCTTCTCACCCTTTATCAGTCTCATCGACACACAGTCGGAATATCCCTGAACACTTCCAATCCTATGGCATGCCAACTGTATCCGACTAGCCCAACACTGTTAATAGGGTATTCAAATTGTTTCATTTCAATACAGAAGTAGTAACAGTTTCCATCATATCATTTCTCATACATTCAAACTATTAAAATAACAATTACATTGTATTAAATCACTAAGCATAGTTTATAGAAATACAAACCGAAATTCTTGGATTTATTCGATATCCTTGTTCACTTTCTCCTTTCCCTTTTTCGATGACGTTTTTGATGCTACGTTGGCTACATAAAATTTATCATTTAAAATTATCAATATATGTTATTTAATAACACACTCTTTAATTTCCATATAACTTTTACTATATTTCCAATTAGGTCCTACCACCATAACCATTCTTTTTTTTCAAATAACCTTACATATTTCATTTTATACGTACTTTTAACAAGTTTCAACTCTTAATATTCAATATAAAACATCAATTCTACAATTTAAACAATTTAATCCCTACTATAACAAAACTTATATCTATCTTTACAATTCAATCCTTCTCCCACTTCTAACTTAAATTTTCATCAAATTGCACTTAATTCTTCCATTTATTCAACTTAATAAACATCTAAAAATTCAATAACTTTCTAAATTTCAACATAGCTCAAATATTATTTCTTCTTAGGATTTCATAGACACTAAAATTACAAGAAAAGAGGTCAAATTGACTTACCAATCAAGCTTGAAACTTCAAAACCCTAATTTTTCCCTTTTTCTTTTCTCCTTTCTTTTTCTTTCCTATTTCGTTCCACTTTGTCTTGTTCTTTCTTTCTTTTTCTAATTTATTTCTTTATTCTTTTATTATATTATTATATTAGATTATTATTATTATATTTTAGTAATTATTATTATTATTATTTACTTATAATATAAGTAAACATATATTTATACTACACATGTATGTATTATACTTTATACACATGTAATTAATTTTACCACACATTTGTCACTTTAAGGCTTATTTCCTAATTTAGTCCTTTGGCTTTTCTATAGTTTATAATTAAACTTTCACACTTTATTCAATTAAATCCTTATACTTAATTAACCTTAATTAAGCTAAATTTACTTAGTTAAAATCTAATTAACCACACTACTAACGTCGTAAATATTTCTAATAAATATTTACGAATCAAATTTTCAATATCAAAGACCCGAGAACTCACTTTTCCGATGACCTTAAAGTTCAGGTCGTTACACATAAGCTTGATTTAAGGCCTGTAAGTGTATATATATGATGCTTAATAGGTGGATTGAATATTGATATTTAAATTAATATTTAAATGTTTAGTGATGTCATTTGATTGAATGTATGTTGTAATACTCTATAACCCTAACCTGGTAACAGAGAATAGTTAGGGATGTTACAGGTCAATTGGCCATTAAGCCATTGGGCTTATTACTTTTTAAAACTCTTATTTTCTCCTTTTTTTGAATTAGTCCCAATACTAAAATAATCATCTATTTCCATTTCTTTTTTATCACAGCCCAATTCATTACCTAATAATTCTAAAATTTTAAAAATAGTTTCTACTTCCAAAAATAAATTTTCTAACATTAAGTTTGTTTTACAGTAATTAATTCCTGTTTAATCACGTTAAGAACTCCACAATAGAATGGTGTGGCAGAAAGAAGGAATCAAACTTTGTTAGACATAGTTTGATCAATGTTAAGCTAACAATCTCTTTTTGGGGATATACTTTATAAACAATTTTCTATATTCTGAATGATGTTCCAGCTAAGGCTGCATCTAAAAATCCATACCAATTGTGGCATAGCAAGAAGCCAAGTCTAAAGCATTTTAGGATTTGGGGATGCCTAGCCTTAGATAAAGCCTAAAGCATTTTAAGGTTATTTTCTTGTTGTTGTTTTCTTGCTACTATTTTGTTTGAGTTGGATTCTTAACTTGATTTGAGGAATATGATAAGGATTGAGACAAAAGTTATGATGAGTGAGATGATTCCTGTATTGTTCAAAATTATGGAGCATAAGCTCAATAGAACCAATTACTTTAATTGGAGTAAGATTTTCTGAATCTATTTGAGAAACATTGATAAGGATGATCATCTAACTAATGATGCACCCATTAATGAGAAAAACAAGTATGGCTAAAGGACGATGCCAAACTATTTTTACAAATTTGCAATTCTATTGATAGTGATGTAATTTCCTTTATTAATTAATACGAATTTGTTAAACAACTAAAGGAGTGTTTGGACTTATTGTATTCTGAGAAAGGTGATATCTCTCACATGTATGAAGTTTTCCAGGCATTTTATCGTCTGAAGAAGCAAGATAAATCCTTCACAGCTTACTACTAGGATTTCAAGAGAGTGTATGAAGAACTCTATATGCTGTTGCCATTCAGTTTAGATGTTAAAATGCAATAATCTCATAGGGAACAAATGGTGGTCATGATCTTTCTTTTTATTCTTCCTTCAAAACTTGAGGTTGCTAAATACCATAATTTGTTGAGTGTCGAAATCTTATCTTTATAATATGTATTTACAAGGATAATACAAACTGAGAACAAATATTCTACTAAGATTCATAACAATGCATTGTTGAGCCATGGTAATAAGACACGAGGATCAACTAGTGTGACAAAAGTGGGGAAAACCACAAGATAGGGGAGATGGTGTGCTTCTATTTCCATGAGCCTGACTACATTAAGCGTTATTTCCAAAAGCTTCAGGAAAAGGCTAGGAGAACAGAGATGACACATGTTGTAGCAACGAGTACTAAGACCATTTCATATGAAAAATCCAATCCTATCACTACTATTTTCGAGTCAAGTAACTCTTATAGTGCCTCATCTCCTTATTCTTCAATTGGGTCATTGACTCCGGTGCTACAGATCATATGACAAGTAATCCAAATCCCTTTTCAAACTTCAAAGCTTATACACATACTCCTAACGTCATTTTTACTGATGGATCCACCTCTCATGTTCTTAGATCTGGCACCGTTAATCTTACATAATTCATTTCCTTCAATTTTATGTTAAGTCTACTCAAATTTTCTTTCAACTTATTATGTTTTAGTAAGCTTACATGTGCTCTGAACTATTGTGTCTCATTCTTTTTCCTGCTCATCTTCTCTTTTAAGATCTTATGACGAAGAAAATTATTTGTAGAGGTCATGAGTATGGAGGACATTATGTATTTCATGCACAAATGCTAAAAGCTATTGCTTGTTCTAGTATGGAGTCTCCCTTGGAGGTACATAGTTGGTTAGGTCATCCTTCATTGTCATCTTTGAAGGAGTTGTGTCCTCAGCTTCATAGTTTGTCGTCATTAAATTGTGAGTCATGTCAATTTGCTAAACATCATCGTTGAGCCTTTGTTTCTAGAGTTAATAAAAGAGTTGAGTTTCCTTTTGAATTAGTTCACTGTGATGTTTTGGGTTGGAGTCCTGCTACTTCCAAAACTGGGTATTGTTATTTTGTTACTTTTATGGATGATTATTTGCGAGCCATTTGGTTATATTTAATGAAAAATGTTCTAAGTTATTTTCTATTTTTTGTGTCTATTGTGCTAAAATAAAAACACAATTTAATTCTAGTGTTCTTATTTTACGATATGATAATGCTAAGGAATATTTTTCTGATACTTTTAACTGCTATATGACTCAGAATGGTATTATTCACCAATCATTTTATGTTGATACTCCTCATATTGGAGTAGATGAAAAAAAACAGACACCTTCTTGAAGTAGCTCGAGGCCTTCTTTTTCAAATGAGTGTATCTAAATGTTTTTGGGATGATGTCATCTCAATAGCCACTTTTCTTATTAATTGTAACACCCCAAACCCGGCCTAGACATTATGACCAAATTCGAAAGTGTCACATGAAATGGGTTGACAAACTATTGTCGTTAAGTTCAAACCTTTCCAGTTTATTAGCCTTTAGAGCTATTATTAATTTCAAAGCTTTCTTTCATTTAATCATTTAGAGATAAAACGTGATTGTAGTGGAAGCTTGTAAAAAAATGTTGTGTCCAGAAAATCTGTTCAAAATTTTGGAAAACCAACACAGTTATAAAAAGGTAAAAACCAAAACCCAAAACCAGCATCAAAATTTTAAAAGACTCCAGAGTCCTAGAAAATACAACCTCAATGTCAAAACTTAATAAACCAAAAGCAAAATAAAACAGTAAAATAAGTGGTCACTATCGAGTCCTCTGCTGCACTGATCTGCTTAAGACTGTGGGTTACCTATACAGACAAACAGAAAATGGGTGAGTTTACGTAAACTCAGTGTGTAACCCAATAGAGTTAAGCAGGTCCAAATACAGAATATCACAAATCAGACAGATTCATAATCAGACCTGGGCTCATGTCAGATATAGATACAGATTCGGGCCTGAGCCCATTTTAGATACAAATATAGTTACAGATATGCGAATCAGATATTAGAATCCTACCCTCATCCTATACACACCATCTTCGACCATCCCTACACACCATGTGGGGTTTAAAATACCAACCCAGCCCTGCACACTACGCTATACCGATGCGGTACAAATTAGATATAATGAATTTGCCTTTCAGAACACTTCCTCTAATATACATTATCCCACCCCAATCAGAGTAACAGAACATGCATACAGAATTAACAAATAAATCATGCTTAACATGCTTTCATAAACAAATAACGGATAAACAAACATAGACATACTCATACAGCATATCAGTCTAACAAAACACATAATTTTAGGTTTAGTAAGTCTTTACCAACCCCATAGTAGGCCTACAGTCCATTAGGACAACCCGTGCGACCCTACGGAAAATTTTAGTACAATGCGCCCACATGCCCGTGTGGGTTGCTCGTGTGGCCCACACGCCCAAATTGGCCTAGCCCGTGTGGATCACACGGCCAGGCCCAGTTATCACACGGCCTAGCCCAGTTATCACACACCCGTGTGGCGTTCCTGTGTGGGCCCACATGCCCAATTTGGTCTCGCCCGTGTGGCCCACATGGCCACACTCCAGCCATCATACGGTCATGTCTTGTTCACGACCTTGCCTTCATCGATCACACGGCCTACCACATGGCCATATGATGTCGACAGTAGGGTTCTTTGACTTTCGTCAAATCTCATTTTTCTGTGTTTCGGGTACACACCTGGTATTATTTCGCTACAAAGACACTCTCGAACAGACCAGCATGTAAAAACGATACTACAAACCTTCCAAAATCAGTATAGTTCTCGATTAAATGGAAATCACGAAACCAACAATATTTCAAATCAAATGTTTAACACTTACTCAAACACCCCGAACGATTCGATTACAATTCTGAACGAGGAGAGCCCCTATCTTCCTAACTCGTGCCGCCAAAACAGACAATAAGGTTCCAATCGAAGATTTTGAAAATACAGTAATGGATTTAAAGAACCCCTACTCGAGCAAACTAATCTATGATCACATACCTTAACCAAGCTAGAAACCCCAAAATACTAAAGATGACGGTGGAAACTATGAATGATGGTAAAATTGAAGAAGCAAGAAAAGCCGAAATTTTGCCAAGGAAGGAGAAAAAAAAAGGTCAAAAGAAACAGATTAAAAGATTTTTGGGAAATAAAAATATTTCACAATCCCCTTCAATCCCACTAAATCCACTGCTAATTGATAACTACCCACTCACATAGCCTTTTAATTCAATCAGAACTCTCCCTCCCAGAACCGATCAAAAATAAATACCTACGCTTACGCAAGGATTCGAACATAGGACCTCTAACACTTTAACTCCTTACCTCTAGAACCAACATGCTCATTCTGATATGAGCTTATAGGTACATTAATATAAGCCCACCGAACAAAAATAGGGCTTAAACCTAAAAATAACATAATTTGCTAAAGGCAAAGCTTGAACTTGGGACCTCTCACATACACCCAGAACATTTAACCACTGAAGCAGATACACAGTTGTGTCAAACAGTTACAGAAACAGAAATAAAAATATGGGGGCATTACAACTCTAGCCCCTAAAAGAAATTTCGGCCTCGAAATTTACCTGACCAGAATAGAAGAGTATACTGTTGACGCATCAAATCTTCAGGTTTCCATGTAGCCTCCTCAGTGCTATGATTCCACCACAGCACTTTCACTAATAGAATGGAATTTTTCAGCAGAACCTTAGCATCTCTCTCTAGAATCTGAACATACTCCTCCTCAAATGTTAAATCTGGCCTAACCTCAATATCCTCAATCTAGACAATGTGAGATGGGTTAGATCGATACTGTTTCAACATCAAAACGTGAAAAGCATCATGAATACGGTCCAATTCAAGGGGTAACTCCAACTGATAGGCAACTAGTCCCACACGTTTCAAAATTTGATACGACCCAATAAATTTAGGGCTTAGCTTGCCCTTACGACTGAACCTTAAAACCTTCTTCCACGAAGAGACCTTAAGGAAAACAAAGTCCCTTACAGAATACTCAATCTCACGCCTCTTCAGATCTGCATACGATTTCTGTCTATCAAAAGTTGCTTTCAGATGATCCCAATTCAGTCTAACTTTATCCTCAGACTCGAAAAACGATTCAGGACCTAACACTCGACGTTTGCCTAACTCAGTCCAACACAGTGGAGTACGACACTTACGACCATACAGAGCCTCGTAAGGTTCCATTTGAATACTAGCCTGGAAACTATTATTATAGGCAAACTCAGCTAGCGGCAGATAATCCTCCCAACTACTTTGAAAATTGATCACACAATTCCAAAGCATATCGTTTTGTATTTGAATCACTCTCTCAAATTGACCATCGGTCTAAGGATGGAACGCAGTACTAAAACCCAATCTCGACCCCAGGGCCTCGTGTAATTTCTTCCAGAACTGAGACATGAAGTAAGGATCTCTATCAGAAATAATTGACACTGGAACCCTATGCAGTCTAACTATCTCAGAGATATACAGCTTCGCCAACTTCTGAAGAGAAAAGTCCATCCGAACCGGAATAAAGTGAGTAGACTTGGTCAATTGATCTACAATGACCCAAATAGAATCCTTCCTAGTGGGTGTCAAGGGCAACCCACTAACGAAATCAGTCGTCACACGTTCCTATTTCCATAGAGGAATCTTGAATGGCTGCAACAAATCGAAAGGCAACCGGTGCTCAGCCTTAACTTGCTGGCACGTCAGATATTGAGCCACAGAATCTGTAACCTCACACTTCAAACCTGGCCATCAGTACAACTCACAAAGATTGCGGTACATCTTATTATCGCCGGGATGCATAGCATAAGGGCTACTATGCACCTCCCTCAAAATAGACTGCCTCATATTAGAATCGTTCGGCATACAAACCCACCCTCGAAAACATAACACACCATCACTGTTTAACCCAAAATCAATAGTAGTACCACTCTCAATCTGACGGAACCACAAGCCCAAAGACTAATCCCCTAAGTGTTTAACTCGAATCTGATCAATCCAAGTCGTCTTAGCTTGCAACTCATCTAACAGACCCCCATCATCAAATAGACTAAGACGAGCGACTATTGCCTTCAGATCAGTCACCGCTCTACGACTTAGAGTATCAGCCACCATATTGGTCTTACCAGGGTGATATTCTATTGTGCAGTCATCGTCCTTAAGCAGCTGAATCCATCGTTGCTGCCTAAGATTCAACTCCTTCTGAGTAAGAAGGTACTTGAGGCTCTTGTGATAAATGTAGACAATATAGCTCTCACCATACAGATAGTGCCTCCAGATCTTTAATGCGAAAACCACCACAGCCAACTTGAGATCGTGCGTCGGATAGTTTCCTTCGTGTGTCTTAAGCTGACGGAACGCATAAGCCACAACCTTACCATCCTGTATCACAACACATCCTAAATCGATGTTTGACACATTGCTATAGACCACAAACTCCTTACCCGATTTAGGCTGTATCAGAATAGGAGGCTGAATTAGAACAGACTTGAGCTTCTCAAAGATCGATTGTTGTGCATCAGTCCAGACAAACGGCACACGTTTACATAGAAGCATAGTCAAGGAAGCTGAATTAGTGAGAACCCCTCGACAAACCATCGATAATATCCCACTAAACCTAGAAAGCTGCGGATCTTAGACACATTCTTAAGCTATTTCCAATCTAGTACAACCTCAATCTTCTTTAGATTTACATGAATCCTTTAAGCAGAAACTACGTGCCCAAGAAAAGTTACTTCACGAAGCCAGAACTCACACTTGCTGAATTTAACGTACAGCTGCTTCTCACGCAGAATCTGAAGCAGTACTCTAAGATGCTCATCATGCTCATCCTCAGTCATAGAGTAAACCAGATTGTCATCGATGAAGACCACAATGAACTGATCTAGATAGGGCTAAAATACTCAGTTCATCATATCTATAAATACAGTCGGTGTATTTGTCAAGCCGAAAGGCATCACTTGGAACTCGTAATGTCTATAATGAGTCTTAAATGCAGTATTATGCATATCTACCTCCTTAACCCTCAACTGATGATACCTTGAACAAAGATCGATCTTAGAGAATACAAAAGCCCCTCAGAGCTTATCAAATAAGTCGTCGATCCTCGGAAGTAGAGACTTATTCTTAATGGTTAGCTTGTTCAACTACTGATAATCTGTACACATCTTCATGGTCCCATCTTTCTTCTTAACAAACAGAACCGGTGCTCTTCAAGGAGACACACTAGGACGAATGAAACCACGGTCTAAAAGTTCCTGCAGTTGACACTTAAGCTTTGTAAACTCTTTCGCTGCCATACGATAGAGAGCGATGGACACTGGAGCTGTACCAGGAAGAAGCTCAATCCCAAATTCCACTTTTTGATTCAGTGGTAATCCTGGTAACTCGTTAGGAAAGATGTCTAGAAATTTCTTTACTGTTCTAATGTTCCAACAGAAGAGTCTCCAGAATCAGGAACACTTACATAGGCCAAATATGTCTCACATCCTTTCCGGATCAGTTTCTTAGCTACTAGGGCGGAGATCACATGCGACAGATAGTCTGGACACTCACCAATCATAACCACCTTCACATTATCCTTGGTCCTCAGAACGACCCTCTTAGATGCGCAGTCCAAACTGACTTGATGCTTAACCAACCAGTCCACACCAAGAATTAGGTCGAACTCCCCAAACGAAAGCTCTATTAAATCAGCCAGAAATATCTCTCCTTGCACCTTTAACGGAAAATCCTTATACAGTTTACTAACTTGAACAGACTACCCCAACACTAGAAGTGCTCTCAACTTACAACCCCAAATTTTCGAAAACAGAAAAGACCATATAGGAATGAGTAGATCCTATGTCTATCAGAGCAAAGTAAGGTACATTGAATATAAGGAACATACTAGTAATGATGTCAGGAGCATCTTTGTCCCCTCGACAGCGTGCAACATAAACCAAAACAGGTTGCCTCGCCTCGGTTTGACCAGCACCTCTGTGCAGTGCTTTCTGTCATGACCCAAACCGTTACCACCCCTAGCCTACCCACGGCCCCTAAATGGTTGCTGAATTGCTCTTGGAGGCTGAACAAAACCTGGAGCCTGCATCTGATCTGCCCGCTATGGACAGTCTTTGATACGGTGCTCTAATGATCCACATCTCAAACAGGCTCTAATCCTCCTCCAACATTTGCCCGAATGGTGTCTCCCGCAATCACTGCATGCCTGTAACTTAGTAGGAATAATAGAAGCAATAGGGCCTCCCACTCTAACTGGACCATCAGATCTGGCCTTTTTCTTAGGCCTCGGAACTGAACTAAAGGGCTCTGACTCCCTCTTGTTCCTGCCTCTCTCGATCCCTATTCTAGCGCTCCACACGCTTAACATCCTCAGCGATCTTAGCTTTATCCACCAGTACAGTAAACTCTCGCTCCCTTTGTGGAGTAATCAGAACCTTCAGATTATCCCCCAGTCCATCCTCAAAGCAAATACACCTATCATATTCTGGTGCCACCATACCTCGAGCATAGCGTTTCAGCCTTATATTCAGCCACAGATCGATCACCTTGAGTGAGACTCAAAAACCCATGCCTGCCAGCATCAATGTAACTGGCCCCCACATATTTGCTCTAATTCTTAAAGAATTCCCAAGTCAGACGGTCAGACTGAGTGCCCTCCTTAACGGTCAACCACTACTGGTATGCCTTGTTGCGAAGCAAGACTGCACCCTTCAATTTCTGCTTGAGAGTGCAGTCCAAGTCATCTATAATCCTCTCAGTGGCCTCCAACCAATACTCAGCCACATTAGGGGCAACTCCTTTGACACCCCTAAACAACACAGCTCTATTGGATCGGAGTCGCTCAGTTACCGATCCTCGGCCCTAGTTCCATAATTGGGTCCAGCGACCTTTTCTAATATCCTCAGCATGGCTTGGGATAGTGCGTCTTCCCCAGCTAAACGACTTTAAGACCCAGTCTTAGTAGCAGGTGACACAGGTGTCTTACTAATGCTCAGATTTGGCCCCTACGGCCCCTACCTTGGCCCCCTACGACACCTCGTGCACTTATTATCCAATTTGAGTTTTATCAACATTAAAATTTTATGCATCAGTTTCAGTTTATTATCACAAATGTTTTATGCAAAAACTATCAAAAATTCAGAATCATTTTCAAAAATTTCAGTCTCTAACTATTTTAGTACAGTCTCAATAAGTACAATCTTCAGAGTTTTAGAATAGCTTAACTAAGGACAAAAATACTTACAGAATCAGCGCCAGAGACTCGGTGAACTACATACTCAATCGGAATATTTTCAAACCATTTGAAAACCAATTCTTTAAAACATATTTTGGAACCCAAAAATCTATGGCGAGTTTTTTGAGACTTGACTCTGATACCACTAAATGTAACATCCCAAACCCGACCTAGACGTCATGGTCGAATCCAGAAGTGTCACATGAAATGGGTTGACAAACCATTCTCGTTAAGTTAAAACCTTTCTAGTTCATTAGCTTTTAGAGCTATTATTAATTTCAAAGCTTTCTTTTATTTAATCATTTAGAGATAAAACATGATTGTAGCGGAAGCTTGTAAAAAAACGTTGTGTCCAGAAAATCCGTTCAAAATTTTAGAAAACCATCACAGTTATAAATAGGAAAAAACCAAAACCCAAAACAAACGTCAACATTTTTAAAGAGTTCAGAGTCCCAGAAAATACAGCCTCAACGCCAAAACTTAATAAACCAAAAGCAAAATAAAACAGTAAAATAGGTGGTCACTGTCCAGTCCTCCGTTGCACCGATCTGTCTAAGACTGTGGATTACTTATACAGAAAAATAGAAAAAGGGTGAGTTTACGTAAAATTCAGTGTGTAACCCAGCAGAGTGTAGTAGGTACACATACAGAATATCACAAATCAGACAGATTCACAATCGGCCCATGTTAGATACAGATACAGATTCGGGCCTAAACCTATTTCAGATATAGATATAGTTACAGATATACAAATCAGATATCAAAATCCTACCTCCATCCTCTACACACCATCTCTGACCATCCCTACACGCCATGTGGGGTTTAAAACACCCACCCAACCCTACACACCATGCTGTACCGATGCAGTACATATTAGATATAATGCAGCTATACTGTCAGATATTAGGCATAATCTGCCTTTCAGAACACTTCCTCCAATATACATTATCCTACCCCAATCAGAGTAACAGAATATGCATACAGAATTAACAAATAAATCATTCTTAACATGTTTTCATAAACATATAACACATAAACAAACATAAGCATGCTTATACAGTACATCAGTCTAACAGAACACATAATTTTAGTGTTTAGTAAGTCTGCATCGATCCTACGGTAAGCCCACAGTCGATTAGGACAACCCATGTAACCCTACAGAAAATTTTAGTACAATGGGCCCACACGCCCAAATTGGACTAGCCCGTGTGGATCACACGGCTTAGCCCAGTTATCACACGCACGTATGGGCTCACACGCTCGTCTAGCCTACATGCCCAATTCAGCCTAGCTCGTGTGGCCTACACAACCACACTCCAACCGTCACATGGTCATGCCTTGTGCACAGCTTGCCCTTCGTCAATCACACAGTCATGTCATCGCACACAACCGTGTGACGTCGACAGTGGGGTTTTTTCACTTTCGTCAAACCTCGTCTTTCTATGTTTCGGGTACACAACTAGTATTGTTTCGTTGCGAAAATACTCTTGAATAGGCCACCACCTAAAAACGATACCACAAACTGTAACATCCCTTACCCGTTACCGTCGCCGGAACAGGATACAAGGTATTACCAGAACATAACACATACCATTAAACATAACCGAAATATAAATATGTCATCCAATTTGATAGTGCATCGTATAATATATGTCTTGAACAATATTAGCCAACTTTAATGGCTTGTACAAATTAGTTGGTCGAGTATTGTAACTAATATTTTAAACCTAGACAAATATGACACGTAACAAAATAATTAAGCCTACTATACATGCCATAATTCAAAACGTTTAGTTCAAATACCCTAAAGTATGATAGTGCGGATAGATCTTCACGATCCTTAACTCCTGAGCAAGCCGAAGAACACTATAAGACAAAAGAGAGAAACAAAGTAAGCTTATAGCTTAGTAAGTAAGTATGTAAATACTAATTAAAAAAAATCTAACATGTTTACACAACAATTCAAGTATATCTACTTTAACTTCACTATTCATTCCACTTTGATTAAGCTGTCTCTGCTGCGTCATATTCACTAAATAAATCATAACTCGAGTTACAAAACTCGAAATTAAAATCCGTAAAATTTCCCTGAATCTAGACTCATAAAGCTTTTTGCTAATATTTTTCTATAATTTTTGGTTCAGCCGATTAGTACAGTTTATTAGTTAAAGTTTCCCCTGTTACACAGCTCGACTGATCTGACCTCTGTTCACTACAAATTGAATTTCTCTCAGTACACAATTCAAACAACCCTGAAGTCTGTTTCATTTAAAACTAGTCTCAATAAGGAATTTAGGCATGTAAACTATATTTCTTAATTTGCTTTGTACAATTTTAATGATTTTTCAAAGTTGGAACAGGGGATCACGTATTCATCCTGAGCAAGTCACATACAATTGTAAATATCTCAAAATATAGAATTCCTTTGCTTGCTCTGTTTCTTTTATATGAAAGTAGACTCATTAAACTTTAATTTCACATCTCATTCAACCTCTAATTATATTCCTCCTATTTTGGTGATTTTTCAAAATCACGTCACTGCTACCATCTAAAAACAGTTTTAATGCTAATTTCACTCTTTCACACATTCTTTATGCTAACCTCATTTTATCTTATATATGTATATACCACAATCATTTTCACCACATTTCATTCACCATAAGTGTAGGTCCAAACCACAATATCACCACAAAACCATCCCGTTGAACAATTCGGATCAATCCTCGATATTTAATGGTTTCAAAGACACATTTTCACCATCATACTTCGTTTAGTTCGGCTTTCTTGTACACATGGTGAGCACTTAGTACCACTCATGCGACCCAACCGATTTGTCTCGTAGCTCTCTTGTCTACATGGTGTCCTTCACTTGGAATCACGCATGTGACCTAGCTACATTTATCTTTCACGTAGCTCTCTTGTCTACATGGTGTCCTTCACTTGGAATCACGCTTGCGACCTAGCTACATTTATCTTTCACGTAGCTCTCTTGTCTACATGGGATACATCTCGTATCACACATGTGACCTAGCTACTACAGGGTGTCTCGTAGCTTTCTTGTACACATGATGTGCACTCAAGATCATACATGTGACCTAGCTACGCTCCTCTATTTCATTCGATCTCTCCAGAATGTTCAACCGGATCTCTCTCTATATTTATTTCCATTCTTCCAATAGTCGATTTATATTTTAACATCAGCTAGTATATTTATATAATAGGCTGAAATATAAGAATGTACATGAAATTATTGTAATATTTACATACAAACTTACCTTGGTGCAAAATGTGGAAATTTTGCAATTTAGTCCAAAACTTTTTCCTTCCCCTGCTCGAGATCAATTCGCGTCTTTCTTGATCTATAATAACACATTTAGCTCATTTAATACTCATACTATTTATTTTAATTCAAAAATCACATCATGGAACAATTACATTTTGCCCCTAACTTTTCAAAATTACAATTTTGCCCCTAGGCTCGGGAATTTAATTTCAGCCCTTATTCTTATATTTTATGATATGCTGAACATTTTCTCTTCTACAACAACATCAAATTCTCACTCTATCATATAGTTATGAACAATAGGTATTTTTACCGATTATCTTTGCTTTTACTCGTTTTCACTTAAAACCGAGTAGCACAAGTTATTTAACATAATTTAAAACCTCATATTCTATCATAAAACATCAAAATACACAAATTTCACCTATGGGTATTTTTCCAAATGTGAACCCTAGGTTAAATTATTACTAGCATAAGCTTAATCGAGCTTAGGGATTCCAAAACGTAAAGAACATTAAAAGCGGGCTTGGAATCACTTACTATGGAGCTTGAAAATTGAAGAAACCCTAGCTATGGAGAGAGGGAGAATTCGCAGCAACTAAGGAGGATGATGATCAATTTTGTGTTATTTTTCCCATTTTATTTCATTTAATATCCAAATGACCAAAATGCCCTCCTTACTAAACTTTCAAAAATTCCTTCCATGTCCTAATTTTGTCCATGAACTTAAAATTGGTCAAATTGCTATTTAAGACCTCCTAATTAATATTCCAAAACAATTTCATACTAAAACTTCGGGATGCAAATTTTGCAACTTATTCGATTTAGTCCCTACTTTCAATTTAAGTACTTTAGGCATAGAATTTCATCACGAAATTTTCACACAATCATGCAATCATATCATAAACCCCAAAATAATTATAAAACAATTATTTCTATCTCGGATTTGTGGTCACGAAACCACTATTCCGATTAGGCCCTAATTCGGGTTGTCACAATTCTCCCCCTTTTGAGATTTTCGTCCCGAAAATCTTACCGTAAAGAGGTTTGGGTCTTTGTTTCCTCATAGCTTCCTCAGGTTCCCACGTAGCCTCTTCTATCCCATGTCTGTGCCACAATACTTTCACTAAAGCTATACTTTTATTTCTTAACTGTTTAACCTCTCGAGCCAAAATCTTTATTGGTTTCTCCTCATAGGTCATATCCGATCGAATCTCAATTTCGTTGGGAAATCACATGTGAAGGACCGAACGATAACGTCGCAACATTGATACATGAAACACGTTATGAATTCTTTCTAACTCTACCGGTAAGGCCAACCGATATGCCATGGTCCAATTCTCTCGAGAATCTCAGACGGCCCAATAAAACGCGGACTCAACTTGCCTTTTCGACTAAATCTCGAATCTTTTTCCATGGTGACACCTTCAAGAACACTTTATCACCCACCGAAATTCAATCTCTTTTCTTTTAAATCTGCATATGACTTTTGTCGATCTGAAGCGACTTTCAAGCAATCCCAATTACTTTTATTTTCTCTTGGTTTCTTTAACTAGATCAACTCCATGAATCTGCTTTCTCACTAAGCTCGGTCCAATATAAAGGAGTTCGACACTTACGACCATACAAGGCTTCAGACGGTGCCATTTGTATACTTGATTGATAAGCTGTTATTGTAGGCAAACTCAATCAAAGATAGATATTTCTCCCAACTACCTCCAAATTCTAAAACACAACATCTAAGCATATCTTCGAGTACCGGATTACTCTTTCCGCTTTGACCATCTGTTTGTGGATGAAATGCGGTACTAAAGTTCAATTTTGTACCCAAAGCTTCTTGTAACTTTTTCCAAAATCTCGAGGTAAATCTTGGATCTCTATCGATATTATAGACATAGGTACTCCGTGCAACTTCACAATTTCAAAGAATATATAATTCGCTAATTTATCAAGTGAGTAATCGAGTGCGTCTTGGTATAAAGTGGGTGACTTTGTTAATCTATCAACCACTACCCAAACAAAGATCCTTCTTTTTAGGAGTTAAAGGCAAACCGGTTACAAAATCCATGGTAATCTTGTCCCATTTCCACTCGAGCACCATTACGGTTGAAGTAATCCTCAAGGCACTTGATGTTCAACTTTTACTTGTTGATGATCAAACACTTGGTTACAAATTCAGAAATGTCCCTTTTCATACCGCCACCAATACTGACTTCTTTAAATCATTATACATTTTGTGCTACCAGATGAACTGATAAACAGCCATTGTGCGCCTCATGTAATATTTTCTGAATCAATTTATCGTTTTTCGGCACACATATCCTGTCTCGAAACATCAAACAGTCATCTGGTCCAACTCGAAAATCTGAGTCGTAACCTGATTCGCATTGAGTTCTCATGATCCGCAACTCACTATCATTCTTTTGAGCATCACAAATCAACTGGAGAAATAACGGTTTAGCTCTCATCTCTGCTAAGATTGACCCATCATCAGACAATGCTAACCCCGTGTTCATGGCTCTCAAAGTAAAAAGAAATTTTCTGCTCAAGGCGCCAAGAACTACATTTGCTTTTCCGGATGATAATCAATCACTAAATCATAATCCTTTAATAATTCAAGCCATCTTCACCGTCATGCAGATTCAGATCCTTTTGATTCATCAAGTACTTCAAACTTTTGTGATCGGTAAAAATTCGGCATTTTCACTTGTACAAATAATGTCGCCAAATCTTCAAGGCAAAAACAACAATGCCGCCCAAATCATGTGTAGGATAGTTCTTCTCATGCGGTTTTAACTGCCTCAAGCATAAGCTACCACTTTACCCTCTTGCATCAACACACATCCAAGGCACATCAATGATGCATCACTATAAATTACGAACTCCTTTCCCGACTCGGCTGTACTAAAATTGGTGCTTCATCAATCGTGCTTTCAATTTTTCAAAACTTTGTTGACATTTATCAGTCCATTCAAACTTAACATTCTTTTGCAACAACTTAGTCATAGGAGAGGCAATCATCGAAAATCCTTCAACAAAACGTCTATAATACCGGCTAAGCCTAAAAAGCTTCTAACCTCGGATACATTCTTGGGTGGTTTCCAATCAACGATCGCAGAAATCTTGCTTGGATCCACCGAATACCATCACCGAGACTATATGCCCCAAAAATCCGACTTCACGGCCGAACTCACTTTTACTAAACTTGGCAAACAGTTTCTTTTCTCTCAAGATCTCGCAATATAGTTCTCAAGTGTTCGGCATGTTCGGACTCATCTCGAGAATAAATTAAAATGTCATCTATAAACACTACTACAAACTTATCCAAATATGGTCGGAAGATCCGATTCATTAAGTCCATAAATATAGTGGAGCATTTGTTGTCGAAAGGCATCACAAGAAACTCATAATGTCCATACCTTGTCCTAAAGGCGGTTTTCGGCACATCTGACTCCTTAACTCTCAGCTGGTAGTAACCAGACCTCAAATCAATCTTTGAAAACACTGTGGCCCCCTTTAACTGATCGAATAAATCATCAATCCTCGAACGGTACTTGTTCTTTATAGTCACCTTATTAAGCTGACGGTAATCAATGCAAAGTCTCATTGAACCATCCTTCTTCTTTACGAATAATACAGGAGCACCCCAGGGAGAGAAACTCGGTCTCACAAATCCCTTGTCTGTTAACTCCTGCAACTGAGCCTTCAATTCTTTTAATTCAGTCGGAGCCATTCTATATGGAGCAATCGAGATCGGTGCGATGCCCGCAACAAATCAATGGCAAAATCTATCTCTCGTTCGAGGCAACCTGGGCAATTCCTCGGAAATACATCCGAAAACTCACAGACTATCAGATCGATTCAAATTTCAGTTGAGGCAACTCAATATTCATTACATAAGCGGATAAGCTTCACACCCTTTTCTCATGTATTTACGTGCGGACATGTGCGAAATCACCATAGGCAATTTATTTGATTCATCTGTTTCAACCCACGAATTTCTCCATTTTCACATTTCAACTCTAGTGTCTTTTGTTTACAATCTACCTTAGCATCATACAATGTTAACGGTCCATTCCCAAGATAACGTCAAACTCACCAAATGGTAACAACATCAAGTTGGCGGAAAAGCAGTGACCTTGAATCGTTAATGGGCAATTCTTGCAAACCTTGTCAACTAGCACATATTGGCCTAAGGGTTCGACACTTTAATCGTAAACTCGATAAATTCAACAGCAACTTTTTATTGGATACTAAATTCATGCAAATATAGGAATGAGTGGACCCGGATCAATCAATGCAATAACAATAGTATCATAGAGAAAATGTACCAAGAATAACATCGGAGATGATGCATCTTCTCGCACGTATAGCATAAGCTCTAGCAGTGCTCTAGCTTCGATCTTGCCGTTAAATCTTTCATCACCGTTTTACTACTAGTCCCACCTCCAGTATTTCTCGGTGGTCTACCTCTACTAGCGGTGGTATTCACATCTAGCACTCTGAAATCTTTCTTCTTTAACTTTCTCCGGACAATCTCTAATAAAATGCTCGCGAGAACACTTTGAAACAAGCTCGCTTTGGTCCCCAACACTCACCATAATGTTGCTCGCCACATTGTCGACACTCGGGCTTTCTAGGTCGCACATTACCCACACTTGCCACCAAGTAGCTTGAGCTTTAGACCCGAATATGCTCTACCACGATCTCTGTGAATCCCCAATTGAAACTGTCATTCAAGGGTTTGTCTCTTTGGACCTCTTTGGTTGAGATTGAAATGGCTTGCTTATCTGTCTTTTTCGACATCTCGGGCCTCAATAGCGACTTTTCTTCTTTCTTTGTTCAATTCTTGGCTTTAAGAGCTCGATCAACCAATACTACAAATTCTTTCAACTCCAAAATTCCTACAAGCACTTTAATGTCCTCATTCAGCCCATCTTCAAATCTTCTACACATAATGGCCTCGGTGGACACACATTCTGGGCATACTTGCTTTGAGTCTTACAAATTCGCTTCATACTCTGCTACAGACATTTTCCCTGCTTCAATTCAAGGAACTCCTTCGTTTTTGATCAATAAATCGCTGACTTATGTATTTCTTTCTAAATTCTTCCGGAAGAAATCCCAAGTAACTTTTCTTTTGGCACCACTGCAACCAAAGTCTTCCACCGGTGGTAAGTCGAATCTCTCAAAAGTGATACTGACACACTTTAAGCATTCCTCGGGTGTACATGAGAGCTCATCAAATACACGGTAGAATTTTCAAGCCGAATTCCGCTTTCTCGGGATCATCATCGACCTTTGCTCTAAACTCTTGACCCTTGTTTTCGAATCTTGTCAACCGGAGGCTTGTTCATTCTTACCAAATCTATACCTTGAGCGACTCTGAGAATCGTCCGAGGTATAGGAGGGGTGGAGGAGGTTGAGCATTTGGATTTGCTCGAATAAATTCAAGATACCAATTGTTCATCATTTGGAGAAAGGCATCCCGAGCCTCATCTCCTTGTCTCAATGTCTCAGTCTACTTTCCACAGTAGCGGTCCCTTGTGCGGGGCCGCGCATTACATTAGCAAACATCATCACCGCAGCATTCCTTCAGGATCCATTACTATATTAAAACAAAACACGCTTTAGAATAATCGAGTCACCACACTATCACAATATTTTTATGGCATGTATAGCTAGACTTTTACACACACTTTATTAGTCCGAGAACCGACTAAACCATAGCTCGATACCACTAAATGTAACACCCTTACCCGTTACCGTCATGCCGAACAGATACAAGGTATTACCGAACATAACACATACCATTAAACATAACCGAAATATAAATATGTCATCCAATTTGATAGTGCATCGTATAATATATGTCTTGAACAATATTAGCCAACTTTAATGGCTTGTACAAATTAGTTGGTCGAGTATCAGTAACTAATATTTTAAACCTAGACAAATATGACACGTAACAAAATAATTAAGCCTACTATACATGCCATAATTCAAAACGTTTAGTTCAAATACCCTAAAGTATGATAGTGCGGATAGATCTTCACGATCCTTAACTTCGAGCAAGCGAAGAACACTATAAGACAAAAGAGAGAAACAAAGTAAGCTTATAGCTTAGTAAGTAAGTATGTAAATACTAATTAAAAAAATCTAACATGTTTACACAACAATTCAAGTATATCTACTTTAACTTCACTATTCATTCCACTTTGATTAAGCTGTCTCTGCTGCGTCATATTCACTAAATAAATCATAACTCGAGTTACAAAACTCGAAATTCAAATCCGTAAAATTTCCTGAATCTAGACTCATAAAGCTTTTTGCTAATTTTTTCTATAATTTTGGTTCAGCCGATTAGTACAGTTTATTAGTTAAAGTTTCCCCTGTTACACAGCTCGACTGATCTGACCTCTGTTCACTACAAATTGAATTTCTCTCAGTACACAATTCAAACAACCCTGAAGTCTGTTTCATTTAAAACTAGTCTCAATAAGGAATTTAGGCATGTAAACTATATTTCTTAATTTGCTTTGTACAATTTTAATGATTTTTCAAAGTTGGAACAGGGGATCACGTATTCATCCTGAGCAAGTCACATACAATTGTAAATATCTCAAAATATAGAATTCCTTTGCTTGCTCTGTTTCTTTTATATGAAAGTAGACTCATTAAACTTTAATTTCACATCTCATTCAACCTCTAATTATATTCCTCCTATTTTTGGTGATTTTTCAAAATCACATCACTGCTACCATCTAAAAACAGTTTTAATGCTAATTTCACTCTTTCACACATTCTTTATGCTAACCTCATTTTATCTTATATATGTATATACCACAATCATTTTCACCACATTTCATTCACCATAAGTGTAGGTCCAAACCACAATATCACCACAAAACCATCCCGTTGAACAATTCGGATCAATCCTCGATATTTAATGGTTTCAGCACACAGCCCCACTATCATACTTCGTTTAGTTCGGCTTTCTTGTACACATGGTGAACACTTAGTACCACTCATGCGACCCAACCGATTTGTCTCGTAGCTCTCTTGTCTACATGGTGTCCTTCACTTGGAATCACGCATGCGACCTAGCTACATTTATCTTTCACGTAGCTCTCTTGTCTACATGGTGTCCTTCACTTGGAATCACGCATGCGACCTAGCTACATTTATCTTTCACGTAGCTCTCTTGTCTACATGGGATACATCTCGTATCACACATGTGACCTAGCTACTACAGGGTGTCTCGTAGCTTTCTTGTACACATGATGTGCACTCAAGATCATACATGTGACCTAGCTACGCTCCCTCTATTTCATTCGATCTCTCCAGAATGTTCAACCGGATCTCTCTCTATATTTATTTCCATTCTTCCAATAGTCGATTTATATTTTAACATCAGCTAGTATATTTATATAATAGGCTGAAATATAAGAATGTACATGAAATTATTGTAATATTTACATACAAACTTACCTTGGTGCAAAATGTGGAAATTTTGCAATTTAGTCCAAAACTTTTTCCTTCCCCTTCGAGATCAATTCCGCGTCTTTCTTGATCTATAATAACACATTTAGCTCATTTAATACTCATACTATTTATTTTAATTCAAAAATCACATCATGGAACAATTACATTTTGGCCCCCTAACTTTTTCAAAATTACAATTTTGCCCCTAGGCTCGGAATTTAATTTCAGCCCTTATTCTTATATTTTATGATATGCTGAACATTTTCTCTTCTAAAACAACATCAAATTCTCACTCTATCATATAGTTATGAACAATAGGTATTTTTACCGATTATGCTGCTTTTACTCGTTTTCACTTAAAACCGAGTAGCACAAGTTATTTAACATAATTTAAAACCTCATATTCTATCATAAAACATCAAAATACACAAATTTCACCTATGGGTATTTTTCCAAATGTGAACCCTAGGTTAAATTATTACTAGCATAAGCTTAATCGAGCTTCCGGATTCCAAAACATAAAGAACATTAAAAGCGGGCTTGGAATCACTTACTATGGAGCTTGAAAATTGAAGAAACCCTAGCTATGGAGAGAGGGAGAATTCGCAGCAACTAAGGAGGATGATGATCAATTTTGTGTTATTTTTCCCATTTTATTTCATTTAATATCCAAATGACCAAAATGCCCTCCTTACTAAACTTTCAAAAATTCCTTCCATGTCCTAATTTTGTCCATGAACTTAAAATTGGTCAAATTGCTATTTAAGACCTCCTAATTAATATTCCAAAACAATTTCATACTAAAAACTTCTGGGATGCAAATTTTGCAACTTATTCGATTTAGTCCCTACTTTCAATTTAAGTACTTTAGGCATAGAATTTCATCACGAAATTTTCACACAATCATGCAATCATATCATAAACCCCAAAATAATTATAAAACAATTATTTCTATCTCGAATTTGTGGTCACGAAACCACTATTCCGATTAGGCCCTAATTCGGGTTGTCACACAAACCTTTCAAAATCAGTTATAATTCTCGATTAAACTAAAACAATCAAATCGATAATATTTCAAATCGGACGTTTAACACTTACTCAAACACCCCGAACGATTTGATTACAATTCTGAATAAGGAGAGCCCCTATCTTCCTGATTCACTGCTGCCAAAACAAACAATAAGGTTCCAATCGAATATTTCAAAAATACAGTAACGGATTTAAAGAACCCCTACTCGAGCAAACCAATCTATGCTCATATACCTTAACCGAGTGAAAAACCCTAAAATACTAAAGATGACGACGGAAACTAAGAATGATGGAAAAATTAAAGAAGCAAGACAAGCCGTAATTTTGCCAAGGAAGGAAAAAAAATGTCAAAAGAAACAGATGAAAAGATTTTTGGGAAATAAAAAGATTTCACAATCCCCTTCAATCCCATTAAATCCACTACTAATTGATAACTACCTACTCACACAGCTTTTTAATTCAATCAGAACTCTCTCCCCCAGAACCGATCAAAAATAAGTACCTACGCTTACGTAAGAATTCAAAGACAGAACCTCCAACACTTTAACTCCTTACCACTAGAACCAGCAGGTTCATTCTGATATGAATTTATAGGTACATTAATATAAGCTGACCGAACAAAGATAGGGCTTAAACCCAAAAATAACATGATTTTCTAAATTCAAGGCTTGAACTTGGGACCTCACACACACACCAAGAACACTTAACCACTGAAGCAGACACACAGTTGTGTCTAACAGTTATAGAAACAGAAATAAAAATATTGGGGCGTTACATTAATGGTATGTCATTTTCTATACTTAACGGTAACATTTCGTACCATATCATCTTTCCTTTAAAACCTTTGTTCCCTGTTAAGCCCAAAATATTTGGTAACATATGTTTGGTTTATGATGTTCATCCACAAGTTACAAAATTGGACCCAAAGTCTCTCAAACGTGTTCCTTGGTTATTGCCAACTTAAAAAGGGTTATAAATATTACTCTCTTAATCTTAAGAGGTATCTTGTGTCTGTTGATTACCTTTATTGAAAATACACTTTTTCCTTGTGTCGTTCGTATACTACTTCCTTTGAAAATGATGATCTGTTGTTATATACAGTGAGTTGTCCTGTCAAATCATCTAAAATAGATATACTAGAACATGCAACAACTTGATCACCAATCATTAATATTTATTCGAGATGGAAAAATTCCCCAGAAACACGTCCGTCACCAGCGGTTTCATCGAAAGATTCGGTCCCTAGTCAATCTAATCGTACTATCAACCTTTCCATTGCCCTCCAGAAAGGTAAAAAAACAATGCACTTATCCCATCTCCTATTTTATCTTTTATGATCATTTATCCCTTATTACTAACTCTTTCGTTCCTTCATTACACTCTATTTCCATTCCTAAAATGTTAGGGAGGCTTTATCTCATCTTGGCTAGCAAGATGCAATGATTGAGGAGATATATGCTTTATATGGTAATGGTGCTTGGGAATTGGTTAATTTGCTGACTAGAAAGAAGGCTATTAGATGTAAATGGGTGTTTACGATCAAAGTTAATCCTGATGGTTCCATTGCTCGACTAAAAGTCGATCTTTTTGGTAAAAGATATGCTCAGACCTATGGGGTTGATTACTCAGATACTTTCTCTCTAATAGTAAGATAGCTTTTGCTTGTTTTTTCATTTTTATGGTGGCTACATATGGGTGGCCCTTGCACCAACTTGATTCAAAAATGCTTTTCTATATTGTGATCTACAAGAAAAGGTCTATATGGAGCCATCACCTAGTTTTGTTACCCAAAGGGAGAGTGCGAAGGTGTGTCATCTTCAAAAGTATCTGTATGGCATGAAACAGAGCCCATGAGTGTGGTTTAGAAGTTTTAGTGATCCATGATTTTGGTTTACAAAAAAATAGTTGTGATCACTAAATTTTCTACAAACACTCGGAGGTATGCATGATTCTTCTAGTAGTTTATGTTAATGGTATTGTTATTATTAAGAGTGGTGATGCATGTATTCTTACTTTGAAATCATTCATTTATACTCAATTTCAAATGAAATATTTGGGACAGTTGAAATATTTTCTTGGAGTTGAAGTTACTAGGAGTAAGAAGGGTATTTTCTTGTCTTCAAGGAATTATACCCTTGACTTGCTTGAAGAAACTAGAAAGTACCAATGAAATCTAATTTTCAACTTATAAAGGATGATAACACTTCGTTTGAGGATCCTAAGAGGTATAGAAGACTAGTTGGGAAACTGAATTATCTCAAAGTTACTCATCTTGATATCACATATTCTGTTAGTGCTGTGAACCAATTCATGTCTTCACCAAAAATTAAACATTGGTCAGCATTAGAAAAAATCTTAAGTTACCTAAAAGGTTGTGGTCTTCTATTTTAGTATAATGGGCACACAAGCATTGAATGCTTCATTGATGCAGATTGGGTAGGATCAAAGATGGATAGGAGATCAACTAATGGTTACTGTGTTTGCGAGAGGAAATCCAATTACTTGGAAAAGTAAGAAGCATAGTGTAGTTTTGTGGTCTAGTGCGAAATTCGAATACAAAGCTATAACATAATTTGTATAACAGCTCGTTTTTAGTCAATAAGAACAATGGTTTTGGGACCACAAATTTGAGGTCAAAATATTTATTTTATTATTATTTTAATGTCTAAAGTATGATACTATGTTGGTGTGAAAACTTCGTTAAGAAATTTTATCGTTTGGTTGGTCAATTTGATAAAAAATGACTAAATAAAATGTGTAAAAGTAGAGTTCTATTAGTTAAAAGTATCTAATAACTATAGAACCTTAAAGTAAAGGTCCTTATGATATAATTATACCATTAATAGCATGATTGGACATATATGGACATATATTAAGGTGTTTTGATGGTTATTAATTAAGGTTAAAATGTAAATTAACAAATAAAGGTTAATAAAACAAAACAAAATCAAAATTTTGTCCATCTTTCTCTCAATTGCCAAAAATTGAAGATAGGAGAAACCAATTTAGGGTTTAAAGCATTCAAAAACTTTAAGCTTAAATTGGTGAGTAATTTTAACTCGGTTTTTAATGATTCCTACGTTTTTGTGATCGTTGCATCTAGTACTAGCTAGCCTAGAGACTATTTTGCAAAACTGTTAAAGATTTTGAAAGTTGCTATTAATGAAAATATGTGTTCTTTGATGTCTGATTACGAAATATAAAATCTTGTTGTTAGATTTACATATTTTGTAAAGATATTTTTAGTAAAAATGCAAAATAGGGATTTATTTGTGAAAATGTGAAAATGTGTGGTTAAATGGGTTAAAAATTGAAAAACAGGGCTGCTAGGGGCACAATAGTAATTTGACTAGTATTGGTCTATTTTGAATTGTATTAATTTGTGATTTTAAGAAATAAGGACTAAATTGTAAAAATCTAAAAGTTAGGGGCCAATGTGTAAAATAGCTCTAATGTGTGTTTTGGATTAAATTGAATAGAGAGATGATTAAATAAGTTAATTTTAAATATATTTAGATCAAGAAAAGTGGAATTCAGATATAGATCGGAGAAAAACTAAAGTACTCGATTAATCGACCAATTTCATCGTTTTCAAACCCGAAGTAAGTTCGTATGCGGTAAATTTCATTATAAATGTATTATGAATGCTTTGATATTGTATAAGTTGTGAATACAAGATTTCAGATAAGTTCGACATTTACTTGATGATAATTCGACATTTTATATCCCGGTTGAACCTTAGGAATAGTTTAGGATACTAGTGACATGTCATTAGGGGATACATTGAGTTGGCTTCGGGCCATGAGATAGCACTTTGGGTGCGAGATATACCGATTTGGCTTCGGGCTATGAATATCGGCTGATTTGGCCTTGGACCATGATATCAGTACTTTGGATATAAGTTACCTTAATTTGGCTACGGGCCATGGTATAGGTACTTATCGTGTTAATCCCATGAGTATCCTACTTTTATTTTAAATAGTTCAAAGGGTAAATGAAAGAGGTGGAGTATGAGATTGACGTTAAGTGATACAGGTACGTACATAAATTATATAAGTTTCAAATTGAAGAAACTTGTGAAGGTAGTGTATAATCTCACAATTGAGTATTTGAAAGGTTTATTAGCTAATGTAAGCTATATGTTGGTGTATTCAAATTATGGAATTATATTTATGTGGTGCATTAAGTTTATTTCATACAAGCTTACAAAGTTATAAAGTTTACTTTGTGTATTTCTCTATGTTTTATAGTATTTAAATCTAGCTCAGATTCGGGGATCGTCAGAGATTATTTCACACTATCCACCTATCTTTTGGTACCTATGAACTTTAGTTTTTTTTTAGTATATGGCATGTATAGGATCTTGGTCTTTTTGCTATTGGTGTTGTTATGAATTTGGCCATTTGTGTTGGCTTATAAAAGTTGTGTTTATAACGTTGTGTATGGCTATGTAAGCTGACCTATTTGGCTTGGTTGGTGATGTATGTATATGGGTGTGCTAATGCCATTTTATGATATGGTTTATATTACTTGTGGAAGGGTTGATTGTGGACTATTAGTTGGAGTAGTTATTGGTTAAATTTTAGATTTGGTATGTTTGTGTTTCTTGGTAAATGAATGGTTGAAATGCTTGAGAGTATAGATCAAATAATGCATATTTTTTAATGGTCATTTTGATGATTTGAGAAGAATAAGATTGGTATGAACTTAGATGATATATTGTGGTATTTAGGTTTTGTATTGGTTGGTGTTGGAATTGGTATAAATCATGCTTGATTTGGAATTGAATTTTATGCCTATTGATGCTGTGTTATGTGCCATATGAGTTGTGTAGGTGTGCCATATGAGTTGTGTAGTTGTGCCTAATTTTGGGTGGCAAAATGACTTGGTAAATAGCCTATATTTATCTACACGGGTAGAGATATGGCCGTGTGTCTCAGCCGTGTGTGACACACGGTCATGTTACACAGCCGTGTGTCCCTTGGTGTGGTTTTAGAAATCAAGTCAGTATGCTCCACACAGCCTCACACACAGGCCTGTGACTTGGCCGTGTGGCATAAGTTAGTATACCCTAGAGGTTTGGCATGGCCTAGCACATGATTTGGCACACAGGAGTGTATGGCCATTTTTAGGGCACACGGGCTAGCCACACGAGCGTGTGTGTTGGTCGTGTGACCCAAGTTAGAGAGTTACACGGGGTCAGACACGAGTTGAGACATGACCATGTGTTCCCATTTCAAATGTCCACACGGCCTGTGACACGGGCGTGTCTGGTGGCAGTGTAAGACACACGGCCTAGCCACACAGGCCTGTGTCCCTATTTTGAGAAAAATTTTCAAAGTTTTGTATGAATTGATTGAGATTGAATGATGATTGTATGAATTGGTTAAATGTTTGATAAAAGTATGTATAAATGGGATGTAAGTCCGGTAATGCTCTGTAACCCTATTCCAACATTGAATACGGGTGATGGGTGTTACAATTTGTGTGTAAGATTATGTGGTTACAAAAGTTACTGGATGAATTGGAATTTAAAAAGTTGTTACCAACAAAATTATGGTGTGCCAATCAAACTTCTCTTCATATATCTTATAATCTATTTTTTCATGAGTAAACCAAGCATATTGGAGTCAATTATCACTTCATTTGTTAGAAGATTCAACAAAAGCTTATATCAACAATTATGTCAAAACAAGAGATCAATTAAGAGATATCTTTACAAAATCTCTTAGTGGACCTTGAATTTATTATATTTGTAACAAGCAAGGCATGATTAACATCTATGCTTCAACTTGAGGGGGATTGTTGAGAATATGTAAATAAGAATGTAGCTGATTATTAGGGATTCTAGAAAGATATTGGGGATTTTTTTTGATTTGATTCTTTTTATTCACTTTCTTTATAGAGTATACTCTTACACGAATATATATATGTATCGTTTGAAGGTGAATAAGAAATAGAATTTCATTCTCTCTTTTTTCTTATTCCTTATTAATTATCTTTCAGTATTTCATTCACACTAAACAAATATATAAAAAATTAATATCCAAGCTTCCCAAGTTTTCTCAAAACAACTAAACTTAAATATTAGGTTAGGAGAGGAGAAAATCACCATTTCTTACCTTTATGAAACTTTCTCTCTTGAGCTTCATTTTATCTCTTAAGAACCCATGAAACTCTAGGCTAGAGTTTGAGAGACTGATCATGGAAATGAGTTTAGAAGGTCGTTTTCCAAGTACTTTTAACAAAATCTCAAAGTTCGAGTGTTGTGTTTTTGAGAAATTTCAAGATAAAGCAATGGAAAAATTATCTAAGTGGGTCCAAGGCCCAATTCCTTCCATCCAAATCCAAAGTTTTAAAATTTCTAGGCCATTTCCCTAATTCATGGTCCATGTAACACCCCTTACCCGAGCCTAAACCTAGACTCAAGCAAGAAATGCTACATTTAAAGACTAGCCAATATGTTACAAGGTTCTACAAAACATTTTCATTTAAATCACTTTACAACCTTATTCTGTTGGTCAACTACTCAACACTTTTATACTTACTAAATCCCTATGTACATGCCACACTAGTTCCTTAATTTAAATACACTTCTTAGTCCATAACTTGCTATTGATGAGTGATTTGTCAAGCCATGTTCAAGTCATTTTCTCACAAATACTTTCTACACACTACGTGTTTAAACAACAAGCGTATTAAGCTTTACAAAACATAGCAAGTACTCATACGAATTCTTTACTTATCTAATTATTTAATATAAAATTTATTGATTCATTGATTTACCATAAATATATTTATTCATGTTATGTCTTATTTTAGACATCTCACGATGATATATTAAAACTTAACACAGAAACATGTAATGATTCTAGCTATTTACTTTTCACATATTATAATTCTAATTATTCACTTTTCACATATTTTATTAGTGAAACTCTCACTTGTTAGTTTTTAGTTTACTATTAATTTACTAACACAAATAAATCATATTCTTTCTATATAATTTAACCTTTCAAGCATTTTTCATATCCATTAATATTTCATATAATTAACATAAATAAATTTAACATGTTTTAGACTTAATCTTTAAGTAGAAAATGAATTATTTGAGTACTTACCAATCTATGCTCGATTTCACTTCCTTTTCTATTGATCCAACACTTTTTTTCTTTTTCTTTTTTTTTTTCTCTTCATGAACACATAAAGAACATATTTAAAATCTATACTAGGAATCACTTTCTCAAGTTTCTACTTCAACTAAACATAAAATCCATAAATGAACACTTAAACTCTTACCTTGTAACCATGATTTCTCACACTCCTAATTTTCTTCACTTCCAACCTTCAAGTATTTTGATTCCAAGGTGATATATAAGCTCACTAGTGTAACAACCCGATTTAGACCCTATTCGGAATGGTGGCTTTGGGACCATGAATCTGAGTCAGAAAAATATTTTAAAATTATTTTCTATGTTTATTATGTGTGAATTTATATGTATGAAATTTTTGTGTTTTAATTTTGTCGTTTGAGTGCCGATTTAATAAAAAGCGCTTAATCGCGTAAAATAAAAATTTGGTGGTTAAATATGTAGGAGCTGAATTGAACTTGTCTTATTAATATGAAGCATTTAAAATGAAATTACGCCATTGAATATATGAGTGGACGGTTTTGGACATGTTTTATATGGTTTTCTAATAAATTTAAAAGGCTAAATATGTAAAATAGTTAATAACATATATATGATATAATATACCATAATTAAAAGCCATGTTCTTCATCTTTTCTCATGACCGAAACATAAAAAAAAAAAAGAAAAGAAGAAACAAAGCTTAGGGTTCAGCCATTTAATAAGTTCAATCAAGGTATGTAACTAGCTCGGTTTTTGATAATTTTTACGTTTTTGAGATTGTTGCAGTGTAATGTACAAAGCCCATGCTTGAATTTTTTATTTTGTTGAATATTTTGAGTTATGCCATTGATGAATATTTGAGTTTTGTGATGTTAGTTGATGAAATATGAAATATATGTTTTGGATTAACATGTTTTGTAATGGAATTTTTGATGATTTTGAGTAATTAGGACTAAATTATAAAAATAATAAATTGAGGGACTAAAATTTCATTTATGGACTTGTATGAACATAAAGAACATTCGGCCTAAGCATAGTGTATTCAAATTTTGCATGTTTTGTGTTTTGTGCAATTTAGCCTAAATTGTAAAAAATGTAAAATGTCAAGGGTAAATGGTAATTGACCCATTTATGTGTTTTTGGACTAAATTGAATAGAATTATGTTTTAATGGGTATAATTTGAATATATTTAGATCAAGAACTAAAGAAATCGTATTTGGATCGGGGGAAAACTAAAATTGTCGATTAGTCATTCTGTTTCGATTATCGTTGTCCGAGGTAAGTTGATAAGCAAATAGATGTTGTTTACTTTAAATAATTACGAGCTTATTATGCTGAAATGAATTATGTGAAGTATACATGTTGTTAGTTGAATGTGTATATGCTAGGGAGCTATATTTACAAATTCGTTTCGATCGAGTTATGACGTCCGAAAGCCCTGTATGAACCTTAGGAATAGCTAGGATACATATATCATGACATAGGATTCTGATATGTGATGTGCGAGTAAGACTATGGGATTGATATATTTGTGCGAGTAAGACCACATTTAATACGTTGGCATCGATATGTGATTTCGATATATGTGTACGAGTAAGACCACGTTTAATACGTTGGCATCGATATGTGATTCCGATATATGTGTGCGAGTAAAACCCTGTTTGGGACAGTGGCATCGATATGTGATAACATGTAAGACCACGTTTGGGATGTTGGCATTGTATGATATTTGTGATTATCCGAGTATCCTATTCAATTCCAAATGGTTCAACGGGCAATGATAAGTATGACCGAATGTGTAAATTGAGCTAAAGTGATCAGGTATGAGATAGTTGATTATCTATTTGAAAATAAGGTAAGTTGGTTATTTGATATTTGATACAAATTATATATGATGCAAATGAAAATATACTTGTATATGAAAAGTATATTCGACAAAAGGTTATATATAAGTGATATCATATTTGTAATCTATGTGCAAACATATATGAATGGTTATTTTCGGTTTTATGATTATAAAATGTGAATACTTATGAGAAGATTAATGAGTATATGCATATAAGTTTATATATATTCAATTATATAATAATATTATGGCTTGAAATTGAATGATATTTTGATAATAGATATTTGTATATAAAGTTTATATATAAAAGTATATGTTGTATGTGAATTTATAATGGTTTATTTTAGTTTAGTTAAATTAAATTATAAATGTGATTAAATGTTTTATTTGCTTATGACTTATTTAGCTATGTTAGCTTACTCTGTGTGTGTGTTTGCTTTTGTCTTATAGATTTTGGAGACTAGTTACGGACTCGGGAATCATCAGATAAGCTTATCACACTATTGACTATTTTCGATATTTTATAAGTTGAATTTCAAACCTATGGCATGTATAGTCTAGATTATTTTTAGATATGATGATTTTGGTATGTGTATATATATAAGCCATGCGAAAATGGCATGTTTATTTGTTAAGTCCGGTTTCAAGGTTTGATTGAATTATGGTTATGTTTGATTGTGATTTTGGATGTGGTTTGTTTGGAATCGGCCATGGTATATGCATAAGTATGAATTATGCTTGGTATGTTATTCATGGTTAAAATGTTTCGGTTATATCTTGTATTTGATAGTAATGGTTTAATTACAAAAATGTTATTATTGTATTACATAGAGGGAATTGAATAATGAAAGTATTAAATATGTTTACATGGCTTTGATGTATGTAAGTTAGGTTCGAAATTAGCAATTATGGAACATGTTCAATTGGGTTTTGATGTATGTTTGAATTGAATTAGTTGGAATTTTGAAATGTGCTCTTTTATGATACATGACTAATTAGGTATAATTATTTCTGAAATTGAAATTATGATTCATGTATTCGAATTTATAATAAGTGAAGTGTGAATATTTGAGTTTGATAGGTTAAAGTTTGTGTGTTTGTGGCTATGCCTTATTTCAAGGTGGAAGTGTGTTTCATGGTGTTTATATATATGTGTTATTAAGTTATATGGTTCAACTTGTTTATTAGGCTGATTGATGATTTAGTAAATTGACATGAGATAAATATATATTATGGTAAATATATTCCATAACATGTTTGAATGGTGTTTTGGTTATATGATTTAGTCGAGTATTGATATGTATGACTTATAAATTAGTCATGTTGATAAATTTAATATATGGCATCTATGTGGTAGTGTTGATCATATGATTCGGAAAATAAAGATGCTCAATATGATGTATATTTATATATTAGCTTATTAAGTGATGTTTTGGTTTATTACAAAGTATATAAAATTTGTATGATTTTTGTGGTTAACTTTACTACCCGAATTGAAATAAAGTAAGTTGGTATTGGGTTAAATTTTAGGATAATGCATAGTATGTGTAATTAGCATGATTGGATTCGGCATTTGTACTTATAAATTAGTTTAAACTGATTTGATTTCATGATTATATTATAAACATGTTGTAGTGGTTATATGACTAGTTATTAAGTGAATTAAATGCAGGTTTATATTTGAGTGGTCATAGGTTTAGTTATAAATTAGGCTTATGAAATCATTGGTTGTGAAATGATCAACTTTGTTTTGATTAGAAAATGCTTTATTTAAGCTTGTGGTTGAATGGCATAATTTTTATTACTTATATGATTAATCTTGGTGGCCGGATAGGTGGGCAAATGAATTGATCATGTATTTGAAATTTTGCATGATGTTGGCATTTAAATTTTGGTATGTTTGATTTGGTAATTATGCTTTGAAATGGTTTGTGGATTGTTTAATATGTGATGATTGACATAATGGTTTGATTATAAGAAATGTTATATGCGTATATAGTAATAAAGAAAAATGAAAGTTAACATTGAACAATGCATATGTATTTAGTATGTTTTAATATTCAGTTAATGTATTGGAAATTGACCATATGAATAGTAATTCAGGTTATAAGCTAACAAGTTGATTATATGTGAGTGTAATAAAAATTGTTTTGTACTATGTGTAAATGATTCAAGAATTGTTAACTGAAGTTACAAATGTATACCTTCGAATATGATTTGAGTGACTATATGAATGTATGAATGTTGTATCTTTCTGATAATGCCTCTTAATCCCATTCCGGCGATGGACACGGATTAGAGGTGTTACAACTAGGGTCTCAACATCACTTTTCCTCTTTGGTTGC
The DNA here is from genome assembly GCF_025698485.1 of Gossypium arboreum. Lineage (NCBI taxonomy): Eukaryota > Viridiplantae > Streptophyta > Magnoliopsida > Malvales > Malvaceae > Gossypium > Gossypium arboreum. The sequence continues at coordinate 54,835,103 of NC_069078.1, read as the reverse complement.
TATAAAAATTCCTAATATTTTGGGTTGAAAAGTTGAAATTTAATGGAGAAGGACAAAATTGTAAGAAAATAAAAGTTTTTTTTCTTCCTTTCCTTCATGCACATTTGGATAGAGAATTATGGATAAAATTCTCCATTTTCTTCTTTAAATAGTATTTAATAAGAATAATAAAAATATTCCAACACCATAATTTCAATTCAATAGACATAATTTCATCTTACTTTTCATCAAGATGTAATGGCTCATATTATACCACCATTTCATGAATTAATTAATATAATAATTGTAATTATATTTGGTCCAATGGCCTATGTTAAACCCTTCATCATAATGCAAATTCAATGGCTCAAATTCAATATACATGCCTAAGGGTATTTTGGTAATTTTATCCAAAATTATCTTACTTGCAAGATTATCATTTTGCCTTTAAAACTTTGTAATATTTACAATTAATCTATTCCCATTTTTTGTATAATTTCAACTTTGATCCTTGAAATTTTCTCAAAATTTGAATTTAACCCCTCAACTTTCGAATATCTACTATTTGTGTCACAACCCAAGTTTGATGGATCTAAGATAAAGGCGTGTAGTTGTGAAGTTATCTGTTTGGCGTAGTGTAATCAACCAATTAATAGCCTTCGGGTGTGTTAGAGTCTAGCGTAGTATATTCGTCATAAAATGATTAAGGATTTATACATTATTCTACTATTTAAGAAAATGATGTGATAAGTAAAGAGTAAGACTGGTGAGGTTACTGCCAAAAGTATGGTACGCCAAATTACCTGAGCACTATGCTAAACGGGCTTTGTAAAATGATCTAGTTAAGAGCCAACTGGATTGACTGGTCAAATATTAAACATACAAGATTCTCATTTATATTCATCTCGGAATTTGTAGGCTATTATGAAGGAAAAACTCTAGATTTAATTGACACTTTTCGAGCGCTACTAACGGGAAATTAAATATATATTGTGAGAAGGATTAGTCTGGATGGTTTGTCTTTCTCTAAAATCTACTCTCTAGTTCTTCCTCTTATAACTTATATGTTTTCTTTTCTAGAAGCTAAGGATTCCAAATTTATGAGTGGATATTCCACTTCAAGTAAGTCTAAGAGCTCTATATGTTAAGTTTTTGAAAGAATAAGACTGTTAAAAAGCTTATAAACAAAAGGCTATGAATACAAGGCCTAGCATGAGGGTTGCCTACGATTGAGATGTTAATAGTTGGTATGAAAATAGGTTTTCATAGTGAATCTATGTTCTTTAAGTAGTTGTTGCTGCTGGTTCGAGAAGGGTGTTCGAGTTTAGAGTTCAAGCTACAATCAAAGTGAGTATCAAGTGTGTAAGAGCCTAATTTCAGTGAAATTGGAACAGTGGTTTCGAGAGCACGAATTTGAGCCGAAAATAAAATTTATTTTTATTTTCTTATATGGTCTGTATTATGTTAGAAATGTCAAGTGAAAATTTTGATAAGAAAATTTTATTGATTATGTGTTTAATTACGAGAAGGACCAAATCACATAAAATGCAAAAGTTGAATTCTAGTAGCTATAAGGATTAAATAGCTATGGAATTCAAAACTTGAGGTCCTTATGTGGTAATTAGACCCTTAAAGAAAGTATGTAGACATTTTGGTGACTCATCCATGTAAATTTAGAAAAAAAAGGGCAAGGACTAAATTGGAAAGTGAAAATATTTAATTAATTAAAAGATGATAAAAGAGATATCATCTTATTTTCTCATCTTCTTCCCCAAAATAATACATGGAAACCCTAGGAGAGAGAGAAGAAACTTTCATGGCCAAATTGGGTAAGTTTCCTTGGCCCGTTTTTAGTAATTTTTATATTTTTGAAACCGGGATAATCTAATCTATCTATTTAGGGAATCGATTTGAGAAGTTATCAAAGTATGGAAAATGGGTCATGGATGTATATGCTGAAAATTAGAAATTTATGGTAGAAAATGAAAGGTTGTTGATAGATAAACAACTTTTACAAAGTGATTTTTGATGAAAACATGATTTAGGGACTAAAATGTAAAGTTGTGAAATTGAAGAAAAATGTTGAATTTTTTTTGAACACGTGCTGTAAATTTTATAATAGGATTTTGGTTAGGCTTGTAATAGGGAGTAAATTGCACAAATTTTATTTTCCGAGCTTAGGGACGAAATGAGAATTTATGGAAAAGTTAGAGGCAAAATGGTAATTTTACCTAGGATGAAAATTAAGTCCACTTGAATGTGAAATATGGTAAATTGATGTTAAGTTTACTCGTATAGATCCGGATAGACTAAACTCGGAGCTAGAACGAAGAAAGAGGAAAAATATCGAATTGGTTGATTTTACGTACACGAACATTGTCGAAGTAAGTTCGTGTAACTAAATTGTGTTTATTTACATGCTTGCATTGATTGTGTTTATGTAAATTGTACAAATGTCATAAATATGTGAAATGATTACACCCGATAAATAAAAATGTTTAAATTAAATGATAAAGCCCGATAAATGAAAGTGCTCGATCAATTTTAATGTCTGACAAATGATAAATGATAAAAAAGTTAATTTTATGCTTGAGTTGAATCTAAACATTTGAATTGCATAAATGCATAAATATATGAGATTGACCACATGCTTGATAATGCTTGAAAGATGCTAAAATCCGTTTGAATAAATAAAAAATTCGATGGATATGTGATTTCCCAAAATGAATGAGGTCCTGCATTTGTTGCAGATGGGATTTAGCCCGGACGGGTAATCTTGACATGAGTCCTCTCGAGCATATGTTATGGATTGGCTTTAGCCCGGACGGGTAATCCAAATCAAGCTCTTTAAACCATATGTCATAAAAAGGATTTAGCCTGGTAATCCTATAGTATACATGTGTAGTTCGAGAGTGTACTCTCTGATATAGTACCCTATAGGTACCATTGGACATGAATTGACGGATTCTGATTTGTACACCTCGAGTGTACTACCTATGTATTCATCGATATTTCAGATAAATTCAATGAGTAAAATTTCTCGACATGAGAAGATATGAATAAGAAATAAGTTGTACATATATCGGCTTGAAATACATGAAAATGACGATACATGATAATTGATATATGGAAATATGAAATGATGATATTATACATGGAATTTATTTGATAAGTACGTACATCCTTGATTATAGACTTATACACCTTGAGTGTACTAATCGTGATTTTGATATTCCAAGTAATATGGGTAAAGTTCTGATATGAAATGATCTGAACTTGAGATGAACTATTATTAAATTATACTTGTAATATAAAGAGATGATTTATACATGTTAAATGAGTACATGTTGTGGAAAGCATATATGGATGGAAACTTGATTGTTGTTGAGCCCGTATGTGTTTGTGATGTTATTATGGATTATATGACTAACAAAGGCAATGAGGATGTGTGTAGGGTTTGAGGGCAAATTGATTGAATATGCCTTACATAGTTACCTCAAAATAGAATGAATGGTAAGTTAAGTACCATGTTATACCAACTTACTAAGCATTTTATGCTTACTTAGTTTTATTTCCCTGTTTTATAGTAAATCGGGAGCTCGTTGGATTGGAAGCTTGGCGGAGATCACTCACACTATCCATCGACCCATGTCGGTACAATATGGTAAATCAATTATCGTTGTAATGGCATGTATAGGTTATATTGGCCATGTTGGCGTGTAAATGTAAATGATACTTGTAATCTAGCCATTGGAATGGCTAGTAATGGTTTGTTTTGATATATTTGTAATGTCATACTATGGTAGCTACATGTGTGTTAAGTAGTTGATCAAATTATGCCTATCATATGGATTAAACCAAGGCAAGAATATGAACATGTATGCATGTAATTAGTAAGCCATGTTGAATGATAGAATTTGTTTAATTTGAATGCTTCGAATGGTTGGTATTGGATGTGTGTTTCAAGTGCAGGTCATAAGTGTGATTTTGGGTGAGAAATGAAGCTAGAAACTGCTTTATTTTGTCCACACGGGCAGACACACGGCGTGTAGTTAGGCCGTGTGTCCCCTGCACCCTAAAATTTGAGAAATAGAATGCTCAGAATTGATCATACGAGTAGAGACACGGGCGTATGTGCCACACGGCCTAGAACACGGGCGTGTGTTTTGGTCATGTGAAACCTACACCTAGTTCGAAATGAATTAATTAACCACACGGCCTAGCACACAGGCACGTGGCATGGCCGTATGCACAAGTCAGAGAGTTACAAAGGGTCGAACACGGCCCTTAGCACGGGCGTGTCCCAGGGTCACACGGGTGTGTCCCTTGGACCACATGGGCATGTGAGCCCTATAACTTGGAAAATTTTTAAAATGTCACGAAAAATTCTTAGAGTTCCTGATTAAGTCCCGACTCGATTCTAATCCTCATATTGGGCCTCGAGGGTCCAATTAAAGGATGTTTTTAATGATCTCGGTTAATGAAAAGTAATTTACGTAAATTATTTGTAAAATATTCTAAAAGTTTCGGTAATGCTTCGAAACCCTGTGCCGATGACGGATACGGGTTAGCGATGTTACAAGGTGAGTCTCTTTATCTTGACTCTTGCATGTGGATTGTTCAGATTAGAATACATATAAAGAAAATCTCTAGGACAACTAGTAAGTGCATATGGGAAATATTGAAAGGATTGTAAAATAATGAGATTACGTATGAGATACTATTTGAATAAGAATTCAATTAAGAAGTAAGCAAGTAAGATCTTCTATGAGAAGGTAAGAATCAATCAGGTATGTGAATAAGATTTGGGAAAGTAACTCTTGATTGGAAACGTCCCTGTAATGCCCCAATTTTCGGTAATTCTGTGAATGTTGGCATAGGTTTAATTATATTAGTGGGCCTCTAGAAGGCCCAAGCTTAAGATAGAACCCGCCAATTTTAGTTAATTTTTGTTCCATAAGAAAAAGGGGGTGAAATTATGAAATAGGACCTATGTGAAAATGTTTGAAAATGCTATATGCTAAATTGAAGTGGCCAAATAAATAGGAGTGCAAAATAGGAGGATTTGCATGACAAACCTCCCATTTTACATGAAGTGGTCGGCCATCATGTTGTTGAAGACAATATGTGCACTTGATATCTATAATTTATGGTACAAATTGATAAAAATTGATAATGGGTTAGGTAAATGTTCCGTGATAATGGGTTAGGTAAATGTTCCATGATGGGCATTTCATGTCTTTTGTATTAAAGAATTAAATGGATGAAATATGAAATTTTATTAAAAGAAAAAGGGGTGAAAAGAACAAAGTTTTGTCCATCTTTGTTCATCATAGCCGAAAGTTAGAGAAGAGAAAGGAGAGGAGAAAGCTCTTGAATGTTTGGTCACTTGGGGAAGAAAATTGAAGGTAAGTTCATGGTAGTTTGCTTCTATCTTGATGTTCATGAGTTCTTCTTAATTCTACCTTAACTCTTGAAGCATATTTTGGTTTTTGGGTGTGTTGTGAGCATTTGGTCATGAATTAAAATGAAGGAAATAGTTGTTGTTTCATGTTCTTTTGATGAAAAATGGAAGATAGGTGAAGTTGAGCAAAACAAATGATCATGCATGTGCCTTAGATTCTAAAGGGAAAAATCGGCTAACATGTTGTGCTTTAAAATGATGAAATGGAGATTATGCTTAAGTAAAAATCATAGATATGTGATGATTGATTGGTGATATACATGTTTAAATAACATGCATGCAAGATAGGTGTGTGAAAGAGTGATTTGGTAATAAATCTGCTTGGGACAGCAGCAGTAACGTGACTTGGGAAAATCACCATAAATTGTGGGAGATGAATTAGAAGCTGAATAAATTATGTAATTAAATCTTAATGAGTCTAGTTGCAAATGAAATAAACGAGAACATATTTTGAATTCTGTAAAATGAGAAATTTGATTCGTAATGAAGAATGGTCAGATTAGTCAAACAGTGAAACATGGGAAACTTTGAGAAAAATATGGTATTGATTGGATAAACTAAAAATTCTGAAAATTTTATGGATAGAAGATATATGAGTCTATTTTCAGGGAAAATTAACGGCACTTGATTTGGAGTTTCGTAGCTCCAGTTATAAATGATTTAGTGGCTGTTGCTCAGGAAGACAGCTTGCAGTGAAATTATGATTATGTGGTAAACATTGACAAAAATTTGTTAATGAGTTGCTTATTGATTTCTTATAAGCTTACTATGACCTGTAGGTGTGGTTGGCGAATATTGTAAGGGGTTAATCGTAGTTTGTATTTGAATAGTTAGATTAACGTGTTAGTAATCCAATTGTAGGCGGTTCGTGTGTGGATCTCGTCGACATATCGTCGTAAGCAAATGTGTGTAACTAACACCCTCTTTCTTAGTCTAGATCGGAAAAAGTCGAAAAGCGAAATGCCGAAAACCGTATTTTGTAGATTTGTGAGTGTCGAATGCTCGTGAGGTAAATCGATTAATGTTTTTGGTAAGCTGCAATGTTTGGACCGCAAAGTGCATGATTTACGTGCCCTCGATATTTTTGGGCTTAATGGGCCAAAATTGGAATGATGGGCCAACGGCCCAATTCGTAAGAACCCTCGGTAGTGATTACATTAGTACGTGAAAGATAGGAATATGCATGAAAAACCTAAAATAGATAAATTACTGAAATACCTTTAAAAGTGGAAAATTTACGTTTTACCCTAGGAGATAAATTACCAAATACCTCTAGGTTAAATTGACCTAAATGCATGTTTGATTGTTGTTATTTACTGCATACCATGTTGTTATTATCGATGCATGGGACTGGGATATTGACGGAGGAAGTCTTGAAAGTGGCTTGTCCACGTCTTGGAGGCTTTGCCTCAATTCTTTGATAATCGAGCGAAGCAAGGTTGCAATCTGTGGAGTGTTAAATTTGGGTGGGTTGAGCTATTCCCCACATGGAGTGTATGGCTAGTACGGGTGGAGTGTAGTGGTTGGTAGGTTGAGTAGTCTCCCCAAATGGGCTTGTATATGTTATTGATGTTGCATGTATTTTGAAATGGGCTTATGGGCCATCTTGTTATCTGAATAAGGGGCTAAGGCCCAGTTTATTGTAATCTGAAAAGGGCTTTAGCCCAGTATCACTGTTACTTGAATGGGCTTAGGCCCAATGGGCTTGAGTGACTTGGGCTTTGAATGGGTTTTCCTTACACACTGAGTTTCCCCAAACTCACCCTTCTTTAACCTTGCAGTGAGCCTTGATGTGGGTGACTTGGAGCCGGAGGGATTCAGAGTGGCCATGGTGAATACTTTTGGGTTTGAAAAAGACTGGTTTTCTTAAGTTATTTTTAATTACTATTTAATTTTTGGGTTGTAATAAGGCCATTTTAACTTTATTTTCTTCTTTGATTTTCTGGGATTATATTATTTTAAACAACTTTAAATTGATGGATAATAATTCAAATGGGCTAGACTTAGGGCGTGATTTCAAAACGATACTTGTTTTTTTTTTAAATAACACGACGTCATGAATACTCGATTTACCAAAGATAACCACTCAAAGAAATTTCAACTTGTTATAACCAAGTGTGGCAATGGATGTGGACATGTCTAGGATTGGATCCAATCTGAGAGCTTGGTACTTAAGCAGCCTTCATGGCTCACCTCCTCTGTTATGGATACCTACCTGGTGCCCAGCTTCCATTCACTTGGTTAGTTTAACAAAAGTCGACTTTTAAAACACTAAAAAGGGAACACGGGTTTTTGACTTCAATGTGGCACGCCGGATTCGGCCTTAACGTCTGGGCCGGGTTTGGGGGTGCTACAGTCCCTTTGTGATGCCTCTAGTAAGACAGTTATATTGCTAACCAGAATGGTGAATCATGATATGAAAATAAGTGCATGACTATGTGGGTGAGACCCATGGTATTGTGTTTTATGAAAATACTCATGGTGATGCCTCTAGTAAGATAAAGACTGGATTGGTAGATCACAACATGAGAATGTGTAAGCCCATGTGGGTGAGACCCATGGCATAATATGATAGTAAGAACATTCATGGTGATATCTTCGGCAATATGTAAAAAGGAGTTATGTATAAGTCTATAACGGAGTAACCCATGGCACTTTCCGTGAAAGCTTGACGGGACAGTAAACACGTGGTTCTATATGTTGCCTATGTGGCATGATCTGCTATTCGTGGAGTACACTATACAGTTTTTGTGGTAGGTTTTGTTTCGTCTCATTGGCATATTCGATTAGGTTTGTATGGTATAATATGGTTATTCGCCTTTGTGATAAGATTTGGGCAAGTCTGAGAGTACTGTGATGAATAATTCTATGATAAGAACATGATATGTCTAGAGTTATTTTGGTTTGATTAGTTTTGTGATGTAATCAAATGAGTCTTAAAGGAGGTCTCCTGAAAGGTAGTATGTATCTACATGATTTAAATAGGGTATCTGCCATGGTAATTTGTCAGTTTAGAATATAGGTGTATTTGTAGTTATGAAATATATAATAATTTGTTGGCATGTGTTTGTCTGTGCTATGTAAGGTTGAAATCTGAATTATCGAGTATCCGTCAAATCTGAATAGTATTACGTCTTGTTTTGGGATTTTATGGAATCTGAGCTGTTGATATCTTAGATATTCTTGTGTATTGTAAAATTGAAGTGTGGAATTCTTCTAATCAGTATGAGCATGTGTTGGGTCGAAACTGGGATATCATTTGGTCGGTAGACTGATAGTATAAAACACAGTTTGGAGATCCACCAAATGTGAATTCATATATTAAGTATTTGCCCGTGAATAGTATCTGTAAATAACCATTCTGGGAAAATTATTAAGTGTTGATTTGAAGAGAAAATTCATAAGAAGTGGCCTCTGTAGAGATATTCCTCTGAGTAGTACCTTTTTTTGTTCTAAGAAAAAGAAGATGATAGAATATTGTCTAGTACTTTCTGAAGTCTGCCAAGTAGTAAAGTGAAAGTTAGTTCATTAAGTATCGTATTTGGCATAGAAGTGCAAGTCTGATCTAATGTATATGTCCACCTAAAACAAAAATGATATGCTAAGTATGGAAACTGGTGTATAGGCATATATCCAATAATATGAAAGTACTCGCCAATGTATATTGTATTGAAGCTCACTAAGTTCTCTTGATCATACAAATGTTTGTTCTTATTTTAAGTGTTGATGTATGAATGAGTGCACCAGGAGAGTCAAGCCAGGAACGCAGTAGAGACACGACGAGTTAGGATATTATGTATACAGGGAATATGCCACATCCCAAAAATCGGGTTAGTAGAAAATGAGTTAATGAATCGAGAGTGGTTATGCCTAAAATTTTTTTTAATGATTGAGTAATGGTGGAGCTTTCTTGATGATCAATGTTCAAATTCCTTCCCTTTCATTATTTTTCTATGTGGTGCAATTTTGCTTCCAACCTTAGCAAAAGTCAATCCCATGTTTTAATTATTTTCTTGGTAAAATAAAAACAAGGAAGTGAATGGTAGAGTGGTTAAAAGCTTTAATTAATTTTTTTAGTTCCTAGGTTCAAGTTTCCTCACAACACCTTTTTATTTAATTTTTGTGATTTTTCCTATGTGCTTAAAGCCCCTTACCGTCCAACCTTTCTTGCCATAGTGGAGGGAGATTGTTTCTTTTTCTTTTGGTCAACATACCTTATTTTTGGAAATCATGATCCCATTTTCACTCCTTTTTTCCCCCTAACTTACCATTCTCTCCATTTTTTCCATTTGAATGATTTATTGGACCTAGACTTATTGACCACAACTCTCTTCATCCATCTTATCACTCTCCTCTCATTGCCATACCTTCCTAATGTTCCTCTCTATTCTCTCATTTTCTTTCTTTTGTTTAGCCATCAACCACCCATTTTCTCTCTAATTCCTCCTCTCCTCTACCATTCTTTGGTTTTGAACCACTTTGACCACCACCAAACCTCCATTGCACCACCAATTTTCTTCTTCTTTTTCTTCCATCGTCGCCTTTAACGTCGCCCTTCACCATCGAGACAACCACTGCTCGCCACCTCGAAACATCACTCTTTTTCTTTATGTTTTTTCTTTTCTCCTTTCTCCTTTAATCTAGTAACTGAAATCCTCCTCCTTTCTTTCTCCCTCGTCAGACTGTCGTCTCCATTATCGGACCACCGCTGTTGCCGTAGCACTACCGCCGATGGTTGTGTTTCCTACTCTTTTCTTCATCATTTTTCAACCGACATCATTTCTTTTAGTAAATAAAATTCTGCACTATTTTTTCACTTACTTTCTTCAATTCTAAGCCTTTTATTTCGTAAACTTACTCTTAATCAACCTATTCTTTAGATCGTTCAATTTTCTCAGATCGAAATCAAGACGATCTATCGATCTCTCCTTTTCGATCGAGATAAAGGCCGATTGACATCAACACAGAAAATTGTCAACCTTGTGAAAGGAATCGCGATTTTTAATTCATAAGGGAAAGTGTCAAATGGGAGATTCGTTTAATAAACTTATCTCTTGTGATGATCATGGTAAACTTTAACGAATGACTGTAATCCATTGGATAGATCCAAGTTTAGGCGTCTTAGAGAGTTGTAACACATTGAATCTATAATTAGGTGTGGGTTTTAACATTAAACTAAAATAAATCTATGTTTTATATTGATTAAAATCATTGTTATTTAAATTATGTTTAATGAGGATACTTTAGTTATCCATTAAGAAAGATAAAACCAATAGATATGGACTATGTCAAGTGATTTCAAACTATATATGTTGTGAAAAAACATGTTATTTCTTGATTATTATTATCGATATGAAATGTATGAAAATCTCATTCTCATGTTATGTGATCTTATGACATATGTGCTTTTCATATGATTTATAAAATGTAAAATATTGGTATAAAGTGTATATATGTGATTTGCATGTTAAGCATGCTTATGTGATTTTAAGTGAAAAGTGATACAATGAGCATGCCTCACATGCCAAAGTGAAAAGTGATTTTTAAGTAAAAAGTGATTTTGTGGCCATATTACATGCATGGGGTGGGATATGTGAAAGGTGGAAGAATGTGGTAGTTTATCTAGAAAAGTGGTGGCTTATCCACAAATTTTATTATGTGACAGTATATATGCAAAAGTGATGGCTTGTCCATAATTTGATTATGTGGTAGTTTATCTGCATTACTGTGACACTGTTCACAACTTGGTGTGTTATCGGATGGACAAGTTTTGAAGAACTCAATTGTGGTGTGTAACGGAAATGGGTAAGACCATTTTCTTAAAACCTGCATCGTTTTACGAGATGTGCATTGACATGATCATGCATAGTATAAATGTGAAATATTGAGTTATATGAAATTGATATGATTATTATGAACGTATAATGTATATGTTCATATGTATGTGATTGTGTTTATGTTAATCTCACACTGAGTTTAAAAAGCTCACCCCATTAGTGTTATAATCTTTCAGGTAATACTTAGATATAGGACTTGGATTTAGCATTCGGTGGAGCCTCTCAGATGTTTTTATCTTATGAACATTTTTATGAATTTTAAAAACTATTTGGACTTTGGTTTGTGGACTTTGGACATTACTTTTATTGTGGGTTGTGGTTTTTTTTTTTACAACTTTAGAACTACCATACATGCATGCAAATTTATGAAATTTCAAGTATTTTTAAATTATGAAATTCATCTAAACTATTTATTATTTTACTTGATTTTTAAACAAAATAAGAACTCGTAAAATTTCTAAATAGTTTTATTGAAATCCGCTACGAAGTTGTTCCAAAAACCATTTTTATAACTATAATGCAAAATTCTTTATAACTTAAAACAATATTTTGATAAATGTCACCTTTTTCAAATAAATATATATTATTAAGAATTTTTTTTCAAAGAAGTAAAATTATTTGATTTTTAAATTTTAAGGTTTTCTCAAAACAACTCAAACCTAGTGATTTTCAATAAGCAAATAAATTTGAGCGTCGTTAATGTAATTTGTGAAATTCGACCATAACATCTAGGACGAGTTTGAGGTGTTACAGAATGTCTTAGGAGTAGGGCGCATAGCTCTCTACGCCATGAGAGTTTGTTATTAATGAATTGTCATGAAATAAGGTTTTAAATCACCTTTAAATGTTTGTGGTACTTTTGGATATTATTATTTATATCTTATGTAATAAAATAAAATAGAAAGTAATATGTTGGAAAAGAATTATTCATAGCTTTGTTAAAGTTTATGTTAAATATTTGTAAGTGGTAACATCCGATATCAGGAGCCGGTTATTCGGATCAAGTAGAAGGTGTTACAATTTGACCCCTTCATTTTCACTTCTTTATATAGTTCATACCTCAACTCAATATCTCACAGCATACTACTTGTTTCAAATTTCTTCAATATAAATTTTCTTTCTCTACTACCACTAATATACTTTATTTTATTTAATCAAGAAATCCACCATGCACGTTCTCAATTTAGTACAACTTATATAGCTTGGTAATTTTAGGGTGTTAAAATCCAAATGTCAAAATAAATTTTATATATCAAAAGTATCATTCAAATAATATTTTCAACATAAAATTCTAGAAATAATAAAATAATCTTATAGAATCAAATTATCTTTTTCCCTTTATGCCTCTAAATACAATTTCTTCACAACAAATAATTATAAATCAACTCAAAATTCCATAATTCTCATTTAATGCTTAATAAAAATAATTGGGTAATGAAAATCATATATTTACCCTTTTCTTGGAAAAAATGAAAATTTTATAACTTAGTCCTCGTTTCTTCAAATCTTATCTAATTTGGTTTCAAAAGTGATTTTCATCATACCATTATATATTATAATTTATTCTCATGTCAAATAGTCAATAAAAGTTCTTATTTATTTTTGGTCAAATTGCATTTTAATGCTCTAACTTTCTCGAAATTGCAATCTCCATTTTATTATATTCTCATATCCACAATACTTTTCTTTGATTTCCATCTCTAACATGAATATTTCCTATCATAAAATCCTTTATCTAACTCTTATTCCATCTTTCTTGCAAATTCATTGTACTCGATCCTAGAATAGTGCCACGTGGCTTATCGAAAATTTTTGGCGGGTTACATGTTAATTGATTTTAATGTTAAATGTGGTCAAAGTCAAAAACTGTTAACAAATGAGCTTAATTAATTTTTTTTATTATTAATAACAAGAGCTCAATTGGATGCCAATTAAGTTGATGTCATAATTAATTTATTAATATTTTTCTTAAGGTCTTTTTATAGCTTTAAGCATAAATATTAGGTATAATGACAAATTTAGTCCTTAACATTTATATCTTTTATCGATTGACATTTATTCTTTTTTATCAAACTTTGGCCCAAACCTTTTAAAAGAGTTGAATTTGACTATTTACCTTTCAAAAGAGTTGAATTGATTTTTTAATAGAAATACTAACTAAAATATTTAAAATTTTAAACATGGTAGTCTACATGACAATACATGAGTATTTCATGCTATTTTTATGAAGTATGAATTATTATTTTTGAATATTTTTTAATTTTTAAATTATTTGTTGATATGTCACATAAAACAAATATTGTCATATTAACATAAAATACATGTGAGCCAATGTGCAAGTATTATGTCAATAACATTAAAATTTTAATATTTTAGTCAGCATTTTTATTAAAAATGATTGAATTCTTTTAAAAGGTTAATATCTAAATTTAGTTAAAGAATAAATAATTATCAAAAGATAAAAAAATGCAAACAGTGAAATTTATTATTATACCTAGAATTCATTATATAAAAGAAAGAAAAAACATAAATACAAACTTTTAAAAGAACAAGTACAAAAGAAAAAAGAGTTTTTTTATTAAAACGTGGTCGTTAATCAAGTTTCGTTGCTATCTGTGTCATTCACTCCCTGGTGAAACAATGCTTTCAAACGTCTAACATTTCTATTAAAACAAGGCAAAATATTTATTTACCCTCTACTTTTATAAAAAATATATATATTTTAACTTTTTATTTAATTTTTAAATATGTATTTCTTGTTGAACTGGCCATGAGTAGAAACGTTAATTTTTGTTAACTTTTCTTACACTAGGGGTGAGTATTCGATTGAGTAGATTTGAATCAAGTCAAAAAAATTTGAGTTAGTCGAGTTGACGAATCCTATTTTAGCAATCAAATTTAATTTGAATTTTTTTCGAATCAAAGCGAGTCAAGTCAAATAATTTCAAGTCAAGTCGAGTCGAGTTAACGAATCTTATTATTTATACTCAATATTGCGTTTACATAAACTGATTATTTAACTAATAGAGAAGTATAAGATTATTTAACTACATGAACAATATAATAGTTTTGCCTTTTAACTTAATGGGCAAACATTTATTAAAACGACATAGTTTTGCCTTTTAACTTAATGGGCAAACATTTATTAAAACGACATAGTTTTGTTTTTTTGACTTTTAACTTAAAAAAAAGCAAGCATTTATCAAAATGACATAGTTTTATCTTTTCTTATTCGGATTTTCCAATAACTCGAATTGTGTAATTCATATTTGAGTTAAACCAAAAAACTTAACTTTTTATCTGAGTTGGTCCGAATAACTTGATTAACTCAAATAATTTGAACTATTTAATTCAAAATTTAAATTTTTTATCAAGTTTTTCTAACAGAATTAGATTTTGCTCACCCCTAGTTGACACTACATACACGTGAATTGCCACGTGGATGAAACATCAACATTTAATTAATTTTTTAAAAATTCAAAAAATTATAAAAATATTTTGAAAATTAAAATTATTTAAAATTATTAAAATTTATAAAAATATTTTTAAATATTTTTAAAAATTTTAAAAATTAATTAATTGATGGCATGTCATTTAAGCGGCAATACATGTGTATGCTACATCAACAAAGCTAACAAATGTTAACATTTTCGTTCATTTGCGGTGATTTGACAAAAAATACAAGTTCAAAAATAAAATAGAAAAAAAAGGAAAAAATTATATGGACTAAAAGGACTTTTTTTTTTATATAGTTGGAAGATAAAAAAATCATTATGCATTAAAAATTAAGCTAAATTGCACCAACAGTCACTCAACTTTGATGTAGCTGACAAAACAGTCACTCTAGTTTCAATTTAGTTATTCAATTTTCAAAAAATAACAAAACAGTCCTTTTAATCATTTTCTGTTATAGACGTAACGAAAAAGTGACATGGCATTTAACTGAGGGTTAGCTATCGTTTAAATAGTCTTATAACCCTAGTTGGGCAGTAGGAAAGAAGGAAAAAAAAAAGGAGAGGATAAGAAGAAGAAAAAGAAGAAGAAGAAATGGACATACCCTAGCTACGACCATTTTGTTCCTTCAAGGTGGAGCGACCACGTAATTCGCTACTATCTGTTGAATCTCGATCCCTTTTTTTCTTCTCTTCTTCTCCTCTCTTTTTCTTTTTCTTAACTCTAGTAGTCGTCGTTCATGGCCTTCTTTGGCCAATCATCATCACCAAATGCCTTCAAAATCCCCAGATTAAGACCTTAAAGCTTCAAACAAGGCTTCAACAGATCTTCGCTGTCCACCATCTGATCACCACTATATTCCGACCACAGCTTTTCTTCGACCAACCATTACTCTTGACCACTCGGATCATCGAACAAGTGGCTTGACTTCTCCAACTTGCAAAACGTGAGATGGGTGTGGGTTTCTTCTGTTTTGATTCTCCTTTTTTTAGTTTTTGTTTTTTTGTTTTTTTTTTTTACTTCTCTCTTTTGATGAAACCAATTTGGGATTCTTGTTCCTTTTTTGTTGTTTTGATTTTGGATACTTAATATTCGGTATTTTTGTTTTTGCTGATTTTTATTATTTTGTCATTGATTTTGATTTGGAGCTTCATAGCATTGCCAAAAGCAGGAGCTCCGACCAAACCGGTGCCGATGAACAGGCTGTGACGCCAACCTCAAGGAACCTTTTTTTATGCCAGCCTCAACATTTTTGCTGTCAATTTTTAATTTTCACTACCATAGAAAAAAACCAAGCTTCATGGTAGCTAAGAGCTTTTCCAAGTTCCGTTTGCCAAAAAAAATTTCCCAATTTTTTTCCCATCCAGGGCCCCTCTTTTAGGTAAATTTTGGGTAAATTTCATGTCAATCTGCCACGTCAACTAATCGGGTTAATTGGGTTTCCAACATGGTAAGTTAATTAGCCACATTAGCTAGTTAACTTGCCACATCAGTGGTCCAATTAAGAAGTAACGAAAAATGTTAATAAGTGACTAATTTATCACTTTTTGATAACGTTAGTGATTGTTTTGTTATTTTTTTAAAGTTGAGTGACTGAAATTAAACTTATAAAATTATTTTGTCAACTACTCCAAAATTAAGTGGTTGTTGGTATAATTTACCCCAAAAATTATTTCTACCAAATCATGTCGGACTAGAATTACACTATATAAAACTTTGTTTTAAGTTTAACAATACAGAATTTTAATTGACTTGGTTTAGGACATCTCGAATTACAATTTTATAATAAATTAATATTATATTTAAATTTAACTATAAAAAGTAATATAATTTTTAATATTTATTTAAGTTTATAATAATAAAACAGGTTTTGTTCCCAACTCCTACGTATTTTCAAAATTACGTCACGGACAATATAGGTGTTTATATTCTAATTTAGTTATTTTAATTTTTTTAAATTTAATAAATATATTATCGTAATGAATAATGTCATGTTAGATTTTTATTTTGTACTTACGGTTCTTGGAAAAAGTTTATCTCTAAGTTTATCTAAATGCCCACTTCGACGGAAATAGAATTGGTTCCAAGCGCCTATAATTAAAAAAAAAAAAAATCATGAAACACTCTACTTACCGGTTGTTGAATTGAAGGAGTGGTGCGACAGCTACATTCGGTCTTCCAAGTTCTTCTTTCTCATCTCCCATTTTTAATTCAAACTCCCATCATTCATCAATCTCACCCTCAACCCAATGGCATTTTCAAAGCTCTCCCTTTTCTTCTCATTGCTCCTCCTTTCCTTTCTCTCCCTCAACTCCCTTGTCTCCTGCGACACTGGTAACCTCCCTTTCCTTTTTTTTAACTCTGGATCTGCCTTTCTTTTTGTTGCTTAAGCAAATTTTGATTTCAGCTTTCAACTTGGGGGGTGTGGGGGGTTTCTTTTCTGTATATTTCTTCTTATTTGCTAATTGTGTATTGGAATTGGATATAAATATTTTTTTTTGCTTGTTTATATGGTTATTCAATGTAGATTTTTTTTTGCTCTTTCGGACTTGGTACTTCCATGTACATGAACCCATTTTAGATTTCAATTGGATGCTTGTAGTAGAATTTTCTATTCTTATTTTGCTAGCAATTAACTTAATGTAATTGAAGATTCTGTTTGTTTATAGTTTTTTTTAGTGTCTTTTCAAGTTTCAACTTCACAGATCCTTTTACTTGTGGATAGTTGCTGTTGATCCCACCTCTAGTTCTTGATAAAAATTATATGGCAGTTTGATCTCCAAATAATGACTTGATCTGCCCATTCTTAAACATATACATGTATAATGCTTATTTGGTATCTTTGGTTTCTTGTTGAGAAGATCATGCTCTGACTCTTATTTTCTCTTCAAGTATCTATATCTAAAGCATTTCCGGACATGGGTACGTAGATATGTTCTACCAAAAGCTCTTTAAGTACATGAAAATCTTCGTGAAATACTCACACCCAAATTGGAGTAATATGTCTTGGAATTTTGGATTCGCCTTTTGTTAACCCTAAACCTAAACACTTCCCTAATTTTTCATGTAATATGTCTTAGAATTTTCGGACTCACTGTTCCAGCAGAATGCAGATTTCAAGTTGTCCTTCCTGTATGAAAAATAGTTCGATTTCATCTAGAGCAAAGCTCTATCTCAAAAAATGGTACTTAACTGAGCTGGATCCAATTTTTGACTCAGCTGTATTACAGTCCTAAACCTAACCTTGAGCTCTGACCATCATAACTATGGCTAATATGAGCCATCAAATTTGAATTAGATGCGGGTTCAGATTGACTTTGTTTGGAGGGTCTAGAGTGCAGTCATATAGCTAGAAATCTGGGATTTATTAGCCTGTATGGTTTCCCCTTTGAATAAAAATGTTGTTTTCTCTCTGATATCCTAAGCTGACTGATGAGATTTGGCTTTTGTATGGATTACTTGGTTTGAATTTTGAGTAACTTCATGAGTTGCAGTACTGGATCTTTCTGATGTTTAGCTGTTCAGCAATTTAGCTACATGGGAGGATATAAACTTATTTTGCTGGAAATTTTCTGCCATGTAACTATGATTTTCTTTTTGTTTCAAGAGGCGAAGAAAATCGATCTTCTTTGCATTTTGGTTCACACCCAAAATAGAACTTTTTTGTTTATTCTTTCTAATACGAAATGGCAGTCAAATATTATATGTAATCACCGACTTTATTCTTGACCATTTACAGATGAGGAGGATAATCTTCTTAAAGGCATAAACGATTACCGGGCTTCATTGAACTTGACAATTCTGAAGAAAAATGACAATGCCGAGTGCCTTGCTGATGAACTAGCAGATCAATTTAAGAACCAACCTTGCACAAACTCCACCGGTGCCAACACCGTTCCAGGCACTGAACCGCAGTTTGCCAACTACCCAAACCTTCTGGCCAAATGCCATTTGAATGTCTCCAACACAAGGGATGGAGCAGTAATGCCTGCTTGTGTTCCTAACCTAGTTCCAAATCTTGTACTCACTAACTTTACACAGTCTCAGTATAATGATAACCTCAATGACACCAAGTATACAGGAGTTGGGATTGGTTCCGATGGAGACTGGATAGTAGTTGTTCTCACAACAGGCACACCTGAAGGAAGCTATTCGCCAGCTACTGGTGCAGCCAGTGTGGCTTCCAAGATTGGTCTAATTTATCACGTTTTATTCCTTGTGATGGCGGCTTTTTACTTGTTATAAGCACCAAGCTTCTGGTTACGACATTGTTATTCATTTGCAGAGGATAAGAAATTGACCATACTCCATTACTTAATCATATAGAGAAACTATATATATCACCACAATATACGCACTTTCATTAGATAAAGACAGTCCTTTGTAGTTTGAATGGTTGGATTGGATTACACAACATCATATTATATGCTTGTACTACTCAGTTTTTCCTTTGCATCATGTTGTTATTGTATGTTGTCTTGTTACTCAAGTTCTGGGA
Source organism: Gossypium arboreum (assembly GCF_025698485.1). Classification (NCBI taxonomy): domain Eukaryota; kingdom Viridiplantae; phylum Streptophyta; class Magnoliopsida; order Malvales; family Malvaceae; genus Gossypium; species Gossypium arboreum. The sequence goes on along the minus strand of NC_069078.1, from coordinate 54,815,872 downwards.
ATGCTTTTTCCCTTTTCCATCTCCATATTAGCAGCCAAAGATATGGCTAAGTTCGGTTTGGTTAGTTAAGTCGTGTTTTTTAGAGTTCTCGAATCATCTACAATAATTAAGTTTGGTTCTCAATTATTCATATAAATTTTGGGTTTTTAATTTATTTTATTTTAACAAAAAATAGGTTGAATTTTGGATATTATTAGATTAAGCTTTCAAGTTTTTTTTATTAACATTTTTAAAATATTAAATTTTCAAATAAATAGAAAATAATTAATACCTTTTAGGGTAAATTACACCATTAATCACGAAACTATGGGTAAGTTTTTGTTTTGGTCACTTAACTAAAACAAACTACAATTTAGTTATTAAATTATTTAAAAGTTTTCATTTCAAATCATTAGGTTGTTAAATTGATCCTTGTTGAGTCTTTTAGAGTGTGATGGGTTAAACTGTATATTTATATAATATGGTTATTGTTCATGGATGTGATATCATAGGTAGCTTCCCATGCATGTCGACACGTACCCTACTCTAGGGTTAACATGTGTTTTCTAGATGTGGGTTTGCCTATATGGTGGTGCGAACCCACATCGTGCGGTCTCATAGAAGGGTGCGAGCACCTTCCATGCAAACCCAAAGTGGGAACCGTGTAGAGAATGAGTTAGGATCTAATCGGGTAATCAGGTAGCGGGTCGGTAATAGTAAGTATAGTAACAATGTTATATGTCTTTTTTTGCTCGCATTGCTTGCACCAATCGAAAGTTCTCTTTCTTATTCTCTTCTACAGCTCATTTGATTTTGAATGTCACGAACCTGCAAATCAAAATTCAACAATTTTTTTTCAATCTCCGACATTAATCGTCAGGTCAATTTGGATTTTAGAACTTTAAGAAAAAAAAAACTTAACAACCCAGTGATTTAAATAAATTTTTTTGAATAGTTTAGCGACTTAAATGAAACACTTTCAAATAATTTAATAACAAAATTGTAACTATTTTAGTTAAGTGACCAAAATAAAAACTTACATATAGCTTAGTAACTAATGGTGTAATTTATCTTATCTTTTATAAAATGTTTTTGAACAATAAATTTTATATAGTATTTTAAATATAAAATATTTATTTTTACCTTATAAAAATTAATTATAAATTAAATAAAAATAAAATCAATTTAATTGAGTAATTACAATTTTTTTAATTTGTAAAATAAAAATTGTTTAAACATGATTCCGCTTTACTAAAATCGTTCAAGCATGAATCAAGTTTCTGTTCAGTGTTTTTTTTCTCACTCCTAACCAAAGAGATGCCTTTTACATTTATTTTATTTTATTTTATTTTATTTTATTTTATCTCTTTGAGTTAATTGATTAGGAAATCTGGCAACTATAGATTTTGTCGATCAAATCTTGAGTTTTTTTTTTCTCAAATCACTTAGGGAATTTAAGTTGAAATATCAAGAAATTTTCTTGAATGCTGAAAATCTTCAAAAAAATGCTCTCGTCTTCGTCGATTGATATTGCTAATAGGAATGAAGATGATGCCTCTATTCTTGATGACTCTAGCACTAAGAAGTTTCGCTTCAAGGATTTGAACGTGTCTTCTGATGATGTGATGGTTGTGGATCCTATATCAGAGCCTTTGTTGTCATAGAAGGATATGTTAGTGGGAAAGGAAACTTTAGATCAGAATAATAAGAAGGATGGCTAGCACTTTGTTGATAGTTTCGCCCTTACGAAGCAGGATGTTAAGAAATATTTTATTGATGGGGTTCCTTCCATTGATTTTTCGGAAAGAGTTTATCAACTCTTGGAAAAGGAAATGTCAACGTCGGTGATACTTAAGATGCTGGGAAAAAACCTTGGAATCTCGACCTTGCAAAATAGGTTATGTAGGATTTGGAGATCGTCAAGCCTTTTCAATTAAAGGATGTTGAAAATGGCTTTTTTCTTGCAAAGTTTCAGAATACTGAAGACTATGACAAAATCCTTTCTCAAGGACCATGGGTTATTTTTGGTCACTACCTTACTGTCCAACCTTGGACCATCGACTTCAACCCTAACCTACCCTATCCAAATTCAGTTCTCACATGGATTCGGTTTCCCGGTCTGTGTAATAGTCCAAAATTGGGTCTAGTTGGAACAGAGGTTTCAGGACCACAAAATCTGAGATATAAGTAATTATTTTATGATTATTTTGAGGTCTATGATATGATTGCATGATTGTGTGAAAATTTCGTAAAGAAATTCTATGCATAAAGTGCTTAATTCGAAGTTAGGGACTAAATTGAAGAAGTTGCAAAAATTGCATTCTAGAAGTTTCTAGTATGAAATTGATTTGAAATATTAATTAGAAGGTCTTAAATAGAAATTTGACCAATTTATAAGTTATGGACAAAAATTGGACATGGATGGAATTTTTGGGAAGTTTAGTAGTAAGGGTATTTTGGTCATTTAGGGGTAAAATGAATTAAAATACAAAATTAAAAGCCAATTTTTCTCATCTTCTTCACCATGGACGTGTATACCAAGGGAGACTCCATGGCTAGGGTTTTCAAGCTTCCCAAGCTCAATTGTAAGTCCGTTCTAACCCCGCTTTTCAAGTTCTTTACGTTTTGGAGTCCCAGAAACTTGATTTAGCTTATGCTAGCAATAATTCAACCTAGGGTTCATATTTGGAAAAATACTCATAGGTAAAATTTGTGTATTCTGGTGTTTTATGATACAATATGAGGTTTTAAATTATGTTAGACAACTTGTGCTACTCGGTTTTAAGTGAAAACGAGCAAAAGGGCTTAATCGGTAAAATACCTAATAGTCATAAGTATATGTTAGAGTGAGAATTTGATGTTGCCATAGAAGGGAAAAGTGATCATCATGTCATAAAACATAAGAATAAGGGATGAAGTTTAATTCCCGAGCCTAGGGGAAAAAGTGTAAATATGCAAAAGTTTAGGGGTAAAATTGTAATTTTTCCAAAGTTTGAGTTAAGGACTGTTTTGAATAGTACATTAATTAAATAAGTAAAATATGATATTTTAGATCCCGGAAAACGAGATTTGAACCTAGAATGAGAGAAAAATCGAAAATTGGGAAAGTTGGTAAAATGGCCGTTTTAATATCAAGGTAAGTTCATATGTATAATAAGCATTAATTTATGCATGTTTCAATGTAAAATTGATATATTTACTATGATCTCTGAGGTGTTGAAAGTATGTAAGTTGGTTTGATAATAATACAACAATAATGTCAGTAATTTATATTTGAAAGTTAAATTTAGCGAATTAATTGAATTATGTTAAATTAAATGATTATGGTGCCAAGTTTATGAATTGATTTAAAAATATGTCTATGGTACATGAAGTGCATTGAATTATCATACATAAATGTGATTTCTATGATTATGGATATTATGGGAAATTGTAAGTTCATATGATTTTTAATAAGACAATGTGTAATTTAATGTTATTGCGTTGATATTAAATAAGATGTAAGTTTATATGTAAGTAATACATCACTATTACTTGTATTATGATATTTTACAAAAATATTGGAAATATGTTTGTGGATAATTACTTGATTGGTGAAATTGTTGGAAAAGAGAGAGAAATCCCGGTTGAACCTGCGGAAAGATTGGATGATACAGATGGTATGTAGCTAGGTCACATGTATAGTGCTGAGTGCACATCATGTGTACAAGAGAGCTACGAGACATTATGATGTAGCTAGGTCGCATGGGTGATACTATGTGTACACCATGTAGATAAGAGAGCTACGGGATATATGTAGCTAGGTCGCATGCGTGGTTCCAAGTGAAGGACACCATGTAGACAAGAGAGCTACGAGATAAACTGGCTAGGTCACATGGGTGGTACTAAGTGTTCACCATGTGTACAAGAGAGCTGAACTATATGATGGGTGGAGCTATGTGCTGAAACCACCAAGTATCGAGGATTGATCCGAAGTGTTCAACGGGAGACTCTCTATGTATTGCTTTGTGATTTTTGTGATGAATATGTGCAGGAACTTGGTAATGTGAGTGATGTGTTCACTAAGTGACCAGGATGTGGTAAGGTTATAAACAAGTAAGTTATACATGAGGATGATTTTATGGTGACCTTGTGATCATGGGCCTATACTTGTGATGTATGATATGTTGTGAAAATGATTTGTGATATGTATGTTAAAATGAGGTTAATACAAAGAAAGTGTGAAAGAGTGAATTAGCAATAAAACTGTTTTGGACAGTAGCAGTGACGTGATTTTGAAAAATCACCAAAAATAGTATAAATTGAATCATAGACTGAATGAGATATAAAATTAAAGCTTAATGAGTCTATATTCATATAAAAGAAACATAGAAAGCAAAGGAGTTCTATATTTTGAGATATTTATGTTTTCGTGAGACTGATTCAGAATGATTACGTGATCCCCTGTTCTGACTTTGGAAAATAACAAAAATTTGGAGAAAAATAATTAGAGGCTCAAAATTATATTTTTAAAATCCATAATGAGTCTATTTTCAATATAAATCAACAAGAACATTATCCGAGTTCTGTACTGTGAGATAATTATTATTTAGTGAAGAGAAGTCAGAACTGTCAGAAAGTGAAACAAGGGAAATTTTAATGAATAAACTGTACTAATTGGCTAAACCAAAAATTATGAAAATTTTATGGTGGAACGATATGTGAGTCTAGTTTCAGGGGAAATTTATGGATCTTAATTTGGAGCTCTGTAGCTCGAATTATAAATAATTAAGTGACTATGACTCATGTGGACAGTTTGATGTGAACATTTATTAGTAAATTGTGAAATCGTACTTACAAGAATGCTATATACATTAAGGATGTGGAATGGAGAGGAGGAGGAGGAAAATAAATATATGTGGAATACATGGAAACTATGGTATATGAAATATTGATATAATGAAATAAATGATATGTGTTTATAAGAAAACAAAAGAGAATGTTATGTATCATGACATGTATATATATATATATATATGACTAGTCTCAATGTAATGCTTGTTGGGTATGGAATTGAATTGAAATATTTCAGGCAAACATGTTATTCTCAAGATCTGAATCGTGGTATTTTATAAAGATATGATCTAGCTTTAAATATGAATGCTTGATGATTAAGCTGAAGATATTTGTTAAGATGATAATCTTGGTATAAATGTATAACTGGTACTATAATAAACAAGGTAAAATGAGTATGAGAGACACATGTACGATGACATACAAATGCTATGTTTGTGGTTTAATTGAGGATGTTTAATCAATAAATGAATACCATGTTATATGCTTTTGATTTTGTATAAGTGTGTAAGAGATCAAGGTTGACCAAAACTTGGAAAATAGCCTAGGTATATTCCACATAGGCAGAGACACGACCATGTGTCTCAGCCGTGTATGGAACACGACTTTGGGACACGGGCGTGTGGAGCCTTAAAGCATGAAATTTCCAAGATTTTCGTAAGTTCTCAGTTTAGTCCCAAACCCTTTCTAAAGTATGTTTTGGGCTCCGTAGACTCAAATAAGGGACTACGTGTAAGAGAATGAACGCTTTGAAATATGAATAAAATTTTATGGCTCGTATTTTAGTTTAATGTTTGTATGTTTGTCTGGTAACGCCTCGTACCTTAGCCCGGTCTCGGATACGGGTAAGGGGTGTTACAGTCTGCCTAGTCATTTTTATAAGAAATAGATTCTCATGGAGATCGGGGGTATGATAGGCAAGGTCACTAAGTTGGATTTTAACACAGACAATAGAGCAAGGGGACATTATGATCGTATGGCTATTTTTGTCAATTTAGGGTGGTTGTTGGTCCCTAAAATTCCTATTAATGGAAACCCACAGAGGATTGAATATGAAAACTTACCCGTGGTATGTTTTAAATGTGGTTGTTATGGCCACACTAAAGAAACCTGTTCATCGAACATACGGACCTCAAGGGAGACTGAGAAGGGTGAGTCATTGGGGCGTGTTTCTACCACTGCTGCGACCACTAGAGAAAAGGAGTATGGACCTTAGATGCTGGAGGAGAGGAGGTTCAAGCACGTCCATCTGGAAGGAAACAAAAAAGGACATAATTTGAAAGGAGAGAAAATTCATGGATCGCGATTCCATTCATTAGCTAATTTAGCTGATTAAGAGGCGATTTCATTAGGAGCAGGTGTGATTAATAGTGAATAGTTGGCTATGAAGAATAAAGGGAAATCCCTTTTAATTAACTTTTAAATCAAGGCTCCAACGAGCAAGAGATCGATTAATAGTTCTAAGAAATCTACAATGGATTTTTCGGTGATGAATTCGCCTAATGGCCATGCCTTTGACCCAATGATCTTTTCCCCTCAAGCTAGTCAGTCCATGGTTTGACCTAAGATGGGCCTGGGTCAACAATTGGATCTGGCTAATAATAACTTGGCCCTTTTGTTCAACAGTAAGTAGGCCTCCAATAAAGATTATAGTAGGCCACAGTAGGGAGTCTAGGATTTGGAAGCACATGCAAGCGAACCTTTGAAAGACTCAATTACCTCGTTTATTTCTTTGCCAAATGCTGAAGAAAATAATAGGCCTTTAATTTCAGGTATTTCTAATGCGATTTTTCCATCAATTTTAAATTCATAGAATGTTGATGGTATAGGTCAAATACAAGTGGAACCTCAATTATCTCTTCATAAACAAGTGGACTGTAACACCCATTACACGAGTATGCAAACATACATTTCCTGGATATGAAATTTCGCTCCAAATTTAAACTTTTCATAACACCTTAATGTCCCTACTATAGGCTTACGAGGCCCGAAATACACTTTGGAATTGATTCGGGGCTAATCTGTGCACTCTAAAAAACTTTGTAAAATTTCAAGCTCACAAGGGCACACGCCCATGTGGAAGGGTGACACGCCCGTGTGTCTTATTAATATGGCCATGTTGAAGGCGCGTGTGACTCACACAGCCTGAACATATAGAGGCTCACCCGTGTCCCTATCCCGTGCGAATTTATTTTTTGATTCGAATCTACAGGGGTTTTCATACGCCTGACACATGCCCGTATCCATGGCCCATTTCCTTCACACGGCCATGACACGCCCGTGTCTTAGCTCATGTACAAAAACCTTGACATTCTATTTCTGACGTTATCAACCAATTAAGGGCACACGACCAAGGCACATGCCTGTGTGTTAGGCCGTGTCCTCCACATGGTTGAGACACATGGCCGTGTCTCTACCCATGTGTTTACTACCATGCATACTAACTTGTAAAATTGAGGTGCAAGGGACACACGGCCGGACTACACGCTCTTGGGGCAGACCGTGTGTCACACACGGCCTAGACACACACCCGTGTGTCTGCCTGTATGGACAAAAATAAAGCTATTTACCAAGCCTTTTTGCCACATTTACTTGCACAAACCTACACAATATCAACCAAAACCAATCCAAGCATAACACATATAACCAAATCAACCAAAACCATGAGAAATTTACATCAAGTGCATTTAATAATATTCAATATTAGCCAACATTAATGGCCTATACAAAATGAATATCACATCCTTCATATGAGCCAACCCTTGTGGCCAAACTAACAAGACACTAAACAAAAGATTCAAGTCCCTATACATGCCAAAATCAAATGTTAAGCTAGCTATACCAAAACTTCAGGTGATAGTGTGATCAATGCCTCCGACATCCCTTGATCCCCGATACTAGCTTGGTGGCACTATAAGAAAATGGAAAGGAGGGGGAGTAAGCATAATGCTTCTTAAGTTGCATATAAATAAGTAACAACATCAACTATGCATATTATAAACCAACACAACATTCTTGAGTGAACATGGGTAAATATCACTACAGGCTTATATATATAATCACAAGTATAAACCAAATATTTCAATATCGTTCCAAGATCATTTTCATAGCTAGAACTTACTCATGTCATTCTTACCATCAAGGCAACATAACTAGACTCATATCTCATGAGTTTCAAATAAGAACCTGTACCACTCACAACATGATTATATCAGTCCATATCATTGTTATAAGTTTTTTAAAATAACCCATGAAACCATTTAAAATATTAAAGGATATCTGACAAGCTTTAAACAAGAGGGTGAATTGTAGATGCCATGTTCCAAACATGGTCTTACATTGGCTTGTAGATGCCATGTTCCAAACATGGTCTTACATTGGCTCACATGTTGAGGCCGATGCAATGTCTCAGACATGGTTTTACACCTCTCGTCTCATTGTCGATGCCATGTCCTGAACATGGTCTTACACTAGCGCACATATCAATGCTAATGCCATGTCCCAGACATGGTCTTACACTGGCTCTCACAACATAGTCGATGCCATGTTCCAAACATGGTCTTACACTGGCTCTCATATCGTGGCCGATGCCATGTCCTAGACATGGTCTTACACTGGCACACATATCACCCAAATGTCATAGCATAGATATCCAATCTATTCCTAGGTTCAATCGGGACTCCACTACATTGAATTTCATCATGCATTATTCATAAGCAATTTCAACCATATTATGCAAAATTAATCATTCAACACATAATAGTGATAAAGTTGCCTTACTTACGTACAACTTACCTCGGTATACAAAAAGTGGACGACTATTTAGATTTAATCTACTTGCTTGGCCTTCCACCGGTCTAGATCTGAATTTCGTATTTCTTGATGTAAAATAATAAAAAATTCACTAATTTAATCATCATTTTAATCAATGCATAACATAATTCTTATTTTGGCAAAATGACCATTTTGCCCCTGGACTTTCACAAAATTACTAATTTACCCCTAGGCTCGTAAATCAATTTTTATCGAATTTTCTCACTAATCAAGCCTAGACGAATTCTTTTTATACTATAAGTAGTCCACAATTCCCATTATTTCACACATTTACCACAAAATTTATAACTTACGCAAAATGATCCTTAGTTAGGGTTTCCATGAAAACTACTTTACAAAAGTTGTTTGTTTAACAACTAAGATTCATTTTCTTCCATAAAAAATTAGAAATCAACATGAATACTCTCATGGCAAAACCCTAGACTCTCAACCATTTTGCAAAATATTCCACTCTTTAGTTAGCTTATGCTACAAGGGTCCCAAAAGTACAAAAATTATCAAGAAAAGTCATCAAAATCACTTACTTAGGAGAGAACTTAATGGCTAAAAATTTCAAGCTTTCAAGACCCCTTGCTTGCTGAAAATTTTGGTGGAGAAGATAAGAAGAGAAAAAAGATGATAGCTTTTCTTTATTTTATTCAATTAGCTAATGTTATCAAATACCAACCCTACTAAATTTTTTGACTTTTTTGACTCCTCTTGTCTCTATGGCCAGCCACCCTATTGAAATTGGTCTATTTACCCTTTAAAGACCCCTAATTATGATTCTTTAGCTATTTAGCACCATTTTTTAGAAAAACAAAACTTTTTCCCTTTATGCGATTTAGTCCTTTTTCGCAATTAAGCATGCAATCACTAAAATTATTTCACCAAAATATTCATGCACTCATATAATCATGATACAACATAAAATAATATTAAAAATAATTTATTTGACCTTAGGTTAGTGGTTCCGAAACCACTGTTTCGACTAGGCCCAAAATCGGGCTGTTACACGGACCATGTTGTGCATTTTAATCCTACTTTTGAAGAAAACTCTTTTGTTAATGTGGAGGTGAAGGAAGGTGTTTTGGATGCCAAAAATCATTCAACAGTCGTGTTTTATAACAAAAGTATGCTGGAGAATGTGACTGGGGAATCGACGGGTAGTCAACTGGTTGGAATTAATTTATCTAAGGAGGCTCCTAAGGGTCAAAATTCCAAAGGGGATGGTTCTAAAAGAGGTTGGGAGCTCAATAAAACCTTAAAAGGACCAGGAAGTCATTTTAAAAATTTTGAAAATATTCGAGCTTCATTTGCTGATTCTATGAAGAGAGCAGCGAAACTTATTGCTTCGAAATTTGATGGAAAATCTGCTAAAGATCTGTAGAGGCAACTTGGGGAGAACGTGGAACTTTCTTCTTCCGTTCCTCAATGAGATAAGTTTTCTATTCTTTTATTTTTTTATTTTATTAATATGAATTTGTCTATTTTATCTTAGAATGTAGAGGGATGTGCGTCTGATAAGTTTCTGCGAGCTTTTCGTGAGTATAATAATCAGTATAAGCCTAATATAGTCAATTTACTTGAGCCAAGAATTAGTGGGAATAAAGCTAACACAACCATTCTCAATTCATTTTGGCTCGTATTTATTCTTTTTTAACTCCTAAGTCGATCCTTGTTGCTTTTGTGTATAGGAGTCCTGATAAAATGAAGAGGAAGGTTTTGTGGAATGATTTAAGTCGCTCAATTCCAATTGGGGATGTTTGTAACATCCCTTACTCGTATTCGACGCCGGACCAGGGTACGAGGCATTACCAGACGTAAACACAAGCAAACATACATTCCAGTTGTAAATTTGGCACCAAATTAAAACTTTTTAATAATCAATCACATTGTCTGAAAAACGAGCCTACGAGGCTCAAAATATGCTTTGGAAGCTGTTCGGGACTAAACCGAGAACTTTAGAGAATTTTACGACACTTAGAGAATTTTTGCTAAAACAGGGAGTCAAACGCCTGTGTGGCTTGGGACACGCCCGTGTAGGCAGGCCGTGTGATCACACATGCCTGTGTCCCTAACCCGTGTAACTCTCTATTTGTCACCTAAGAACAAATTGAAGTAACACGACCAATGTAACACCCCTAACCAGTATCCATCACCGGAATAGGGTTACGAGGCTTTACCAGATAAAACACCTATTCACATACATTTATATATTCATACTCAAAATCCATTCAAAACATTCACAATGTCCCTTATGAGGCTTTACGAGACCTTAAAACATGCTTAGAAATGGTTCGGGACTAAACCAATAATATTTGCAAACTTTGAGAAACTTAGAAAATTTTCAAACATATAAGGGTCACACACCCATGTGAACAGGCTATGTGCCTCACACGGCCACCAGACATGCCCGTGTCACAGGCTGTGTGAAAACAGGGTATACATACTGACCTGTACCACATAGCCGGAGACACGCCTGTGTGCCATGGCGGTGGGAAAATTAGGGAGGTTACTGACTTGGGTCACACTGCCGACCACACGCCCATGTACCAGCCCGTGTGCCACACACGGCCAATAGACACGCATTTATGTCTAGACTGTGTCAAAACTGTAGGATATACTGCCTTAATTTGAAAGGGTACCCTAGAGGACACACGACTGGGTAACATGACCGTGTGTCGCACACGGCTAAGACACACGCCTTTGTCTCTGCTCATCTGGACAAAAATAGGCCATTTGTAAAGCCAATTTGCCAGCCTTCTCAAGCACACCTAAACCACAACAAATTGCATCATTTATATATATTCAAAGGCAACCAAGACATTCCATTTAGTACACAAAACATGTCATCTTATTCACAATCATTTCAATACTCAAAACCATGACCAAAATCATATTGAAACATTATATCAAAACCAACTATTGCATTTATCTCCACATTTTATTACTTATTTTAATATCACAAAACATTCCATCACAACATCTTACAATTAAGCCACTACATTTCATCTTTCAAGCATTAACAACTAACCAAATGAACAATAATCTAAGCATATCACAACTATGGCAAACATACCAAAACAAGCCAACATATAAGAAATCATATACATCACATATATTACTTATCCAACACATAATTCAAGCTAACTTAAATGGCCATTCACACCAACATTTACAAGCCAAATCTCATGGCTAATATCATGACTCAATACATACCAAAATCACTAGCCTATACATGCCATATACCATATATACAAAGCTTCAAAAGTACCAACAAAGTCGATAGTGTGATGATGGTTCCCGATGATCCCTGATGTCCGAGCTAGCTTTGATAATCTATAAAACATGGAAAGAACAAACAAAGTAAGCTTTAAAAACTTAGTAAGCCATATACAAATAAATTCATCACATGAATGTTTGCATAACAAATCAAATTGCTAAACATAGCTATTCACATTCAAATTCACAAACCTTTCTCATTAAACAGATATTCAATATCTTAATCGAGTTCATCAAATACTTTCCCTTTCAATACTCATGTAAATCTCATACGTACCTGAGTCACTTAGCTCAATCAGATATTCTTTCTCAACTTGACTTTGCCCATTGAACCATTCAGAATCGTTAAGGATACTTGGAATCACATAAAGCTCGTACAATGCCATATCCCAGATATGGTTTTACATGTTATCACATATCGATGCCAATGTCCTTGACAGGGTCTTACACGAAATTGAACAACGATGTCAATGTCCTAGACATGGTGTTACACGTATTCACAATATAATGCCAATGTCCCAGACATGGTCTTACATGTAATCACATCTCGGTAACTTAATGTCATGACATCTGTATCCTATACTATTCCTAAAGTTTGTACGAGACTTTTGGATATCGCAACTCTATCAATTCTTGCTTGTAATTACTCATTCAACATTTATAGCAATTCAATCATAATAAAACATATATAATTCAATGTAAAGACATTTATTTGCATATGAACTTACCTCGTAGATACACTAAACAGATCGGTTCGACTATTCGACAACTTTCGATTTCCCCCGATCTAAATCTGATTTCTTTGTTTCTTGATCTATACACATTCAAAATTAATTCTTTTATTCATCAACAAATTCAATTTCATCCAAAACACACAATTTGGGACATTTTTCACCTTAACCCCTATAATTTCACATTTTCTCAATTTAGTCCCTATTTCATAAAAACACAATTTATAACAATTTCAACTAAACCCAAGCTAGCCGAATATCTATAGGCTCCATAACATCCCATATTTATCAATATTTCACACATTTAACCACGTATTTTGTACTTTTTACAAATTAGTTCCTTTTATGCAATTTCACTAAAAATCACTTTACAAAACATGTATATTAAACGCCAAGCTTGCATAATTCATTATCAAACATCATAAAACTCATGGATTCATTAATGGCATTTTTCAAAATCACTAACAATTTCAGAAATTAAGACATGGGCTAGCTAGAACACGAAACAACGATCACAAAAACATAGAAATCATCAAAAATCGATCAAAAAATGGACTTACAATTGAGAAATGAAGTAGCCGCATATCACCAAACCTAAAAATTAAAATTATGTTTTAATTTTTGTTTTATTAATACTATGTTTAATATATCATTTACAGCATTAACCTTTAATAATAATAACTTATAACACTTATTATAAGCCCAAAATGTCCATTTAAGCACCCAATGGTCTAATTAAAACTTAAGTACTTCTAATTTAACAAACCATAGCTATTAGCTACGTTAACTAATAGCACACAAGTTTTACACTTTACGCGATTAAATCCTTTTCTCGAATTAACCACTTAAACGATAAAATTAGCACACGAAATTTTCACACATATATATTCACATGCTATAAACACCACAAATAATATAAAAATAGTTTTATGATGTCATATTTGTGGTTCCGAAACCACTATTCTGATTTAGCTAAAATCTGGTTGTTACAACTCTTCCCCCTTAGGGATTTTCGTCCCTGAAAATCTTACCAACGAATAGGTTTGGATATTGCTTTCTCATAGCATCCTCGGGTTCCCACATTTCTTCTTCAATCCTGTGTCAATTCCATAATACTTTCACTAACGCTATTATTTTATTTCTCAGTTCTTTGATCTCACGATCTAAAATTCAGATCGGTTCTTCACTGTATGATAAATCTGACTGAATCTCAACTTCGGTCGGGGAAATAACATATGAAGGATCGGATCTGTATCTTCTTAACATCGATACATGGAATACATTATGAATATTTTCTAACTCAAATGGCAATGCTAGTCGATAAGCAACTGGTCTGACTCGTTCAATAATCTCATATGGTCCGATGAATCTTGGACTCAATTTGCCTTTACGACCGAATTGAAGTATTTTCTTCCACGGAGATACTTTCAAAAACACTTTATCCCTGATCTGAAATTCAATATCTTTTCATTTCAAGTCTGTGTAAGATTTCTGTCAATCTGAAGCTGCTTTCAAACTATCACGGATCACTTTCACTTTTTCTTCTGTTTCTCTAATCAGATCGACCCGTGAATCTTATTTTCGCTAAGTTCAGTCCAGTACAATGGTGCTTGACACTTTTGACTGTATAAAGGTTCAAAAGGTGTCATTTTAATGCTCGATTAAAAACTATTGTTATACACAAATTCAATCAATGGCAAATATTTTTCCCACATACCTTCGAATTCAAGAATGCAACATCTCAACCTATCCTTTGGTATCAGAATAACTCGCTCGAATTGACCATCTGTTTGCAAGTGAAATGCGGTACTAAAATGTAGTTTTGCACCCAGTGCATCTTGCAGTTTCTTCTAAAACCTCAATGTGAACCTCAAATCTCTATCTGAAATAATAGAAACAGGTACTCAATGTAATCTCACAACCTCAGAGATATACAACTCAGCTAACTTTTCAAGCGAATAATCTATATGCACAAGAATGAAATGGGATGATTTTGTCAACCAGTCAACAACAACCCAGATTGTATCTTTCTTACTCAAAAATAAGGGCAAACTCGAAACAAAATCCATAGTCACTCTATCCTATTTCCACTCGCGAATCATAACTAGCTGCAATAAACTAGACGGTACCTGATGCTTAGCTTTAACTTGCTAACAAATTAAACATTTAGAAACAAATTCTGAAATGTCACATTTCATGCCATGCCACCAATAAAGTTGTTTCAAGTTATTATACATTTCCATGCTTCCTGGATGAACAGATAAACGACTACTATGTGCTTCTTTCAAAATCATTTGAATCAACTCTAAATTTCTCGGAACACATATTCGGCCTTTAAATCTTAAACAATTATCGAAATCAACTTGAAACTCTAAATCAGGGTTCGAATCACAATGAGATCATTTTACTAACATTTCATTATCAACTTTCTAAGCTTCACAAATCTACTATATAAACAACAGTCTCACTTACAACTCAGCTACAATTGAGTCGTCATCAGATAGAGCCAACTGAGTATTCATTGCACACAAATCAAACAAATATTTTCAGCTTAAAGCATCAGCAACAACATTTGCTTTTCCTGAAAGATAATCAATCGCTAGCTCGTAATCTTTTAGCAATTCTAACCATCTCTGTTGTCTCAAATTCAAATTTTTTTGAGTCATCAGATATTTCAAACTCTTGTGATGAATAAACATGGCATTTTTCACCAAACAGATAATGGCGCCAAATATTCAACGCAAACACTATAACCGCTAACTCTAAATTGTGCGTCAGATAATTCTTTTCATGTGGCTTCAACTGTCTCGAGGCATAAGCTATGACTTTGCCTTCCTGTATCAAAATGCAACCCAGACCATTCAACGATGCATTATTATAGATCACAAATTCTTTACCCAATTCTGGCTGTACTAACACTGGAGCTTAAGTCAAAAGATTTTTTAGCAGATCAAAACTTTTTTTACATTTCTCAGACCATTCAAATTTTACATCTTTCTGAAGCAATTTTGTCAACGGAGTTACAGTCATCGAAAAGCCTTTTACAAATCGTCGGTAATAGCCACCCAAAAAACTACGGACTTCGGATACACTTTTCGGATATTTCCAATCCATTATTGTAGAAATCTTGCTCGGATCAACTCGAATACCTGATGCTGACACAAAATGCCCCAGAAAACCAACCTCACGCAACTAGAATTCACATTTACTGAACTTTGTATATAATTACTTATCACGCAGGGTCTGTAATACAATTCTCAAGTGCTCGGCATGCTTAGTTTCATCTCTCGAATAGATCAAAATATCATCTATGAACACAACAACAAATCGATCTAGGTACAGCCTGAAAATACGGTTCATTAAATCCATAAAGATAGCAGGTGCATTCGTTAGTCCAAAAGGCATAACTAGAAATTTATAATATCCGTACCTCTTTCTAAAAGCAGTCTTTGGCACATCTGAGTCTTTAACCTGCAACTGATAATAGCCCAATCTCACATCTATCTTTGAAAACACTTTAGCCCCTTTCAATTGATCAAACAAATCATCTATTCTGGGCAGAGGATATTTTTTCTTGATCGTCACTTTGTTAAGCTGTCGGTAGTCTATACACATTCTCATTGTACCATCTTTCTTTTTCACAAACAACACAAGAGCACCCCAAGGCGAGAAACTCAGTCTTGCAAACCCTCTATCGGTTAATTCTTGTAATTGAGATTCCAATTCTTTTAACTCTGTCGGAGCCATTCTGTATGGAGCTATCGATATAGGAGTTGCTCCCAGTATTAACTCAATACCAAACTCAACCTCTCGTATCGGTGGTAAACCGGTAACTCTTCAGGAAACACATCTGGATACTCACACATAACTGGCACTGATTCAATCTTCTTTTCAGTCACTTTCGTATTAAGCACATAAGCCAAGTAAGCTTCATAAATCTTTCTCACATATTTCTGAGCTAACATCGGTGAAATCACTACTAGCAAGCCATTCAGATCATCTGACTCAATCTAGATAATTTCATTATTCTAACATCTCAAGTCAATCATTTTTCATTTGCAATTCGCAATAGCATTATGCAACGTTAACCAATCCTTACCCAGAATTGTATCAAACTCGTCAAATGGCAACAACATCAAATCAGCCGGAAAAAAATTATCCCGAATCATCAACGGACAGTTCTTGCACACTTTATCAACCAACATACACTTACCTAAGGGGTTAAATTCAATAGACTCTACAAGAAAACTCTTACTGGATACTAAATTCACACATATATACGAATGAGTTGGTCCTGGATCTATCAATGCAATAACTTTAGTATAATAGAGAGTAAAAGTACTGATAATAACATCTGGAGATAACGCTTCTTCACGAGAGCGAATAGTGTAGGCTCGTGTAGGTGCTCTAGCATTAGACCTTGCAGCAGTGTCTCGTGTCGCACCTCTACCACCACTCACATTTCCCGTGTTTCTGGGTGCTCTACCCCTAGCTGTAGTGTTACTCGGTCTCGTTTTCTGTACTGTATCTTGCTCAGCCAACTCAGGACAATCATGGATAAAATGATCCAGTGATCCACATTTAAAACAAGCCCTATCACTCAATCTACAATCACCGAGAAGCTGTTTACCATAATGTTTACATTCAGGTCGATTAGGTCTCGCACTCCCAACACTAGCTATCGAAGTAGCTGGAGTTTTGAAGTTCGACTGTTGTCTCATTCGATCCCTGTTTGCATGTTCCATAGCTTCAAAATCAGCTTTTCTCTTTTCTTTACTGAGAACCTCGGCTTTACAAGGCCTCTCAACTAGTACTACAAGTCATTTCAATTCAAGTATCCCGACTAACAGTTTTATATCCTCGTCCAATCCATCAACGAACCTTTTGCACATGATCTTTTTAGTGAAAACATATCCCCAGGCATACTTGCTTAACCGTATGAATTCTCTTTCGTACTTAGCGACAGTCATTCGGCTTTATTTTAGCTCTAAAAACACTTTATATTTCTGATCTAGAAATCTTTGAATATGTATTTCTTTCAAAACTCAGATTGGAAGAACTCCCAGGTAACTCATTCCCTCGAAACTACAGATGTCAATGTTTTCCACCAATGATACACATTATCTCTCAGCAAAGATACAACACATTTTGTAACGCCCTGAATTTTGGGCTTAGAAGTTTTAAGTCTTGAGTAGGTGCAATTAGGAGACTGTACATAAATATTTAGTTATGCAAGAAAGTGACGCAAATGCATGTCTGCTTCAGTGGTTAAGTGTCCTGGAAAGAGTCTGAGAAGTCCTGAGTTCAAGCCTTGGCTTTTACAAAATTTTGTTTTAAATGGAAAAAACCCTGTCTCTAGTCAGTAGGCTTCTTAAATAAATGTGGTTATTTCTTGTCATAAAAAGTCTGCCAGTCTAGTGGTAAGTGGCATGTGGAGTGTGCTTGTGGTCTGAGGTTCGAATCCATGCTTGCGCAAATGGAGATTATTTTTACTGATGGCCATAGGAGGAGGTTGTGTTTGAATGAAACACTATTGAGGGGAGTGGAGTTTGAATTGGTCATGGAGGGATTGTAGGAGGGAGTTGAGGAGAGATTTTAGGAGGAAATCAAGGGGATTTGAAGTGGAGGAGGTGTTGGTGCCGAATTAGGATTGTAGGCACCTAGTGGTTTTGATTTTGGAAGAATTCAGCTTTTGTTTAGTATCTTTTCTCTCCATATCATTTTCTGTAGTTCTTTTGGTTTCTTTTCACTTCTTTGTTTAAAGCCAATTGTTGCTTGGACCATTTGGGAATCTTTTTCTACACTTTACGATTTTGTTCTCCTCTACCTTTCAACCTACCATGCTATCCCTTTTGTTTAGCTGAATACCCTTCTCCCCTCCCTCAATCTGTTGTTGTGTTGGCAGAATACTTTCCCTCCTCTATTGTTCTCTTCTCTGGCTCATCTCTAACAGTCGGCATCTTGGTTTTCTGTGCTTTGACCAATTACTTTTAGTCTCTTTTCCTTCTCTCAATCGATTCTTAGTAGTCACCCTCTTCCTTTGTACTGTTGTCAAACACTTCTTCTCTCCCCTTTCCTACCTTTCAGTTTCTCTCTAAAAAAGGGAAAGTCGGTGTTGGTTATTCCTGTTCTCTGTGGGCTGTATCGGTTGGTAGGTCTTTTGGTAAGAGGGGTTTTGTGCCCCATTTGATTTGGAGGGAGATTTCTTTTCCTAAGTATAGTATACTTCTAATCCTCTATTGTGTTTAACATTGTTATGACATCATCATATTGCAACGGACTTGGTTTCCCAGTGGAATTGTAGGTTGTTTCTTTTGGAGCAATATAGGTAAGTAATATAACTGAAGTTAGTTTGTAGTTGTTTAATAGGTATGGATTTTAAGGGTGATTAATTTTGGGCATGGAATTGCCATTTGTTCTAGGTGTGTGGTGTCTCGAGAGCATTGCATATCGAAAATCATATCAAGTGTGTAAGCACTGTCTTAACCGTAAATCAAAAAAAGTTGAAAAATAGGACCGTTGATGCCATATGGACCCGCGATCACTCGTGTGGTAACCCCAAATGCATAAACGTGGGTATTGGATTACGAGAGGCCACCATGGGTGTCTCATAGGCTTAGGCCATTTTAGGCCATGTTGGGCCGAAATGATGACCGAAATACCCCTATAGGGTAAAACGACCGAAATTCCCCTATAGGGTAAAATGACCGAAATACCCTCATAGGGTAAAATGACCGAAATACCCTCATTGGGTAAAATGACCGAAATACCCACATAGGGTAAAATGACTAAAATACCACTATAGGGTAAAATGACTGTAATACCCCTATAAGGTAAAATGACTGATTTGCCTTACAATGTGTATGACTGTATTGAGCATGCCACGTTATATGTATGTTGCATCCATGTAAGATATTATGATATGATGCATGACTGATCGCGTGATTTCGTGATAGGTTTTAAATATTTATAATTACTCGTTCTTGAAACTAACTATTATCGCGATGTAGGCAAGTGTACCTATCGAACAGTAGTGTAGTTTTAGCAAGACTAGATTGTCAAACCCAAAGGAACTAAAAGTACTAGTAATGACTGTCTTTTTATTATCTAGCCTAAGAATAAAGAGGTTTTTGTTTTAACTAACTAATTATCTAAACTAAGAATCACAGAGAATAGAATTGGGGAATTTCTTTTGGGGAAAATCGATTGACTTAAGACAATACCTAAGGAAAAATCCATCTAGACTTTACTTGTTATTCTGGCTCCGAATCGGACGATTTATTCATTCAACTTGTTCCGTAGAGATCCCTAAGTTATGTTATTATTCCTATTCAAGACTAATAACGTCTAATCCCTAGATTGAATAATTGAGACCTTTCTCTAATTAACACCCTAGGGTTGCATTAACTCGATCTATGGATCCCCTTATTAGGTTTCACCCTGATCCGGCAAAATCTTGTCACCCGATGTCTAGGCGCGCAATCAACTCCGCTTAATTATGACAAATGTACTCTTAGACAGGTCTACTACTCCTCTGAATAAGAGCTTATCTTGAATCAGTATCCTGGGATATCAAAACAAGAATTAAAAACACATAATTAAGAACAAGTTAAATATTTATCATACGATTCAGAAAATAATAACAAGATTTGTCTTAGGTGTCATTCCTCTTAGGTATTTAGGGGTTTTAGTTCATAACTAAATAAGAAAACATCTCAGAATAATAAAGAATACAAAACATAAAGAAAACCCAAAACTCCTGAAGGGAAATTGAGGAGAGATCTTCAGTCTTGATGATGAATCCGACTTCTGAGATGGATCAATCGGCTTCCTTGGAGTAATTCTTTACTCCCTACTCTGTATGTCTCTTTTCTTCCTCCTCTAGGTTGTATTTATAGGCTTTGGAATGCCCAAGAGCCCTCAAAATTAGCCTTTTTCGAATTGGACTCAACTTGGGCTCGGCAGGGACACGCCCGTATTATAACACCCCTCACCCGTATCTAACGTCGGGATCGGGTTCGAGGTATTACCAGAACTTTACATTTTCAGTATACTAATTTGGGTCACAAAATTTCACTCAGACTTAAAACCTTTCGATCATGAATATCTCGTCCCTTGTATAGGCCTTCGAGTCCTATAACATACCAAAAGGCATTGCGGGACAAATTCGGGTACGTTCGATTTCTCTTGGGCTCCTCAGAACATTTTCTTTAACTAAAAGGGACACACGCCCTTTGCAGGTGGGCCGTGTGGACTCACTCACCCGTGTATTTTAGGGCACGCCCATGCCATTCAACCGTGGGCAACACTAACTTATCAACACGGCCATTGAACATGCCCGTGCTAAATGCCCGTGGATGAAACTGTCATTTTAACACGGCCATGGCACATGCCCGTGTGGCCTACCCGTGTACAACTTTGAGCTAAAATTTTAAGTGTAGGGGACACACGGCTATAACACACACCCATAGGAGGGAACCGTGTGTCACACACGGCCTAGGCACATGCCCGTGTGTCCAACTATGTGGACTCTAATAGGCTATTTTCCAAGCGTAAAGTCACCCTCTTTCTACTTATTATGCTTAGAAATTCCTAAGTTTTAGAGAAAACATGGTTTTACACTTGTAAATAATCTTAATAAAACTCATTGTATGGAAACCTTATATCATTGGTTTCCTACGTGATAGGTTATTTCCCATTTAGTGTTTATGGGTTCCCATGTCACTTTTATTCATCCAAAATTGGCTCGTTTATGTGACTCATTGCCAATTGGTAACGACCCATCACTTGTAAATAAAATTATACATAGATTCGGAGTTCATGACCTGCCTTAATTAAGCCAATTTTCATGGCCATATACAAAGAGATAAACATATTTTTACATGCCTTTACTTGGCAAATCAAATGACACATATAACAAAATACTCAAAGCCCTATACATGCCATTAACAAAATAGAAATATCTTTATACCTAAGCTTGACTAGTTGAAGTGTGTTGACTCTCCAATTGTCTTCCAGTCCTTATGAGTCCTCGAGCTCTGTGGTACAGGGAAAAAGAGAGGGGTAAGCATTTACTTGCTTAGTAAGCTCGAATAACCAAAAAGTAAACTTACTGAGTAATTAGCATACATCCATACTCAATTCATGGAATCATCTATTATGAAATGATTTCCTATCACATGCACTCAATCAATGAGTTAGTCACATAACAAAGCGTCATGTAATTTATATAGATGAGCTCATCATTCATCATCTTGTTAACATGAATCATATTAACCTCGTTGAGTTTCTAGGAAATCTCGATGGAATACCCATTATCCATCAATTCTCATGAATGATCATTTTACATATATGCACTCCCGTGAACCTCACATTTTATGGTGGAATTACCAGTCCAGACTAAATCCCCCATATCATGAACTCGTAAGGTGATGCCGGGATTACCAGTCCAGGCTAAATCCCTTATAGCGACAAACACCCTTAATGAGCTCAGATCTGAATTACTAGTCCAGGCTAAATTCAGACCCTAATCGGATTACCTGTCCGGGCTAAATCCATAATGCACACATATTCTTCGGGAGGCTTGATCATTCAAGGAACACCTGTCTGGGCTAGATTCCTTTTCATACTTGAGATCACAGATTACCCGTCCGGGCTAAATCCTACTGCAACACATGCAGGATCTCAGTTCACATGTCAAAGAGGATTTGTCCATCGGATTCCCTTTTTCAACCTCAATCGGGGCATTTTTCAAAAAAATCATTATCAAGGATGCATTTCATGTAATTTCATGCCATCAATAAATGCAATTGTCATGCATTCATAAATCATACAATTAAACATATTATGAGTTTACTTTGAGTCATCTGAACTTACCTGGTATTCTTCTCGGGATTGTGTTTCGGTTATTCTGAAACCTTACATTTACCTCGGTCGACCTCCGGAATTTGTTCCTTGGGGTCTATATTAACAAAATTAACTCATTAATACACTAAATTATACATTTCAAGTCTAATTCTCATCCCCGGTCTAAATGACCGTTTTGGCCTAACATTTGACATTTTTACGATTTAGTCCCTAAGCTCGTATAATGAAACACATGCACTTTCTATCTTACCCAAGCCTAGCCAAACACTTTTCCTTCTTATGGAAGGCCACATTATCCATTAATTTCTCATTCCTACCACACATTTACATCTTTTGCAAAATGGTCCCTATAAGGGTTTCTTATGAAAATCAACTAGAAAAAGATGTTTAACACACAATAATTTTTCATATTCCTCCATAATCCATCAAAATACAATTAACTCATGCATGGGTAAATTTTTAAACATGAACCCTAGCATGAAATATGGGTAGAAATGGAGAGATCAAGCTACCGGGATTTCAAAAATACAAAGAACATGAAAAACGGGGCTTGGGAGCACTTATTATTGAGCTTGAAAATTGAAGAAACGCTAGCTATGGTGTCCTCCAAATTTCAGCAGCTATGGGAAGAAGATGAGCATATTTTTACTTCATTTTCCCCTTTTTATTTCATTAAAATGCCTAATGACCAAAATGCTCTTTTCTTTAAAATTTTAACCATGCAAGCCCATTTTTGTCCAAAAATTTTGAATTTGGGAAAATTACTCTCCAAGACCTTATTATTCATAATATAAAGCAATTTCATACAAATATCTTCAAGAAACCAAGTTTTGCAATTTATTCAATTTAGTTCCTAATTTCCAATTGGACATCTTATACTCAAAATTTCTTCATGAAACTTTAACACATGCATATACTCATATTCTAGGCCTCATAATAATCATAAAATAAATATTTTGATGTTGGATTTGTGGTCCCAAAACCACTATTCTGACTAGGCCCTATTTCGGGATGTTACATGTGTGACACGCCAGTGTTCGATTACTTCAGACCGTGTTTGAGCCTGCCAAATTGACACGGTCGTGTGGTCTGCTTGTGTGAGGAGGTCCAGGCTGTGTTGATTTCGTACTTTGGCCCATTTTCTCCGTTTTTGGCCCGTTTCTCGTTTCGTTCGTTCTCCTATGATCTCCTAAGTATAAAACATGAAATTAAAGCATTAGGAGCATCGAATTCACCAATTCTAATGGGAAATCATCCATAAAATGCATTAAACATGGTGTAAAATAATGTATAAATTACGGTTTATCAAATACCTCTACACTTAAGCATTTGCTTGTCCTCAAGCAAAATTCTCAACTCATAATCAAAATAAATTCTTCTCAACTTATAATTTCTATCGATAATATCTCAAAATAATTCATTGGTAATCATACATTGAGAATTCAACTAAAAGAACATCACAGTTTCAACCATTCCAAGTTGAGCATTTTATTCCAAAAACATAGGTGTCTCCCCTCATCTAAGTAATTGCCTTTGATTCAGAATATCACAGAGTTTCACATCCTCACTAAAGATTCACTCAAATCACTCAAGGTGTTTAAGGACAATAAATGAAGCACTCAATAGTCAATAATGAAAAGTCATTACCATAGGCTTGCATGAAAATCAAATCTCCACCAGTATAATTTAAGATGGTACATCAATCAAAAGGTCTTTAGAGGGTTGTAATGAGGCTTGGTTAGGGGGTGTGGTCACAAGCTGAAAGAAAGTGTTAGAATTGAGATTGAGTTGAAAGAATTTTCCTAACTAGAAAAATGGCTAGTCATTAATTGCATACAACAGAGTTTTTCTTAGAATATGGAATTTTAACTTCTTTAGCTCAGTAGATTATTACTATTAAGATGTATACACTTTTTTTTAATAACAAGTTAAATAAATATAAAATAGAATAAAACATAGCTAAGCAATTATTCCAACTCAGATTCTCGACAAAAATAGGGATAAAATTAATTTGGGGATTTCAACAATAATAGGTTAAGGGTTGATATTAAGGGTAAAATAAGAAATGGATTGTTAGGCTCAAGGGGGTTTACTAGGGGTTAATCATAGAGGTAGGCTTTTCATGGCATGAGTGGGTTAATCCTAAGTGCCTTAATCACTTTGACATATCAAATCAAATGGTGTGGTCTTGACATGCATAATCAAGCAAGTTCTAGAATAACAGTTCAATACTGACGCACTCAAAGCAATAATAAAAGTAAGCATTAAAGAATTAATAGATACTCAAAAGGCTCAAAAATCTCACAAAAAATTATGGCTTTTTGATGTTTAAAACATGTGAATTCTAACTCAAAGTAATACCTAAACTTTGGGAAAACAACCTAAGATTTTAAATTCTTAAAAATCAACTTATCATGCTTGATTCTCCAATGTCTTGATATTTAAACAATCAATGCATAAATGCCTATGTTTTAATTCAATATACATCAATAAAAATCATAATTCAATCAAAATATATCCTAAATATGATATGAGAGCTTTTCAAGAGAACAAGGTAGTCATTCATGGATGTTTTCTGATAATGGAATAAATACCCCCCACACTTAAGATGTACATTGCCCTCAATGTACAAAGATAGATATTAGAGTATAAAAATAAGATATGGCGAGAAGTGAAACTTCTTGTATGATGAATTCCTCGAACTGGAGTTTTGGAGAGTAATCGTTCGAGAGTGGAGGAGGATACTCTGGCGGTCGTAGAGGTTCATTAGTCCATAAGTCCTGTGCCAGAAGAATATTATATCTAGTGGTAGCTATGGTCGTGGTCGATGAAGACATGGCAGTCGTGGAGAACCTTTTCCGGTGGAGTTTTTAGTTCCTATACGATGATGAGTTTAGGCGCTTTATATAACTGTGATAGAATAAGGAACTTTTTAGGGGGTATTAGGAAGAATAATTACTCATAAAGAAATAACCGAAATTGATAATGAAAAATAAAATTCTAAAATCTACTAAAAATAAAAATAAAAAGTAGTTTTAATAAATATTAAAAACATAAAATAATAAATAAATATTTTTTAACATCTTCATCGCTGGATGGTTCATGAAGTTGGATTGGCGATGAGATGTGGAGGTGCTAACAAATATGCTGTAGAGTAGCATCAATTTAGTCAAATCGTTGAAACACTGCTGCTCGAATCAAGTGAGGCGCTCAGAGATGTCAGCATATGAAGCCGCCACATGAACTGGACGAGAGGGTGGTGGTGGCTGAGCCGGTGGGTCCTCGTGTTGTGGGGGGATATCATCAGGAATGTCCTCGTAGGCCTCCTCCTCGGTAGATTGGGCGAGACGATATTGGGGAGGGTAGGTTCCTCGGCGCCTCTCAATCATCCTCATGCTAAGCATGCTCGAGATGCCTTGTGGAGACATCTGGCCGATGAGGGTAAGGGATGATTCTTGGGCCGCGGTGCTGAGGAGCCCAAAGTTCCAAGCCAACCAGGTCACGTAGGGGCCAATAGAGATGACCCCCTTCTGATGCCGTTCCGTCTGGTGCTGAATCGCTAGAGCGATGAAATAGGCAAGGTCGATGATGTGCCCATGCGACATACACCATAAGAAGTAGGCATCGTGAGTTTTGACGATGCCAATGCTTTCTCACCTCCCTGTAATTGTGTGATCCAAAATGGCGTGTAGGTACCTTAGAGAGGGAGGGAGAGCTGATGCCTTGGAGTGGCTAGGTGTAATATCCTGATTTTGGGCCTAGTCGGAATAGTGGTTTCGTGACCACAAAATCCGAGATAGAAATAATTATTTTATGATTATTTTAAGGTATATGATATGATTGCATGATTGTGTGAAAATTTCGTGAAGAAATTTTATGCATAAAGTGCTTAAATTGAAATTAGAGACTAAATCGAATAATTTGCAAAACTTGCATTCTAGAAGTTTCTAGTATGAAAATGTTTTGAAATATTAATTAGGAGGTCTTAAATATAATTTTACCAATTTCTAAGTCTATGGACAAGAATTGGACATGGATGGAATTTTTGGAAAGTTTAGTAGTAAGGGCATTTTGGTCATTTAGGGGTAAAATGAATTAAAATACAAAATTAAAAGCCAATTTTGCTCATCTTCAACCCCATGGCCGAATATAGCAAGGAGAAACCATGGCTAGGTTTTCAAGCTTCCAAGCTCAATTGTAAGTCCGTTCTAGCCTCGTTTTTAATGATTTTTACGTTTTTGGAGTGCTTAGAGCTCGATTTAGCTTATGCTAGCAATAATTTAACCTAGGGTTTATATTTGGAAAAATACCCATAGGTGAATTTTTTGTATTTTGGTGTTTTATGATAGAATATGAGGTTTTAAATTATGTTAGACAACTTGTGCTACTCGGTTTTAAGTGAAAACGAGCAAAAGGGCTTAATCGGTAAAAATACCTAATAGTCATAAGTACATGTTAGAGTGAGAATTTGATGTTGCAATACAAGGGAAAAATGATCAGCATGTCATAAAACATAAGAAAATAGGCTGAATTTTAATTTACGACCTTTGGGGCAAAAGTGTAAATATGCAAAAGTTTAGGGGCAAAATTGTAATTTTTCCAAAATATGATTTTGGGTCAATTTGAATAATTTGAGTCCTAATTAGACTATATTTTAAATGATAGAGCAAGGAAAACTGAAATTCGGGCTAAAATGGGGAAAATACCAAGTTGTGGACGAAATGGTAAAAGTAGCCATTTTCGCATACGAGGTAAGTTCATATGTAA
This sequence comes from Gossypium arboreum, assembly GCF_025698485.1. Classification (NCBI taxonomy): domain Eukaryota; kingdom Viridiplantae; phylum Streptophyta; class Magnoliopsida; order Malvales; family Malvaceae; genus Gossypium; species Gossypium arboreum. The sequence continues at coordinate 54,788,597 of NC_069078.1, read as the reverse complement.
ATGTTGGTAACATAGTTATTGTTTTAAATGTTTTAATGTTATTTAAATGATATGATAATTATTATGAAATATCATACTTGTGACAATTGTTTGATAATATGTCAAATTATGTGATATACTTGGAAAATGTGAAATACTACCGAGTATCGGTATCGACATTCCATAGAAGATGGTTGAGACATATGATTGGGAAAAATGTACCATTGAACCTTAGGAATGGATTAGGATACAAGTGACATGTCACTGGGATATTTGGGCATCCGAACTCGTTGAGTTGAGTCCGAGTTCACTTATGGATGCGAGCGTCCGAACTCGTTGAGTTGAGTCCGAGTTCGTGAGATGTAACTAGGCATCCGAGCTCGTTGAGTTGAGTCCAAGTTCACTTATGGATGCGAACGCCCGAGCTCGTTGAGTTGAGTCCGAGTTCGCTTATGGGCGGGTTACATGGTAGCTTGGCTACAGATGTGGCACTTATGTGCAAACTTTCCATGTATCCGAATTATATTCCGATGTGTTCAACGGGTAAAGTTCTACTAAAATGGAGGAATATTCAAGATGAAAGGGACATATTGGTAAGTGTTGTGAAATGGGTACTTTGAACAGGTATGTACTTAACCCTCGGGTTGAAAAATCGATATAACAACAATATGGTAAGATGATAAATGAAAATGTGATATGAATGCCTTGGTGATGATTATGCAAATGATGTTTTATGTTTTCTTATATGGTTATGTTACTTGCTATTTGCATGTGAACTTATTAAGCATTTATGCTTACTCCCTCCTTTTCATTCCTTGTAGTTTTGACAAGCCAGCTCGGAAATATGGAACGGTCGGAGGCTCGCTCACACTATCCGTATACCATCTTGGCATAATGGCTTGTATATTTTGAGTATGGCATGTATAGCATTATAATCATTTTGTATATATGGTCTTATGATATGGTTATTGAGTGGTATGGAAATTCTTGGTAATGATTAGCCATTGGAATGGCTAATCATGATCATATTTGGTGTTATGTATGTCAAATTACTAGCTAATCCATGGAAACCATGAAATAGGTAAAATTTACCATAAAATAGATTTAGACAGCAGTAGTGACGTGAATTTGAAAAATCACTAAAAATAGTATAAATGGAATTAAATAATGAATAAGTTATGGAATCGAAGCTTGATGAGTATATTTTCATATGGAAGAAGCAAAAAAGGTATATGAGCTATATTTTATGAGATGTTTAAATTGTTGTGAAACAGGGCTAGGGCAATTTCTGGATCCCCTATTCTGACTTTGGAAATTCACCATAAATTTTACAAAGATAATTAGAAGTCATGCTTTATATGTACAGATTCATTATTTAGTCTAGTTTTATTAGAGATAAACGGCATAGTCATTTAAGCTCTGTACAGGGAGATATCTGATTCGTAATACACAGAGGTCAGAGTAGTCGAACCCTGAAACAGGGGAGACTTTAACTAATAAACTGTACTAATTGGCTCGACCAAAAATTCTAGAAAAAAATTAATAGATAGATATATGACTATAGTTTCGGGAAAAATTTACGAAATTGGATTTTGAGTTTCGGAACTAGAGATATGATTTTTAAAGCGACTATGATGCAGTTAGCCAGCTTGTCTGGAAATTTTAAAATGAATTGTATGAGCTGTTTAAGTATTGAATTAAGTCCGTTAACACCTCGTGTTCGACTCCGGCAATGGTCTCGGGTACGGGGTGTTACATTTAGTGGTATCAGAGTAGGTTTAGTCGGTTCTCGAACTAACCTAGCATGTGTAAAAGTTTAGCTATACATGCCACTGATCTGTGATAGTGTGATGTCTTCCGACGCGTATGAGTACCCTCTTATTTAGACAGGGTACTCTCCAACCGAGCTGCGCCGACCATGTTCAATGTTATGTGAAGGTATTTGAGTAAAATTATGATTATGATAAGTCTTGGTTCAGAAAAGTATGAATAAAGGTTTATGATACATATGTGATAAATATTCATATTTGCTTAATGCTCATATGATGTAGTGTATGTGGCTTACTTGATAAGATGAACGGAATAAATAGAAAGTAGTAGAGGTATGAATAAAGGTCATAATATTATGATACAAGTGAAAATGTCCTTGTCTTACTTTGGACGTCGAATGTTGATAAATGTTAATGATATATAATTTTTATGAGATAAAGGATTATAATGAAATGAACTTATCTATGTTAAATTGTTGGACTGAATTATATGATTGCAATGATATGTACATGATGATGCACGAAATGAAAGTTGTGATTGTGATGCAAATATCTATGTTTGTTTGGCCTTATATAATGTCATGAGCATGAATTAATTTAATTAAATGAATTGATAAGTAAAGCTGTCTAGAAAACATAGAATGTATGCATAAGTATGTTGTCTAAATGGGACAATAGGAAAATTGGTGTAAGCCAACATGAATGAATGACATGATTTTGATGATGTTACTATGATGATGGAAGTTGTGTCATATGTGTATGTATAAGAAAGTCGAGTCAGAGGTCCTACAACCCTCCCCTTATCAAGTGGTACTTATAATGGAATTTCATGAGATTTGTATTGAATAAGTTTCCGTTGAGAACCCAAAGAGTACAAAGGATAGAATAATTATAAGTATGATTAGAGATTGAAAATGAGCTGATAAGTAAAGTCAGAGCCAGTAAAGTATCGGATCGACGTAAAAATTATTGGAGTTATGCACTGTGTAACGCCCCCACACCCGAGACCGTCGCCGGAGTCGAGTATGAGGTGTTACTAAGCTTAGTTTAACATTTTTAGAACTTTGAATTATTTATTTCTACATTCACAGCTTTTAAGCTACTTGCGTCACAGTCACAAGAAAAATCATATCTCGAGTTACGAAACTCAAAATTAAGATCCGTAAATTTTCCCTGAATCTAGACTCATAAAACTATCTACTAATTTTTTTCTAGAATTTTTGGTTGGGCCAATTAGTACAGTTTATTAGTTAAAGTTACCCCTGTTTCAAGACTCGACTGGTCTGACCTCTGTTTACTACGAACCACATTTCTCTCTGTAAAAAATTCATATGACTATAAGGTTTGTTTATACTAAAACTAGACTCAATAAGGATTCTTAGGATATAAAATACACCACCTAATTATATCTTTACAATTTATGGTGAATTTCTAAAGTAGGAACAGGGGATTCAGAAACTACTATGACTCTGTTTCACTAAAATTAAAATATCTTCTAACATATACTTCCTTTACTTGTTTCATTTGTTTCATGTGAAACTAGACATAATAAGCTTAAATTTGATATGTATTTCACCACAAAATTCAATTTCTATGATTTTTAGTAAATTTTCAAACTCGCATTAGTGTTGCTGCGGTATTCTGTTTATGGTAAATTTCATCCTTTTTATGAGTTTTTATGCACTAAGTATCTTAATAGTTTTCCTTAACATCAAACATAATCTAAACTAACCATTTTCATAATTTATCATTATCAAGCATTTCCTCAACCATTTCACAATCATACCATAAGATCATTTACACAAAATGGGTATATTGCTATACATGCCATACTTAAATTTACAAGCCATTTACCAAAAATCTTCTGGATAGTGTGACTGAGCCTTCGACCTATCCCAACTCCTGAGCTGGCTTGTCCAAAACTACAATGAGTAAGAAGGAGGGAGTAAGCATAAATGCTTAGTAAGTTCATATGGAAATAATAAGTAACATAACAAACAGTTATACCAATCAACATTAGCATACATCACTAAAACACATATCACATTTCTGATCATTTTTCATCATCTTATTACCTTATAGTGGTTGTATCAATACTCAACCCGAGGGTTAAATACATACCTGTCCAAAATATCCATTTAACATCACTCACCAATACGTCTCTTTACATCTCGAATATTCCTCCATTGAGTAGAACTTTACCCGCTGAACACATCGAATATAATTGGATACGGATAAATTGCACATAAGTGCCACATATTCAATAAGCAATCATGTAACCCGCCCATAAGCGAACTCGGACTCAACTCAACGAGCTCAAGGCGTCGATCCATAAGTGAACTCGGACTCAACTCAACGAGTTCGGATGCCTAGTTACATCTCACGAACTCGGACTCAACTCAACGAGTTCGGACATTCGCATCCATAAGTGAACTCGGACTCAACTCAACGAGTTCGGATGCTCAACCATCCTAGTGACATGTCACTTGTATCCTAATCTATTCCTAAGGTTCAAACGGGCTTTTCCTCGAACACTTATCCTTGCCGTCTTCGTAGAATGCCAAATCAATACTCAGTAACAATTATATTTAACAAGTAGTTCACATAATTTACATATTATTTGAAATTAACCACAAAGCATACATTTCATAATGAAATTCAGCATAACACATAATTAATATCAATTACTTAAAAATAACAATTATGCTACATTATTTACACATGAACTTACCTTGGTACCAAAATATAAAGATTTTGCAATTTAGTCCACAACCTTTTCTTTTCCTCGATCGCGACTTGAATCTCGTTTCTCTTGATCTATAATGCCAAATTAATCTTATTTAATACATACATTCATCAAAACAGCATTTAATACGAACTTTGGAAAAATTACACTTTTGCCCCTAAACTTTTGCATAATTACACTTTTGCCCTAGGCTCTGGAATTAAACTTTATTCCTTATTCTTATGTTTTATAACATGCTGATCACTTTTCCTTCTATGGCAACATCAAATTCTCTCTCTAACATATACTTGTGACTATTAGGTATTTTTACCGATTAAGCCCTTTTACTGCTTTTTGCTTAAAATCGAGTAGTACAAGTTGTCTAACATAATTTAAAACTTAATATTCTATCATAAAACATCAAAATACACAAATTTCACCTATGGGTATTTTTCCAAATATAAACCCTAGGTTAAATTATTGCTAACATAAGCTTTATCGAGTTAAGGATCTCAAAAACGTAAAAATCATTAAAACGGGCTTGGAATCACTTACTATGGAGCTTGGAAGCTTGAAACAAACCCTAGCTATGGAGAACCCTTGAAATTTCGGCCTAATGAAGAAGATGGACAAAATTGGCTTTTAATTTTGTTTTAATTCATTTTAATAACTAAATGACCAAAATACCCTTACTACTAAACTTTCCAAAATTCCTTCCATGTCCTAATTTTGTCCATGAACTTAAAATTGGTCAAATTGCTATTTAAGACCTCCTCATTAATATTCCAAAACAATTTCATACTAAAACTTCTAGAATGCAAGTTTTGCAACTTATTCGATTTAGTCCCTACTTTCAATTTAAGCACTTTAGGCATAGAATTTCATCACGAAATTTTCACACAATCATGCAATCATATCATAATCATCAAAATAATTATAAAATAATTATTTCTATCTCAGATTTGTGGTCACGAAACCACTATTCGATTAGGCCCTAATTCGGGATATTACACATCGTCCCAGCTTAGAAAAGGAATTCTCCTTGGTAAACCGAATTACTCAGTGCAAGGTTGAGAAAAGTGTAAATCGAAATTTATTCAGAATCGGCCTTCTTTAGTGAATGGTTTAATATGAAATTTGTGACGCAGAAACTAGTTGGGGAAATGATAATTGAAATGTGAACTATCCGAGTGTGACAGCTTATGACCGGACAGATTTAGATCTCTTTTGAGATGTTCTATGTGTTTACCCGTTCTCGTAAATATTTCTATGGCTATTGATCTTCAAGAAATTCTTGTTATATGGGAATGTCTTCTAATTCGTGTTGGATGAAAGCATTGGTAGTCCTGACCGGTTTATAATTTATATTGCTCTATTTCATCGGTATTCTATTTCATTTCGTTCGATAATAATTGATGAGAGAATATATGATATTATGATTCTGCTTTCTTCTACTTGATGCTTCATCCGATATATATGTATGGGAAGATATATTGATCTTGTTATATTTGATTTCATGGGATTAAATGATGTTTTCTTCGGACTTTCTTTCTTTGAAGAATTATCGGGTATTCCGTATTTTCTCTATGAGTTTGGTTTTCGATTCTCGGCATAGTATCGTATCTTGGGTTTCTTTATCCCGGATCTCTTTATTCGGATTTCTTTATTCCGGTTTCTACCTTGGATTTCTTTATTCGGTTTTCTTGTTATCTTTGTTCCATAATTTGTCAATTACGACTCATGTTCGAAGTGGGTTCTTCAGCTCATGATAATCATGTCAATTTGATCTTTGTAATGTGGTGATTTTAGTATTGGGATTTTTTCTAATTTCTGTGTAAGGATTTGACATCAGTAAAGGCATAGGTGATAAAAGCGCGAGTTTTAGTCGGTATGGTAAATTATTTATTTGAAAGATGTCATGTGACAATTATGTCAGGATTATTTTTCCCAAGTCTGATAATAGAATTTCATTTTGTACGGATAAAAGAGTAAATAGTCTGAACGAGAAGTGCATATTTATTAGAAAGAGTTGAATATTAGTTTAAGTCACTACGAATGATAAGGTTTCCATCTTGTGAAAGCTGAAAAGTTTATTACATGTTGACAGAGTTCAGATAGATGAGAATATTGGTAACCAAGCGCTGAACTAGACTAGTCTTCATTGAGCATGACTTCGACTTTCAAGAATGTATTGTTGTATGAATTGTGACGTGTTTCAAGACAGTGAGGTAATGTGATAGTTTAGAGCATCCGATGTTACATAAAATCGGAGTTGTTAAAGGGGTTAAAGCTGAGCATTAGGATCTATCAAAATTATCCTTGTCAGTGTTGATATTGGGATGGAAATGAAAAGGATTATTCTTGAGGCCATATCAGAATTATTTTTATGGCGGAAAGAGGAAAATGTGATGTATCCTATTGTTAAATGTTTGGCGAGATCTATAAATCATATATGTATTGAATGAATTCCTACTCATCAGATTCATGAAATTTCAGGTCTCTTTGATTGTTGGATTTCTTGGAATTTCGGTCTCCATTAAATCAAGTTGAAATATGGGTTTTATGTCATGATATCATGGGAAACTGAGAAGGGTTGAAAATTTAAGAACAGTTGAGAGTTGAGACTGTAAGCTTTTAGATCATATGAGAAATTGAAGAGATGTATTGGAGGTATAGTCTAAGTGCAAGTTCTTCGGCACCGAATATGATATTAAAAGTGAAGACCACTTTTCTGGTAAGATTTTCGGGGACGAAAATCCCTGAAGGGGGGGAGAGTTGTAATATCCTGATTTTGGGCCTAGTCGGAATAGTGGTTTCGTGACCACAAAATCCGAGATAGAAATAATTATTTTATGATTATTTTAAGGTCTATGATATGATTGCATGATTGTGTGAAAATTTCGTGAAGAAATTTTATGCATAAAGTGCTTAAATTGAAATTAGGGACTAAATCGAATAATTTGCAAAACTTGCATTCTAGAAGTTTCTAGTATGAAATTGTTTTGAAATATTAATTAGGAGGTCTTAAATATAATTTTACCAATTTCTAAGTCTATGGACAAGAATTGGACATGGATGGAATTTTTGGAAAGTTTAGTAGTAAGGGCATTTTGGTCATTTAGGGGTAAAATGAATTAAAATACAAAATTAAAAGCCAATTTTGCTCATCTTCAACCCCATGGCCGAATATAGCAAGGAGAAACCATGGCTAGGGTTTTTCAAGCTTCCAAGCTCGATTGTAAGTTCGTTCTAGCCTCGTTTTTAATGATTTTTACATTTTTGGAGTCCTGATAGCTCGATTTAGCTTATGCTAGCAATAATTTAACCTAGGGTTTATATTTGGAAAAATACCCATAGGTGAAATTTGTGTATTTTGGTGTTTAATGATAGAATATGAGGTTTTAAATTATGTGAGACAACTTGTGCTACTCGGTTTTAAGTGAAAACGAGCAAAAGGGCTTAATCGGTAAAAATACCTAATAGTCATAAGTACATGTTAGAGTGAGAATTTGATGTTGCCATAGAAGGGAAAAATAATCAGCATGTCATAAAACATAAGAAAATAGGCTGAAGTTTAATTTACGACCTTTGGGCAAAAGTGTAAATATGCAAAAGTTTAGGGGCAAAATTATAATTTTTCCAAAATATGATTTTGGGTCAATTTGAATAATTTGAGTCCTAATTAGACTATATTTTAAATGATACAGCAAGGAAAACTAAAATTCAGGCTAAAATGGGGAAAATACCAAGTTGTGGACGAAATGGTAAAAGTAGCCATTTTCGCATACGAGGTAAGTTCATATGTAAATGTTGGTAACATAGTTATTGTTTTAAATGTTTTAATGTTATTTAAATGATATGATAATTATTATGAAATATCATACTTGTGACAATTGTTTGATAATATGTCAAATTATGTGATATACTTGGAAAATGTGAAATACTACCGAGTATCGGTATCGACATTCCATAGAAGATGGTTGAGACATATGATTGGGAAAAATGTCCCGTTGAACCTTAGGAATGGATTAGGATACAAGTGACATGTCACTAGGATATTTGGGCATCCGAACTCGTTGAGTTGAGTCCGAGTTCACTTATGGATGCGAGCGTCCGAACTTGTTGAGTTGAGTCCGAGTTCGTGAGATGTAACTAGGCATCCGAGCTCGTTGAGTTGAGTCCGAGTTCACTTATGGATGCGAACGCCCGAGCTCGTTGAGTTGAGTCCGAGTTCGCTTATGGGCGGGTTACATGGTAGCTTGGCTACATATGTGGCACTTATGTGCAAACTTTCCATGTATCCAATTATATTCGATGTGTTCAACGGGTAAAGTTCTCTTGAAATGGAGGAATACTCAAGATGAAAGGGACGTATTGGTAAGTGTTGTGAAATGGGTACTTTGAACAGGTATGTACTTAACCCTCGGGTTGAAAAATAGATATAACAACAATATGGTAAGATGATAAATGAAAATGTGATATGAATGTCTTGGTGATGATTATGCAAATGATGTTTTATGTTTGCTTATATGGTTATGTTACTTGCTATTTGCATGTGAACTTATTAAGCATTTATGCTTACTCCTCCTTTTCATTCCTTGTAGTTTTGACAAGCCAGCTCGAAATCGGGAATGGTCTGAGGCTCGCTCACACTATCCGTATACCATCTTGGCATAATGGCTTGTATATTTTGAGTATGGCATGTATAGCATTATAATCATTTTGTATATATGGTCTTATGATATGGTTATTGAGTGGTATGGAAATTCTTGGTAATGATTAGCCATTGGAATGGCTAATCATGATAATATTTGGTGTTATGTATGCCAAATTACTAGCTAATCCATGGAAACCATGAAATAGGTAAAATTTACCATAAAATAGATTCAGACAGCAGTAGTAACGTGAATTAGAAAAATCACTAAAAATAGTATAAATGGAATTAAATAATGAATAAGTTATGGAATCGAATCTTGATGAGTATATTTTCATATGGAAGAAGCAAAACAGGTATATGAGCTATATTTTATGAGATGTTTAAATTGTTGTGAAACAGGGCCAGAGCGATTTCTGGATCCCCTGTTCTAAATTTGTAAATTCACCATAAATTTTACAAAGATAATTAGAAGTCATGCTTTATATGTACAGATTCATTATTTAGTCTAGTTTTATTAGAGATAAACGACATAGTCATTTAAGCTCTGTACAGGGAGATATCTGATTTGTAATACACAGAGGTCAGAGTAGTCAAACCCTAAAATAGGGGAGACTTTAACTAATAAACTGTACTAATTGGCTCAAACAAAAATTCTAGAAAAAAATTAATAGATATATATATGAGTCTAGTTTCAGGAAAAATTTACGAAATTGGATAATGAGTTTCGGAACTCGAGATATGATTTTTAAAGCGATGTGATGGAGTTAGCCAAATTTGTCCGAAATTTTAAAATGAATTGTATGAAATGCTTAAGTATTGAATTAAGTCCGTTAACACCTCGTACTCGACTCGGCAATGGTCTCGCACGAGGTGTTACATTTAGTCGTGTCGAGCGGTGTTTAGTCGGTTCTCGAACTAACCTAGCATGTGTAAAAGTTTAGCTATACATGCCATCGATCCGTGATAGTGTGATGTCTTCCACGCGTATGAGTACCCTCTTATTTAGACAGTACTCTCCAACCGAAATCTACTTGACCATGTTCAATGTTATGTGAAGGTATTTGAGTAAAATTATGATTATGATAAGTCTCGGTTCGAAAAGTATGAATAAAGGTTTATGATACATATGTGATAAATATTCATATTTGCTTAATGCTCATATGATGTAGTGTATGTGGCTTACTTGATAAGATGAACGAAATAAATAGAAAGTAGTAGAGGTATGAATAAAGGTCATAATATTATGATACGAGTGAAAATGTCCTTATCTTGATTTGGACGTCAAATGTTGATAAATGTTAATGATATATAATTTTATGAGATAAAGGATTATAATGAAATGAACTTATCTATGTTAAATTGTTGGACCTGAATTATATGATTGCAATGATATGTACATGATGATGCACGAAATGAAAGTTGTGATTGTGATGCAAATATCTATGTTTGTTTGGCCTTATATAATGTCATGAGCATGAATTAATTTAATTAAATGAATGGATAAGTAAAGTCGTCTAGAAAACATAGAATGTATGCATAAGTATATTGTCTAAATGGGACAATAGGAAAATTGGTGTAAGCCAACATGAATGAATGACATGATTTTGATGATGTTACTATGATGATGGAAGTTGTGTCATATGTGTATGTATAAGAAAGTCGAGTCGAGGTCTTACAACCCTCCCCTCATCAAGTGGTACTTATAATGGAATTTCATGAGATTTGTATTGAATAAGTTTCGGTTGAGAACCCAAAGAGTACAAAGATAGAATAATTATAAGTATGATTAGAGATTGAAAATGAGCTGATAAGTAAAGTCGAGCCAAGAAAGTATCGGATTGACGTAAAAATTATTGGAGTTATGCATCGTCCCGCTTAGAAAAGGAATTCTCCTTGGTAAACCGAATTACTCGGTGCAAGGTTGAGAAAAATGTAAATCAAATTTATTCGAATCGGCCTTCTTTAGTGAATGGTTTAATATAAAATTTGTAACGCAGAACTAGTTGGGGAAATGATAATTGAAATGTGAACTATCCGAGTGTGACAGCTTATGACTAGACAGATTTAGCGTCTCTTTTGAGATGTTCTATGTGTTTACCCATTCTCGTAAATATTTCTATGGCTATTGATCTTCAAGAAATTCTTGTTATATGGGAATGTCTTCTAATTCGGTGTTGGATGAAAGCATTGGTAGACTGATCGGTTTATAATTTATATTGCTCTATTTCATCGTGTATTCTATTTCATTTCGTTCGATAAGAATTGATGAGAGAATATGTATGATATTATGATTCTGCTTTCTTCTACTTGATGCTTCATCCGATATATATGTATGGGAAGATATATTGATCTTATTATATTTGATTTCAAAGGGATTAAATGATGTTTTCTTCGGACTTTCTTTCTTTGAAGAATTATCGGGTATTCCGTATTTTCTCTATGAGTTTGGTTTTGATTCTCGGCATAGTATCGTATCTTGGGTTTCTTTATCCTGGATCTCTTTATTCTGGATTTCTTTATTCCGGGTTTCTCTACCTTGGATTTCTTTATTCGGTTTTCTTGTTATCTTTGTTCCATAATTTGTCAATTACGACTCATGTTCGAAGTGGGTTCTTCAGCTCATGATAATCATGTCAATTTGATCTTTGTAATGTGGTGATTTTAGTATTGGGATTTTTTCTAATTTCTGTGTAAGGATTTGACATCAGTAAAGGCATAGGTGATAAAAGCGCGAGTTTCAGTTGGTATGGTAAATTATTTATTTGAAAGATTTCATGTGACAATTATGTCAGGATTATTTTTCCCAAGTCTGATAATAGAATTTCATTTTGTACGGATAAAAGAGTAAATAGTTTGAACGAGAAGTGCATATTTATTAGAAAGAGTTGAATATTAGTTTAAGTCACTACGAATGATAAGGTTTCCATCTTGTGAAAGCTGAAAAGTTTATTACATGTTGACAGAGTTCAGATAGATGAGAATATTGGTAACCGAAGCGTCTGAACTAGACTAGTCTACTTTGAGCAAAGACTTCCTGACTTTCAGTAATGTATTGTTGTATGAATTGTGACGTGTTTCAAGACAGTGAGGTAATGTGATAGTTTAGAGCATCCGATGTTACATAAAATCGGAGTTGTTAAAGGGGTTAAAGCTGAGCATTGGGATATATCAAAATTATCCTTGTCAGTGTTGATATTGGGATGGAAGTGAAAAGGATTATTCTTGAGGCCATATCAGAATTATTTCTATGGTGGAAAGAGGAAAATGTGATGTATCCTATTGTTAAATGTTTGGCGAGATCTATAAATCATATCTGTATTGAATGAATTCCTACTCATCAGATTCATGAAATTTCAGGTCTCTTTGATTGTTGGATTTATTGGAATTCCGGTCTCCATTAAATCAAGTTGAGATCTGGGTTTTATGTCATGATATCATAGGAAACTGAGAAGGGTTGAAAATTTAAGAACAGTTGAGAGTTGAGACTGTAAGCTTTTAGATCATATGAGAAATTGAAAAGATGTATTGGAGGTACAGTCTAAGTGTAAGTTCTTCGCACCGAATATGATATTAAAAGTGAAGACCACTTTTACGGTAAGATTTTCGGGACGAAAATCCTCGAAGGGGAGTTGTAATATCCGATTTTGGGCCTAGTCGGAATAGTGGTTTCGTGACCACAAAATCCGAGATAGAAATAATTATTTTATGATTATTTTAAGGTCTATGATATGATTGCATGATTGTGTGAAAATTTCGTGAAGAAATTTTATGCATAAAGTGCTTAAATTGAAATTAGGGACTATATCGAATAATTTGCAAAACTTGCATTCTAGAAGTTTCTAGTATGAAATTGTTTTGAAATATTAATTAGGAGGTCTTAAATATAATTTTACCAATTTCTAAGTCTATGGACAAGAATTGGACATGGATGGAATTTTTGGAAAGTTTAGTAGTAAGGGCATTTTGGTCATTTAGGGGTAAAATGAATTAAAATACAAAATTAAAAGCCAATTTTTCTCATCTTCAACCCCATGGCCGAATGTAGCAAGGAGAAACCATGGATAGGGTTTTTCAAGCTTCTAAGCTCGATTGTAAGTCCGTTCTAGCCTCGTTTTTAATGATTTTTACGTTTTTGGAGTCCAAGTAGCTCGATTTAGCTTATGCTAGCAATAATTTAACCTAGGGTTTATATTTGGAAAAATACCCATAGGTGAAATTTTTGTATTTTGGTGTTTACTGATAGAATATGAGGTTTTAAATTATGTTAGACAACTTGTGCTACTCGGTTTTAAGTGAAAACGAGCAAAAGGGCTTAATTGGTAAAAATACCTAATAGTCATAAGTACATGTTAGAGTGAGAATTTGATGTTGCCATAGAAGGGAAAAATGATCAGAATGTCATAAAACATAAGAAAATAGGCTGAAGTTTAATTTATGAGCTTTGGGGCAAAAGTGTAAATATGCAAAAGTTTAGAGGCAAATTTGTAATTTTTCAAAAATAAGATTTTGGGTCAATTTGAATAATTTGAGTCCTAATTAGACTATATTTTAAATGATAGAGTAAGGAAAACTGAAATTCGGGCTAAAATGGGGAAAATACCAAGTTGTGGACGAAATGGTAAAAGTAGCCATTTTCGCATACGAGGTAAGTTCATATGTAAATGTTGGTAACATAGTTATTGTTTTAAATGTTTTAATGTTCTTTAAATGATATGATAATTATTATGAAATATCATACTTGTGACAATTGTTTGATAATATGTCAAATTATGTGATATACTTGGAAAATGTGAAATACTACCGAGTATCGTATCGACATTCCATAGAAGATGGTTGAGACATATGATTGGGAAAATGTCCCGTTGAACCTTAGGAATGGATTAGGATACAAGTGACATGTCATCGGGATATTTGGGCATCCGAACTCGTTGATTTGAGTCCGAGTTCACTTATGGATGCGACGTCCAACTCGTTGAGTTGAGTCCGAGTTCGTGAGATGTAACTAGGCATCCGAGCTCGTTGAGTTGAGTCCGAGTTCACTTATGGATGCAAACGCCTGAGCTCGTTGAGTTGAGTCCGAGTTCGCTGATGGGCGGGTTACATGGTAGCTTGGCTACATATGTGGCACTTATGTGCAAACTTTCCATGTATCTCAATTATATTCGATGTGTTCAACGGGTAAAGTTCTCTTGAAATGGAGGAATACTCAAGATGAAAGGGACGTATTGGTAAGTGTTGTGAAATGGGTACTTTGAACAGGTATGTACTTAACCCTCGGGTTGAAAAATCGATATAACAACAATATGGTAAGATGATAAATGAAAATGTGATATGAATGTCTTGGTGATGATTATGCAAATGATGTTTTATGTTTGCTTATATGGTTATGTTACTTGCTATTTGCATGTGAACTGATTAAGCATTTATGCTTACTCCCTCCTTTTCATTCCTTGTAGTTTTGACAAGCCAGCTCGAAAATCGGGAACGGTCGGAGGCTCGCTCACACTATCCGTATACCATCTTGGCATAATGGCTTGTATATTTTGAGTATGGCATGTATAGCATTATAATCATTTTGTATATATGGTCTTATGATATGGTTATTGAGTGGTATGGAAATTCTTGGTAATGATTAGCCATTGGAATGGCTAATCATGATCATATTTGGTGTTATGTATGTCAAATTACTAGCTAATCCATGGAAACCATGAAATAGGTAAAATTTACCATAAAAATAGATTCAGACAGCAGTAGTGACGTGAATTTGAAAAATCACTAAAAATAGTATAAATGGAATTAAATAATGAATAAGTTATGGAATCGAAGCTTGATGAGTATATTTTCATATGGAAGAAGCAAAACAGGTATATGAGCTATATTTTATGAGATGTTTAAATTTTTGTGAAATAGGGCCAGAGCAATTTCTGGATCCCCTGTTCTGACTTTGGAAATTCACCATAAATTTTACAAAGATAATTAGAAGTCATGCTTTATATGCACAAATTCATTATTTAGTCTAGGTTTATTAGAGATAAACAGCATAGTCATTGAAGCTCTGTACAGGGAGATATCTGATTCGTAATACACAGAGGTCAGAGTAGTCAAATCCTGAAACAGGGGAGACTTTAACTAATAAACTGTACTAATTGGCTCGGCAAAAAATTCTAGAAAAAATTAATATATATATATATATGAGTCTAGTTTCAGGAAAAATTTACGGAATTGGATTTTGAGTTTCGGAACTCGAGATATGATTTTTAAAGCGACTGTGATGCAGTTAGCCAGCTTGTCTGGAAATTTTAAAATGAATTATATGAGCTGTTTCAGTAATGAATTAAGTCCATTAACACCTCTTGTTCGAATCCGGCAACGGTTTTGGGTACGGGTTGTTACACTAGGATTGTAGGAGGCTCCACCTGGTACTAGTGCGTCCCAGCACCGTGAAGGAGAACGATGGATGTGGCGGCTGAGAGCATGTAAGTCATTCTCCTCCTTGAACTCCTCTGTATATAAGCCCAAGGCAGCACCGAACTCTAGGACGCTTAGCTGGCAGACTAACCCGCTTAGGAGAAACTAGACCGTGCCGGGATCTTCGTAGTTCATCATTACGGTCTGAAGATGGAACGTTGAGCATAGTTCCATCGTGAGCTTGAGGTATGTTGATTCGATGATCCCAAAGAATAGCTCCCAAGGATCGGTAGTTAGGAGGGCCAGAATCGCATCAGCCAACTGAACTTGTTCTACGGTGGCCCAGTCGATGTAGCGGCCCGTAATTAAAGGAGATGGTGACGAATTTTCGTGGTTGGACCCACGGAGGATGACGCTCCCTTCCTCTTCTTCGAAGCAGGGACAGCGGCCTTCTTTCCTCGTGAATACGACATTTAAAGTCTGTAGTAAAAACCCATTAGTTCATTTTGAGGGATGATCAAAGTAGAATGAAGATAATTTATAAATAACAATCATAATTTCAGCAATTACTAAAACTAACAAGTTAATCAAAGTAGTCAATTATATGGCATAAAAATGGCAACGAATTTCATAGAATGCAACATGTGTGATGGATGAAAAATGTTAACACTAAATGCATGAGTATATATATTGTTCTAAGCATGAATATTTACTTTCAACTAATCAACTAAAGTAGAGAAATCATATAATGTATGAGAGTTTGAACATGAAAAAGATGATAACTTGTCCCATAATTGAAATTCATGTGATTGAAAGATGAATATAACATGAAAACTATAGATTAATAAGATAAATAGCATTATAAATGAGTGCAATTAAAGGGGAAAGAGTAAACAAACGTTAGAAAGGGGAGAATGAACGTAAAAGATGAAGTTAGAAGCGGCGCACGGGCGTGACAAGAGGGTCGTGTGAACTTGCAATAGCGAGGGTTAGGGTTTTTGAATGGGGAAGAAAGTGAATAGTGCAGGGTATTTATAGACTTTGGGCCACACGGCTAGGGCACATGCCCGTGTTCCCCAATTTATGCCCGTGCGATTCGCGAATTTTGAATTTGGGCGTGTGGGTGCATACGGTCGTGTCGCACGGCCGTGTTTGGCGTTGTTCGCTTCTCCCACGCCCGTGTCAATCTAACAGGTTCAACCACGGGTGCTAGACACGAGCGTGTCTCACACTCGTGCTGTTTTAACAGGTTTGCCCACGGTTCATCCAAACGGGAGTGTCGTACGCCCGTGTTGTTTTGGCAGGCTCGACCACAGTCATGTCACACGGCCATGGCGTTTTATCACAGCCCATGTTTGGGGCAATCCTTGCCCTATTTTCACACGGCCGTAAGCACGCCCGTGTTCTTGGCTGTGTCTCTGTGGAAAACCTGTACTCAACTGTTCTGTCAGTACGTTAGATGTTGAAAACTAAATTTTAAAAAAGTTAATACAGTTAGTGCTCGGGTTTCCTCCCGAGAAGTGCTTATTTATAGTCTAAGCTCGACTTACCTTTCCGTTGAACGATCATGGTGGTTCAAGGAGTTTATACTCCTCACTCCTGCTATCAATCTTATCAAAATAAGGTTTTAAACGGGTGTTGTTTACCTTAAAAGTGTCAAACTTGGAATGACTCACCTCCACCTTACCGAGTGGGAAAATGCTGAGTACCGTAAGAGAGATTTCTTCATTCGGTGTGGTAGTGACAATGTAGGGATCTGCAGCATCTAATAAGACTCTATCTCCAACCTTAAGTTGATTTGGAAAGGTATTGAGCTCGTTCCGTCGGAGATTCGATTTGTCGGGTGTTTTCGGTTTATGCGTCCGCCATTCATCTAGCTCCTCAATTTTTAGCCTTTGATCTTCCTGAATAGGTCCTCTATTATTGTTTAAGAATAACTCATGTGCTTCCTTCAGACTTATTTCCTGCAAAGTAGGTTGTACCATATTGTCAGTTTTAGTAGAATGGGTTAAAAGATCATCTTCAATTTCCGATGTGTTGCTAAAATTGCGAGTGAAGGGTGATTGTTTTGTCTCCCACACGGAGTGTGAGTTCACCTGTGCCAACATCAATAATCGTTTTAGCAGTTGTTAAAAAGGGCCTTCCTAGAATTAAATGGGTGTTGCTATCCTCCTCTATGTCTAGAACAATAAAGTCAACGGGAAATATGAATTTATCGATTTTAACTAGCACATCTTCAATAATACCCATAGGGAATCTTATAGTTTTATCTGCTAATTGAATGCTCATCCTAGTCTATTTGGGTTTCCCAAGACCTAGTTGCTTAAACATTTTGTAGGGCATGACGTTAATACTAGCCCCTAAATCAGCTAATGCATTATTAACATCTAAACTACCAATTAAGCAAGGAATCGTAAAACTCCCTGGATCTTTTAGTTTGTTTGGTAGCTTATTGTGCAGAATAGCTTAGCACATTGCGTTTAGCTCTACATGTGATGCCTCGTCCAACTTCCACTTATTTGTTAAAAACTCCTTTAAAAATTTCATTGCATTTGGCATCTGCGACAAGGCTTCAATAAACGGTAAATTAATGTGTAATTTTTTTAAGATTTTAAGGAATTTACCAAATTGTTCATCTGAGCGGTCTTTCCTTGTCGCGTTGGGGTATGGCACACAACGTTTATATTCATCATGCACCGATTTGTTTTTATTATGACCCACCTTACCTTGACCTTTGCTTACCACAGTTTCTTGCCTCAGTTCCGGTTCAGGCTCAACGACTTCTTCTTCGTCTTGAACGTTAATCGCGTTAAGCTGTTCCCTTGGGTTAGGTTCGGTATTACTTGGCAAACTACCTTGTGGTCATTCAGAGATTAGTTTGGAAAGCTGGCCTATCTGAGTTTTGAGTCCTTGGACTGATGCTTGTTGATTCTTAAGTGCTGTCTCGGTGTTCTGAAAATGGGTTTCTGACACTGATATAAACTTTGAGAGCATCTCTTCTAGGTTCGGTTTCTTTTCTTGTTGATAGGGTGGTTGTTGAAAACCCAGAGGATGTTGTGGTCTTTGATTTCCTTGACCACCCCACGAGAAATTAGGATGGTTCCTCCAACCTGCATTGTAAGTGTTACTATATGGATTGTTTTGAGGTCGAGGATTATTACCCATGTAATTTAGTTGCTCATTATCCATGTTGTGGCCATAAAGTTGGTATTCTGAATGGATTGTTCCACCTCCACTTGCTTCGTACTGCATTATTGGGTCAACCTATGAAGAACTAAGTAAACCATCAATTTTTTTATTCAAGAGTTCTACCTGATTAGAGAGCATGGTAACCGAATCGACGTTATAAATGCCTGCTGCTTTAGTTGGCTTAGTCCTCATGACTTGCCACTGATAGTTATTCAGTGACATCTCCTCTATAAACTCATAGGCATCTTCAGGTGTTTTATTGTTGATGGTGCCGCCAGCAGCTACGTCAACCATTTGCTGAGTCGAAGGATTCATGTAATATCCTGAAAACTTTTACAGGAAAATATTATCCTTGATATAGGAAAATAAGGAAATAAAATGACAAAAAGGGAAATTTTGAGTTATGTCAATATTGGGAAGTATATTATAATATATTAATTCAAGAAAAGACTAAATTGTAAAAGTGAGAAAAGTTTTGTTGCACAAGAGTAAATACTCAAAATTTGAAGGGTTAAAGTGTAAATATGAAAAATTTAAAGGACCAATAGTGTAAATATTTTAAGGGTGGAATGATTTAGAAACTAAGGAAAATGGATGAATTAGGTCCAAATTGAATAGATGAAGAACTATGAGGGACTAAATTGCAATTTTACCAAATTAAATGATGACTCAAGGATAGAATTTTAAAAGAAAATAAAGGGCAAAATGGTCAATTAGAAGAGAGAGAAATCTAGAAAGTAATAATGTTCCAGAGATATTTTGATTTTTTATAATTATTTAATTCGATAAATATTATTTTATTAATATTTTAATAAGATATTTTATTATTATTTTATTAGTATATAAAGAAAGAAAGATGAGAAATTCTCATCCATATTTCTCATGCAAAACCAACGTGGGAAGAGGAAGAAGAAAAGAAGTTTTCATTTCTTTACAATTTGGTTCTTCTACAGAAAATTCACCATTTTCACCCAAAAATCAAAAGAATTTCCATAGCTACCAAGAGAGAAAAATGTTAAGGAGACTATGGGAAGTTAGAATATTAAGTTGGATTCAAGAAATGGAAGCTGAAGGAGAGAGAAAATCAAGATGAAGATTGAAATCAATAGAACAATGTAAGAACATCATGATTTCAATATATTTTTAAGTTTGATATTATTGAAAAAGCATGAGATTAATGTTAATGTAGAGTTTCCTTACATATGGTCCTATGTTCTTGATCTGTTAATGAAGAGAAAATAAGAGAAAGTGAAGAGAAATAGTGTAGAGAAAGAAAATAAGGGTGTTATAAACATGGTAAATAATATCTTGCACTAAAATAGTTTTGGATAGCAGCAGTAGTCTAACTTTGAAAAAATGACCATAAATTGTATAAATTGAATTAGAAGACTAAAAAATATAAAATTAAATATTATTAAGTCTAGTTTCTTATAGAAGAAACATTATAAGAAATGGATTTGTAAATCATAAGATATAATGAATTTTTTAAGACAAGGTCAGAATGAATTTGGGTTCCCCTGTTCTGACTTTGGAAAATCATAAAAAATTAGATAAAAATAATTATGGGCTTAAATTTATATTTTTAGAATCCTGAATGAGTATATTTTCAATATAAATAAACTAAAATATCATTCAAATTTTGTACGGGAGATAATTAATTTTAGTGAAGAAGGGTCATAACTATCGATAGTAGAATAGGTGTAACTTTAAAGAATAAACTGTATTTATTGGATAAACCAAAATTCTGAAAATTTTATGGTAAGAATATATATTAGTCTAGTTTTAGGAAAATTATTGGATCTTAATTTGGAGTTCTATAACTCCAGATATAAATAATTTAGTGACTATGACACGGATGGACAACTTGAATATTCATAAAAGTAAATAATAAAAATTATAGATGATGTTACTTCCAAGTGTGTTATATGCATTAAGTATGTGGAATGGATAGGAGGAGGAGGAAAATAGATATGAATATCTAGTTAGCATGACTAATTTGCAGGTTTTAGGCTTAAGGACTAAATTGAATAAAAGTAAAACTTTAAGGGGTAATTTTGTAAAAATATCAAAAATGACCAAATTGAAGGGAATGAATTGTTTTATTATCTAAATTAATAAATTGAATGAAATTTTCAATTTAATATCGAGTGAAAATCGGGAAAATGGTAAATTACTAAAATACCCCTAAATTTTGATATTTCTACAATTTCGCTAGGTAAGTTCGTGTAACTTGAATTATATTCTTAAATGTATGAAATGTGTGTTTTTGATATGAATATGATTTAAATGTTCATTATATGAAAATTGATAAAACATTGATATATTTGATAAAAAAAAAGGAAGAAATCTCGGTTGAATGAAAGGAAAATTCGATGGATCTCTGAAAAAGAATTGACGGTAAAAAGGATCTAGCCCGGACGGGTGATCCTATCCTGATATAGCCCTCCCGAAGAATATGTGGAAAATGGATTTAGCCAGACGGGTAATCCGAATTAGGTCTGAATTTAGCTTTGGACTGGTAATTCGGATCCAAGCTCATTAGAGTAATTGTCGCTGCGAGATTTAGCTTTGGTGGTAATCCCAACAATACTCTATGAGTTTATATTATAGGGGATTTAGCCTGTACTGGTAATCCCACTGTAAGGATGAGATTCGCGGGAGTGTGCTCTATGAAATGAAATGTGTAAGACCATGGTTGAAAGATACCATGGCAACATGAAATGAAATGTGTAAGACTATGGTTGAAAGATACCATGGCAACATGATATGAAATGTGTAAGACCATGGTTGAAAGATACCATGGCAACATGACGGGAAATGTGTAAGACCATGGTTGAAAGATACCATGGCAACGTGACATGAAAAGAATAAGACCATGGTTGAAAGATACCATGGCAACATGACATGAAAAGAATAAGACCATGGTTGAAAGATACCATGGCAACATGACAGAAAATGAGTAAGACCATAGTTGAAAGACACTATGGCATCATGTCAAAGATAATTAAGACTGTGGATGGGAGACGCTATGACATCTATTGAACAATTGATATTCAGGTAATATGTATCATATGACGAATGGTTATATGAAATGGTTGTGTGAAATGTTTACAAGAACTAGTCATATGGAAATATATGTACAAAATAGTTGTATGAAATAATTATGAAGCTAGATAAACGAAATAAGAATAAGTACATGGAATATAATTTATGTTAAGTTTGATATAAACTTTACCTAAATAAATATACATAAAATATATGGAAATGATGGAACATGAAATATTGATATAATGAAATGATTGATATATACTTATGAAGAAACAAGAAGAGAATGATATGTTTCATGACATGTACATATATGATTATCTTTGATATGTTGATACAAGGAAATTATGTAAGTAAAGACAATTATTAAACTCAAGTGTGACATGTCGAGAAAATAAGTATATCAATCTTGAATTTATATGAAATATGTGAAAGTATACTAACAATGATGTCGTTTGACGCTTAGACAAGTGCCAAGCTATTAATTGAATAGTAACATGTTTAATTATAAGGAGCATTGAAATGGTAAGTACTTAGATGAAAATAAAATTTAAGATTTTGCGAAATTTTTTTTTCTATGATCCCAATTTAATTCCAGTTGGTTTCTAATGTATATTTGGGGCTTCGAGGGCCCAATAGAGAAACGTTATGATTATTTTCAAAATATGAATAATAAATGACTCAGAATTATCTGAAAATGTTCAGTAAACTCCGGTAATGCCTCATACCCTATTCCGGCAATGGATATGGGTAGGGGGTGTTACAATTTAGGCCATTATAAAATGTCTGAACCTGAAGCCAAAGCGATAACCCATGGTGAGGGCACCTTCTCAGCAAGTCTTTGTATCTCTCCCATGCATTGTAGAGTGTTTCTAAGTCCATCTGCACAAACGAAGAGATATCATTACGTAATTTAGTCGTTTTAGCCAGCGAAAAATATTTTAGTAAAAATTTTTAGGTCATTTGTTCCCAAGTAGTAATTGACCCTCGTGGTAACGAGTTCAACAAATTTTTAGCTTTGTTCCTCAATGAGAAAGGGAATAACCGAAGATGAATGGCATCGTCAGAAACGCCATTAATTTTGAATGTATCGCATAGTTCTAAAAAATTTGCTAAGTGAGCGTTGGGATCTTTATCCTGCAAACCATCAAACTGAACAAACTGTTGTATCATTTGAATTGTGTTAGGTTTCAGTTCAAAAGTATTTGTAGCTACAGCAGGTCTAACTATGCTCGATTCAGTTCCTGTTAAAGAAGGTTTAGCATAATCATACATAGTGCGTGGAGTAGGATTTTGATTAGCCATAATTACAGGAGGTAGCTAATTGTCTTGGTTTTCAGCCATCTCTTCGGTTGGGGGTTGAGTATCATCTTCTTCCTCGTTCTCTATGTATCTTAAGCTTCGCCTTATTTCTCTTTGGTTTCTGCATACTGTGCGATCGATTTCTTCGTCAAAAAGTAGTGGTCCTGACGGGTTTCTTCTAGTCATAAACTATAAAAACCTGCCAAGAGAAGGAAAAAGTAAATTAATAAATAATAATAATAATAAAATTAAATTAAATTGCAAGAAAAATAAATGGCTAAAGTAATAAAAATTGAGTGTTCCTAATATCTTAGTTCCCCGGCAATGGAGCCAAAAACTTGATCGAGTGATTTCGTGATAGGTTTTAAATATTTATAATTACTCGTTCTTGAAACTAACTATTATTGCGATGTAGGAAAATGTACCTATCGAACAGTAGTATAGTTTTAGCAAGACCGGATTGTCGAACCCAAAGGAACTAAAAGTACTAGTAATGACTGTCTTTTTATTATCTAGCCTAAGAATAAAGAGGTTTTTGTTTTAACTAACTAATTATCTAAACTAAGAATCACATAGAATAGAATTCGGGAATTTCTTTTGGGGAAAATCGATTGACTTAAGACAATACCTAAGGAAAAATCAACCTAGACTTTACTTGTTATTCTGGCTCCGAATCGGACGATTTATTCATTCAACTTGTTCCGTAGAGATCCCTAAGTTATGTTATTATCCCTATTCAATACTAATAACGTCTAATCCCTAGATTGAATAATTGAGACCTTTCTCTAATTAACACCCTAGGGTTGCATTAACTCGATCTATGGATCCCCTTATTAGGTTTCATCCTAATCCGGCAAAATCTTGTCACCCTATGTCTAGGCACGCAATCAACTCCGCTTAGTTATGACAAATGTACTCTTAGACAGGGTCTATTCCTCCTCTGAATAAGTGCTTATCTTGAATCAGTATCCTGGGATATCAAAACAAGAATTAAGAACATAATTAAGCACAAGTTAAATATTTATCATACGATTCAGAAAATAATAACAAGATTCGTCTTAGGTTTCATTCCCCTTAGGTATTTAGGGGTTTTAGTTCATAACTAAATAAGAAAACATCTCAGAATAATAAAGAATACAAAACATAAAGAAAACCCAAAACTCCTGAAGGGAAATTGAGGAGAGATCTTCAGTCTTGATGATGAATCCGGCTTCTGAGATGGATCAATTGGCTTCCTTGGAGTAATTCCTTACTCCCTACTCTGTGTGTCTCTTTTTTTCCTCCTCTAGGGTGTATTTACAGGCTTTGGAATGCCTAAGAGCCCTCAAAATTAGCCTTTTCCAAATTGGACTCAACTTGAGCTTAGCAAGGACACGCTCGTGTGACACGCCCATGTTCGATTACTTTAGGTCGTGTTCGAGCCTGCCAAATTGACACGGCTGTGTGGTCTGCCCGTATGAAGAGGTCCAGGCCGTGTTGATTTCGTACTTTGGCCCATTTTCTCCGTTTTTGGCCCGTTTCTCGTTCTGTTCGCTCTCTTTTGCTCTCCTAAGTATAAAACATGAAATTAAAGCATTAGGAGCATCGAATTCACCAATTCTGATGGGAAATCATCCATAAAATGCATTAAACATGGGGTAAAAATATGTATAAATTACGGTTTATCAATGACATGTTGCATGGGGTTAGGATTGTTATTTTGGAGGAAGTGTACTGTACTGATATGGTCGCAAGGGTCACCCAAGACGACTATGGACCTATTGATGGCTTTAAGCTGTTCATACTGCTGGCAGCTTTGCTGCAATACTGTTTTAGTGTCGCAACCGGTGCTATTTGGTGTATAGGGATGGGTGGGTTGATTTTATCCCTATATGGTGTGTAGGATTAGTACGGAGATGGTGTGTAGAGGCTGGATTGGGTAGGATTTTCTGATTGCATACTGTATTGATTCAGTAATGGGTTTAGACACCACTGATACTGTTACTGAAATAGGCTAAAGCCCTAACTGAAACTAAAAGGGCTTCGGTTCGAATTGTGTTTACTCTGATTGTTTGCTTATATGGGATTACACACTGAGTTTTTGTAAACTCGACCATCTATTTAACTGTACAGGTAATCCCCAGCCTTAGGCGGATCGGTGCTGCGAGGGACTCAATGGTGGCCAAACAACTGCACTTGCTTTCAAAAGATAATTGTTTTTCAAAAACACCACGTCTTCTTAATATAATTCTAAAGCTTCTGCAACAAACATAGTTTTAAAGTGTAACAACAATCTAATATGATTTACAAATTTTTGTTAATGATATAATAAGGTTTTAATATATAACGGACTTTCCAATGAAATTATGGTTTTGAAAAACACTTCAATGTGGCACTGCCAGATTCGGCCATAACGTCTAGGCCGAGTTTGGCGTGTTACACATTTGATACATTTATTTAGAGTACAAGACAATTCATCAAACAGTCTCATCATATTCTCGAGCCAGAACTCAATTCTCTCAGCATCATCATCAACTGTAGCCCGGAACTCTTCAGTCCCGTGTTTCCTAATCTTATTCACTGGCAGCTTATTCAATCAAATCGGATCTATCACTTGTGGCATAATTGGGATTTGGTGAGGAACACATGGGGGTGGAGGTTGTTGAGCACCTGAATTCATTCGAACGAACTCCGTGAACCACTCACTCATCATTAGAAAGAAGGCTTGCTTAGCCTCTCCCCCTTGGATACTTGAAATAGGCCTAGAATCGGATGGGGCTGCTCCTTGAGAGGGAGCGGGCGCATTACTTTCAACATCGTCAGCTATAGCTCGATCGGGATCCATTTGTTATATAAAAACACATTTTAACTATCAAGAATCATCACACTATCGCAGTTTATATATATGGCATGTATAGCTAGACTCTGACACGTTACGTTAGTCCTAGAATCGACTAAACCGTAGCTCTGATACCAATTAAATGTAACACATTTAACCCGTATCCGTCACCGAAATAGGGTTACGAGGCATTACTGGATAAAACATACCATTCACATACATTTATATATTCATACCCAAAATCCATTCAAAACATTCACAATGTCCCTTATAAGGCTTTACGAGACCTTAAAACATGCTTAGAAGTGGTTCGGGACTAAACCGATAATTTTTGAAAACTTTGAGAAACTTAGAAAATTTTCAAACATATAAAGGTCACACGCCTGTGTGGACAGGCTGTGTGCCTTACACGGACACCAGACATGCCCATGTCACAAGCTGTGTGAAAACAGGGCATACATACTGGCTTGTACCACACGGCCGGAGACACGCCCGCGTGCTATGGCCATGGAAAAATTAGGGAGGTTACTGACTTGGGTCACATGGCCGACCACACGCCTATGTGCTAGCTCGTGTGCCATACATAGCCAATTGACACACCCGTGTGTCTAGACCGTGTGGACAAAAATAGGCCATTTGAAAAGCCAATTTGCCACCCTTCTCAAGCACACCTAAACCACAATAACTTACATCATTTATATACATTCAAAGGCAACCAAAAAATGCCATTTAGTACACAGAACATGTCATCTTATTCATAATCATTTCAATACTCAAAACCATGACCAAAATCATATTGAAACATTATATCAAAACCAACTATTGCATTTATCTCCACATTTTATTACCTATTTTAATATCACAAAACATTCCCTCACAACGTCTTATAATCAAGCCACAACATTTCATTTTTCAAGCATTAACAACTAACCAAATGATCAATCATTTAGCTATATCACAACTATGGCAAACATACCAAAATAAGCCAACATATAAAGCATTATATACATCACATATATTACTTATCCAACACATAATTCAAGCCAACTTAAATGACCATTCACACCAACATTTACAAGTCAAATCTCATGGCTAATATCATGACTCAAAACATACAAAAATGACACTAGCCTATACATGCTATATACCATATATACAAAGCTCAAAAAGTATCAACAAGTAGTCGATAGTGTGATGATGGTTCCTGATGATCCCCAATGCCCGAATCTATAAAACATGGAAAGAACAAACAAAGTAAGCTGTAGAATCTTAGTAATCCATATACAAATAAATTCATCACATGAATATTTGCATAAAAAATCAAATATGCTAAACACAGCTATTCACATTCAAATTCACAAACCGTTCTTATTGAACATATATTCAATATCTTAATCGGGTTCATCAAATACTTTCCCTTTCAATACTCATGTAAATCTTGTACATACCTGAGTCACTTAGCTTAATCACATATACTTTCTCAACTTGACTTTGCCTGTTGAACCATTCGGAATCGTTAAAGATACTCAAAATCACATAAAGCTCGTACACTGCCATATCCTATATATGGTCTTACATGTTATCACATATTGATGCCACTGTCCCTAACAAGGTCTTACACGAAATTGACTAACAATACCAATGTCCTAGAAATGGTCTTACACGTATTCACAATACAATGCCAATGTCCCAGACATGGTCTTACATGTAATCACATCTCGGTAACTTAATGTCATGACATTTGTATCCTATACTATTCCTAAGGTTCGTACGGAACTTTCGGATATCACAACTCTGTCGATTCATGCTTGTAATTACTCATTCAACATTCATAGCAATTCAATCATAATAAAACATATATAATTCAATGTAAAGACGTTTATTTGCATCTGAAATTACCTCATATATACACTAAACAGATCGGATCGACTATTCAACAACTTTTGATTTCCCCAGATCTAAATCTGATTTCTTTGTTTCTTGATCTATACTGTAACACCCCTAACCCGTGTCCGTCGCTAGACTGGGGTTACGAGGCATTACCGGAAAAGGTAAAACTCACACACTTTCACATAGTCTATCAAACCATATTCAAAAATATACATTTGTAACTTCAGTTTATCAAATCTTGAAACATTAATACACAAAGCACAAATCAACTTTATTAAACTCACATATATCCATTTTATTATCTTATAACAAAATTACTATTCATACAGTAAGTTTTCAATACAGAATCTAAATATTTAAAACATGCTAATCATATATGCTATTTTCCATGCCAACTTTATTTTTCAATAATACTATACACACATAAAACATTTTACAGCATCTAATTCGTATATTCAATAATCAAGCCATACCATATACCTAGTTATAAAATTCAACACAGAGCTATGGACACAAGACCATAATAATTTAAGCTCTCTTGAGCACAAATAATAACTATACATACATTCATTTTGCATGCCAAATTACCAAACTTAAAACACATACACATAACCAATAAGTTAAATAGTTATTTGGTCATTTATAATATCTTCAATACATTAAATGTATACCGTATCACATATTCAACAAGCCAAAAATACTTATACGCATAATTCATTATTTCCAACCAAATCACCAACACAATTGTTATATGCATACGTTCTTAATATAACTACTATTAGCCAAATATGGATATATGACATTTACCATTTCCAAGCAAATTTTACAAGTCAAATTGTATATCAAATTTTGTGTCAATACTAAAACACACCAAATAACTAAATTCACTATATAGCAAAGTCATCACATAACTTATCAAAACATGTACTGCATATCACATATTAATCCATTTTTAATCTTAATTTTTAAATACAACCATCCATAATATCATGCATTTCATACACATATCTTATATCAATAAAATACATATTACCTTTAGACATGATCAACTATATACATATCAATAAAATACATCTTATATCAAACACCTCACACCTATATATATATATATATATATATATATATATATATATATATATATATATCGAGACCAAAATTTACTTAAACTTAAACATTATACTTAGGCATTTTCGCATGGATTTATATACATACACAAACCAAAATTCAGCATTTCAAAATATAACCTAGCCTATACATGCCATAAGTTCGAGTTCAACTTATAAAAGTACCGAAACAGTAGATAGTGTGATGGACTATGCTGACGATCCCCGAGCTCGTAACTTGATTCCAAAATCTATAAAACAAAGACAAACATACATACACAATAAGCTATCATGGCTTAGTAAGTCATAAGCAAATAAACAACTCAATGATATAATCAACTCATTTAAACTAAACCAAATTATAATATCATTATCACATTTAGTCTCAAACTTACAATTTCATATATATAACATATACTTTCATACATAAATGTTACCTTGGCAGAATACTCATATAATTATATTAACAAAATATCATTCAATTTTCAAAGCCAAAATGTCATTATATAACCAAGTATACTTACACTCATATACACAAGCTGACGAATCAAAATATGACATCATATACATACACTTATTATATGGTCGAATATACTATACAATACTCATATATTTGCTTTAGTAACTTGTATACTTTATATTTCATATCAAATAACCAACTTACCCTATTTTCAAATAGGTGATTAACTAACTCATACCTGATCGTTGTAGCTCATTTTACACCTTCGATCATAACTTATCATTGCCGGTTGAAACATTAGGGATCGAATAGGATACTCAGATAATCACATATATCGAACAATGGCAATGTTCCAAACATGGTCTTACATGCTATCTCATATCGATGCCTCTGTCCTAAACAAGGTCTTACACGAATCGGATACGATGTCGATGTCCCAGACATGGTCTTACACGTAACCACATATATTGATGCCAATGTCCTAGATGTGGTCTTACACGAAAACACATATATCGATGCCAACGTCCCAGACGTGGTCTTACATGAAAACATAAATTGGAATCCTATGGTCCGTAAGGGACTTTTAGACGTCATAACTCAGTCGAAACAAATTCGTTAACATAGCACCCAAGCTTATTTACATTCGGCTAACATATATATATTTTCAAATAATTGATTTCAGCATATAGAAATCGTATTTATTTAAAATTAACAATATCTATTTGTTTATAAACTTACCTCGGACGATGAAAATCGAAACGGGACGGCTAGTCGACAACTTTAGCTTTCCTCCGATCCAAATTTGATTTCTTTGGTTCTTAATCTAAACATATTCAAATTAAACTCATTCAAACATAGTTTCACTCATTTTAGTCCAAAAACACATAAATGGGCAAATTACAATTTTACCCCTAACATTTTACACTTTTTACAACTTAGTCCAAATTGCACAAACACAAAACATGCAAAATTTGCATATACCATGCTTAGGCTGAATCTTCCTTGTGTTCATATAATTCCATATATTTTATTTATTTCACATTTTAGTCCCTCAATTTATTATTTTTGTAATTTAGTCCTAGTTACTCAAAATCATCAAAAATTCCAATACAAAATATGTTAATCCAAAACATATCTTTCATATTTCATCAACTAACATTACATAGCTCAAATATTCATCAATGGCATAACTCAAAATATTCATCAAAATCAAAAATTCAAGCATGAGCTTTGTAGATAACATAGCAACAATCTCAAAAACAAAAAAATTATAAAAAATCGAGCTAGTTACATACCTTGATTGAGCTTAACAAATGGCCGAACCCTTAAAGCTTTCTTTTCTTTCTTATTTTCTTTAGTTTCGGTCAAACAAAATAATTTGAACACAAATGTCTTTATTTTATGTTTTATGATATTATAACTTATTAATTAATTTACATATATAACCTTTATAATAAAATGTAAAACCATTATAAAACATGTCCAAAACTGTCCACTCCTATATTCAATAGTCTAATTACATTATAAATACCTCCATTTTAAAAGACAAGAACAATTCAGCCCCTTCACAATTTACCACCAAATTTTCATTTTACGCAATTAAGCTATTTTATTAAATCGAGCACTCAAACGACAAAATTAAATTACGAAAATTTAACAGATATAAATTCACACATAATAAACACAGAAAATAATTTTTAAATATTTTTCTGACTCGAATTTGTGGTCAAAAAACCACTTTTCTGAATAAGGTTTAAATCAGGCAATTACAACTCTCCCCTTTAGTGATTTTTGTCCCCGAAAATCTTATTGGTGAATAGGTTCGGATAATGCTCTTTCATTGCATCCTCTGGCTCCCACATCGCTTCCTCAACTCCGTGTTTATTCCATAGTACTTTAACAATGGAATTTTCTTATTTCGTAATTCCTTAACCTCGCAAGCTAGAATGCGAATCAGTTCTACCTCATATGTCATATCGGACTTAATCTCAATCTTTGACGGACTAATCACTTGTGAGGGATCAGATCGATATCTAAGAAGCATCGATACATGGAATACATCCTGGATCTTTTCTAGCTCAGGTGGAAACAACAGTCTATAAGCAACCGTCCTAATACCCTCTATAATCTCATACAGTCCTATAAATCTCAGACTCAATGTAACACCCCTATCCCGTAACCGTCGCCAGAATAGGTAAGGGGCATTACCGGACTTGTAACCCATGTCAGAACAGTAAAATTTTGAACTTTTTCTTGAAATAAAGATCGTTCATTTAAATAAGTACTAAGCACAACCAGAGGTAAAATTTAAACTTCACTAAGTAAACATTCAAAAGATGCCATTTTCGCATGGCTTATATACATTAACCAAAAGTATTCTTCCGCCACTAGTCTATTCTATACATGCCATAAAATAATTCTAAACATAACAAGAAACAAGCGGTGGATAGTGATAGTGTAACTAGTTCTTGACGATCCCCGAGCACAGTAACTTCGCAATGAGATCTATAAAACAGAGGAAGCAGAGTAAGCGGAGTAAGCATTACAATGCTTAGTAAGTTTTAAGCAGTGTCAACAGATAACAATCAAATTATAACATAGTTGTTCGTATATTTTATTTCACTCTTCCTTGACCATACCATCCCTTTACCGAATATGCACATCTCATCATATACAATAGGCAGATAAACTTTCACATAAAAGTGAGCTCATGTGACATAAATATATTGTATGATTTCACATAACCTCTCACACCGATCGATGTCACATAATCATAGGAATAGTCTCATAGATTGCTCTCGTATGCATCACATAACTACCTTATGATTTAGTTCAAATCAAGCTCACATATAAACTTGGAGTACATACCTGTTTAACCTTTCGCATTGAATATATTTATAAGCAATTCTTATTATGAAGTCTTATAGCTTTAACCTCTACTCGGATTTATCGACGAGACCTTTAGCTCGGACGAAATCTCCATACGAAGTTATCGAGTCTTACCGGACAAAATCTCCACGTGGTCATCGGGTCTTACCGGACATAATCTCCACACGTGGTCATCGGGTCTTACCGGACATAATCTCCACACGTAGTCATCGGGTCTTACCGGAATATATTTCAAGTTTCATGTACATTTAATCACATGTTACAACATTCGCATCATTGTCATATTTGTAATTCATTTGCCTCATCAAATATCTAATAATACACACCTTTCACATTGGTCGTTCGCCACAATATACATACATCGCCTACATATTTCACACTAGCCATTCGGCTTTACCACATATACATATCTCATATATATATTTCACATTGACCATTCGGCTTTACCACATATGCATATCTCATACATATTTCACATTAGCCATTCGGCTTTACCACATATACATATCTCATACATATTTCACATTAGCCATTCGGGTTTACCACATATATGCATGTTCATATTCACCACATTGGCCATTCGGCCTTATCACACATATGCATGCTCACATTCATCACATTGGCCATTCGGCCTTATCACATATATGTATGTTCACATTCATCACATTGGCCATTCGGCCTTATCTCATATATACACATTCACATTCATCACATAAAATCCTAAATCAAAATATAAATTTTCATGTATTCACATCACAATTATCCAAATATACTTCACATACCACATATACTATCATGTATACACTTTGTCTTGGCCGAATCTACATCAATCATTTTCCAATGAATAATTCAATTTCACGCCATACTATCATTTCATATTCGAATACTCATAAACTTACAATTTCACAAATTTTAATATCAAAGATCCGTCTAACACTCATATATCGTTTTACAATATCACGATTTAGAATTCACGTATGGGTTTAATCAATAGCTTATGAGCAACTAAAACAAGTTTTATCCATGTTTACAACAAAATCACATATTCACTACGAGCTGTTTTCCTGAGCAATAGTCACTAAATTATTTATAACTGGAGCTACAAAACTCCAAATCACTTGCCATTAATTTTCCCTGAATATAGACTCGTATATCTTCCATCCATAAAATTTCCAGAATTTTAGGTTTGGTCAATCAATACCAGATTTTTCTTAAAGTTTCCCCTGTTTCACTGTTTGACTAATCTGACCACTCTTCACTACGAATCAAATTTTTCATTGTACAGAATTCATAATGTGTTCTATTTGATTTCATTTGAAACTAGACTCATTAAGGAGTCTAAGCATATAAATCTTATCTTATAACAATTTTTGTACAAATTATAATGATTTTCCAAAAATAGAACAGGGGATTTCAGATTCATTCTGACACTATCCCACACAACTTTAAATATCTCTTTATAGGAAATTTCTTTGCTTCCACGGTCTCCTTTATAAGAAACTAGACTAACTAAGCTTTGATTACATATTTTATTCAGCCTATAATTCCATACCAACAATTTATAGTGATTTTCTAAAATCACGTTACTGCTGCTGTCCCAAGCAAATTATTACAATTTGCTCTTAAATTTCCAAGTCCAAACACTTATGAACTTACCATTTGAGTTTAAGACATATCATGGCCACATCATATCTTATTAAATCAACTCATTATGTCCTATTATGATTGAATTTACTCAACGTTTAATCACTTAAAACTTACCTCGAAGTTGCCGAGCGATTCTGACGGCTATTCGATCACTTTTTTTCTTTCCTTATCCAACTTTGATCCTCTAGGCTCTTGAGCTAAATCAAACAATTTACTTCCCAAATTAAACATAGTCATCGACATCCATATACATTTTATACTAGCGAAATGTACCATCAAGATATACTTTACTCAAATAATTTACATTGGCCGATCATGTATAATGTTTTGTAGCTTAATAAACTTATCATACATTATGTATTCATAATATTTGTGCAGCCAATTATCCATGGTCATACACACACAATCAAAATAAATACCAAATTTTCATATCCTTTATGCCCTAAGCGAATACACTTGTCATGTTCACCTACATTTTCAAGTACAACATTCTCATATTCGGCATTAGTATCAAGCATAATAGCCAATTCTTCCCACCATTTCCAAACCATTTCATCAATGCAATCATACCATTACAAATCAACTTAAAATAACCATATCTAATAATCAAATACCTATAGCATTGCACATTTCTCACATAGCAAGTACAACTAAATTCATTATTAATATATATATATATATATCTAAACACTTAACTACAAGATTTAATCACCATTATCAAATCATAAAACGACTTATAACCATCATCTATATTTACTTCACATAAACCGAAATAACCATTACATCATCTTTAAAACACTTAGCATTTTACCCATTTAATCAAGCCAAATCCCAAGACCATTCCATCACACAAATTATACCATAAATCATACTTACAATTTAAGTTAATGCATGACCGAAAATCACCATCATTAACATCATTATCAAACCAAAACCAAAACACATCTATCATCCGTATACCAAGCTTACCAAAACAAACTCCTATGAGTTTCAAGCTTATTGACCGAATCTCAAACCTCAAAATTCTAAGTTTAATCTATGGGATGAGTAGAGTTTGAACTAATCATCTCAAACATGCATAGATTTTCAAGAATCATTCAATACATACCTCATTCTAGCCATCTTCTAAGCCAAAAATCAAAGCAACCAAACTTTCTTCTCCTCCCTTTAGGCTACGGCAATGAAGGACAAGGATCAACCAACTTTTGATTCAATTTTCTCTATGACCGAATGCACATACCTTAAATTTTTGCTTGCTATCTTGCGAAATCCTCAAAACATATTTCTTCTTTCTTTCTCAAACATTCGGCAAGAACAAGGTAAGGGTGTATGGCTCTCTTTTTTTTTAATACTTATTTCCTATTATAAAACCATGTAGTCATTATAATATTAATACAAAATGCATATATTTTGTATCCCATACCATCATGGTAGCCACTTCCTCTAAAGTGGGAATTTGACATGCAAGACCATTATTTTCAATACATGCTTTAATAGACCCTTATAGATTAACCTATCACCTTTCAAAAATGTCACACATAAGTCCTATTAACTAAATTCACATGCAATTTACTAAATCGAAGCTTAAAACTTTCACACATTCATATTCACATATAATAAACATAAAATATGACGACTAATTATTTTTATGACTCGATTTTGTGGTCCCAAAACCACTTTTTGACTAGGTCAAATTAGGGGTGTCACACTCAATTTTCCTTTACGACCAAATCTGAGTATTTTCTTCCAGGGTGAGACTTTCAAAAAGACTTTTTCCTCGATCTGAAATTCTATATCTTTTCGTTTCAAGTTTGCATACGATTTCTGACGATTTGACGCTGTTTTCAGACTTTTGTGGATCACTTTTACTTTCTGTTCAATTTCTCTGATTAAATCAACCCCTTGTATCTTGTTTTCACTGAGCTTAGTCCAATACAATGGTGTACGACATTTACGACCGTAAATTCAATCAGAGGTAAGTAACGTTCCCACGTACCTTCGAACTTGAGAATGCAACATCTTAACATATCCTCAAGAACCTGAATGATTCGTTCAGACTGACCATCTGTTTACGGATGGAAAGCTATGCTGAAATGTAATTTCGTACCTAGAGCATCTTGCAGTTTCTTCCAAAACTGCGATGTAAACCTCGGATCTTTATCTGAAACAATAGAAATAGGCATTCCGTGTAATCTCACAATCTGAGAAATATACAATTCAGCTAGCTTATCAAGCGAGTAATCTGTGCGAACTGGAATAAAATGAGCCGATTTAGTCAATCTATCCACAATAACCCAGATTGCATCTCTTTTGCTCAGTGTCAACGGTAAGCCAGATATAAAATCCATCGTGACTCTGCCCCATTTCCACTTAGGTATCATGATCAGCTGAAGCAATCCAAAAGGTACCTGATGCTCGTCTTTTACTTGTTGACAGATTAAACATTTCAAAACAAAGTCAGAAATGTCTCGTTTCATACCATGCCACCAATAAAGCTGTTTCAGATCATTATACATCTTCGTATTACCTGGGTGAACAGATAACTGACTACTGTGAGCTTCGTTCAAAATTATTTGAATCAACTCTAAATTTCTCGGGACACATATTCGATTTCTGAATCTCAAACAACCCTCAACATCAACTTTGAACTCTGAATCAACATTTGAATCACATTGAGCTCGCTTTGTTAACAAATCATCATCCACTTTCTGAGCATTACAGATCTCTTAAACAAATAACGATCTTGCTTTTAAATCAGCTATTATCGAGCCATCACCAGACATAGCCACATGTGCATTCATTGCACGCAAAGCAAACAATGATTTTTGGCTTATAGCATCAACAACAACATTAGCCTTTCTCGGATGGTAATTAATCACAACCTCGTAGTCTTTTAACAACTCTAACCATTGACGCTGTCTCAAATTCAGATCTTTCTGGGTCATCAAATATTTCAGGCTTTTGTGATTAGAATAAACATGAAATTTCTCACAGAACAGATAGTGACGCCATATATTCAATGCAAACATAATAACTGCCAATTCCAGATCATGCGTCAGATAATTCTTTTCATGTAGCTTTAACTGTCTCGAGGCATAAGTTATGACTTTGCCTTCCTGTATCAAAACACAGCCCAAACCATTTAAAGATGCATCACTATAGATAACAAATTCTTTACCCAATTCTGGCTGAACTAGCACTGGAGCTTCGGTCAACAGGGCTTTCAACTAATCAAAGCTTTTCTGGCACTTTTTTGACCACTCAAATTTAACATCTTTCTGTAATAGCTTTGTCATCGGGGTTGCAATCATAGAGAAACGTTTCATGAACCGTCTATAGTAACCAGCAAGTCCCAGAAAACTTCAGACTTCAGAAACATTTCTCGGAGGTTTCCAATCAAGTATAGCCAAAATCTTACTTGGATCAACCCAAATACCTTATGCTGATACAACATGTCCCAGAAAACTGACTTCGTGTAACTAGAATTCACATTTATTAAACTCTGCATACAACTATTTATCTCGTAAAGCCTGTAACACAAGTCTCAGATGTTTCGCATGCTCGGTTTCATCATGGTAATAGATCAAAATATCATCTATGAATACAACCACAAATCGTTCCAAATACTGTCTAAAGATTCAGTTCATCAAATCCATGAAAACAATAGGTGCATTAGTAAGTCCAAAAGGCATAACCAAAACTCATAGTGTCCGTACCTCGTTCGGAAAGTAGTCTTTGGCACATCGGAGTTTTTAACTCGCAACTGATAGTAGCCAGATCTCAAATCTATCTTTGAAAACACTGTAGCCCCTTTCAGTTGATCAAATAGGTCATTAATCCATGGCAACGGATATTTATTCTTAATAGTCACCTTATTGAGTTGTCTATAGTCGATACACATTCTCATAGTTCTGTCTTTCTTTTTCACAAATAAAACTGGTGCACCCCAGGGAGAAAAACTCCGTCGCGTGAAACCTCTATCTGTCACTTCTTGCAACTGAGCTTTTAATTCTTTTAATTCAGTAGGTGCCATTCTGTACGGAGCTATCGATATCAGAGTCATCCCTGGCATTAACTCAATACCAATTTCTACTTCTCAGATAGGTGGCAAACCCGACAATTCTTCAGGAAACACATCCAAATACTCGCACACAACTGGTACTGATTCAATCTTTCTTTCAGCCACTTTACTATCAAGCACATACGCAAAGTAAGCTTCACAACCTTTTCTCACATACTTCTGATCTAACATCGAAGATATCACTGCTAGTAAACCATTCAGATCATTAGATTTAATCTGGATAATCTCATCATTCTGACACTGTAAATCAATAGTCTTTCTTTTGCAATTTACAACAGCATCGTGCAAAGTCAACCAATCCATATCTAGAATTATGTCGAACTCATCAAATGGTAACAACATCAAATCAGCCAAAAAAATGAACCTCGAATCATCAAAGGACAATTCTTACACACTTTTTCAACTATTACACATCAGCCCAAGGGGTTTGATACTCTAATCACAAACTCAATAAACTCAACAGGCAAAGTCTTACTGAATACTAAAGACTCACACACATGAGAATAAGTCGAACCAGGATCAATCAATGCAATTACACGAGTATCATAGAGAGTGAATGTACCAGTAATAACATCTAGGGATGAAGCCTCCTCGCATGCACATATGGCATAAGCTCTGGCAGGTACACGAGCCTCGGATCTAACTGCTGTATCCTTAGTCCCTCTTTGGCTACTACTCATATTACCCATATTTCTGGGTGGTCTACCTCGAGCTATAGTATTACCCGATCTCGTATTCTATACGAGATTTTGTTCAGCTAACTCAAGGCATTCACGAATAAAATGATCCGTCGATCTGCATTTAAAATAGGCTCGATCATGTAATCTACATCTGCCAAGATGTCATTTACCCCAATGTTTACACTCGGGTTTATTCGATCTAACATTACCAACACTAGCTACTGAGGTAGCTCTCGAGCTCACAGGTGGTCTATCTCGATCCCGTCTAGAATAACTCGAAGTAGCATTAGAACGGCTAAAATCATCTCGAAACTTCTTTTATGTTGACTGAAATGACTTATTCGATGATCTCGTACATGAATCTCTAGCTTCAAAGTCAGCTTTTCTTTTCTCTTTCCTAAGCTCTTCGGCTTTGTACGCTCGCTCAACTAATACTACGAACTCTTTTATTTCAAGTATGCCAACTAGCAGTTTAATATCTTCATTCAACCTGTCTTCGAATCTTTTACACATTATGGCTTCGATCGAAACACACTCTCTGGCATACCGATTGAGTCTCACAAATTTTCGTTCATATTCTGCCACAGTCATGCGACCCTATTTTAACTCGAGAAATTCCTTGCGCTTCTAATCAATGAATCTCTGACTGATATATTTCTTACGGAACTCAATCTGAAAGAAGTCCCCAGTCACCCATTCTTTCGGAACCACCGATACTAGTGTATTCCACCAGTGATATGCAGTGTCTTGTAGTGAAGATATGGCACATTTTAAGCACTCATCTGAGGTACAAGATAACTCATCAAACACACAGATAGTATTATCAAGCCAGAATTCAGCTCGCTCAACATCATCATCATCAGTAGCACTGAATTCTTCAACCCCGTGCTTTCTGATTTTATTAATAAGAGGCTTATGTAATCTCAACGGATCACTCACTTGAGGCATAGCAGGTATCGGAGAAGGATTAATCGGGGGTGGAGGTTATTGTACAACCGGATTCGTCAGGATATACTAAGTAAACCAGTCGTTCATCATTTCATAAAAGACTTGCTTAGCCTCTCCCTCTTGGTTACTCGAGGTTGGTCGAGAATCAACCGGCGTTGTTCCTTGCACAGGAGCAGGCGCTATAGTCTCGACATCATCAGCTACAGCTCTGTCGGGATCCATTTACTATATTAAAACACATTTTCAGATCTCAGAAGTCATCACATTATCGTAGTATAAAATATGACATGTATAGCTAGACTCACACGTGCTACGTTAGTCCTAGAATCGACTAAACCGTAGCACTGATACCAATCAAATGTAACACCCCTAACTCGTATCCGTCACCGGACTGGGGTTACGAGGTATTACC
The DNA here is from genome assembly GCF_025698485.1 of Gossypium arboreum. Taxonomy (NCBI): domain Eukaryota; kingdom Viridiplantae; phylum Streptophyta; class Magnoliopsida; order Malvales; family Malvaceae; genus Gossypium; species Gossypium arboreum. Next base: position 54,748,595 of record NC_069078.1, on the reverse strand, counting down.
GAAAAAGATAAAACTCACACACATCCACACAGTCTATCAAACCATATTAAAAAATATACATTTGTAACTTCAGTTTATCAAATCTTGAATCATTAATACACAAAGCACAAATCAACTTTATTAAACTCACATATATCTATTTTATTATCTTATAACAAAATTACTATTCATATGGTAAGTTTTAATACGAATCTAAATATTTAAAACATGCTAATTATATATGCTATTTTCCATGCCAACTTTATTTTTCACTAATATTATACATGCATAAAACATTTTACAACATCTAATTAGTATATTAAATAATCAAGCCATACCATATACCTAGTTATAAAATTCATCATAAAGTTATGGACACAAGAACATAATAATTTGAGCACAAATAATAACTATACATACATTCATTTTGCATGCAAAATTACCAAACTTAAAACACATACACATAACCAATAAGTTAAATAGTTATTCGGTCATTTATAATATCTTCAATACATTATAAATGTAATTATACCATATACCGTATCACATATTCAACAAGCCAAAAATACTTATACGCGTAATTCATTATTTCCAACCAAATCACCAACACAATTGTTATATGCACACATATTTAATATAACTACTATTAGCCGAATATGCATATAGACATTTACCAATTCCAAGCAAATTTTACAAGTCAAATTGTATATCAAATTTTGTGTCAATACTAAAACACACCAAATAACCAAATTCACTATATATTAAAGTCATCAGATAACTTATCAAAACATGTACTGCATATCACATATTAATCCATTTTCAATCTTAATTGTCGAATACAACCATCCATAATATCATGCATTTCATACACATATCTTATATCAATAAAATACACATTACCTTTGGACATGATCAACTAAAACCATTCTTTAGACATATTCTCAACTAGTAACAAATATATATCAAACACCTCACACCTATATATATATATATATATATCAAGACCTAAATTTACTTAAACTTAAACATTATACTTAGGCATTTTCGCATGGCTTTATATACATAAACAAACCAAAATTCAACATTTTAAAATATAACCTAGCCTATACATGCCATAAGTTTGAGTTCAACTTATAAAAGTACCGAAACAGTAGATAGTGTGATGGACTATGCTGACGATCCCGGAGCTCGTAACTTGATTCCAAAATCTATAAAACAAAGACAAACATACATACACAATAAGCTATCATAACTTAGTAAGTCATAAGCAAATAAACAACTCAATGATTTAATCAACTCATTTAAACTAAACCAAATTATAATATGATTATCACATTTAGTCTCAAACTTACAATTTCATATATAACATATACTTTCATACATAAATGTTACCTTCGCCGAATACTCATATAATTATATTAACGAAATATCATTCAATTTTCAAAGCCAAAATGTCATTATATAACCAAGTATACTTACACTTATATACACAAGCTCACGAATCAAAATATAATATCATATACATACACTTATTATATGGCCGAATATACTATACAATACTCATATATTTACTTTGGTAACTTGTATACTTTGTATTTTATATCAAATAACTTACCCTATTTTCATATAGGTGATTAACTAACTCATACCTGATCGTTTTAGCTCATTTTACACCTTCGATCACAACTTATCGTTGCCCGTTGAACCATTAGGGATCGAATAGGATACTCAGATAATCACATATATCGAACAATACCAACGTCCCAGACGTGGTCTTACATGTTATCTCATATCGATGCAACTGTCCCAAACAGGGTCTTACATGAATCGAATACGATGCCGATGTCCCAGACATGGTCTTACACGTAACCACATATATCGATACCAACGTCCTAGACGTGGTCTTACACGAAAATACATATATCAATGCCAACTTCCCAGACGTGGTCTTACACAAAAACACAACTCGGAATCCTATGGTTCGTATGGGGCTTTCGGACGTCATAACTCAGTCGAAACAAATTCGTTAACATAGCTCCCAAGCTTATTTGCATTTGGCTACTATATATATATATATATATATATTCAAATAACTCCTTTCAGCATATAGAACTCATATTTATTTAAAATTAACAATATCTATTTGCTTATAAACTTACCTCGGACGATGAAAATTGAAACGGGACGACTAGTCGACAACTCTAGTTTTCTCCGATCCAAATCTGATTTCTTTGGTTCTTGATCTAAACATATTCAAATTAAACTCATTCAAACATAGTTTCACTCATTTTAGTCCAAAAACACATAAATGGGCAAATTATAATTTTACCCCTAACATTTTACACTTTTTACAATTTAGTACAATTACACAAAACACAAAACTTGCAAAATTTGCATATACCATGCTTAGGCCGAATCTTCCTTGTGTTCATATAAGTCCATATATTTCATTTATTTCACATTTTAGTCCCTCAATTTATTATTTTTGTAATTTAGTCCTAATTACTCAAAATAATCAAAAATTCCTATACAAAATATGTTAATCCAAAACATATCTTTCATATTTCATCAACTAACATCACATAGCTCAAATATTCATCAATGGCATAACTCAAAATATTCATCAAAATAAAAAATTCAAGCATGGGCTTTGTAGGTAACATAGCAACGATCTCAAAAACTTAAAAATTATCAAAAACTGAGCTAGTTACATACCTTGTTTGAGCTTAACAAATGGCCGAACCCTTAAAGCTTTCTTTTCTTTCTTATTTTCTTTAGTTTCGGTCAAACAAAATAATATGAACACTAATGTCTTTATTTTATGTTTTATGATATTATAACTTATTAATTAATTAACATATATAACTTTTATAATAAAATGTAAAACCATTATAAAACATGTCCAAAACCGTCCACTCCTATATTCAATGGTCTAATTGCATTAAATACCTCCATTTTAAAAGACAACAACAATTCGGCCCATTCACAATTTACCACTAAATTTTCATTTTACGTGATTAAGCCCTTTTATTAAATCGGGCACTCAAACGACAAAATTAAATTACAAAAATTTAACAGATATAAATTCACACATAATAACCACAGAAAATAATTTTTAAATATTTTTCTGACTCGGATTCGTGGTCCTAAAACCACCGTTCTAAATAAGGTCTAAATCGGGCTGTTACATATACACATTCAAAATTAATTCTTTTATTCATCAACACATTCAATTTCATCCAAAACACACAATTTGGGACATTTTGCACATTAACCCCTATAATTTCATATTTTTTCAATTTAGTCCCTATTTCATAAAAACACAATTTATAACAATTTCAACTAAACCCAAGCTAGCTGAATATCTATAGGCTCCATAACAGCCCATATTTATCAATATTTCACACATTTAACCACACATTTTACACTTTTCAAAAATTAGTCCGTTTTATGCAATTTCACTAAAAATTACTGTACAAAACATGTATATTAAACACCAAGCTTGCTTAATTCATCATCAAACATCATAAAACTCATGGATTCATCAATGGAATTTTTCAAAATCACTAACAATTTCAGAAATTAAGACATGGGCTAGATAGAACACGAAACAACGATCACAAAAACATAGAAATCATCAAAAACCGATCAAAAATGGACTTACAATTAAGAAATGAAGTAGCCGAATATCACCAACCCTAAAATGGTGTTCTTCTTTTTCTAGACACGGTAAAAAAGATGAACAACACTCATCTTTTAATTTTTGTTTTATTAATACTATGTTTAATATATCATTTACAACATTAACCTTTAATAATAATAACTTATAACACTTATTATAAGCCCAAAAATGTCCATTTAAACACCTAATGGTCTAATTACAACTTAGGTACTTCTAATTTAACAAACCATAGCTATTAGGCACATTAACAAATAGCACACAAGTTTTACACTTTACGCGATTAAGTCCTTTTCTCGAATTAACCACTTAAATGATAAAATTAGAACACAAAATTTTCACACATATATATTCACATGCTATAAACACCAAAAATAATATAAAAATAATTTTATGACCTCAAATTTATGGTTTCGAAACTACTGTTTCGATTTAGCTAAAATCGGGCTGTTATAGCCATGACACACGCCCGTGTCTCGAGGTCGTGTCCTTCACACGGCTGAGACACACGACCGTGTCTCATGCCCGTGTGCTCAATATTGAGCGTTCTATTTTATAACAATTTAGGTGCAGGGGACACACGGCCGGATCACATGCCCATGGGGCTGACCGTGTGTCACACACGGCCTAGACAAACGCCCGTGTGTCTACCTGTGTGGACAACAATAAGGCCATTTACCAAGCCATTGGCCACCCTTATTCACACATACACTTACCCCAATTCAAAGGCACAAAACAATACATACTTAGGCAACCAAAACATCCACATTCATGGTTAAAACATATCAACTTTATATTTTTATCTAACATATTCACTACATTTATTAAGCCCTAAATCAAACATACAAATCTCACATTCATTAGGCTTCATTAAATTACTATCTAGTTACCAAATTATACTTAAATTCCTCATCCCATCAATAGGTCACAATTCCAAACATTACACAATCATGCCATAAATCACATTTCCAAATATTTCACATTCACTGAGCATACCATGATCATATCACCATAGACATTAATACATATATGAATATACTTAGGCTTACAACCATGCTGCCACTATAAGCCAATTTACATGGCCAAATAGCGAAACAAGCTTTTGACAATTACAAGCCATTACATTGGCTAAAATCATATGACGCATATAACAAAATGACCAAGTCCCTATACATGCCATAACTCAAAATACTTGAATTCATCAATACCCAAAATGATAGCTTGATAGTGTGATAGGATCTCCGATGATCTTCAACATGAGCTAGCTTTACGGCACTATAAAACATGGGAAAAGAAGAGGGGTAAGCTATATAGCTTAGTAAGTCTTTATGAACATAATAAACAACTTTTACCAATCATTTACTCGGTCTACACTATAAACACACAAAAAAAATAGTATAAATTGCTATAAACTTCATAGTTATAAATTATTCAATCACATTGTTTGCTATATCAATTTGCAAGCATAATTTAACATGTCTTGACTTTAGCCTAACAGTTGTAACCTATCTATTATAATCGATTACCACAATCAACCAATCATTTCAAACCTCATAATAAAAATACACATTAATTATTTTTTGCTATATCAATTTTCAAGCATATATTTTAACATCTTTCAATTGTTAAAGCTCATATCTTCCCATACTTCCATAGTCATTTTAATAGGCAATTATGCCAATCATTATTTTTTCTCATATCAGATAAATCACAATTTGTGTGAATAAAACATGCTATATCATAACTCAATTTGGCCCTGAAGCCCATCACATGATCCTCAACCAAATTTATCATGAATTTCATACGTCACAAGTATAAGCCAAAAACCACAAGGTTTTCACAAAATCATTCTCATGGAAATCATGAACTCACAATTTCATGAAGTCAATGCATGTAACACCCCTTACCTGTGTCCGACACCAGGACAAGGTATGAGGCATTACGGGACTTAAATATACACATACATGTAAAAATCAGGCCATAAATTTTCTTTTTAATTCAAAACTTTTTATACACATGCATAATGTCCCATACACGGGCCTACGATGCCCTAAACATGCATTGAAAGTAGTCAGGGACTAAACCGAGAACCTTAGAAAGTTTTGAGAAAACTTAGAATTTTTTTCCATGAAATAGGGTTACACACCCAAGTGAGCACAGGGACACACCCGTGTGCCCAGGACATGATCATGTCCTCAGGCTATTTAATTCTCTGACTATGACGTCAGCAACCAAAATTTAACTACATGGCCAAGCCACACACACCCGTGTGCTAGGCCGTGTCATCCACACAGCTGAGACACGACCGTGTCCCTGCCTGTGTGGCTAACACTTAGGCTATTTCCAAGCCTTTGTTACCATTAATCCCTCACATCTTTACACACATCAAAGTTATACATCATGACATCATTTTAATGATTTAGCAGACTTTACTAAGGTGTATTCTTACCTTTAACATGCTATCATTCACAAGTTTCACATACTCATATAATATCAAGCCTGGACACATTAATACATATTCATTGACCTTGTCAGGTAACCTTATTTAAACATTAAGCATTCATGTTCAATCATCATCGTCTTATTTCTATACCATACAATTACTTCATGGCTATAACCATTTTGATTGGTCATGAAGCATTTATCATGCACACATGTCTTAACACCAATCATGCATGTCCCACAAGCATAAAAACACATCATCGCATCACAAGCAGTAGAAATTATCATGAATAACTAGGCTTACAAACCACAATCATTATAAGCCACATCTCATGGCTATATACAATGAATCAATATAAGCCAATAATTTGGCTAATAATAACAACATCTATCCTAAACACTAAGTCCCTATACATGCCACTCACTTGAAGGTGTTTAATGCACATATGTCAATACTCCAAAGGTGAGGGTTTGACAGTGTGATGCTCCCTTCGACGATCTCCAACCCGAAGCTAACGTGAAAACACTAAAGAAATGAAAAGGATAGGGTAAGCTTTGTAGCTCAGTAAGACCATATGAAAATAATAAGCAATTTATCAACTTACTTCTCAAGGTAATACAACCTTATTTGCATTTTTACTTATGTTCCAGTCAAGTTGTTTTCTCGAGTCATAGTTACTAAATTATTTATATCCAGAGCCACGGAACTCAAAATTAAGATCCGCAAATTTTACGTAAAACTAGACTCACATATATTCTTACCATAAAATTTTTAGAATTTTTGGTCTAGCCAATAAGTTTATTCCTTAAAGTTACCCTTTTTTGCTATCTAACAGTTTTGACCCCTCTTCACTAAAAATTAATTATCTCATAATACGAGACTCGGATGACTTTTTGTCTATTTTTCTTGAAAATAGACTCATTAAGAATTCTAAAAATATAAATTCAAACCCATATCTATTTTTGTGCAATTTTCAATGATTTTCTCAAATCATAACAGGGGATTTCTAAATCATTCTGACTCTGTCCCACAATAATTTAAATATTTCATAATATAAAACTCTTTTGCTTACACCATTTCTTCTATGTGAAACTATACTCATTAAGATTTAATTTCATATTTTATTCAGCCTCTAACTCAATTTCTAAAATTTTTGGTGGATTTTCAAGGTCATACAACTTCTACTGTCCAACACTATTTTGGTGCAATATAATGATAACTATCATGAGTTCACTTTCGACTAATCATGAACTCACCATTTCATGAATTCCATGTTCAAATTCACAATATAAGTTAACATGATATTGCAACAAAATTTATAATCATAATTCATACATCTTACCTCACCGATGTCTCAACATTTCAAAGTCTTGATAACCATAAGTTTGGTGCACATACTTGTACTCATCGTAATATATCATATAACCATACCTTTTTAACATGCCCTCCTCGAGACTTTCATCACATCTATTGCATTACCTGTTAAACCCTCGGAATACTATTGGATACGCGGAAAACTTGCACATAAGTGCCACATATACATACGTAGCCAAAGCTCCCTCATAACATGTAACGCTCACAATGGAGCTACTCACGGGTGTGCTCATAAAAGCTATCAGTCAAGGTGTAGCTACACGGGCTGCTCACACAAGCTTTTAGGTATCCGACCAACTCAAAGATTACCTAGCCACCGTCAGGACACACAAGACCATTTCCCGGAACCCAATTACATGTATCGCATCCATTATGAACTCGAACCAATTCAACGAGCTCAGATGCTTCATATATATATCACGAACTTGGACTAACTCAACAAGTTCAGATTTCTTAATTCCTAGTGGCATGTCACTTGTACCCTAGACTATTCCTAAGGTTCAGACAGGATTTTTCGATACTCTATCTTTGTCGAACTTACTCGAAGTGTCGATCTCACTATCCATAGTATCAATTGCCCTTTCATAGCATAATAAGGCATAACTCAAATACCAAATAAGCTTTTAAGAATTTACATAACACATATCACACATTGCATATATCACTTGTCATGGATCAACATCTTCTTGCATATCATGTAATATTTTCCCATGTCATATTTCCACATCATATACACCATTTTATCAACTTTACCCATATATATATTAAATCATACAATATATGCAACAATAGTAAAGAATTATAATTCAAACATAACATTGCACTATTATTATCATACGAACTTACCTTGAATGTAAATTTCGGCCAATTACTCCATTATAGTCCATAACCTTGTACTTTCCGATTTAAGCCCAAAACTCAATTTCCTTAATCTAACATGATTAAATTCACTCATTTAATCATTATTATTTAAAAATCCTATAATTCACAATTTGGCAAAATGACCGTTTTGCCCTTAGACTTTACAAAAATTACAATTTTGCCCTTAGGCTCATAAATCAATTTTTTTATCAAATTTCCTCCTTTACCAAGCCTAGCCGAATTCTTTTCATAACTATAGCAACTCACAATTTCAATTATTTCAGACATTTACAACTTATTTTATAACTTTACAAAATAGCCCCTCTTTAGGTGTTTTTATGCAAACTTCTTTCACAAAAGTTGTTTATTACACAACCAAGACTCATTTTCTTCCATAAAAATTCAGCAAACAACACAAATGCTCTCATGGAAAAACCCTATAATTTTAACTATTTTTGTAAAATAGTCCCCCCCATTAGTTAGTTCATGCTACAAGGGTCCCAAAAGTGTAAAAATCATCAAGAAAAGTCATCAAAATCACTTACTTGCAAGAGAACTAAGTGGCTGAAAGCTTAAGCTCTTAAAACCCCATTGTTTGCTGCCATTTTCGGTGGGGAAGAAGAAAGATAGAAAGATGATACCTTTTTGTTTTATTTTATTCTATTTCTAGTCAAAATTAAGTCACCAACCACACCAAATTTTGACTTTTCTACTTCTTTCTCTCTATGGCCGGGCAAGCACCCCTTTTTGGGTCTCTTTGCACTTTAAACACCCTAAATTTTGGTTTTATAGCTATTTAACATATTTAGCTTGCAAAACAAAACTTTTGCCCTGTATGCGATTTAGTCATTTTTCTCAATTAAGCTAGCAATCACTAAAATTATTTCACCAAAATTTTCATGCACTCATATAATCATGCTATAACTCATAAAATAACATTAAAAATAATTTCTCTAACCTCAGAATAGTGGTTCTAAAACCACCTTTCTGACTAGGCCCAAAATTGGGCTGTTACAATGCATATAGACTTTATGTACATACCTGTACCAATTCGTAATACTTACATACTTTTTTCTTTTCTTTGATATACCCATTGAATTTTCGTTTGAACCACTTGAAATACTAAAGGATATTCGAGAATCTTGTACATACAGTACCATACCAATGCCATATCCCAGATATAGTCTTACATGTAATCTCGTATCGATGTCAATAGCTTAGTTATGGTCTTACACGAAGTCTCGTATCGATGCCATATCTCAGATATGGTCTTACACGTAATCTTAGTAACCTTAATGTCATGACATTTGTATCCTATCTATTCCTAATATTCAACCGGGACTTTCGCTGTATCGAATCTCTGTCGGTCATTTCCGTAGTTTCGTACTCAATAACATTCACATTTTATTTCAATAATATAGCATTTTACCACAATTATACCAGTTAGGCATTTATACAAATATAATTTAATGCTTATTAAACATACGAACTTACTTCGGCATAAAAATGACGAAAAGGGCCTAACCATCAAATACTTGTTTTTCCCCCGTTCGAATCCCAAACCTTGTTTTTCTTGATCTATAATATCACATTTAACTTATTTAATCATTATACTATTCAAATCAGCCCAAAATCACATTATGGAAAAAAATTATATTTTTGCCCCTAAAGTTTCACATTTTTACATTTTAGTCCCTAGGCTCGTAAAATGAAATGTACTCAATTTCTTCAATACCCATGCCTAGCCGAACCTTATACATGCTTATAGAAGCCCACATTTTTCTTTTATTCGCATTTTAACGCCCATTTTACAACTTTTTACAAATATGTCCTTTTTAGGCATTTTCATCGAAAATCACTTAGCAAAAGTCGTTTATCAAACAACTAACATGCATTTTCTACCATTAAACATCAAAATACACAAATATTCATCATGGGTAAAATTTTAGACTTTGATTACGTCTTAAATTAGTGGTAGAAATAGATAGATCATGTTACGAGGATTTCAAAAACATAAAAAAATCATTAAAAATGGGGCTAAAATGGACTTACAATCGAGCTTGGAAGCTTGAAAAACCCTAGCCATGGTTTCATCTTGGTACATTCATCCATGGGGTAGAAGATGAGCAAAAATTGACTTTTAATTTGGCTTTTTAATTCATTTAATTACCGAATTACTAAAAAGCCCATAATGAAAAACTTTAGAAACATACCTAACCATGTCCATTTTTGTCCACCAATTTAACCAATGGTCTAATTACCATTTAAGGACCTCCAATTTAAAATTTCATAGCAATTAGACACCTCTAGCATGTAGAACTCAACTTTTGTATTTTTTACAATTTAGTAGTCATTTTGACTAAATTGAGTGCCCAAATGTCAAAATTTTTGAACAAAATTTTCACGAAATAATTCCATAAAATTGTAGACCATAAAAATATATAAAAAATAATTTTTTCTTCGTCAGATTTGTGGTCCCGAAACCACTGTTCTGACTAGACCCAAAATCGGGTTGTTACAATGTTCCTTGGATGGCAATTGAAGATTTCAACGCCACCCTCTCTTCTGATGATAAAAAAAGGTGGTCATATCAAAGGTCACAGGTGTCAGTTCTTTGGTGACTTTATGGATAAAGCCCTTTTGCATGATCTGGGTTTTCAAGGACCACCTTTTACATGGCATCGTGGTAATCTCTCTGAATAACTTGACAAGGCTGTGGGTAACGGCATTTGGATGGATCCTTTCCTAATTGTTCAATTTCCCATTTATATAGAATTAAGTCCAATCATCGTCCCCTCTTTTCTAAATTTTGCCATGAAGAAAGGTTTGCTCCTAATCGTCCTTTATGTTTTTTAGCTAGTTGGTTAAACCATCAAAATTTTCTTGACTTTGCCAAGGAGAATTGGAGCTTCGACGGTAATCTGTCTAGTACAATTGCTATTTTTATGGATAAACTTAGAAACTAGAACAAATGTGTTTATGGACACATCAACCAAAGGAAGAGACATTTAATGCATAAGCTTTCTAGAACTCAACATGCGTTGGACCTTTCAGGGTCTAAATATCTAATGCATTAGGAATTTTTTATTCATGAGGAGCTTGTAAATATTCTTCATCATGAGGAGATGTTTTGGAAGAAAAAATCAAGGTGTGAATTGTTGAATTTTGGCATCGCAACACGATTTATTTTCATAGACGTATTATTCAGAGGAGGAATTTTAATAAAATCATTGCTCTACGTAACACAGATAGGGATTGGGTTTTTGATCCTGAAGTTCTCAAAACTGAAGCGGTTATTTTTTTCTAGAATCTTTATGGGGAGAATCTAGGCTTGGTAGGAAGTATGCCTCCTAGTGCTTTTCCTAGCCTTAGCAATGAAGATGTTGACTTTCTCAAAAGGAATATTACGAATGAGGAAATAAAGGATACTCTCTTTGATATGGCACCCTTGAAAGCTCCAGGTAGCAATGGGTTTCAGGTTGCGTTCTTTCAGAACCAATGGGATATTATTGGAGATACCATCTGTGAGTGGGTCAAGAAAGTTTTCAAATGAGGTATCATCGATCCGGAGTTTAATAACACACTTATTGTGTTAATTCCCAAAGTCTAAAATTCAGAGAATTTCTCTCAGTTTCGACCCATTAACCTTTGCTCAATGTTGTACAAGTTGGTTATAAAGGTTATCGCTAATAGATTTAAGAGTATTTTTTTGAAGATCATAGGTCAAGAACAAGCAGACTTCATTGCTGGAAGAAGTAGTATTGATAACATCATTATTGCTCAGGAAGTTTTACACTCTATGCAGACTAAGAAGAGTCTCCAATGGATGGCAGTCAAGATTGATTTGGAAAAGGCTTATGATAAAGTCAGATGGGATTTTGTTTAAGCATCTCTCAATGCAGCAGGTATTCCTTCTGCTATCTTCTTATCTTCTATGCAGGTTTTATGGAATGGCAAGCCAACTCAAAAGTTTAGGCCAATTAGGGGTATTCGACAAGGCTGCCCACTATCACCATACCTTTTTGTTCTTTGTATAGAATGATTAGGCCATAGATTTCATGGAAACATCTCTACAGGAGAGTGGAGTCCCATTCGTTTATCACGCAAGGGTCCAAATCTTTCGCATCTTTTTTTTGCAGATGACTTGGTGATTTTTAGTCAAGCTAACTTATTTCATAGTGGTCTTCTCAAGGATTTTCTGAGTAATTTTTGTGAGCTATTTGGTCTCAAGGTTAATGCTAGGAAAACGAATGTGCTCTTTTCTCCAGGGGTGAATGAATATTTAAGGAATGTCTTTAATGGCATCATTGGGTCATTGGTTTTCAAGAAGTTAATGACTTGGGTCACTATCTTGGGGTTCCACTTTTTCATCGAAGAGTTACTAATAACATCTTTAATTTCTTAGTGGAAAGAGTTCGTAGTCGTCTTTCTAGTTGGGATGCTAAAAGACTCTCATTTGCAGGAAATGTTACTTTAGCCCAGTCGGTTCTGTTGACTATACCAAATTACCTTATGCAATCGACCCTTGTCCCTAAAAGAATATGTGACTCTATTGAAGAATTAGCAAGACAATTCATTTGGTGAGCTACGGATGGCAAAAGGAAGATGGCCTTAGTAGGGTAGAATGATAAATGTTAGCCTAGGATTCATGGAGGCCTCGGTTTTTGTTGTTTGGGGGATCAGAATAAAGCTTTCATGATGAAAATAGGGTATAATCTTATTACTGAGTCTGAAGCGCTTTGGGTTAAGGTCCTTAAAGCTAAGTATGGTTTGTGTGAAAGTATGCTGGACTCTACCATGAGGAATAATTGTTCCTATATGTGGAAAGCTGTTGCTAAAGCTTGGCTTCTGTTACACAGTAATATTATCTGGTCCATTGGTAATGGGAAGTCTGTTAGATGTTGGAAGGATAATTGGGTTCCCAATACAGGACCACTTAGTCAATATGTCTCAGGCCCTGGCAACATTGATCCTAAGACCAAAGTTAATGAGATGATTATAGGAAATGGTGATTGGAATCTTGATCTTTCCAGGTTATGATTGCCAAAAGAAGTGGTTAAACATATCATCAGTATCCCTCCTCCTTTAGTCCAGGCCGAACTTAATATTCTTTCTTGGTCTAGAACGACTAATGGGATCTTTTTTTATAAAGAGTGCGTACTTTTTGTTGAAAGAAGAGTCTTGGAACCCGAAGGAGGTGAATTGGAGCATGTTTTGGAAAATTCCAGGACCCTAACGTGTAAAACATTTCATATGGCTAATTCTCAAATAGAGGCTTTTAACTAACTCTGAAAGAGTTAGAAGGGGTATTGCGCAAGACGCGTCGTGTCTTCTTTGTGGCCATTTTAAGTAGGATATTCTTCATATTCTTAGAGACTATTCTTTTGGGAAGGAGATTTGGCACAATATCATTCCTGCTAACTAACTTGAAAATATTTCGGAGTGGTTATCCTCGAATTTGCAATTGATTTCTACAAATAAGTTGAGTGACTCATCTTGGGCTTGTCTATTTGGAATCATTCTTTGGCGCATCTGGAAGAACGGAAATTTAATCATTTTTTAAGGAAACACCATGACTCCAAAGGAAACTATCAGTGTTTCCTACAGTTGGGCGAAGCACTTTCTCTCTACCTATAATGAAGTGGTGGCATCTCAGACGAAGCAGTCTTCAAACCGCCATAACTCAGGTACGTGCGTATTCTTTAATACTGATGGTGCTGTTAATTTTGTGTCTGGTTTTTCTGCTGCGGGTGGTGTGATACATAATAGCAATGGGGAGTGGATCCAAGGCTATAATCACTTTTTGGGGGAATGCTCAGTTGCGACTGCTGAATTATGGGGCTTATTGGATGGACTACTTATCTTTTAGAAACAAGGCTATGATGAGATCATTATTCACACGAATAATCTTGAGAATGTAATTTCTATCAGTGACAACAAGCACGGTGGTCCAAAAAACTCTCTAATAAGGAGGATTCAACAAATTCTAGCCTTTGAAGAGAATTGGTCCTTGAATTATGCTTCCAGAGAGACAAATCGAGTAACGGATGCTTTGGCTAAAATGGCTCTATCAAGTGCTGAATCGTTGCAACTATTCGAGGATCCCCCTTTGGAGATTAAAGAGATCTTGAAGGATGATAACTCTCTTGATAATTTGCTTATGGTATTATCTATGTAAATTTCTTAGTTTATTTTACCAAAAAAAAATCTTGAATGTTAGGAATTTGAAATTAAAAGAAAAAATTTATTTATATATATGGATGTAAAAATATTTTTAGATTAATATTTTAATAATTTAATAGTTAAAATATATGTTTTATTTATGTAGCAAAATTAAATTTTTCAACCATTCATTTTTTGTAAGAAAAAGTTTCAATTGTTAAATACGGTGACAATTATATTGAGAACTTTTAAATGAGAATCATAATAATTAAAATAATCTTAGCCATTAAATCAAAATAACGATGCTTAAATTTTTATTTATCTTACTTTATTTAAATAAAATCAACAATACTCAAATTTTCACTCTCTCTCTTTTACCGTGTAATTAAATTATTAAGGTAAAAATTGGATAATCTTTACTTTCAGATTTAATTTTTTGAAAAATAAAATAAAATGAAAAGTAAGAGGTTAGGATTATTGAGATTAATCAATTTGTGTATTAGATATTTGTTTTTTATTGAAAAATTGGTTGACCGTGTCATTCTAAAAATGTTTGGAATTTTTTCATTAGTTGAGTAAAAAGTGAGTACTTGAAATCAATCAAGAAAAAAATCTCATTTTTTTAGAATAAAATTGTTGACAAATTGTTTCAATCAAGAAAAACAAAGACCTAATATCTAAATCGATTAATCGTAATAACTCTAATCTCTTACTTTCCATTCCAATTCTTTGTCAAAAAATATTTTAAGTAAAGATTATCCAAAAAAAATCACTCTAATACTTCAATTACACTATAAAAGCAAAAAGAAGTAAAGAAAAGACCGGATGTTGCTAGTTCTATTTTAATAAGGTAAGATAAATACAAAATTTAAGGTTTAGAATAATTTATTTTGATGTAATGGCTAAGATCATTTTGGTTTAGATGGTTCTTATTTTAAAAGTTTTCATTATAATTCCCACTCATTAGATCAATAAAGTAGAGATATAGGATCGATTCAAAATTAACATACACAATACTTACAAATATCTTGATAATTCAGCGGTTGAGTGATTAAAATATTAATAGTATAAAAAATTATAAAAAAATATAAAATCACTTCAATTTTATATTCAGTTTTATTTTATAGAAATGCAAGTAAATCCCTCCCAATTAAAAAATATAATATAAGAAAATGAAAAATAGATAGAACTAGGGGTGAGCATTCAATCTAGTCGAGTTAAAAAATTACGAGTTAGTCGAGTTGACGAATTCTATTTTAGTAACCGAACTCAATTTGAAATTTTTTCGAATCGAATCGAATCAAGTAAAAAAATTTCGAGTTGAGTTAACGAATCCTATTATTTATACTCAATGTTACGATTACATGGACCGATTATTTAACTAGTAGACGAAGTATAAAATTATTTAACTACATAAATAATATAAAGGTTTTGCTTTTAATTTAATGGGTAAACATTTATCAAAAGAACGTAGTTTTGTATTTTAATATAATATTTTTGACTTTTAAGTTTAATAAAGATAAATATTTATCAAAATGACGTAATTTTGCCTTTTCTTATTCAGATTTTAGGATAACTTGAACTGTGTAATTTATATTTGAGTTAAATTGAAAATTTGATTTTTATTCAAGTTGATCCAATTAACTTGAATAACTCGAATTATTTAATTTAAAATTTAAATTTTTTATGAATTTTTTGAATCGATCAATTTTATTCACCTCTAAATATAACTTACAATGCATAACTTATGAAACGTATCGATTAGCATTAGGAACTTATCAACTAATATAGGTGATCTTTGCTAATATAATTCCCCTTCAATTTTGTATCGAAGAAACTAATAGAATTTTGGTTTTCTTTACAGAAAATTTAGTTTAAGTTAAAGATTAGATCATCATGGCAAATAATTTTCCTAACAAATAATTGAGTAATATAATTCATGACATTTCATCTTTTTATCGCTCTTAAATCTTAATTTTATTTAAAATTTTAATTATTTTGATATTTTTAGATACAATATTAAAAGTAAGGACGAGGTAATATAGTTTAAATCCATACAAAATAAGTGTATGACAAAAATTTTAACCATCAATTTATTCAAATCAAAACTTAACTATTTTAAATTGATATATATCAAAGTGTACTATTAGTAACACTTATAAAGGTGACCTAAAAGAACATTCTTGATCTCTTCTACTGGTGAAGAGTTTCAATTTCGTCTTTGAGTTGATTACACAATTCGCTTCTTGAATAATCTTCACCAATTAAATCAAAAATGTATGGGTTCAAAGAGTCGGTGCAAATCAATTGAATCGTGATATAAAATTAGTTGAATCAATTTTTATATTTTTTTGCTGATTGAGTCTTAATTTAGTTGACATTAATATTATTATCGATATAAAAAAATGTAAGTTTGAATACGCTAAAATATATTATTTTCTTATTTTTATAATTATTGGTGCACTATGAGGAAAGTATCACCATAAGAATTGAGTTTCACCCACACCACCCTACTTATTTAGCTCCCTGGTTTTACTAGTTTTCCTGCACAAATTTAAAATTTACTTTTAAATAAAAACCCTATAATCTAAATATTTAAATATTAGTATCCAATTTTAAGACATTATTAACAATGGTGCAATTTTTCTGCCACCTCATTTATTATTCCTCACATTGGCTCAATCTCCCTTAATTAAAATTGTTATTTTTAAGTTACCGAATCAGTCCTTACTACATCAACTAAATTTAGAAAAGGATATCTATAATTCACATTTCTCAAAATATAAATATACAATTTTTTTAATTAATAATTTTGACTTTAATATTAAGATATGCATAATTATGGTATTAGTGTTTTCATTAATTAAAAAAACAATAGATTAATATCCACATTTTCATAAATTTAAAAATATTTAACATTTTGGTAAATTAATCTCCATTTTAATTTTAATCTAATTTTACTATAGAAAATACAAAAATTATAATTGAAATCTACAACATCTAAGAAGAAATGTTTATATATTGTTTGAAATACGTTTATAATACATATTATTATACAATATGAGTGTAATGATTTTTACGTACTTGTAAAACATCGCTATATCTGATGTAAGTTGATTTAAACGAATTTCAACACGTAATTTAATAATTCCAAACTATTAAAAATTTTGATCATTTAAAATTTTATATAAATATTTTGTAAAAGAATTTGATTTAAAATAAATTTTATCTTATTATATATTAATTTCATACTTAAATTATTAGTGAAAATTTAAATTAATTAAAATTTTGAATAAATCACATAATATAGTTTGATTAACACATATATTCAAACTCAAAAACTAAGTATTTAATAATAATAATAATAATAATAATAATAATAATAATAATAATATTAATAATAATAATAATAATAATAATAATAACAGATCCAAAATGGAAGGGAAATGAAATTAATCAAAATAAAAGTCGCACTCTCCGACTTTCCTCAACCACCACCGAATGTAACGGTCACTAACATTTTTAAAAATAAATAAATATAAAAAAGCCATTAAGCCTAAAGATTTGAAAATTTAATCTTTGAAAGAGTTGAACCCGAGACGACGACACCCATCATTTTTTTCCCATTTCTTTATTTTTTCAAAAAAAAGAAAACAAAAAAGTTTTCCCTCTCCTTTCAAATTTTCTTCACTGTCCCTTCTCCATCTCAAACCCTAACACCTCCAAATCTTTAAGCAAACGGATCTGAAGAAAGAAGATTTTTGTACTCTAAATGCAGGAGCTTGTTGGATCGGTTCGCCGGTCCTTTGTCTTTAGGTCTTCAACCTCCGGCGACGATGCCGGTGGAGGACTTGGAGGCTTTGTTGAGAAGATCGGCGCCAGCATTCGCAGATCGCGAATCGGCTTGTTCGCTAAGCCACCTGCTCCACCCGCTCTTCCTTCTGTTAAAAAAAGGGACGCTCCTACGATCCGGTGGCGGAAGGGCGAGTTGATTGGTTGTGGCGCCTTTGGTCGGGTTTACATGGGGATGAATCTTGACTCCGGCGAGTTACTAGCTGTTAAACAGGTGAGTTGCTGTCAATTGAGAGAGTGATGTTTTTGCTTTTCTTCTTCCTTTTTTTTTTAATATTTAATTTTCATTATATTTTTGTTGATGAAGGTTTTGATAGCGGCAAATGCTTCAAAGGAGAAAACACAGGTATAAAAGGAAATCTTTTACAAGATCATCTGAAAGTGTGTTTAACACTATACGCTTAATAAGATAATTTTCGTTTCTTTAATTGAATTGATTATGGGTAGGCTCATATTAGAGAGCTAGAAGAAGAAGTGAAGCTACTACAGAATCTATCACATCCAAACATAGTTGTAAGTGTGATTGCTGTAGTTCTATTTAAATTTTGATGTGGGTAATTTATAAACTATAACTCACTATTTTGTGTTTGTTAGAGATATTTGGGCACCGCAAGAGAGGACGATTCGTTGAATATTCTATTGGAGTTTGTACCGGGTGGATCCATTTCCTCACTTTTGGGGAAGTTTGGATCTTTCCCCGAATCTGTAAGCTATTGTTTTGTGATTAAGTTTTAGAATGTTTAGTGTTTCCCCTTTTCCACAAGACCGTGATAATTTTGTTTTACTCACTAAATTGCGTAAAAACAGGTTATAAGAATGTACACTAAACAACTTTTGTTGGGACTGGAATATCTTCACAAAAATAGAATCGTGCATAGAGACATCAAGGTACTTCATTTTTTCTCATTGAAAAAACTGTTGCATTTTCGCTCGCATCTGTTTGATTTTGGTGTTGTGCTTTTTATGCAGGGAGCAAACATTCTCGTGGATAACAAGGGTTGTATCAAACTAGCGGACTTCGGTGCATCCAAGAAAGTTGTCGAGTTGGTAAAAAAACTAATTTTCTTTCTTTTCCGTCCATGCACTAAAAATTATTCATTTAGAGTGACGGCTTTCTGTTTTTTTAGGCTACAATAAATGGAGCCAAATCAATGAAGGGAACTCCATATTGGATGGCTCCTGAAGTTATTCTCCAAACTGGGCATAGCTTGTAAGCAAATCATTAAACTTCATGCTTATGATAAAACTTTTTCAAACTTGTCTCGAGACTGGAGACATATATAATCATGGTTCCTTTGTGTTTCTCCTAGAAAGTTTCCTTTGAGATTTTCAGATCAGCTGCTGGAATCCTTTTCATATATTGCAAAATTATTTCATTTTCAAAACAAAAATGTATAAACTGTAGAAGCAGCTTACGATATAAATCATTACAAGAATCTCCGAACCTTAGATTTATAGTTGTGCAGCATATACACTTGCTTGGCCTGAACTAAAATTTCATGCTTGTAATCCTTGCTATCTGATATTAGGAGCTTATCTATTTTGGTCTTCTATTTCCTAGCTCTGCTGATATATGGAGTGTTGGCTGTACTGTGATTGAGATGGCTACTGGAAAGCCCCCTTGGAGCCAACAGTATCAGGAGGTATGTACCGGAAGCTGCTAGAAAACCACCATAAATATGATTTATAAGAATAATCCAATTCTAGGCTGGAATTCGCTTGATTTTTTCCCCTTAGTTTAAAGACTGAACTGGTGTTTCTTTCAGGTTGCTGCTCTCTTCCATATTGGGACAACTAAATCTCATCCACCCATCCCTGAGCATCTCTCCCCTGAGGCTAAAGACCTTTTGTTAAAATGCCTACAGAAGTACATTCTTGATATTTATTTTTCTTGTCGTGTTAGAGTTTCATGTTTTCTTTATCGGTTCTCTGTTTTCTAAAAAAGCCAATAAAATAGTTGAATCATACATAATTTGCGAGAGCTTATATTTTGTAAAAATTTCAATTTTGTTCTAATCAACCATTATTTTTGGTGCCAGGGAACCAGGACTGAGACCTAGTGCATCAGACTTGCTTCAGGTAATTTGAAATCACTGACCAGTTTTTGCCTGAACATTTCATAGATAGTCATACCTGTTACAGTACATGCATTTAGCCATGGATATGACCACATATATAGTATTCTGTTCACTTGTAATTTAACATCTTCATCTTAATAATTGCAGCACCCCTTTGTCACTGGGGACTATCAGGAACCTCATGCGGTGCTTCGTAGATCAATTATGGTAACTCTGATTGCATTAGCTTTATTATTTTATCTTTTATTCTTTTGACCTTTCTTGATCAATCTATCAGGAACCTGAAAATCTGGAGATGGCATCTGGGGTGAACCTGAGAAGCTCGTATGTGTCCAAATTTCAGGGACTATGTTTATTGATTTTTCCTATATGTAGGTTGAACTTAATGCTAATAACCATATTGATGTCACAGAATAAATTCGGATATCAGGTCAACCTGCACGGGTTTAAAGGACGTTTGTGAAATGGGTAGTGTGAGTTGCTCTACAGCATTTCTTGGGAAATTCTCAGAACCAGGAGCCTATTGGAGGGGAAGCAATTGTGACAATAGCATGTGTGAGATAGATGACAAAGATGATCTAGAATTTAATGCTTCTGTAAAGTTCTCCTCTGTTTTATCATCTGCTGACTTGAATAAAGTAATCATCTGTTCTTGGAAGTCCCCATTCTCGTCAGATGTCTATAATCAGCTCAAAATAAATTGCTTAATTATTTATTTTCATCAGAGTTTCAATCCCATGTGTGAACCCACTGAAGACTGGCCACCCAAATTAGATCAAAGTTCTGAGCTACGCCAAAGTGGAGTAAATTTGTCTTTGGATGAAACAATGGAAGCTGCTAGCACTGCTGGAATGTCTGGTAAGGAGGAGAATGGCTTCACTTTTCTTTGTGGACCTCCAACAGGTGATGATGATGAAGAAGTAACAGAGTCAAAAATTAGAGCCTTCCTGGATGAAAAGGTGTGGTTTGTTTTTCAAATTCAATGATCTTTTATGGATGATTGACAGGATCATATTTTTTCCACGAAGACTTGTATGATAGAAGCTAATTCTGTATTATCATTTCACCAGGCTCTGGAACTGAAGAAGCTGCAATCTCCTCTGTATGAACAGTTCTACAACACATTGAATGGTAGTCTTCCAACTTCTGTTGGAACTGCAAATGGTGAAAATATTTTGAGCTTACCTCCTAAAAGTAGGTCACCTAAGCGGCTGCCTAGCAGAAGACTCTCAGCAGTTGCTGATGCTGCCAACATGGTCAGCTCAAAGAGTCGTATGAATCATTTCTCAAATACTGCAGTTGTTCATGACCAGACTTTACAAGAAATTCAGCCACTGTCTGTTGAGGAATGGAAAGGGCAGGATATAATTAGTCCGAGGTTTGTTAATGCTTCTTTGTGGTCTGCTTTAGTTTATCCTTGCATACAAAAAAATTATTTCCTATTCTCTAATCTTGCTAATGACACTGCAGCATGAGCTTTTCTGAGAGACAAAGGAGATGGAAGGAAGAGCTTGACCAAGAGCTTGAGAGAAAGAGAGGCATGTTGTGATTTTCATCTCGTTATCTCAATTTCTTCCAAGCTTATATAAAAATATGTTATTGGAACTTGAAACTGAATTAAGCTTCTCAATTCTTTGCATCATGCATGGTGGGGATACGATGCAGGCATATTTCACGTGCATATATGGTTAAAGAATGGAAGCCTGCTGTTCTTTTGGCTAAAATGACATTTTATTTGTTCCATGTTTAGTTAAAAGTTCATATGCAGTAAGACAGTTAATCCCTTTGAGATGCCTAACAAGCAAAATGTATAATGCAGAGATGCTGCGGAAGACTTCATCTCCGAAGGATAAGTTTCTATTTGGACAAAGAGAACAAATACAGTCCCCATTTCCTGGCAAGTAAATGTATCCAACTTTACCTCTTTTGATGTTCCATTGGGACTGTTCATTTCTGTATTCTATTTTTGGTGAGAATGATGCCCAATAATGTTACTTGGGCTTTATTTATGAGTGTCAGATACGAATATGTATTTGATATAAGTATATTTAAATTTTTTTTTCTTTTTTCTTTTTTTTTCTTCTATAAAGTTCTTTCATATTTATGGAAGATCTTTGGAAGAGCCATATATGTCTCAAACATGGGGTACTTAAAGAAAAATGAAGTTGGAACAACGTAGTTGGAGTAATAATCTATAAATATGCATGAGTAGCATGGCAGTACGATCTTCATGCTGTATCATGGCTCTTGATTTTCAGCTAAATAAATTTATTATAAGCATTTATAGTTGCTTGTTGCCTTTGTCTTTCACCTTCCACGGAATTGGTCTAATCATTTAAGAGGATATACATGAATTGACAAAAAAAAAACTAAATTAAATTGGAAATTATATATTTTATTTTATTTCAAAATTTAGGTACTTAATTGAGATTTAACTTTATACTCTTAATACAAAAACTAATAGCATTAAATTAATGAGAAAATACTTGGTATAGAAGTAGGATTAGAGATTGATAAATGTTTTATAGAAATAGGATATAATATTAAAAATAAATATTAAAAAAATATGTGACAATTTTTGAGACACATGATAAGCTTTTAAGAATGCTTGTAAAATAAAAAAAAAAAGTACACTCTAATATATATTTAAGCTAATTATATATATTTATTTATTAAAATAAATTTAAAAATATTGAAAAAATGATGTTTTAATTGATTGTATTGAGAACTGAATTTGCTTTTGATTTTTTCTTGAGAGGTTGTTGATTCAAATAAAGAAATCAATTTCTTTGAATTTCGAATTTCTGTCAGAAAGTTGTACTTAAAAAGTTTTTATTGGCTAAAGTAGGGACAAAGTGTTACGCACTCTATGGTTTTTGTTGCAACTGAAGATGGATTCCATTTAACTTTTAATCTGATTTCTTTTTTAAACATAAAGTTTTAAAATATTAAAAGGAGGGCATTTTATGTTCGATTCGACTCGTGAATTACAAATAGAATCCTAAAGTATTTTGGTAATTTGTATTTCATATTTTTTTAATGTAATAGTTATGTTTTATTTTAATGTGGTATTTGTATTTAATAAAATTTATATATACTGATGTTTAAAGATAAGGCTCAACTAGCATAATATGTTGTTTTTGTTTTTTAATTGGCATATTAGGCCCTTTTTTCTAATTTAGATAAATAGGTCGATTTTGGAGAGAGTGTGAAAGCACATTCAGTTGGGCGCGCTTTTACACTTTCTTTTCTTGACTTTTTTTTTTAATTTTTTAAGGTTCAGGTTTAGGGTTAAGGTTAGGTTTTTTATTAGGAATTAGGGTTTAGTTTTTAGTGTTTCAGGAGTGAAATTGTGAAAATTTATATGTAGATTTGAGGGGCCAGTGATGCAATAACACGTCTTATAATACATACATTTCATATGTCATGTCAAGATAGGGTCATTACCTTAGAAACCCATCTTGTGGAAGTCAAGTTTCAGGTTGACAGTGCTTGATACGATCACGTGTTCGAGTTTAGCCTGAGCTCAGTTGATGGTCGTTATGCGGTTATGAGTTCAAGCTTTTTGGATACTTGCAAATGATTTCTTATACATATCATACATAAGATTGATGTTATAATCATAGGGAAAAATGAAAGGCTTTCTCGTGTAATCAACGTAGTTTTTTTTTTCTCTATTTCCAAGTAGTCGATATCTTTAAACTTTCATTATTATGTGAATGCTAACATCGAGGTGGACACAAGGGGGCTCTTAGGTGAAGAGTGGATGTTCCGGAGCAGTAAAGATCAAAGTCAAGTTGGCGCAGCAGTGATTGTAGTTATTAATGAGTTGTTTAATAATAACTGTTATCACCTCGAAAGGAGTATCACCTTTACTGCACTGCAACAACCGCTGCTCGCTTGAAAGTCTTCTTACGTCCATGGCAGTATCAGCCTTCAGATAAGAAGGAAGGTTAAATATACTGGCTGAGTGGAAATGAAGAAAAATTACACCAATTATAGCGAGAAACCCCACAGTTTTTCCATATGATTTCTTTAAACTTCTGTATGGTATTTATAAGGCAACATCTTCGAGTATCTGAAAAGTTTGAGCTTGTTCTCTTAAAAGCATGCTTTAACTTGATTTTCTCTCTTCTCCTACTTCTATTTTCTTGAATCTAAATTGATATTCTTACTTTCCACAATCTCTTTATTATTTTTCTCTCATGGTGGTTATGAAAATTCTTCTGATTTCTAAGTGAAAATGATAGATTTTTTGTGGAAGGACCAAATTATAAAGAAAGCAAACTTTCTTTCTCTCTTCATGAACATTGGAATTAAAAAAGTACACTATCAGTGTACAAAATACTCACCCTTTTTAATATGAATATGTATATTTATAGAAATATTTTATATATCGTAATTTGGAAATATTGTTGGAAAAAATCGTTTATGAAAAGCATTTGTTGCCTAGCAGAAGTTTAAAATGTTTTCATAAATTCGAATTTTTGTTGTGTTATCTATAGCAATAAACTTTTTCAAATTTAGTATATGTATTTCCAAGCTAGGGAGTTATGCCAAATTCAGGCTTTCTGTAAAACCCCCAAAAATCGTTACATTATAAAAGTAGCAAAAAATCAAGAACTTATCCTCAATAAAGTGAGATAAGGAAATAACACTGACAAAAAGAGAAAGCTGAGTATTGTCAAAGAAAATTTTAATTAAAAAGTATGTTGAGATACATTAATTTAAAGCAATTACTAAATCATAAGTATGAAAAAAAAATATGGCTCAAGTATAAATATTAAAAATTTGAGGGATTAAAATGTAAAATGAAAAAGTTGAAGGACCAAAAGTGAAAATAGCCTAATTTACTGTGACATGGAATTGACATGTAGGGACCAAATTGGGTAAGTGGGGAATTATAAGGGATTAAATCGCGATTTTACCAAATTAAATGATTATTCAATGATGGAATTTTGAAAGATCATAAATGGTAAAATGGTTATTTACCAAAAAAAAGAGAATTCTAAAATGTAATGATTATGTTGATGATGTTTTGGTGATATTTTAAATTAATTAATTAGATAAATATTATTTTATTAATATTTTAATAAAATATTTTTGAATATTTTATTTAATTATGCCCTACATCATATAGAACACTTGTAGACAACTATGCTACCGCTTGGGCTAGCTCTTCAGGTAACTTTAGGTACTCCAGCTCTCAGTAAAGTGAAGAGACAAAATCCTGTTGAAAGATTTATCGACTCCAATAAAAGCGATAATTCGAAAACTCTTTCCGAAAGAGTTATCCTCACTCCAAAACAAACCTGCATATAAGAGTAGTGTGGGAAAACAAAGGATTTCTGGGCGGATAACAATCATACCATATGGTTAAGAAATAACATGGGCAGTTATGCCATTCTGAATATATATAAATATATGTATGTACAAATATATAATATTAAACAGCAACTTTAGAACCAACCAGTCATGCACGTCACGTACTCATGCATGTACTGATCTAATTCTTTTTTATAATCACATTCGTGTTTTTAACGATTTTCCCTTTTACTTTCATTGTATTTTTAATTTTTTTAATATTAACAACAAAATAAAATAATTAACATATAACATAAATATTAGAACAGCATTGTTCCTCTACATACATTGCTTCACTTTCCCATATGCATGCCCATCTTCCAATTAATTATATATTCCCTATATACGTTGTACTTTTCTTGTGTATTATATAATATACTTAATTTAATAATTCATATTAAATATAACATGAATACAATAAAAATAATTAGGAAATTCGTGTCACAATATCATTCCAGTGTCGCGACATTGACCCTATTTCCTTATTATGACCCGAATAATCCCCGAATGACTCCCTTTTGTAACCAAAATTTAAAATAAGCCTAGAAATAACTCGATTAGATTCAAAAAGTCTATTTATGTTAACGTAAAGTCTTGAATTTGATGATTGGATTAACTTAGTTCTAGCATCCAAATGTAACATCTCTTGTTCAGAACGTATCGATTCATCCCAGTTAAGGGGTGCTACAAAGAAAGGAGAAGAAAAGAAGAGAGCAAAATAATGAAATACAAAAGAAAAAGAAAGAAACTTAAAAAGACAAAAACAATTAAATTACTCGAAAAGAAATATATAATGACTAGTTGTGTAATTTGATCTGAAATTTTCATCTAAGTGCCACAACTACTTATTACATTGTTAACAACAATTAACAAATTATTGACAAAAATGTAATAATTGAAAGTATTAGTAACTATATTGTAACTTTATTGAAGTTTAGTGACAAAAAAAGTAAGTTAAACATACATAAATGATAAACTTTTGTAGTTTAGCCGAGTATCATAGTACATAAAAACATACAAGAATTTGACTCAATCTCATTGTTTTCAAAATCGCTATAGCCATTCGAAATATATTCTATAAAATAAAATTGTCAATTATAAATTAATTTTCAAAATCAATAAATTTAAAATTGAGAACCAAATTAATTTTATTAGTTTAAAAACCAAATTTGGATTTGGATTTAAATAAATTAGATAAAGAGATTTAAAAATTTTGATGTTTAAATTTAAAAATTAAAGAATAATGTAAAAATAATTTATCTTTGGGATAATACTAAAAGTAAGCCTATACTTTTCTCCTATATAAAGTAAGCCTATGCTTTTCTCATATATATATATATATATATCCCATCATTGCTATGTTTTATTATTCACAAGTAAATATTTACAATGGGTTTAAAAATGTTGTTTTTGATTTCTTTCTTTCAATGGGTTTTATTGGTTCAATCTTTGGAGCCATTTGTTTATGACGTAATTTTTTCAGGAGCCATTAAAGATGGAGAGAGTGATGATACAGAGGTTTATTTTCTTCTTAAATGCTATAGTTAAGAAGGGGAAGTTTATGATATTCTAATTATTTATTTATATAACTATTGTAGGCATTCAAGAATGCATGTTATGTTGTCTGTAGTTCTTATGTCTCTTCAAGGATATTTCGTGTTCCTCATGGACAAAAGTTTTTGTTGCAACCCTTGATTTTTAATGGTGAATGTCGATCAAAAAATATTACTTTCCAGATAATTATTATTATTATTATTTTCATATTTTCTTTAATTTTATGATATTATTTACAAAAATTTTCAGGTTATTCAGATTGATGGCATACTCGTTGCCCCAAGTGATCCATCTTTGTGGAAATGCAAAGATACAAACTGTAACAATTGGATAACCTTTCAACATTTTGATGGCCTCATCATTCAAGGAACTGGAAGCCTCCATGGCCAAGGACAAAAATGGTGGCAAATAGGTTGCATACAAAATAAAGTGGTAAGTCTATCACACACATACTATTATTTTGGATATTTTGCAGCTTTTTAATGTTTGCTTCAAGACAATTTTATATAATATAATATGTATTTTTTTTAAAAAATTCTTATATTTGTCAATTTTTCTATGTCGACAGCATTGTTCATCTCGAAAAGCAGCGGTATGCAAATTGATCATGTCCTTTACTTATTAAAAATATGAGATCTTTTCTTAACAAGCATTTAGTCTCAATTTTATTTATCCTTTTATTGTTTGTTTTGTTTAGGGCTTTGCCATTTTAGACTCTAAGAATGTGCATTTTATCCATTGATAGTCGAAAATGGCATATTTCAATTGAAAGATCTTCATTCGTTCATGCCTCTAAACTCCATACCAAAGCTCCAAAAGACAGTCCTAGCACTGATGGCATTCGTATCGAACATTCCACCAATGTTACTATAACATGATATATGTAGTTTCATATAACAAGTATTGGGTTTGACTTTTTTTTCCCTTCTTTTTAGGTGATGATTGTATAGAAATTGGAGATGGGTCAAAATATATTAACATTAATTGGATTTTTTGTGGTCCAGGTTATGTGTGAAAAATAAAATAGAATAAAATAAATAAAAATAAAGAACACATAAATTTTACGTGGAAACCCTTTCGGGAAAAAAACCACAGGCGAGAGGAGAAGAAAATTCACTATGTCGAAAAATTTTTACTCTAATACAAGAGGAATAGACTATGTCTATTTATAGGCTTGCAAAGCCATATTCTAGTAGGATTGAAACACCTTATCCTAATCAATATAAAATAGATGGAGTTTAATAAGGTTTAAAACCTTATTCTAAAATAAAATAAAAGAAGTCTAGTTCTATATGGATTTTACTTTTATTTTATTTTCCATCGTATTTTATTTAAATAAGAATTTGGGTCACTTAATTCTAACAATCTCCACCTTGACACAAATTCTCAATGAACAAGTTCTTCATCGCGAACTTTCAATAAACAAGTTCTTCACCTCTTCCAAAAAACCCCTTAAGGGTTTAACTTCAACAATGAACACCAACCAAGTCTAAGCAATGCTCAAACTTGGTTATAGGAAGTGACTTAGTCATCATATCTGCAGGATTTTCATGAGTGCTAATTTTGCTCACAACAATATCACCACGAGCAATAATATCACGAACAAAATGATACCGAATATCAATGTGTTTTGTTCTCTCATGAAACATTTGATCTTTTGTAAGAAAGATGGCACTCTGACTGTCACAAAATACTGTGCTGATTTGAAGATCTTCATTGAGTTCACTAAATAGTCCCTTCAACCAAATAGCTTCTTTACAAGCCTCAAGAATCGCCATGTACTCGACTTCCATTGGTAGACAAAGCGATGTAGTTTGCAAAGTGGCTTTCCAACTAATTGCACAACCTCCGATTGTAAAGACGTAACCTGTGAGAGATCTTCTTCTATCAAGGTCTCCAGCAAAATCAGCATCAACATGCCCTATAACTCCATCTTTAGTTCTTCCAAACTGTAAGCAAACATTAGTAGTGCCTCGTAAGTATCTTAAAATCCATCGAATCGCTTTCCGGTGTTCTTTACGAGATTCGCCATGTATCTCGCTAACTGCACCGATGCATATGATAAATCGGACGTGAACAAACCATAGCATACATGAGAGATCCTCTTGCACTAGAGTATGGAACATGTGACATGTACTCAATCTCATTATCGATTGAGGAGATAAGGCCGATGAAAGTCTGAAATGGTCGCTAAAGGAGTACTAACAGGCTTAGCACTCTGCATATTGAACTGCAAAGAACTTTCTCAATGTACCCTTCCGACTTAGGTACAATTTACTTGCTTTTCTATCTCGAGAATCTCCATACCAAGTATCTTCTTTGCTGGTCCTAAATCTTTCATCTCAAATTCTTCACTTAGTTGGGCTTTAACCTTTCTTATCTCTCTTTTATCTTTTCTTTGCTATCAACATGTCATCAACATAAAGAAGTAGATACACAAAAGAACCATCAACATTTTTCTTAAAGTAGACACAACTGTCAAAACTACTTCTTTTGAAATCATGAGAAGTCATAAAGGAATCAAACCTCTTGTACCACTTTGTCTTGGTGATTGTTTCAAACCGTAAAGGGACTTTTTCAGCAAGCAAACATAGTCCTCTTTTTCGAGACTATAAAACCCTCTGGTTGTTGCATGTAAATATCTTCCTCAAGTTCTCCATGCAAAAATGCGGTTTTACATCTAACCGCTCAAGCTCCAAATCATGCATGGCCACAATACCAAGCAAAGCTCGAATCGAACTATGCTTAACAACCGGAGAGAACACATCATGAAGTCCACTCACGGAATTTGACTGTAACCCTTTGCAACAAGCCTTGCTTTATATCCGGGTTCTTCAACTCACGAGTCCCTTCTTTCTTTTAAACACTCATTTACAACGAACGACCTTTTTACCTTTAGAAAGTTTTACAAGATCCCATGTTCTGTTTTTGTGGAGTGATTCCATCTCCTCTTGCATAGCAAACATCCACTTTTACGAGTCTTCACACTAATCGCCTCGAATAATTAAATGGCTCTTGATTCGCATCTATATCTTCACCACATTTAAAGCATAAGCAACTAGATCAACCTCAAGATACTTCTTTGGAGGTTTAATTTCTCTTCTTGTCCTGTTTTTGGCGATAGAGTATTGCGGTGAAGAAGCAACTCTATTCTCAATTTTTATCTTGGCTTGAGGAGTTGATTACGTATTAATCGATGCTCCACCGCTTTTGGTTTTCTTTATTGGAAGAGTCTTTAAGAGATAAGTTAGGTAGCATAGCGGTTTCATCAAAAACAACATCTCTGCTAATCACAACTTTTCTATTTTCAGGACACCATAACTTATAGCCTTTTACACCAGCTTTATAACCAAGAAAACGCATTTAATGGATCTCGGTTCCAATTTTCCATTATCAACATGAGCATACGCAGGACACCCAAAAATCTTTAAATCGAAAAATTAGCGGGATTACCGGACCATACCTCTTGTGGAGTCTTTTCTCAATGGCAACGGATGGAGATCGGTTGATCAAAAACATGCGATGAGAGGTCGCTACGCCCAAAATGACTTCGTAAGTTGGCATTTGACAACATACATCGAACCTTCTCCATGATCGTTCTGTTCATTCGTTCGCAACGCCGCTTTTGTTTGTGGAGTATGACGAACTGTCAAGTGTCTCATGATCCCTCGACTTGCACAATCTATTAAACTCATCGAGCGTAACTCTAAGCCATTGTGCATGCGGAGGTATTTTATCTGCTTTTCCGTCTGCTTTTTCAATCATAATTTTCCAAGACTTAAATGTGGAAAACACATCGCTTTTCGCTTGGGAAGAACGCCCAAACTTTTACGGAAAAATCATCAATAAAGGTTAGCATATAATTAGCTCCACCTCTCGAAGGCACTCGGGCGGCCCCACAGATCGAATGGATATACTCCAACGTTTCCTTCGTGTTATGGATTCCTCTAGTGAATCGAACTCTCTTTGCTTCCCAAAACACACGGTGCTCACGAAATTCAGTTTGCAAATTCCTTGCCCATTAAGAAGTCCTCTTTGCTTAATTACGCCATGCCATTCTCACTCATATGCCCTAGGCGCATATGCCAAAGTTTAGTAATATCATCATCGACAAGGAAGAGGAAGCGGCAATTTGCATCACCATAATGATAGAACCACAGAAAAACATATAACTTGGCAATCTTTCTTTGCCCTTTCATCACAACAAGGGACCCTTTGGAAATCTTTAAAACTCCACTTTCAATGTGTATATCATACCCTTTTGAATCAAGAGTACTCAACGAAATTAAATTTCTTTTCAATTCGGAACATGCCGCACGTCACTAAGTGTTCGACAACTCCATCAAACATCTTAACTTTAATTGTTCCAACACCGCGATTTTACATGAAGCATTATTTCCCATCAAAACAACACCTTCGATCTTCGTTTCATAAGTTGTAAACCAATCCCGATTGGGACTCATGTGGAAGGTGCAGCTGAATCAAGTATCCACTCCTCGCTTACTTTAGAATCATTGATGAAGCAACTAGAAGTTCACCATCGCTGTAGTCTTCTACAACATCGCCTTCACCGAATTTTCCGGTTGTTTTCCTTTTGATTCGCAGCCTCCCTTTTAATCTTATTTTGTAGCTTATAGCACTCAGATTTAATGTGCCCTTTCTTCTTGCGAAGTTGCAAGTTTTACCTCTGTTTGAAGATTTCGATCTACCCTTAGATTTACCACGAGGATTCCGTTCTGTGTTCTACCACGATCATCATCAACATTCCGGTCTTGTCTCCCACGAACAATGAGACCCTCTCCCGAGAGTTGGGTTTAACCACAAGATGCTTCATCTTATCATACGAGGTTAAAGAATCATAAACCTCATCAACCGTGAGAGACTCGGCTATATAAAATCGTGTCTCTAAAGGTTGAATAAGACGGGGCAACGAACAAAGTAGAATCAACCCTAGATCTTCCTTATCATCTTGAACCTCCATGGCCTCCAAGTTTGAGAGAATTTCTTTAAACAACATTAAGTGTTCGTGTACTGACGCACCTTCCTCCAAACGATGAGCATAAAGACGCCGCTTCATATGCAACTTGCTTGTTAGAGTTTTCGACATACATATTTGTTCTAGCCTCTTCCATAATGCAATGCGCTTTTCTCTTTCATCACATCCTGCAAAATTTCGTTGGACAAATGCGGATGTAATTGTGTTAATGCCTTTCGATCCTTACGCTTCTTCTCTTCATCATTAATGTCGAAGGCATCTTATCTATCCTAGCGGGCATCCTCTAGATCCATCTGCAAGAAGCGCTTGCATCTTAATTTGCCACAACGCAAATCTGGTGTTGCGATCCAACAATGAATTTCATACTTCAAAGACGCCATTACCGTGATCGAGATGAATAACCCTAAGCTCGATACCAATTTGTGAAAAATAAAATAGAATAAAATAAATAAAATAAAGAACACATAAATTTTACGTGAAACCCTTTCGGAAAAAACCACAGGCGGAGGAGAAGAAAATTCACTATGTCGAAAAATTTTTACTCTAATACAAGAGGAATAGACTATGTCTATTTATAGGCTTGCAAAGCCATATTCTAGTAGGATTGAAACACCTTATCCTAATCAATATAAAATAGATGGAGTTTAATAAGGTTTAAAACCTTATTCTAAAATAAAATAAAAGAAGTCTAGTTCTATATGGATTTTACTTTTATTTTATTTTCCATCGTATTTTATTTAAATAAGAATTTGGGTCACTTAATTCTAACATTATGGAATTAGGTATTTTTTTGTTTGTTTTGTTTCTCACTCTTGTAGAATTAGGTATTTTGATTTAAAATTTTTATTTTTTACACAATTTTTTACTTATTTAGTTTTTATTTGTCACTTTTATATGAAGTATTGGAAGTCTTGGTAAGAATGGAAGAAAGGTGACAACTGAATATGTTACTGTAAGTAGAGCTAACTTTTATACTACAGAGAACAGAGTTAGAATAAAGACATGGTAGGTAATTAAAATTTTCATTATATGCAAGACATATAAGGTTTGAACATTTATCGTTTAATAGAGTAATTAGACCTATTATTATTGATCAATACAGTTGTCCTCCTCATCAACACTGCAATAATCATGTAAGTTTTATTTTAATTAATGTAATCATTGTGTTCACATTAATTTAACACATATATTGTAATGATGTTTTTGTATTTTTTTTAATTTTACAGAGTACAGTTGTGGAGATTAGCAATATCTTGTGTAATGATTTAAGAGCGACAACGAATAGTGAAATTGCAGTGGAACTTTCATGCAGTGAGTCAGTTACATGCAAAATATCCGCATGAAAGACATACAATTGAATTACGGAATAAATAATGAAATATATTATGGGCAACCCAAATCTCATTGTTCGAATGTTGTTCAAAGTTGAGATGAAGGAAATGTTTATCCAAATGTTCCTTGTTTAACAAAAAACTTAAGTTATTAAGTTATTGGTTTTGGATGTAATAATTGGTTATATTTTGATTCGGACT
Organism: Gossypium arboreum; assembly: GCF_025698485.1. Lineage (NCBI taxonomy): Eukaryota > Viridiplantae > Streptophyta > Magnoliopsida > Malvales > Malvaceae > Gossypium > Gossypium arboreum. The sequence continues at coordinate 54,714,721 of NC_069078.1, read as the reverse complement.
GAGGAAGTGATTATCCAAATGTCCCTTAATGTTCCATAAATAAAAATAAATAAATGCATGTTTTTATATCTAAATTTTCTACAATATTCTTCTCATGTTATGATTGGTTATTATTTTATTGAAATGATTAGAGATAATTTACAAAATAAAAGCATTTTAAACAAAATATTACACCAATTTACGTGCCATAGCCTTTCACAACTAAATAGGTTTTAATATTAATTTTGTTTTAGTTTTCATTTCAATGTTTTAATTTTTTTATAAATATTTTCCACAAGTAAAAATGTTATACTATCACTTTAAGATTTAGAAAATGAAACAAATTAATTATGAACTATAACCGAGAGAGATATCCATATGTTATGTAATTAATCAAACAAAGAAATGGATGGTGTAGGTCAGTCCATAAATTATAATATATTTTAATAAATAAACTTTTAAATCAAAGAACCGTTGAACTAAAGTTTTAGAACCGTAAACTTGTTTCTTTAAAAAATATTTTGGTACACTTACTTTAAAGATTCGGGCATAATTTGGTTTTTTAGTTCTCTTCAAACAATATTAAGTACTGATTTTAGTAAGAAAACCAACCAGTTATAGTTACAAGAGTTTCCAGTCGTGGTATTATATATGCAGTTTCATGGATTGCATTAAGGAATTCGAGCTTTCTTTGCTTTCGAGTAAATAATTTCAAAGAGATTTTAGTCATTCTGGTTCACCTAAAGCAGATTTGTTAGGTTAAAATTTAAGATTGTTTGCAACACTTACCAATTATGGCAGATAAAAGCTTTCACATCGCAATGTACCCATGGTTTGCCCTTGGTCATATCACTCCATATGTTCATATGGCCAACAAACTAGCAGAGAGAGGCCATAAAATTTCCTTCTTTTTACCACCCAAAACACAACATAAGGTTGAGGCTTTCAATCTCCATCCACATCTCATAACCTTTATTCCAATCGTTGTTCCGCATGTTGAAGGTTTACCTCTTGGCGCCGAAACAACAAATGATGTCCCTTTCCCTTTGCATCCTCTCATTATGACCACTATGGACCTCACGGAACCTCATATTGAAGCTTACCTTCGTGAACTCAAACCCCATTTTGTCTTCTATGATTTCACTTGTTGGTTGCCAGCCTTGACTCGTAGGTTAGGTATCAAGTCCGTGGTTTATTGTATCATTAGCGCTGCCACTATTTGATATCTTCTTAGTCCAGCAAGAAAGACTCTTGAGAAAGGTATGATAGGGTCTGATCTTTTAGAGCCTCCAGAAGGTTTCCCTTCTTCAAGTATTAAATTACGTGCACATGAAGCTCAAGCATTAGCCGCGATAACAACTATGGATTATGGAAGGGGTCTTTCATTTGTAGAACGCCAATTGATGACTTTAAGTGATTGCGATATTATTAGTTTCAAGACATGAAGGGAAATCGAAGGGCCTTATGGTGAATATATGGGGAGCCAATTTGGAAAACCAGTCATTTTCGCAGGTCCAGTAGTGCCAAATCCACCTAAAATAGAACTAGAGAAACAATGGGAAAAGTTATTAAGCAAGTTTGAACCTAAGACTATGATTTTTTGTGTATTCGGAAGTGAGTGTGTTTTGAAAAAGGATCAATTTCAAGAATTGGTTTTAGGCCTTGAGTTAACAGGTTTGCCATTTCTAGTTGCCCTAAAACGACCAATGGGAGCTAAAACGATCGAGTCAGCCTTGCCAGAAGGATTCCAAGAAAGATTAAAAGGAAGAGGGATACTTCACAGAGGTTGGGTACCACAACAACTAATCTTAAGGCATCACTCTGTAGGGTATTTCGTGACTCATTGCGGCTCAGGCTCTTTAGCAGAGGCCATGGTGAGTGATTGTCAATTGGTGCTGCTACCCCATGTTGGAGATCAAATAATTAGTGCAAGATTGATGGCTGGAGACCTAAAAACTGGAGTAGAGGTTGAGAAAGGTGATGAAGATGGAGTATTTACAAAATATGATGTTTGCAAAGCAGTAAAAACTGTAATGGATCAAGATAATGAGTTGGGGAACGAGGTAAGGACCAACCATGCTAAATGGAAGGAGTTCCTTTTAAAACCAGGACTTGAAAACTCTTACATGGATGATTTTGTTATGCAACTGCACGCCTTGGTGTGTGATGATTTCTAATGTAAATTTGTTTCTAAATTGTAATATTATCTTCTTCTTTTTTAAATTTATTATTAGCATTATCTTGATAACGGAATTCGATGTTAATAACTCAATACATTTAAAGGATTTTATTGAATTTGAGATTTAACTCTATTTTAATTTTTTATAAATTTTAATTGAGTTTATTTTATGAATGGTCTTATAAGCTAAACTTCTGAAATTGTATTGAGCTAGTCTGAGTTGCATTGGTAACGAATTGACATCACATATTTAAATCCGATGATCAGGTCAGCCCATACAAATATTCCTTATTAATCCTCAGTTAAAATCCCCTACAAGATAGCTTTTGTGAAATGAGGAAATTGTTAAGGCAACAAAATTTAGGACAGATGAATTCAGAGTTTAATTTAGTTTTTTATACAATTTTATTTTTAATAAACGACATTCTTGTCTCTACTCTTATATTATAATTGCCACATCCCAAAAATCGAGCTAGTAGAATCGGGATAGTAAATCAGGGGTAAGTGAATAGAAAATCATAATTGGGTCAGATAATTTAAATAATTAGAAATTAATTAAATAACGATTAAAATAATTAGAATTAAAAATTTTAGGTTAAGAAATTAAAATTAGGTGTTCGTGAATTAATTTGGTTAAAACAAATATTAAAAATGGGATTGGATTTGAAAATAATTTTGAAATTGGTTTTAATTGAAAAACAAGGACCTATTAGAAAAAGGAAAGAAACTGGAGTTGGTTAAATGGGCAATGACTGAATTTTTAAAAATGGGCTGCCTATTTAACAACACCTAGTCTCCTTCCCTCCCATTCTTCATCTTTTTCAAAAAAATTTCAAACACCAAATCAAAGTTTTTCTTCCGAAATTAGTTTACCCTTTTTTATTCTTAAGCTCTCTAAACACAAAATCTCTTTTCAATTTTGAAGTTCACTCATGTTTTCATCCTTAAAATCCTCAAGAGATCTTCACACGTTTTAGCTCTAATTAGCTCCATAGCTCATCAATTTTGAAAAATTGAGGTGAGATTCTTAATTTTTTTATAATTAACCTAAGTGATCTGTTATTTCAATTCGAGATTTAAATGATTTAATCAATATCTCAATATATCACCTGATTTTAAGTTGATTTTTGGCTTGAAAATAGTAGATATTGTATTTCTTGGCTAAGATTTTAAGTTGTTTTTTGGCTTGAAAATAGTAGATATTGTATTGCTTGGCTAATTTTTGGTTTTAAAGTGATTTCTAACTCATTTTGATATAATCAAAAGGTATTTGAACTTAATTTAACAAATCCTTAATGAATTTAAGCAAATTCAATGCTTTCCCCCTTTTAAAGATCACATAAGCTTAATTTTTCTAGAAAAGTTAGATCTGTGTAATTGGGTAAAATCGATGGTTTAAATATGTAATTGGATGATATTTAGGATGTTTGGAACTGAAAATAAGGTTTAGAAACTAGATTTGAGTGGTGAAATTGCATTTTTGATAAAACTAGATAGTTTCCGATAAGTAAGATAGATGAGTTGTGGTATGAATTTTTTATATGATTTAAATGTGTTTGAGGCTGTTTATGATGTGTTTGTAATGTATTTAATGTGAATGAAAAATGTCAGACTCGTTGCGAGGTTCTACAAGTAAGGACAAAGACAAACGAAGACTTATTTGAGCTTTTACCATTAAAATCAATGTGGCAAGGTGAGTGGTTTGGTGTGCTACAATTATGCACAAATAAAAGTGTTAAAAGGGAGCTTTGGTAGCCTAATCACCTATATTAAGTTCCATAAGTAAGTATTTCTACCTAAACTAATGATGATTTGCAAATGATGCTTAAATGTAGTATGTTATGTGATGTATATTGAGATGACAATGAAAACATTATACGTTTATGACTGAATATGATATGAATCTTTCTGATTTTATATGCACTATATGAGATCTATATATTGTGGCTATTTGAGCATAATGTGAGCACTTGTAAGTGTATGATATGAGACTAGAATATGTGATATGAACATGAGTTGTGTGACATGTGAAAGTGTGTATAAATATAGTAAGTATACATGTTTAAGTGGATATGTTGAAGAGTATATTGGTTGTGTTTGGAGGGTATACTTGGTTGTGTTCGGATGTTATATATATGGTTGTGTTTGAAGGGTAAATTTGGTTGTGTCCGTAGGGTACATATGGTTGTGTTTGTAGGCTATGATTGGTTGTGTTTGGTGGGTGATAGCTTTATGCTACACATTATATTAGTCGTATTTGGAAATCCGATAATCTAATGTAATATATTTTGTATATATGCTTCATGATCACATTGTGCCAACATATCAACATGAATGCTATGAGTTATGTTTGATTACTTAATGATTAATTGAGATAATATGCGTGATAAGTGATGAAAGTAACAAATTTTAATCCCGTTTTTAATACATTTTTGGATGATTATTTATGCAAATCGGTGAATTTTATACTCATAATCCTTTGAATTCATGTTTCTATACTTAGGTGAGTATTTGAGAGCAAATGGAGCGAAAAATGAGCGAAAATCGGACAAAAAGAGCATATTTTAGAAGCTAGATGGACTGGACACACGGCCATGTGCCAGACTATGTCGATTTCTCAACTCGCATCCCAAACACATGGAAAAACACAATTTTTAGGTTTTCTGAGCATTCTAAAATCTATTAATACCAAATAGAAGAAGTGATATGAGAGCCACCAGAGAATATTTAAGAAAACAACTCGAAGAACACCATTAGAGCCAACTCTGAAGCAGATTTCCATCAAGATCGAAGACCTTCTTTTAATTTCTTTTCAAGTTTTTATGAGTTTTTTTATTTCTTGCGGTTATTCTAACTTTGAAATGTTTTTATTCACAATTATGAACTAATTCCCTATATACCTAGGGAAGATGAACCCTATGATGAATTCTATTATTTGATTTCTATTTTACGCGATAAATATTTTATTATTGTTCTCAGTTATGTGTGCTTATCTATTGTTTTAATATTTTTAGGATATTAATTCACATTTAATGTGTTTAAATCAGAGGAGCAAAAGTCCCTGTTTAAGAGTAGATATAGTATAACTGACTGGAGCTGCATGCAATCCTAGAAATAGGACGACATAAATCTAATAAATTAGAGTCAAATCTAATAAGGGAATCCATAGATCGAGTTAATGCGATAATACGGGTTTTAATTAGAAATAAATTTCAATTAATCAACCTAAAGTCAGTTGCTCTTACTCTCAAAAGAGATATTAGCATAATTTAGGAATTTCTACGGATCAAGATACCAAGTGAATGAATCATTTAATTCAGATTCATAATAATAGATGAAGTCTAAGTGGATACTTTCCAGGGTAGTCTCTCTCATTGGTTATTATTTAATTATTTTCTTGATTTATTCTCTCTTGAGTCCTTTAGTTTGATTAATTTAGTAAATATTAGTTTAAAACAATCACTCCAATTTGTCGGCTAAATAATAGGAAAACAATAATTACTAGTCCTTGTGGATACGATATCTCTACTAACCATAGCTATACTATTTATCGATAGGTGCACTTGCCTTTGTCATATTTTTTGTTAGTTTCGTGACCATCAATGCCTTATTTTGATTTTGGATATTGTGACTACTTGTGGCAATCTTTGACCACTCACTGAGCTTGAAAAAACTCACACTCTTTTATGTTTAAAAATGCAAGGGTATAGTTGAAACGAGGAGGAGAAGTGAGCTACCAAGTGATCCAAAGTAAGGAAATTTACCTTGAGTATGTTTGATGTGTTTCCAACTTAGTAAGGAAGGCAACGTGGGATTAATCTAGAGAGTTTTAAACTTTGAATTGTTAATGGTTTGTAATTGGACATTGCGGACTCTTTAATTGGTTTAATTTGGAGCTTTTATTACTGCTTCAAATAGATGATCGAATGGTAGATTATGAATGCTTGGTGAATGGTATGAGTCATTGTTCAACTAACTTGTAAGTGCAAGTTGAAGAGCCATTGGTTATTAAGGTAAGTGTCATTTGGAAATTAATCATGAGTTTAGTATGCATGAAATGTAAAATTGGATAAACCATGTAAATAGTAGGTGGCTTGTGAACTAATTAAATGATCAAGATTTTATGAAGAGGTGCATGATGGTTTAATGAATCTTCCTAAACAAGATTTATACATATTATTCTACTATTTTCAACCTTATGAAATAGTGCTTTCTAACATTTTACTACATTTCGATTTAGATTTAGTCATTTGTTTATAAATAAAATGGTTTCTAAATTTCTTTCAAATATAACCCTTTAAATACCCTATTTCCTGCATGAATGTTCAATTGAAGCTTTTAAAATATTTTCTTGTTAAATTTTCAATTTACGAATTATGCTAATGACTTGATGATCAGAGTAGCGCAATGGAAGCATGACTTTAGGTTATCAAATATTCCATGAATAATTGTGTGAGATGTGTTTGCTGATTGCTGTGATTTGTGGTAGTTTTAATGGAGAGTTACTTTGTTGGCTAATATGACGTTCGAAATTCAGGTCGGACCATCTCGACCGAGTTTAGGGCACCACATTAATCTCTACATTAATCATCTTCCTATTTTTGTCGATTTTTATATTTTCAGGATCGTTGTAGCTATATCTAGCTAACTAGGGGACTAATTTGCAAAACTATTAGTTTAAGTTTTTTCATTGATGTATATGTGAGGATGTTGAAGTTTAATGGAAGAAAATGAATCCTTGTTGTTAGTTAAACAACATTTGTTAAGTGATTTCTGATGGAAGTGTTAATTAGGGGTTAAATTATGAAATGTGAAAATTATGAGTCACATGTATGAATTTGAGAAATGTATGGGCTATTATGAACACATAGAATATTCGGGTAGGCTTAAATGAGGTGAAATTTCATGAATTTCAATTTTACGAGCCTGGGGACTAAATTGTAAAGAAATTAAAAGTATAGGGGAAAAATAATTACTGAACACATAACCGATGATGTACGAAGATTACTGAGCCCCGTTTGAACCTTAGGAATTCGTAGGATACAAATGACATGTCATTAGGGTTACCATTTTGGTTGAGGTCCTGCATTTGTTGCGGACTCACTACAGCTCGTATGAGCTTACCGATTTGTAGCTTGTAAGAGCTCACCGATACTCATCTCGAAGGAGCTTACTGATTATAGCTCGTAGGAGCATACATGTACAAGATTTGACGGATTACGTTCAGTACACCTCATGTGTACCACCCGCGTATGTAACAATATTCTAAGTGGTTCAACGGGCATAATTTTAATATGAGATTATACAAGTTCGATATGAACAAGTACAAGTATTTATATGGAAATGGTTGATATTTGATATATGTTTACATGACATAGATGTTTTATGTACATGGAATTCAATTAGTTGATGAATTCATTTATGATACTCGGTTTTATGTGAGTATATGGCTAACATGATTATGGATTGTATGATAGGCTTTGGCCAAATTGAATTGTACTTTGCTTTGAGTTTTTGTAGTCAATTGGTAAGTCTAATTCCGTAGTACACAAACTTACTAAGCTTGATTGCTTACTCTGTTTATTTTTTTGTGTTTTATAGTGTTTCAGAAGCTCTCTCAATTTTGGAAGTTATCGAAGACCACGTCGCACTATCAAACTTTATTTTGGTACTTAGAACTTTATATTTTGGGTTAAATGGCATATATAGGTATTTTGGCTAATATGGTCTACCTGTTGTTGTGTTTTTAGCCGAGTTGAGAATAATATTTGTTTTGATATGTAAATAGTTGTAAATGGCCTTATGTTATGTTGTGTATATTTGTTATATGAATGCCTTGGTGTGAGTTGGTATTTTGGGTACCAAATTGTTGAAGTTGAAATGTAGTATGCATTTTGAATTTAAGCACATGGTCTCATATGTGAGGTTGACCATTTAGGACTAAATTGGAAGTATATTTGGTATGTTTTTAAAGTGAGAAATGGAATGTAATTGTGTATAACATGTTGCTTGTAAGGATAGTACATGGTATAAACTTGATATTGGTTGGTTTTGGGTGTCTATTTAGGCCATGGTTGTATGTGCATTGTTGAGCTTAGGTTGGTACCACTTTCGGTTAGAAATAAGGCTTGGAAAATAGCCTATTTTTGTCAACACAGGCAGAGACACAAGTGTGTGTCTTAGTAGTGTGTGATACACGGCCAGGTGACATAGCCGTGTGTCTCCTGATACTTTTATAAAATGCAAGTCAGTAGCTTCACACGGACTAGATCACGGGCGTGGGGCTTGGTCGTGTAGCACAAGTCAGTATACCCTATAGTTTTCACACGGCCTAACACATGGGCGTAGGGCTTGGCATATGGCACAAGTCAGTATATCCTACAGTTTTCACATGGCCTGGCACACGGGTGTATGGTCTAGCGGTGTGACCCAAGTCAGTGACTTACATAGGGTCAAACATGGGTTGGGACACGGCCATGTAATCCCATTTCGAATGCTTACACGGCTTGAGACACGGGCATGTGTCCCCTGCACTTTGAAAATTTTCCATATTTTTCTAAAAAAATTTAGTAAGCACTCAGTTTAGTCCCGAATCACTTTTACTGTCCATTTTGGGGCTCGAGGGCTCGTATTGGGGACTATATGGTTGAATTTGAATGGTTTTTAATTTAGAATGGGAAATGAATATGAAATTTATGATTTTATATTGTATAAGTCCGGTAATGCTTCTTAACCCTATTCCGGCATCGGATAGGAGTTAGGGTGTTACAATATATTTTGTTTATATGTTTCATGATCACATTGTGCCAACATATCAATATGCTCGATTGCTTACCATGATTAATTGTGACTACTTGTGGCAATCTTTGAGCACTCACTAAGCTTGAAAAAACTCATACTCTTTTATGTTTAACATTGCAAGGATATAGCTGAAACGAGGAGGAGAATGGAGCTACCAAGTGATCCAAAGAAAGGCAATTTACCTTGAGTATGTTTTATGTGTTTCCAACTTAGTAAGGAGGGCAATGTGGGACTAATCTAGATGGTTTTAGACTTTGAACTATTAATGGTTTGTAATTGGAAATTGTGGACTCTTTAATTGGTTTGATTTGGAGCTTTTATTACTGCTTCAAATAGATGATTTAATGGTAGATTATGAATGCTTGATGAATGGTATGACTCATTGTTTGACTAACTTGTAAGTGCAGGTTAAAGAGTCGTTAGTTATTATGGTAAACCTTATATGTTTTATGTGTTATTTGGAAACTAATCATGAGTTTAGTATGCATGAAACATAAAGTTAGACAAATTACGTAAATAGTAGGTGGTCTATGAACTAATTAAATAATCATGATTTATGAAGAGATGCATGATGTTTTAATAAAACTTCCTAAACAAGATTTATACATATTATTCTACTATTTTTAACCTTATAAAATGGTGTTTTCCAACATTTTACTACATTACGATTTAGATTTAATCATTTGTTTTTTAATAAAACGATTTCTAAAATCCTTTCAAATATAACCTTTTAAATACCCTACCACCTTCATGAATGTTCAATTGAAGCTTTTAGAATATTTACTTGTTAAAAATTCAATTTACGAATTATGCTAATGACTTGATGATCAGAGTAGCGCAACAAAAGCATGACTTTAGGTTATCAAATATTCCATGAATAATTGTGTGAGGTGTGTTTGCTGATTGGTGTGATTTGTGGTGGTTTTAATGGAGAGTCACTTCGGTGGCTAATATGACTTCGAAATTCGGGTCGAACCATCCCGGCCAGGTTTAGGGCACCATATTAATATCCATTTTTTTAATATATATGGTTTTATATTTGATACAATATTAATATTTAAATCTTGTGGAAATGTCTTATTAGTATAGTAAAAATTAAATTCATGCATGCAAACTATTTGTTTTTGGTATGATGAATGTACCTTTCATATTTGTTTTACAATTCATGAAGACTAATTCTTTCCAAGTTCCTGGTAACACCTCTCAACAATTTTTCTCCAAGTTCAAAATCGATGTATGCAAACTACTTAACATGTGGTATTATATGATTTTTCTATTAGTATTGTAATAGCCCGTTTTTACTGAAATTGAAACAGTGATTTTGGGACAACAATTTTAACATGAAAATATTGATTTTATTATTATTTTGATGTCTACATTATGTTAGTTGTAACACCTTTCACCCGTATTCAACGCCGGAATAGGGTTATGGAGTATTATTGGACTTACAACATAAACAACCATCCAATTTGAATAAAAAATCATCAATCAAATGTAATTCCAATCAAATACAATCACATTATCCCTATTACGAGCCTACGATGCCCTAAATACACTGTGGGAGTGGTTCAGAACTAAATCGATAACTTAAGAAATTTTTACAAAACTTAGAAAATTTTCTTAAAAACAGGGGACACGCGCCCGTGTGGTAGAAAATTTTCTTAAAAACAAGGGACACACGTTCGTGTGGCTCGGTCGTGTGTCTCACATGGACAAAGACACTCACTCGAAATGGGATCACATGGCCATGTCCCAACTCGTGCTTGACCTCTTGTAACTCTCTGACTTAGGTCACACAGCCAACACCCACGCCTGTATGGCTAGCCTATGTGCCCTAAAAATGGCAATACATGCCTGTGTGTCAGGCCATGTGCTAGGCTTTGCCAAACCTATAGGGTATACTGACTTATGCCACACGGCCATGTCACATGCCCATGTGTGTGGAGCATACTAACTTGATTTCTAATTCAACACCAGGGAACACACGACCGTTTATCCTGGCCGTGTATTGCACACGGCTGAGACACACGCCCGTGTCTCTACCTATGTGGACAAAAATAGGCTATTTTCCAAGCCAATTTGCCACCCAAATTGGCATGTACCTACACAACCCAAATGGTAAACATTCATAGCATAAATGAACATCTAACTTAACGAAAATCAAGGATAAATTATACCATTTCCAATACTAGAAACCAACATGCTTATAAACTCATGTTTTACTCTTTCAAAACATACCAAATACACATATACCAATCAACTAACCAAACCTTTCCCAAACATACCTCATTTTGCACCAATTCACAAGCACAATTCATGTCTAATATCAACCATTTAACAACAATATTACCTATCACAAGCAATTATGAACTCATCAATAAAGAGTATTAACACATATATATACATCGCCATCTTAGACAAAATAAGCCAACACAAATGGCCAAAATACATATACCAAAAAGACCAAATCCCTATGCATGCCATATACTAAAAATACCAAAGTTCATAGGTACCAAATGATAGGTGGATAGTGTGAAGCGATCTCCGACGATCCCCGAATCCGAGCTATCTTGATAACACTATAAAACTCAAAAAAAAAAAAAAAAAAAAAGTAAGCTATAAAGCTCAGTAAGCTCATATAAAATAAACTCAATTCAATCTCAAGATTATAATTCAACAATTTGAATATATCAATATTTAGCATATATTAGCTAACAGACCTTTCATATACACAATTATGATATTTATCACATTCTTCACAAGTTTCTTCGAACCAAAGCTTATACATGTCACGTACATACCTATACCATCTAATATCATTCTCATACTCAATCACATCTTTTGCTTACCTATTGAACTATTCGGAATAGAAGTTGGATACTTAAGAGTCTTACACACTAAGTACCTATACCATGGCACGAAGCCAAATCAAGGTAGCTTATATCCAAATTACTGATATCAGGGCCCAATGCTAAATCAGCTGATATTCATGGCCCAACACGAAATCGGTATAACTCGCACCCGAAGTGCTAATATTATGGCCCGAAGCCAACTCAATGTATCCCCTAATGACATATCACTAGTATCCTGAACTATTCCTATTGTTCAACCAGGATTTCGAATGTCGAATCATCGTCAAATCACTATCAATCATATCCATAGTCTCGTATTCGCAATTTATGCAATATCAAAGTATATGAAATACATTTGTATTAAAACTTATAATATACGAACTTACCTCGGGTTTAAAAACGATGAACTTGGTCAATTAATTGAGTACTATCTTTTCCCCGATCTAATTCCAAATTCTACTTTTCTTGATCTATATAATATCAAATTCAGCTTATTTAATTATCCCTCTTTTCAATTTAGTCCAAAACACACTTTAAAGCATATTTACACATTTGCCCCTATTATTTCACCACTTTTATAATTTAGTCTTTATTTCATAAAAACACAAATTAATGCAATTTAGGACTAACCCATGTTATCTAAATTACTATTATACCCCTAGCAGCCCATATTTTTCATTTATTTCACATTTTAACCACAAACTTTTCACATTTCATAATTTAATCCCTAATTTGCATTTTCACTAAAAATCACTTTATAAACTTGTATAATTCACAACAAAAATTCATAATCTATCATAAAACATCAAAATACACATGTATTCATCAATGGAATCATTCAAAATCTTTAAAAGTTTTGCAAAATGGTCCCTGGGCCAGCTAGACCTAGTTGTAATGATCTCAAAAACATAGAAATCATTAAAAACCGGTTAAAAAACACTCTCCAATTTAAGCTTGAAGTTTCCGAACCCTAATGGCTTCCATGAACATTTTATTTTCTCAAATTTCTATTGAAAGAACAATAAAAAATGATCACTTTTATTTTGGTTTTATTTATTTTATGTTTATTAACATATTTACCTAGTTAACCTTAGCATAAAACCATTAATATTATCTATTTAATGTCCAAAATTGTCCACTAAATAAGTTAATGGATTATTCACCACATAAGGACCTTCACTATATAATCCATAGCTAATAGATACCTTTAACTATTAGAACAACACTTTTACACTTTATGCGATTTAGTCTTTTTTATCGAATTGAGCATTCAAACGATAAAATTTCTAAATGAAACTTTCACACAATCATATATTCACGCTGTAGACCTTAAAATAATAATAAAATAAATATTTTGACTTCAAATTTTTGGTCCCAAAACCACTGTTTTGATTTGACCAAAAATGAGCTATTACATTTGTAGTGTCATAAAAAAAATTCGTTAAGAAATTTTGACATTTGCAGGTTTAATTTGGTGAAAGGGACTAAATCATAAAAGGTGTAAAATTAGAGTATTATAAGTTAAAGGTATCAAATGGCTATGAGATTAAATGGTTAATGGATTTAAATGGTAATTAGACCATTTTGATTGTTAGTGGACTTATATGGACATTAAATAAGTGACAAAGGTTAATAATAAGGTTAATTATGTAATTTAATAAATAAATGTTAGTAAATTAAAGAAAACAAAAATACCATCTTGTCGTTCATCTTTTTCCACCAAAAGAAAAAGGAGAAAAACCTCCATGGAAACTTGTTAATTTTAGCTAGACATTCTCCTTGCATGTAAGTGTTGTTTTGTCCCATTTTTAATGAATTTTATGTTTTTGGGATTGTTGTAGCTTAATCTAGCTAGCCCAGAAACTAATTTGCAAAACTATTAAAAAGTTAGGTATTTGCCATAAGTGTGTTCATGTGATTTTTTATGTTAGTTTGAAGAAAATGAATCTTTTTTGATAAATAAATAAGTTTTGTAAAGTGATTTTTGTTGAAAATGTCAATTAAGGACAAAATTGTAAAGAAGTTAAAATAATAAGGGGAAGTGTATTTTTTTCAAAAGTATGAAATTTGGACTAAATTGAATGGAATGAATATTAAATGGATTGAATTTGCTTGTTTAGATCAAGTTAAGCCTCATACGGATCTAGATCGAAGAAAAAATAAAGTCTCGAATTAGTGATCCAATTTCTATGTTTTTTTAATCGAGGTAAATTCATATGTTAAAATAGCATTTTAATCTTATTTGATTTAAATATTATTATGACATTCATCATATCATGTCACGACAAAAATCTAATGACAGTCCCGTTTGAACCTTAGGAATATATAGGATACAAATGGCATGTCATTAAGGTTATCATGTTTCGGGTACTGGTCTTGAATGTCCTACCAATAGTTGAGTTCCGGAATTTGTTGCGGATACTTGTCAGCTTGTGTCAACAGGCATCTTGTAGCTACAGTTCGACCGTCATCTTGTGTGAGCAGACCCATTTATGGCTCGAGTGAGCATCTATGTAAAGGAAAAGGAAAGGAATGGTTTCAACCATGTGTTTAGCACACTTTGTGTGAGCTTCTTGTGTATCCAATATTATTCTAAGTGGTTCAACAGGCATAAAAAGGGAAGGAATGGTAATTGTTCCAATAGCTAAGTTAAGAACTTATGAAAAGGTATGAATTGTTGATTATCAAAGTATGTATAATCATGTTTATGGAAAGTATGAAATCAAATGTGCTATGTTCATGAAATCTATCTTACCATGTGATGATTTTGCTAAGTTATGTGCTTAATCACTAACTTGTGTTATTGATGATGCTTAGGCTTATGCCAACCTATTTTGGTTTGATTCATGTCTATTTTATGAGATTTTGCATTCAAATGGTTAGCTATGTTCATGATTTACGAACTTATTAAACATTATGTGCTTACGTCATTTTTCTTTCCAATGTTTTATAGATTATCAAAAGCTCGATTAGTTTGGAGGCTCGTTGGAGACCTATCACACTATCCAGCGACTATATCGGTAGATTTTGATGTTTTGGTCATAGTTATAATGGCATGTATAGGTAAATTGTGTTTGATGAAATAATTGTTATGTTTGGCTTCTAAATATGGTATTATGGTTAGTGTGTTTTTGGCACTTTGACGCTTTAATGGTTGGTGTTGATGTGGCTAAATGAATGTATGTTTTAAATGACCATTTTTGTATGTGTTGATGAAGTTTCAAAGTGGTCAATTATGGTAAGTTTTGGTATGGAAATAGGTTAGATATAAATGCTAGATAAATGGTGAATTATGCATATGTTTGGATAGATTTGATGCTTTGTGAATGAGGTGCCTTAATGGCAGATTTGTTCTATGGATTTATGATATATTGAATTCGTCTTATTATGCATGTTTTAGGTATGTTTTAAGGCTTGGTTGTATGTGCAAATGGCTTGTAGGTGTGTGCTTGAATTGGGTGAAAGAAATGGCTTGAATTTGGCCTATTTTTTGTCTAAGACACGGGCTTGTGTCTCAGCCGTGTTTCCATGCGACACGGCCATGTGTCCCTTGTAGGTTTCAAAAGGGTGCAAGTCAAGCAGTTGCACAGCCTAGCACACGGCTTAGCACACGGCCTAGCACACGGGTGTATGGCTTAGCCGTGGGACCCAAGTCATAGAGTTACACAGGCTGGGCACGCCCTTGTGTCCTTATTTTGAATGTTACATGGCCTGAGACACGGGCATGTGTCTCAGCTGTGTGAGGTACACGGCCGTGTGACTCTTGCAAGTGAATTTTTCTAACTTTTTCCTTAAGGTTTCATATGTTCCCGATTTAGTCCTGAATCATTTTTAAAGTGTTTCTGAGGCCTCAAAGGCTCGAATAAGGGACGATCTGCATGTGTTTGAATGAATTATGCTATGATTTATTTAATGTTTGAAAATGAATGTTTTAAGTTATGATTTTATGGTAACACTTCATAACCCTATTCCGCGTGATGGATACGGGTTAGGGGTGTTACAAGTATATAAATTACATGTTTTTAAGGGGAAGCCAATTCCTTTAAAGAATTCTTGGAAGTTTCGTATGTCAAAACTTGATGGACTCCTCAACGGGTTTGTATTTTCCTCAATCGAGGTTGTCTCCTGACTCTATGAAGAACCTCAGTGTCGGAGGCTACCTAAAGTGACAATGTGTTCAAATGAATGACAGCACATCGTCGAGATGGACCATGCATGGCACACAACTACCTACCAAGTGATGCCCACTAAATTAACTAATAAATTAGCTAAGGCAAGTGCACCTATCAATTAATAGTATAGCTATGTTGAGTACAAATATTGTTCCCTCGAGGACTACAATTACTAGAAATTATTATTCTTCTATTATTTAACCTAACAATTGAAAGATTAATTGAAAATAAAATAAACTAGCTAAATTAAGTAATGAATGCACCAAAGAATGAAACAGAAAAACAGTTAAGTATCAACCAAGTGACAAAACAATACCTAGGTAAGAATACACCTAGATTTCATCTATAATTCTCAATCTAATTTATACAATTTCTTTTCTTAGCTCTTTGATCCGTATAAATTCCTAATTTATGCTAATATCTCTTTCGAGCATAAGAGCAACTAACTCTATGTTGATTAATTAAATTCTCTTTCTATGTCCCTACTCAATGTTGAGGCTCATCATTGGTGGAATAATGTTAAGAGAGGTACTACTGCTAACCGATTGACTTAGGATTACTTTCTGAGGTTTTCAAGGTGAAGTTTATGGGTGAGCAAGACATAGAAGCTCGTAAACGTGAGTTCCTGGAATTGGTTCAAGGTAATTTGTCTATGGTTGAGTATGAGTCGGAGTTCGTATGACTTTGTCAGTTCACTCCTAAAATGGTTCTTTCTGAAAGGAATCATTGTAAGAGGTTTTGTTATGGGCTTAACCGTGATATTTGGGTTTACTTGGTAGGTCAGAACGCGGAGTTGTTTGATGAGTTGGTTGAGAAAGCCAAAGTAGTTGAGGAGATTTTGGCTGAGCCACCTCATTCTATGGTAACTGAATCGGGTAAGAAGACTTCCGATGGTGCATCTGGATGATCGTTTAAGAGAGGGTGTGATAATCAAAGTTCTTACAGAGGTGCGAGACGTGGATTTCCATCGACTCAGTCTAAATAGCAGAGTAGTGTTGTGGTTAGTAATGGAGGTTCGACGGGTTGTTCTGAATGGCTGCTTTATACACATAGTGAGCATAGACCTCTTAGTGAGTGTCGTAAGTTGACAGGTGGATGTTTTAAGTGTGGCTCGAAGGAGCACATGTTAAGGGATTGTCCAAATAGAGTTGAGGTTTCACAGACCTAGAGTTCTACACTTGTATCTGCGTCTGATAAAGGTCGTGGTCGCGGTAGAGGTAATGGGAGACTGGTGGGGTAGTGAGTTGTTGCTTATATTGTTGCTACTCAAGTTGAGTCTGGAGGTCTAGCTTGGGCTTATGCTATTAGAGAGTCATAGGATTAGGATCCGACTGATGTTATTGCAGGTACTTTCACTTTGTAGTTTAGTTCATTATTCTATTTGGTTGATTATGGTTCTACGCATTCATATATCTTTAGTGAATTGGTATATAAGTTAGAGATTCCTGTAGAGACTATTGGTTTGGGTATGACTGTTATTACCTCTTTCGGTGATAGTGTTATGGTAAATTGAGTGTATCATAGGTTTCCCTTATGATTTAAGGGTATGTCTTCTTTGTAGATCTTATGGAATTGCCTTTTTACGATTTTGATGTGATTCTTGGGATGGATTGGTTAATTGAACTTATGGCTAAGGTTGATTTTGAAACGAAATGAATTACTTTGCATAATTGTAATGGGTTGGAAATTGTAGTGGTTGGTGAAAGACCCGAATTTATGTCTAATATGGTTTCAGCTATCAAGGTTGAAAATATGATGGGGAAAGGTTGTGAAGCTTATTTGGCTTATGTGATAAACTTAGTTAGCAAGAAATTGAGGGTTTAGGATATTCGTATCGTTAAGGATTTTCCAGACATATTTCCTAAAGAATTGCCTGGTTTGCCTCCAGAACGTGAAGTAGAGTTTGATATTGAGCTCTATCCTGGTATTGCACCAGTGTCTATTGTACCCTATCACATGGCACCAAAAGAGCTTAAGAAGTTAAAGATTCAGTTGCAATAGTTGCTCGACAAAGAGTTCATTTGATCGAGTGTATCTCTGTGGGGTGCACCAGTTTTGTTTGTAAAAAAGAAGAATGGTACATTACAATTGTGTATCGATTATAGGTAGTTGAATAACTTGACCATCAATAATAAGTATCCTTTACCTCAAATTGGTGATTTATTTTATCAATTTGGAGGTGAAATGGTGTTTTCGAAGATTGACTTAAGATAAGGGTATTATCAGTTGAAGGTGAAGGAGTCTGACATCTTGAAAACTGCTTTTAGGACTCAGTATGGGCATTATGAGTTTTTGACAATGCCATTTTGTTTAACTAATTCCTCTGCTACGTTCATGGATTTGATGAACCGTGTGTTTCATTCATACTTGGATCAATTTGTGGTTGTCTTCATAAATGACATTTTGGTGTATTCTCATTCTTAGGAGGATCACGATGCACATTTGAGGATTGTTTTGCATATTTTTAGGGATAAGAAGTTCTATGCGAAGTTGAGTAAGTGTGAATTTTGGTTGAAAGAGGTAATATTCTTAGGCCATGTTGTATCGGTAGATGGAATACAAGTGGATCTAAAGAAAATTGAGGCGATTCTAGAGTGGAAACCGCTAAGGAGTGTTATCGAGGTTCGAAGTTTCGTGGGTTTAGCTGGCTATTATCATAGATTCGTTAATCCATTATTGCTACACCCTTAACAAAACTACTTTAGAAGAACATGGTGTTTGAGTAGACTGATAAAAGGTTAAAAACTCTGAACAGGTTAAGACAAAGGAACCTGTGTTTATCCCACCAGAGTTTAGGAAATATTTTGTGATATATAATGACGCTTCGTATTTGGGACTTGATTGTGTTTTAATGCTATAGGGCAAGGTTATGGCATATGCCTCAAGATAGTTGAAGACGCGTGAGCGTAATTATCCAACTCATGACTTGGAATTACCTATTGTGGTATTCGCACTTAAGATTTGGCGCCATCACTTGTATTGTAACATCCAAAAAATCAGGGGTTAATATAATCAGGTTTGTAAATCAAGAGAGAGTGGTCATGCCTTAAAATTTGAGATTATCTATGCATTTTTAGGAAATAAATGAGGTATTAGCTTGTTGGATAAGTGTTAGTGAAACGTTCTTTGAAACCCAAATTGAAATCCCTTTTCTCGCACCATTTTTATTATTTTGCAAACTTTGCATCAAACCCTAGTATGTGACATGCCTTGTTTTTAAAATAAATATTGTAAAATTATTTTTAAAAAAAGGAAATAGTCTAGTGGTTAATTGATAAATGAAAAATAATGGAAGTTAAATTAGGTCCCAAGTTCAAACATTTTCCCTTGCTACATAATTAAATTTTGTAAAATCTCTTTTTTTTTAATGTGTGTGCCTTCCGTACCCTTGTTAATCTAGGTATAAATTTTATTTTAAAAAATTTTGATCAACCTTTAATCATATTTCATACACCCTAGCCATCATTCCTTTCTCTTCTCCTCCTCTCTTTTCAATTTGTTCTTTTTTTATTCCTTGTTGCCGCCGCCCATAGCTTTGATTTATCATCTTTTTCTTTTCTTTTTGCCACAAGATTTTGCATCATCTTGTAACACCCTGAACCCGTATCCGTCATCGGAACAGAGTTTCAAAGCATTATTGGGACTTTCAGAAACATGAATAGACAAATCATGCAAGTTACTATTCAAATTCTGAAATCATTCATAATGTCCCTTAAATCGACCCTCGAGGTCCAAAATGAGCATTAGATTCGAGTCGGGACTTAATCGGAACCTCTAAGAATTTTTTGCGAAATTTCACAAATTTTCCAATGTGCAAGGCTCACAAACCCGTGTGGTCCAAGCGACACGCCCGTATTGGAGGCCGTGTTCGACCCCGTGTAACTCTCTGACTTGTGCACACGGCCATGCCACATGCTCATGTACTAGGTCGTGTAACACATACGGTTGAGACACATGCCCATGTCTCTAGCCATGTGCTCAATTCTAAGCATTCTGTTTCTCAAAACTAAGGTGCAGGGGATGTACGGCCTAACTACACGCCCATGTACTAAGCCGTGTGTCACACACGCCCATGTGTCTACCCATATGGACAAAATAAAGTCATTTCCTAGCCTCATTTGTCACTCAAATTCACCATTTTCCTGCACCAAAACATACTAAGTGCAATTCAACCATTCCAAGCATTCAAATCAAGAAAATTCCATAATTCAACATTGGCATATCATTCCATGCATACATGTGTTTAATCTTACCTTAATTAAGTCCTCAAGTTAGACATAATTTGATCAATTACTTAACATATATGTGGCTACCATAGTTTGACATTACAAGTATATCAAAACAAGCCATTACTAGTCATTCCAATGGCTAGATTACAAGCATCATTTACATTTACATGCCAACATGGCCAACATATCCTATACATGTCATTACAACCATAATTGATTTACCATATTGTACCGACATGGGCCGATGGATAGTGTGAGTGATCTCCGCCAAGCTTCCAATCCAAGGAACTTCCGATTCATTATAAAATAGGAAAATAAAACTAAGTAAGCATATAATGCTTAGTAAGTTCGTATAACATTGTACTTAACTTATCATTCATTCTATTTTGAGGTAACTATGTAAGGCATATTCAATCAATTTGACCTCAAGCCCTACACATAATAACAATCAAAACATATATGGGCTCAATAACAATCAAGTTTTCATGCACATATGCTTTCCACAACATGTATTCATTTAACATGTATAACTCTTTATATTACAAGTATAATTTCATAATAATTCATCTCGAGTTTAGATCATTTCATATCAAACTTTACCCATATTACTCGGAATATCAAGGTCATGATTAGTACACTCAAGGTACAAGTCTATAATCAAGAATATACATACTCATTAAATAAATTCCATGTATAATATCATCATTTCATATTTCCATATATCAATCGTCACGTATCGTCATATTCATGAGTTCCAGGCCAATATGTGTAATAACTCATTTCTTATTCATATCTTCACATGTCAAGAACTTTAACTCGTTGAATTTATTCGGAATATTGATGGATACACAGGTAGTACACTCGAGGTGTACAAATCAGAATTTTTCAATTCGTGCCCAATGGTACCCATAAGGTACTATTTCATAGAGTACACTTTCGAGCCACATATATAAAACAACAGGGTTACCAGTCCAGGCTAAATCCTTTTTATGACATATGCTCTACAGAGCTTAACCTAGATTACCTGTCCGGGCTAAATCCAATCCATAACATATGCTCGAGAGGACTTATATCAGGATTACCCATCCAGACTAAATCCTTTCATAAATGAGATCAATAGGATTACTCGTCCGAGCTAAATCCCATCAGCAATAAATGCAGGACCTCATTCATTTCAGGAAATTACATTTATCCATTGATTCTTCCTTTATTCAAACATGATTTAACATTTTTTTCAAGCATTAAAAAGCATATGATTATTTCATACATACTAAATCATACATATAATTGAAATAGACATATTCTACATTCATTTCAAGCATATAAGTAACATTTTTATCATTTACCATTTATCGGGTATTATTATTAATTGGGCACTTTCATTTATTGGGCTATAACGAATACGTGATCATTTTACATATTTATGGCATTTATATAATTCACAAACACAACATTAAATTCAAGCATAAAAACATATACAATTTAGTTACACGAACTTACCTCGACAACATTCGTGCATGTAAAATCTACTAATCCGACATTTTCCTATTTCCTTGTTCTAGTTCCGAATTTGGTCTATCCGGATCTATACAAGTAAATTTAACATCAATTTATCATATTTCACATTCAAGTGGACTTAATTTTCATCCTAGGAAAATTTACCATTTTGCCCCTAACTTTTCCATAAATTTCCATTTTGTCCCTAGGCTCGAAAAATAAAATTTGTGTAATTTACTCCCTATTCAAAGCCTAACCAGAATCCCATTAAAAAATTTACAGCACATGCATTCACAAAAATTCATAATTTTTCATCAAATTTCACAACTTTACATTTTAGTCCCTAAATCATGTTTTCACCAAAAATCACTTTGTAAAAGTTGTTTATCTACCAACAACCTCTCTTTTTCTACCATAAATTTCTAGTTTTCAGCATATACATCCATGATCCATTTTCCATACTTTGATAACTTCTCAAATTGATCCCCCAAATAGATAGATTAATCTATCCCGGTTTCAAAAATATCAAAATTACTAAAAACAGGCTAAGGAAACTTACCCAATTTGGCCATGAAAGTTTCTTATCTTTCTCTCTCCTAGGGTTTCCATGTATTTCTGGGGAAGAAGATGATAAAATAATGATATTTCTATTTTATCATCTTTTAATTAATTAAATATTTTCACTTTCTAATTTAATCCTTACCCTTTTTCTAAATTTACATGGATGAGTCACCAAGATATCTACATACTTTTCATTAATGGTATAATTACCATATAAGGACCTTAATTTTTGAATTCCATAGCTATTTAATCCTTCTAGCTACTAGAATCCAGCTTTTGCATTTTATGCGATTTGGTCCTTTCCGTAATTAAACATTTAATCGATAAAATTTTCTTATCAAAATTTTCACATGACATGTTTATCATAATACGGACCATATAATAAAATAAAAATAAATTTTATTTTTCGACTCGGATTTGTGGTCCCGAGACCATTATTCTGATTTCACCGAAATTGAGTTGTTACACTTCTCCTCCACCACCTTGGTTCAATTTTTCACTAATGTATTCAACCCCAAATCTGAAATATTGAACCTCCAAGATTGATCACTACAGTTGTCAAGAAGTGTCATTGTTGCCCTATCATCTAGCTTGTGTAAGATTTCTTTTTCTCTCAATTTCTTGATAAATATTGTTAAATAAAAACCTAAATACCTAGATCTGGAATTTGGGGGATTTTTAAAGATTTAATGAGTATTTTTTATATTTTTAATTGATCTCAAAAGTGATTTTAAATCAGCCCCAACTTGGCAACCCTAGGTGGTAGTGCGCGCGCCTATGAGCAAGAAAATGGGGTAGTTTTTCTTTATTTTTTTCCCCATCTTTTTCCAGCATTATCTTGGATTCTTGAACCATTATTAATCATCCTTTAATCATGTGTTAATTGTAACACCCTATACTTGGCCTAGTATTCGAGCCCGAATATTAGGATGTTACACCACCGTCTCATGCCACACACAACAAATAAAAGCTCATTCTAGAAGAAATGTCTCTCATATTATCATTTGTATGGGTTTAAGACAATCATACTCTTTAATTATCATTATTACATGCTAAACATACATAAAATGACCTTATAATAATAATTAAACATACATAGGGTCCATTTAGCAAAATTTTCCAATCAAGTATGTAGGTATTGATACTAGAATATGGGTATCGATATTTCTCTCAAATGATATCCATACCACTTGGAAAATTGGTACCAAATCAACATTTTGTTTCTCAACTAAAATCTAAAGTCTCAAAAGTTATCGGTACCTTTCAAAAAGTATTGATTATTTTACCTCGAGTATTGATACTCATGATAAGGTATCGATACCAAATTATGTTACTGACTTCCTACACTTTCAAAAACATGGAGGTATCAATATTAAAACCCGAATATTAATACCTCTACTCCAGACATAAAAAAAATATAGCAATTACAAGCATATAATTCACACCAACTAATGTCTAATCATCATGTATCATTCACTTCATCAAATGGTTAGTAAAACGTCCGAAGTAACATCCCAAAACATCATAATCATGACCGAGAAAGAAACCAATAATTCAAACTAAAAGTTCATAAGTCTTAATTAAAATAACCATGTAAAAAGCTTAAAATCATAGCAAAAGCTAGCATATAGTCTACCAAATTGCATTTAGTTCCTAAAACAGAAACAAACAAATAAACACCTACAAATAACTACTAGATTTTTGGCTTTGATCACCCTTCAGAAACCACACCATTCACACTGTCACACGACTAATCTGCAATGGTTGAAGAAGGGAGTAGATGAGCTTAACAAGCTAAATGAATGTCTAGAACAACTATTATGCAACAGTTCATCAGGCATTAGTGAAACAATAATCATGAACATATAACACATATATAGCATCTCATTTCGGTTTACAATTTCACAATAACGCAAGCATGTATCTCACAAGATAACCATGGGTACAAGAAATCTTACACTCAGAATTTAGAGTACGGGTTTAGGCTACCACTAAATTCCCAAATAATATATTGAATAGTGTCCACAACTAGTTAATCTAAACACAAACGACTATACTTTCATTGAAATGCTGAAAGCTTAACCTAGCATTTCCTAGCTTGTAAATGGTCTTAGTGAATCCATAGCTTCAACACAAAAATTCACGCAACAATACATTCAAAAATCAGCCTAGGACTCACCACAAGCAATCAAAAAACATAAGCCTAAACTAAGTTCTCATGTAATTGAAACCTTTAACATAGCAAACTTTAAGATCAAATATCTCAATCTATACTCAGTCTTTTCACTTAAAACCAATTTTTTTCATCTTATAATTCACCTACGACTAATTCTGAACCTTTAAAGTACACTAAAATACTCAGTTCATAATATCAACTTTTTCGACATGTTTTATGGCTATTTTTCGAAAATTTATTAAAATGCAAGAAATCCTTAATGATACTTCAAAAAAAATTTAGAAACTTCCTAATCATATCAAAAACTATTGATTAACACTTTGAAATCACATTTTTACTCGAAAATCTGAAATTCATCATTAGCGACTTTATTTTCGGCTTTTATTTAAAACATGCAATTTCATGGTTAAAAATTCAGTTTCAAAGGCCTAATAACATTAAAAATTAATAACAAAGTGAATGGTTACCTTTGATGGAAGAAATAAAAAGCTTTTTATGCAAACTTGAGAAACCCACAAATAAAGAAGATGATGAAATTAATGGAATTTTGGATGTGTTCTTGAAGATTTATGAAGGTTTGATGCTTGGGGAATGATGGAAATCAAAGTAATATAGTTTGAGAATAAAAATTCAATTGGAAGAATAAGGGAGAGCATGGAACGGCAAAGCTTTGTGTTTGGGAAAAACTTATTGTCAAAACAAAATTGAGAATGAGGGTTTTTAAGTTGGTTTTTAAAATTTGTTCTAACTGCAACATAAATGCTTTAAATTTTGACCCTGTTACAAATCAGCCCTTTTTATAAAATTTAAGGTCTTTAAAACTCATTTCTAAAAATTGATTTGGTTTTCTAAAAACCATAGTCGAAAACATTACCAATAAACCATGTCTCAAAATTTCGAGCACTCTAGGGCTAAAATTCCTAAAACTCCTAGACCCTATTTTGGGGTGTTACATTAGTTAGGGAAAATCTATCTTGATCAATCGACAATTCAAATCTGACAATTCGAGAAACGTAAGTGTGGTTAATTGTAAACTAGTGAATAGTTTCGGTTTAGATATTGGGAAAAGTTGTTAATTGATCAAATAAGTAATTTTTAATCATAGATTAGCTATTTATTTTTAAATAATTAAATGTGTTAGGTGCCAACTTAAATTCCTCAAATCAGTAGTAAATTTGAAAGACGTTCATGTGTACGATTCGCATCAAATCAGTGTAAGAAATCTAACTAGTTTGGATTTAAGAAATAGTTGTAATTGTAACGATTAGATTGAACTCATAAGTGGTTGTTTAGGATCCGTTTAAGAATTTTATTGATTGATTTTTATATTGATTTTTAATTTAGGTTAATTTTAAAGCTTACTAGAGAAACCACAAGATTTACAAGTGTGCTGCAAAAGAGTGTAAAATAAGGTGTGTAACAGCCTATTTTCAGTTATATCGGAACAGTAGTTTTGGGACCACAAATTCAATGTGAAAATATTTATTTTATTATTATTTTAATTTCTATGGTGTGTTACTAGTGTTAGTAGTGTCATATAAAAAATTTGTTAAGAAATTTTATCGTTTGCATGCTTAATTTGGTGAAAAGGACTAAATCGTAAAAGGTGCAAAAGTACAGTTCCATTAGTTAAAGGTACCTATTAGCTATGAAATTAAATTTTTAAGGGATTTATGTAGTAATTAGACCATTATTATATTGAGTGGACATTTATGGGCATGAATTAAGTGAATTTAATGTTATAACTAAAGGTTAAAACTGTAAATTGGTAAATTAACTTAAAACAAAAAAATAAATAATTAAGATATCATCTTTTCTAATCCATTCTTTGCCGAAATTAAATAAGATAAAACACCTTGAACATTTGGTCATCACTATCTTGCATGTAAGTATGATTTTTTTCCCTTTTTGATGATTTTTATGTTTTTGAAGTCGTAGCTTAATATAGCTAGCCCAGGGACTAATTTCCAAAAATATTAAAGGTTTAGGGTTTTTTAATGAACATGATTATATGATTCTTGAAAAATTATGAAAGATTATGAGTCTTTGTTGTTAAATAAACAACTTTTGTAAAGTGATTTTTTATGAAATTATTATTTAGGGACTTATGTGTAAAAGTTTTAAAATATCATGATGAAATTGTGAATTTATGATTTGTATGGGTTGATATGAGTCCCTAGGTAAACCAGCAAGCATGATATAGAGATGAAATTGCATAAATGTTAATTTACGAGCTTAAGGATTAAATTGTAAAGAAGTTAAAGCATTAGGGGAAAAATGTAATTTTAAAAAAGTATGAATTTTGGACTGAATGGAATAGAATGAATATTAAATTAATTGAATTTTCTTATTTAGATCAAGTGAAGCCACGTACGGATCTAGATCGAGGAAAAGATAAAGTCTCGGATTAGTGATCATATATCAAAATCTTTAAAATCGAGGTAAGTGTAACACCCCTTACTTGTATTCGACGTCGAAACAGGGTACGAGGCATTACCGGACTTAAACACAAGCAAACACACATTTTCGAGCCATAAATTTTCGTCCAAATTAAAACTTGTTGCACTTAACCCTAATGTCCCTAATATGAGCCTACGAGACTCAAAACATGCTTTGGAGGCAGTTCGGGACTAAACCGAAAACTTTAGAAATTTTTACAACACTTAAAAAAATTTTGTTAAAATAGGGGTCACACACTAGTGTGGATATGGGACGCTCCCGTGTAGGTAGGTCGTGTGATCACACATGCCCGTGCCTCAACCCAGTGTAATTCTCTGTTTGTCACCCAAGAACAAATTGAAGACATACAGCCAAGTCACACGCTCGTGTGTTAGGCCGTGTGGTCGATTTAAAATTTACGATTTTTCATAAAATAGATGCAGACTTCACATGCCCAGGACACACACCCGTGCTTGAGGCCGTGTCATCCACACGACTGAGACACACGCCCGTGTGCTCAATTTTGAGCATTCTGTTTCTCAAAATTAAGGTGCAGGGGACACATGGCCTAAGCACATGCTCATGGGGCAAGCCGTGTGTCACACACAGCCTAGACACACCCCCGTGTGTCTACTTGTGTGGACAAAAATAAGGTTATTTACCAAGTCATTTTGCCTCCCTTTGATGCACACACCTACACAACACTACATAGCAACAATTCAAGCATTTTCATACAACTAAATCAGCCACAACCAGGACATCAACACATCATTCACATGCTACCATCTATCATACACAAACATCACATACTTATCAACTCAAATCAAGTAGAATCCCACATCTATGAAAGGCATCATCATATGAATTACTTATACCAATAGTAGCTAATTTCAAATGGTCTTATACAAAATGAACTTTCAACCAATATAAGCCAAATCAATTATGACACATAACAAAATGACCAAGTCCCCTATACATGCCATAACTCAAAATGTTGAAATCATTGGTACCAAAATAATTATGGATAGTGTAAATGGATCTTCGACGGTCTCCGATCCCCAAGCTAGCTTGGTGACACTATAAGACAAGGGAAAGGAAGGTGAGTAAGTTATATAGTTTAGTAAGTTCCTATGCAAATGATAAGAATCATAACCACACAATAAACATACAATTAACATGATGAAACATGGTATGAATGTTATAAAAATCTTATAGTCGTACTAACTAAATCACAACCTTACCAAGGTTTCATCACATATCGAGCTTTACATACATACCTGTAAAAAATCGAAATATAACCATAACCTTTCACAACTTTGACGTTCCCGTTGAACACTCGGAATATTAATGAATACTCGAAAATTTTGCACATAAGTGTCATATATGTAGCCAAAGGTACCTCACATCTCATAATACATATAGGCTTGTTTTCAAGCTATTCATAGGCCTCTCACACAAGCTGTCAGTCGGGACGTAGCTACCCAGTGCTGCTCATACAAGCTGTCAGGTACCCACAACACATGCCGGACTACCTAGCCACTGGTAGGACGTACGATACTAGCACCCAGATCACATAAACACATAGGTTCCTAGTGACATGTCACTTGTATCCTATTTAATTCCTAAGGCTCAACCGGGAATTCTCACTTGTCGAAACTTTGTCGAGTACGTTAAAAGAGTCAATCACAATTCATTCAATATTAAATTATTTAAAACATAAACATAACAATGCATTATTTACATACAAACTTACCTTGGTACAAAAATAGTAGAATTTGATCTAATCGTCAAACACTTTATTTTTCCCCTGATCTAGGTCCGAACCTCATTTTTCTTGATCTATAATAACAATTTAAACTTATTTAAAACTCAAAATTTTCAATTCAATCCAAAAATCATATTATGGAAAAATTACATTTTTGCCCCTAACTTTTTAACTTTTTACATTTTAGTCCTTAGGCTCGTAAAATGAAGTTTATTCAATTTCTTCAAAACGTAAGCCTAGCCGAACCATTTTCATACTCATACCAGGCCAAATTTTTTCATTTAATCACACTTTTACTACTTATTTTATAAATTTTACAAATAGGTCTTTTTTGACATTTTTTCCGAAAATCACTTAGCAAAAGTTGTTTTTCTAACAACAAACATGCATTTTCTACCATTATCCATCAAAATACACACATGTCTAACATGTTTCAAACCCTATACCTGAATCATATCTCAAATTAGTACTAGAAATAGGTAGATCCAGTTACAACGACTTCAAAAATGTAAAGAGCATTAAAAACAAGGCAAGAACGAACTTACAATCGAGCTTGAAAGATGAAAAAACCCTATCTATGTCTTTTTAGGATATTCGGCCATGGGAGACAAGACAGAAAAAGATTTTGGCTTGATTTTTGCTTTTTAATTCATTTAATTACCAAATGACCAAAATGCCATTTTCTTAAAACACTAAAATCTCTCTTACTTCATGTCCATTTTTGTGCACTAACTTAATTAATGGTCTAATTACCATCTAAGGACCCCTAATTTAAATTTTCATAGCAATTAGACACCTCTAGCAAATAGAACTCAAGTTTTACACTTTTTGCAATTTAGTCCTTTTTGCTAAATTGAGTGCTCAAATGTCAAAATTTTCCAACGAAATTTTCAAAAAATCATTCCATAAAACTGTAGACCATAAAAATATAATAAAAAATGAATTTTTCTGCGTTAGATTTGTGGTCCTAAAATCACTGTTCCGACTAGACCCAAAATCCAACGACGTTACAATGAATATCAAGCCTCGTTTAAACATTAGAAATATATGGGATAAAATTACATGTCATTAGGGTTATCATATTTCAGGTGCTAGTCCTAAAAATCCTACCGATGGTTGAGTTCTAGCATTTGTTGCAAATACTCATCAACTTGTGTGAACGACATCGTGTAGCTATATTCTGACCATTAGCTACTTTGTGTGAGATTTTCGTATTTCTGATATTATTCTAAATGGTTCAAAGGGTATGAAAAGGAAAGGAACGATAAGTGTTCCGATAGCTAAGTTGAGAACTTTTAAAAAGGTAAGAATTGTTGATGATCAAAGTATGTATAACCATGTTTATGGATAGTATGAAATCAAATGTGCTATGTTCATGAAATCTATCTTACCATGTGATGATTTTGTTAAGTTATGTGTTTAATCACTAACTTGTGTTGTTGATTGATGCTTAGACTTGTGCCAAGTTTATGTTCAATTGATTCATGTCTATTTTATAAGATTATGCATTGAAATAGTAAGCTACGTTCATGATTTACGAACTTACTAAGCATTATATGCTTACATAGTTTTCTTTCATGTGTTTTATAGATTATCGGAAGCACGATCAGTTTGCAAACTCGTCGGAGACCTATCACACTATCTAGCGATTATATCAGTAGATTTTGATGCTTTAGTCATGTTTATAATGGCATGTATAGGTGGACTTGTGTCTAATTTTTAGTTAATGTTTATGGCATGTAATGTTGCTTTGAATCTGTGGTACTTATGGTACTTTGATGCCTTGATGGTTGATGTTAATATGATTAGGTTGATGTATGCTTTGAATGGCCAAATTGGTATGTATTGCTATGTTTATAATGTGGACAAGTTGGGTTATGCTTTGAGGTAGTTATGAGCCATTTGTACGGGAATAAGTGTGGTCAAATATGGTAAGTTTGGTATGGAAATAGGTTAGTTGTGAATGGTTGATGAATGGATAAATATGCACATGTTTAGATAGTTTTGATGAATTGAGATTAAGGTGCCTTTAGGAATATTGGTTGTATAGAAATTTGGTATAAGGAATTATTCTTATTATGCATGATTTAGGTATGTTTTAAGGTCTTAACTATATGTGCAAGTTTCTTGTAAGTTCATGTTTGAATGGATGAAAGAAATAGCTTGATTTTGGTCATTTTCTTATCCACACGACCTAAGACATAGGCGTGTGTTTCAGCCATGTGTGACACACAGCCATGCGACACATTCGTGTGTACCTATAGGTTTTAATGGTTGTTTTTCGAAAGTTACATGACCTGGCGCACAGGCGTGTGAGGCCATTTGGATTGTTACATGGCCTAGTACAAGGGCGTGTGGCTTAGCCGTGTGACCCAAGTCAGAGAGTTACATAGGCACGGACAAAGGCTGGGGCACGGTTGTGTGTCCCTATTTCAAATGTTACATAGCCTGAAACAAGTGCATGTGTCTCAACCGCGTAACCCCTATAGTGTAAATTTTTCTAACTTTTTTCTTAAGGTTTAAACGTTCTCGATTTAGTCTCGAATTGTTTCTAAAGTATTTCTCAAGCCTTGAGGGCTCGAATAAGGGACGATATGCATGTGTATGGATGGACTTTGCTATGCTTAATGAAATGTTTGGAAATGAATGATTTTAAGTTATGTTTTTATTGTAATACTTCGTAACCCTATTCTGGCGACGAATACGGGTTAGGGGTGTTACAAGGTGTGGGTCCTAAACTCAATAACTTGTTTGGTAATAATTATTATTATGATTAAATTGATTATTTAGCTTGTTGGTTGGGCTTGGCTTAATAGCTAAGTAATTAATTTTGTAAGTGGTTGAATCAGGTATGTTTCGAGCCTAACTATTTGGCATGGTAGCATTGTTGCTAGTTTGACTGAATGATTAAATGATTGGCATCATGAATGTTTGGTTAATATGATATATGTTTGGGTTGAATGAATGACATGATTATAAATGAAATAAGGCTTATGCATGATATATTCGTACAGGTGATTTGTTATGATATGTTCAAAAGACTGCTATAGATGCACACAAAGAAAAGTTGTAAATGAATATGAAATTGTGATTTGTTGAATGATACCATTTTATGGGTAAATTGAAAAGGGGAATATTATTTCCATTCATTGAAAATATTTAATAATTAAGGGCATATGTTGAAAATGCCAAATAAATGTGAAAGTATTGATTTATGGTTATGTATGAGATTGTATGACATATTGAATGTACATTGAGGTGGGTTATTTTGTGGTTGAAAAAAGAGTTCCGTGGAGTACTTGCGGCATATTAAGTCTACATATACGTAGTGTGTGCACTGTACCTGGAGTACCGAGGGGATTGGTGATTTTATTGCATTATATGTTATTCGGAAGATTTTTTACATTTATGTTATACGGTGGTTTCTACCACATCGAGCTTTGCTCGCATATGTTGGAGTTTGGTAGATGGGTTTTGGGGAACTCGTGGTGTGTAGCGAATGGTTTGGATAAGAAACTTTTTGCATTGCATCATGCTCATGACATACTCGAATGTTATTGATTTATGATACGTATTGTATTGGATTGTATTAAATGGTATCGACATTAATGATTGTTACTCGAATGAATGATGGCCCATGCTCATACACCGTTTGACATCGATTTTGATAATGGCTATGTAATGGTATGAAATTCCTATGATGGTTCTATTAATGCTAATATGTTTCACTATATTTGATGTGTCCATTTGAATAACTGTTCAACTTACACTGAGCTTTCATAAGCTCACCCCCATAGTGTTTAACTTTTCAAGTAAACCTTGAAACTAAGACCGGACCCTGCATACGAAGAATCGCCTTGGACCTCGGACTATTTTTAATAAGTCTTATTAATAAGTCTCTGTTGGTTTTGGTTTGGAATTTTTAATTATTTCCAGTCTGTGGCTTGGTAACTTTTCATTTGGGAATTTTTGCATGCATGGATTACTTAAGCATAATAACCAGGAAATGTATGATATTGGGCTTAGTAAAATTTGACATTGTTCAAAGGAACTGTTTTTGAAAAACAAATCGATAAGGCAACTAGGTTTCTAAAATAACTTGAAAAATGGTTTAAAAATGGTTTTTAAACCATTACATTAACATTAGCATGGTCCAATGGAATTTCTAATTTAAAAAAATGTAGTACCTGGGAAATCGATTCCAAATCATTTCAATTTAGGGAGCTCGGATTAAAGATTTTAATTTCAAATGTTAGTACATTTAAACGTATGGTAAAATATTGAAGGTAAAGTCAGAAATTATAAATCGTGAAGTTAATTTTTTAAAAATTAAAATGTTTATAAAATTCATATAAATTAATATATAATTTTTTGTTGTTATTTCTCTATTTCTTTGGTAGGCCTTCTTTTAAAATATTTTTTTATTCTTGTTATACATTTAGATCAAATATATCTAAACCTTAAATACATAATAGTTTTCATGGAGTGATATACCACTAGTAATTTTGTTTCACAAAATAAACATCACTTAAGTGTTTTTGGTGTCATGAGAATGTAATATATCAATTTTTCAAACACAAAATTTACAATAATCACACTAACAACAACAATTTCTAAATAAAAACATCAAAACTCTAATAAATCTAATTTTTTCAAGGGTTTGTATTAATCAGTCTTAATTTTTCAAGTATTTGTATTAATCTTCCTTTAAAATTATTACCCACTCACGATGTTAAGAATCTCATACAAAATCAATAATTTTAAAATCATTCAATAAAGAAAAAACTAAATCTTGCATAAAAATCCTAATCATTATAAGAAAAACCACAATCCTAACTTTCTATAAATTTATCAATAAAGCATGAAAAGAAACAGAATAGTTGTTATCAAATTGAGAGATCAGCATTAAAGTATTCAAAGACTAAACACCTATCTTATAAAAATTCTATAGAGTAAGACAATAAAATAAAATTGATAGAAAAAATTAATAAGTGTTGGAAGAAAATCAAAAGAATTAGGGATTTTGAGTTTTAGTGACTAGAGTGATTGATTTATTTTATATAAAATAATTCTTTTAAAAATTTCAGTGTCACTTTTAAAAATTTTTGTGGAATTATTTTTAATTTTTTTGTGATTTAATATATTAATCATATAAAAATTAATATACATTTTTAAATTTTTTAACCCTACAATCATTAAGGTGACTCCGTCATTATAAGGGACGTTGCATTTTAGAGGAACACATGTTCGAACATTGTAAACAATATTATTAAGAGGGACAATTATGAACTTCAAATATGAATAGTAAAATGAATATGAATATATATTTATTTAATTCAAAAATATTTTTCTCATAAATTTAGACATGATTAGATGAAAAAATGGAATCAACTTTGACATGATTCATGTTTTTAATCATCGAGACATGATTTGTTAGTTTAACTTTTTAATTAGGTTGGATTTGAGATTAGAAATTATTATGGGCTCATTTTATTATGGTTTTATTTGATGCATGGTTAATAGGGTAAATTATTAAAATAGTGACTTTTGTTTGTCTTAAGTTATATTTTAGTTATTTATGTTTGAAATGTTACGTTTTAGTTACTTATGCTATTATGTTATAATATTTTAGTCATTGAGCGTTAATTTTCATTAACGTGTAACGGTAAGCTTAAATCATCATTTCAAGCAAAAATTTTAAGTTAAATTATATAATTAGTCCTTACATTTTTTTCGTTTTGAACAATTTAATTTTTTTCTTTTACGTTCTTTAAACTTTCCTTCTTTTCCATTCTTTTCTCCTTCTTCCTCTATTTTCTCCCTTCTCCATTTATTTTAAGGTAGACTTAAAACAAGAATAAACTATAGATAATTTTGTTTTATCAAACAATGACATTTGACTTTTGTTAGTATATAGGTTTATACATTATCATTGCATGAAATATATATTATATAAATTATGCATTTAATGAGTGAACAAGTCCATTATTGGAAAATATTGTAATCTCAAGTGGTGAAGCGTCCAAACCATGCTATAAACTATTGCAATTTATATGGCAATCTTAAGTGAAAGTGTTCAAACGATGTTATAAATTAACGCAGCTTATATGATAATCTCAATTGATAAAGAGTCCAAAAGACGCTACAAACTATCATAGCTTATATGACATTCTTAAACAGCTTATATGGCAATCTAAAGTGATAAAGCATCCAAATGACGCTACAAACTATCATAGCTTATATGATATTCTTAAACAACTTATATGACAATCTTAAGTGAAAGCGTCCAAACAATGCTATAAATTAACACAACTTACATTATAATCTTAAGTGATAAAGCGTCCAAACCACGCAACAAACTTATATGATAATCTCAAGTGACAAAGCGTTTAAACGAGGTTAATCATCTTAGTCTATTTGAGTTTAGGGGGAAAAAATATAATCATTCAGTGAAAATAAGGTGGAGTTGGGTCTCCCTCAACAGGTAAGTTTTACTATCAAATTTCAAATCAATTTTTATTCTTGCTCAACAGCTGATTAAGATTATTTTCTTTAGTCATCCCTAAAATCAAATATCTCATTTAAAAATTGTTATTGTTAGATCCATAAGAATTAATAAGAAAAAGAAAAAGAAAATCACCCATCATGATTCAAAATAGTGATGCAATGCTCTACCCATGAAATAGACGAAACAAAATTATACTAATCATCATTGTTGTTTTAGCTTAATAACAAACAAATATTTTGAATCTCATCATATAGATATATGCATATTTAGACCAATTTTATTTAAATATATGATTTATTGTTCATTAGTTAATTTGTTTATTTTAATTAATTAATAACATATAATACTTGATTAATATAGGAGATGTAGTGTCATAACACATATGCAATTGATGACAGTAGATTTTGTATAAAAAATTATAAGTATGCTTTCAAAAAATTAAGGTTGGTTAAAATTATTATATGTGTTTTATTTTTATTTTTTAAATTTAAATATATTTCAAGAAACACATCTTAATTTTATTTGTGAACTTTTATTTTCTATTGATAATATACCAAATAATAGCTCTATTTAGCTATTTTCTCGATTATGTATTTAATTAGTTTCACATTAATATTTTAATTATTTCTATTATTATAAAATCTTTAATTATGTTAGTATCAAATATCAATTTTCTTTATCATTTGAAAGTTTTTGGAGAGGTCAATCCGATTAAATTTTCTTTATCAAAGTTTTGACTACCTTGAAAGCCATTTAGAAAGCAAAAATGTGGTTTTAAATTCAAAAGTTAAGCTTTGAATGATCCATTCTCTTGTAATGTGCATGAATAAGCTTATCATTTTTCATAAATGACATAAACAAGTTTGTATTAGTATTCAATATGTTTATTGACTTGTTTTAATGTAATTCAATTGAGAAATCCCTTGTATGACACTTTTTTTTCCAAATCTTTTGACAAAATCATTTACAATGTGTTATGATCCTAATTTTATGTTCCTCCAAGTCATAAATGATGTTTTTGATGTGTTTCGAATCTTTTTTGTTGCTAAAAACATCATATTTGTTTCTATTTTAAATGGATTTCACTCAAAATACTTTGAGTACTTGATTTTATATTCATCTTGTGACATCAATTCATGACTCATTGGGTGTCTATTTACATCATTAACTTATTGATGAGAATTTTTCAAAATCAAATGCATATTTTTATATACTTTCATGGCTTATGCATACCAAAATTGTTTAGTGACGAACTTATTTTACTTTAAATATTTTTATCCCTTTTGATCTCATCCTATTGATTTGTTCAATCATGTTTTCATGTTTTATTATAGAACCTTAACCAAAATATGCTTTTAATGTAAAGCACTTTTAAAATAAGTGATATCCTTGTTGAATTCTTTTATTGTCCTTAATCATTAAACCCCATTTATACTTTAACTTTATAAAGTTTTTTTTTTTTTTTAAATCTTCTTTCAGTTTTTGCATGTGTCAAGTATTTATGAAAAAAAAATTGTCTTGCATATCCTCTTTTGTGATTTCCTCCTTATTTAGCTCATTTCCTAACAATTGATATGATTCTTTTTTGTTTTAATCTTTTATATCAATTGGTACCAATTTCTAATGTGTATTTTATTTCAGCTGTTTACGTGGGATTGTTTTCATGACAAAAAAAAAAGGTATTGTGCATACTTTTCTTATATGTTTTTATGCAAGTTTAGATTTTGCAGTGGATGTTTCATGAGATACAAATAGTGTTTGTGTATTTGAGTATGAAAACTATGTACTATGTACAATAATAAAGATAGAATTAAAGAGTTAGAAGTTGAAATGAGTAAGTTGCAAAGTAAGAAGGGAACTAAGGTGGAACGAATTACTAGTACTCATAAATTAGTATATAAGAGGGAGATGTGCGTGAAAGGTTGGTTAAATCACCCTTTATCTACCTTGGTGCATATTCTAGACAAGGATC
The DNA here is from genome assembly GCF_025698485.1 of Gossypium arboreum. Taxonomy (NCBI): domain Eukaryota; kingdom Viridiplantae; phylum Streptophyta; class Magnoliopsida; order Malvales; family Malvaceae; genus Gossypium; species Gossypium arboreum. Next base: position 54,677,591 of record NC_069078.1, on the reverse strand, counting down.
GGTTTAGTGCCCTTCTTTATGACTAAACTAAAGCATCCTTAATTGAATCAGAAGTTAATCAAAATTTGCTAAGGATTCATCTAAGGATGAGTTATTTGTTTTTGTTAAATGTTGTTTATATGTTTTGTTGACTTGTTAATGAGTGGTTTAATTTTGCAAATTGATATGAATGAATATTGATTTTGCAATGTTGTTTAATTAGATTGGACTAGCCAATCGAACTAGTTGGATTGATAACTATCCATGGTATCGGTATGGAGAGATGGTTTAAACCAGTTGACCTACTAACTGCTCGGAACCGGTTGAACCAAGCTAAAGCGTTGATTGAATTATTGGTAAAAATATTTTTAAATAATATTTTATTTTTTATAATTTTTAATAATTTATTTAATTAAATCAAACTGGTGGTTCGATTGATTCGACTACTGATCCAATTTTGATGACATTGTGATTTTGATGGAGAAAAAAATCATTGTAATTTTTCTTGTATTTAAAAAGGCATAATGACAAAGTTAGACCACAAAATTAAAGTCTTTTGTTAATGTAGTCATTTTTTTAGTTAAATTTGACCATTAACTTTTCCAAAAAAAGCCAAATTCCTTTTCTAATGTCAATGTTGACTAAAACATTAATCTTTCAATGATGTTGCCATGACAATCCGCACAACAATCTGCATATACTTTATGTTGACATGACACTATTTATCTTATATGCCACTGTTGAGGGGGATCAGCTCTTTTGAGAGAAGTCTTTAAAGTGTCGTCCTCGGGTACGCCAACCCAATCCATCAATAATAAAAGGTATTGTCCCCCCCCCCTAGGAGAGGGTTTTGCCCCTCCTTCCATAAAGAGCTATGCACAATTCACGAAAAGGGCACCTTGACTGTACTTGGACGTATGACTACCTACCAAGAAGTGACATGAGCGTCTCGACCTTGATGAGATTCAAATTCCTGACTTATGCCATATAGGTCATGTATTGGGGTATATAGTACTATGTACAGTCGAGGCGCCTCACTTTGTGAACCGTACACAACTCGTTGCGGAAGGAGTCATAACCCTCCCTTGGAAGACAATATCTTTCATTGTTGAGGGATTAAGTCGGTATTCCTGATGACGACACTTTGAAGGCTTATTCCGAATGAGTCAATCCCTTCTTAATAGCCATGTTAGCAAATAACTATAAATTATAAAATGTTTATAAAAATTCAAAAAAGTAGCATGGAGTACACATAAATTGTCACACAAGTTGTTATGTTTAAAATTTTAATGTTTTAACTAATATTTTCATTAAAAATAACAATTTAACTCTTTTTTTTTGAAAGGGTAATGGTCAAATTAAAATTTTTAAAAATTAAAATTAAATATATGTTAAAAGAATAATAACCAATGAATTGCATCAAACCTCAAACAATGACTCACATTCTAAATTATATATTTGATACTCTCGAATTTTCCTATTTCATAAAGAAATAAAAATTCGAATAACATATCACTCATATTTTACCTTTACCATTACCGTGGGTCCACATTTTTACCAGGAAAAAAAAACCGAAACGGAAAAGTAAAAAGAAAATTGAAACTGTAGTGTGAGCACCATTAACACGTTACCATATACATAAATTGATATATATGGCAATGTATCAGTGTAGATGATTTTATTACTAAAAATAGAGTAAATAGTTTATGTATTTGATTTTATTGCCATATATAATATTATTAGTTAACTTTTTTATGTATTTAATTAATTTAATTATTAGCATTTATTGTTATGGAGTTATTAATATAAACAAATTAAAGCCATATTTATTTTATTTTTGGGTATAATAATAAATTTTGTCTTTAATTTTATTTTTTATCGAGTAAAATATTGTACCAACTATCATTAAACTATAACTTACATTCTAAATTGGTCAATATATTTTTAAACGTTCTCCTAATTATCAATCAAATCATTCTGCTACTAAACCCTTAATTTAATTTTAAGGTATATTTTTAAATTTTAAATTATGCTACATAAGATCCGAAATGTCATTTAACGGTAAAACTAATAGTTTTAGTAGTAGGACTTTATGGACATAACCTCCATAAGTTAGAGAATGTAATTAAAATAATTTAAAATTTAGGGACCAATTTAGAATGTAAGTTGTAATTTGGAGATGTTTGATACAGTTTACTCTAATAAAAATATAAACATTAAAAACTAAATTTATTATTAAATATGATATTAATTTTGCTTATATTAATAACTCCATACCAATAAATGCTAATAATTAAAAATAGTTAATTAACTAATCATATATGGGAATAAAATCAAATACGTAAATTAACTACTCTATTTTTGGTAATAAAATCACATACACTGATACATTACCATATAAATCAGTTGATATATATGGTAATGCATCATGGTGCTCACAGTACGGTTTCTTTTCCTTTTTTTTTTTACTTTTCCGTTACGTTTTATTTTCTGGTAAAATGTGGACCCACAGGTAATGGTAAAAGTAAAATATGAGTGATATGTTATTCGGAATTTTTTAATGAAATAGGAACATTCAAGAATACCAAATATTAATTTTATCATATAGGAAAATTATTTGCTACGCTTTTATTAAAAAATTAAATTTATAAATAAAATTATAAAAATAATAAGTCTCATTTACTAAAAACTCAAAAATAAAAAAAAACACGTGATCATATTTAAATCCTACTTATAAAATTAAAATATTTCACTCATATTAAATATTGACTCTATTTCATAGAAATTTTATTTGGTATATTATTAGTGGAGTATATTACTAATAAAATAAAATAAAAATTACACAAGTGGGTTTAAGATACTATTATATGTAAATTTCTTTTGTTATTTTTAATTTTATAAAAACGTATGACAACATTCAAAATTTGTTTGTAGGGTTTTATATTCCAATGACAATGTATAAAATAAGTATCCTTGTAAAAGTTACTAATTCAAGAATTAAATAAGAGAGCATGTGCCAAACTTTTTGTGGAGTTAAAATATTTTGTTAATAGTGTAATAAAATACTAACGTTATCAAATATGTATTAAATATAAATATTCCATACAAATAAGATAAAAATTAGAATAACGTTGGTCAAATTGTGCTAATAGACCATTTACTTTGTATAAGTTGTGTATTTTTAAAACTATTAAATTTGTTCGGTTAAAGTCTATTATTAGTCATGTATTATACGTAAAGTCGAGATTTAGTTTATGTTTTCCAACTAGATCATTCTTAGTTGTTATATTTTTTGGATTTAGAAAGTTTAGTCTTATTGTAAACCACTGTCATTAAATCTAGTAACTAATTTTTTTGTGAGTAATAAAGTAGAGATGGTAAGTGATATGGTATTACACATGCAATAATATATTTGAGACATCAAATTTTTAAAAAGAAATAGAACTTAACTTAATGAAATTAATAGTTTCCATTTAATTTGGACTAATTTAAAATTCTAAAAGTACAAGGATTAAAATGACTAAAATAAAGTACAAGTACTAAATCCACAACTTACTAAAAGTACAGGGTCTAATAGCATAAATTGGCCAATAAGATATTACTAATATTTACCATTTACGTGGTCCACTTTTTCACCTGTTAAGTAAATAAAAAATCATTATAAAAGAGTAATTGAAGCATGCGTGGAAATTACCCTTCAAAATTATTAGAAAATCATTTTCTGTTTTTTGCATTTTACTTCTGAACAAATCAACAAAGATTTTCTTACTTTCACTCGAATATTTTCGCCAGGACATCATGGAGAACAAGCAGGTATATAATTTTTTATTTGATGGATTATTATTATTATTATTATTATTATTATTATTATTATTATAATTCCTTCTTCATTGAAAATTTTGATAATAACTTAAAGACAAATTGAATTCAAATTCAATTTTTCATTCTGTTTTTCTAGCGAATATTAATTTAATTATTCTCAGATATCTATATCAATTGGTGTGTAACATCTCTATATATATGGAATAAATTGAAAGATAATACACGCTTAAACACGTTCAAAGTTACATCATCTTAATTATTGTAATAATAATGCTTAAACGCTTAATCGATTAGGCCACTGGCTTGTCGGCCTGATCGATTCAACTAATCTAACTAAAAACTATTAAAAATTAAACAATTCGATTCAACTGGTTTAATTAGTTCATATTGATTCATGGGTTAATCGGTTCAAAATCCTCTTTGATATTATTCATCAGTTGATAAATTAATAAAAATATATACCATTATTTATAAAAATACATGAAAAAAGGAGAGAGTATTTTATTTTATTATTTTTAAATTAAATTTAAAAATATAAAATTGATTTTTATTTATTAAAACTAAAAGACTTAAATACCTCGCTTCTTTTGTTATTGTAATTTTAATTTTTCAAAACTAATTTTGATTTAAGCTTTTGATTATGATTTTTAAAATTGCACTCTGATAATGGTTTAGTTTAATTTTGAAAAAAATATGTAGTTAATATGTATTATTCTGATTTAAAAACAAAACAAATAGATTGAACCAAGTTCCATCCATTTGGATGAATTCAGTCCATCTTCTTTTAAAAGGTCTTTTTATAAGTATTTTAAATTCTTTTCAGAAATATTTTTATTTTTATTATAAAAATTAAAATTAAAATAAGATTAGATTAGATTCAAATTACTATAATTCTTTTTAATTTTTAATTTATTTTCAACCAATCAACTATTATTAAAATCAAACTTAAATTGAATTCAATAAAACTCGAATTGAACTAAATTTTAATTTTTTTTAGCCTTAGTCATGAAAATAAAGGGTTGTTGGATTTGAATATTGCATTTTATAAAAATAATTCCATAAATAAAGTAAATTGGAATTATACTCAAAAACTTGTCACCTAAACCTACTTTCACTCGCTCTCCACCCAACACCATTGATTTTTCTTACCAATGATTGCTTAGCTTCATAGCATATATAGAAAATTGAAACTTAAAAGAATCTTTGCTTTTATGCCAAACAAAAATCCATAAAAAAACAATAATTTTACTTGCCATTTAATGAAAACCATACCCCAAACTCATTTCATAGGTTTTACACAAATTTCCTTTTAATTTTTATTTTTGTCATATAATTATATTTAAAGTTCGTGATTATTAGTTTTAATATTATTATTTTCAAGGTTTAAACTTTACTCTTTATTTGAAAATACAATATATTTTACCATTATACTTAACGCTTATTAATTTAAATATATAATTCATATATTAATATCATATGAGTAATTGTGTTTATCTATTATATATTTATGCAAAATTTAACATATTAATAATTTTATTTTATAAATTTTTATATATTCTTAAATTCATGGGATGCTTATATTTTTTTTATCATAAGTACCTTTGCTTTAATTATTGTTTTGATACTTACAGACACCAATAGTAGAAAACCAACAGAAGTAGAAATATTAAGATGAAAGGTGAAAACCTTTACTTAAGATTAATCTTTTGTAGTATAAAAGGTTGTAAATGATCATTAAAAGCAAGAAAATTATTGATTTTACTTAAAGATTAAGTATTACTCAATTAACAAACACTCATTACATTATCAAATTAAAAAGAAGTCTGGCTAGAAAAGAAAATAAAAAGAGAAATTATTTAAAGATAATTAAATAACTTTTGTTTTCAGAAAATATTGTCTTTTCCAAGTTGAGTCAATAAGGTTTTTTTGGCCATATATAATCAACATAATACATATAATCAGTGATGTATTTTAGGTTTGATAGGGACCAGTTTCTCTTAAAATAATTTTTTATTTAAGTCTTTTACAAAATTTAAAATTAGTAAAGATACAATCGCATTTTGATATCTTAAAATAATAAAATTTTAATTTAATTTTTAAAAATTATAAAGATATACCGTATTAAAATTAAATTTTAATTTCAGCACTCCTAAAAAATATTTCTAGCTTCACCCTGAATATATTTTTATGTTGCAAATTCAAGGTAATTTTTTTACATTGTTTTTGGTAATAAACTAAACAATAAAAATATGATAGAAATTAAATTGTAAGATGAATTTAGTGGAATTCAATGTTTGAGTGAAGTGGAAAGTATGTTAAGAGTAGAGAAAATGATTGGCATTATACATAAGTAATTTTTAATAGACAGGCATGTGCAGTTTCTTCTATTCAACTTGTATTTAATTAATTAAAGATTTTTTTCTTAATTTCAATGAGTAAATCTAAATTCAGGTTTTGGGTATTAAAATATTCATGCATGCATACCACGTGGCATGCACCAGCAAGTCACTAAGAAAATCCCCCCAGTAATAATAATAATAATAATAATAATAATAATAATACAAAAGAATTTAATAGATACGTTGAGGAAAAGAAATGGCAAATAGAAAAGAAAATGAAAAAATTGGGGGAAAATGGTGAGCGACCAATTCAAAGCGAGGTTCTCGCGAAGCAGAGCCGAATCTGAAATCGTAGTGTGAGAGGAGAGAGACGAGAGGACGCTGAACGACTATGGCGATGCTACAAAGCATTGTCGTTTTCACTCTCCTCCTTATGTTGATCCTTATCATTATCCTCATTCTCTTCGCCTTCAAACCATGGCGTTTCTTCTCCTTCTCCCTTTTCTCTTTCTCTTCTCGTTCTCGCTCCATCAAGGTAACACCATCAAAATCTGATCTGTCGTTTGACCAACCAGGGTTTCCTTTTTTTATAACAGCAAAAATCTAGTTTATGACTCATTGGTTTAGGTTTGATTCTATGTTCCTGATCGCGGATCATTGCTGTTTCAGCTTAGGTGGAGCTCGATTTCTATTTTTTTATTATTAATTTTTCGTAATTAGGAGCTTTATTTTATATATATATTTTTTCTATTTTGATTTAATTGCAGAACTTTAGGTTGATCCGTTTATTAGCTCTTTATTTGTGCAATGAATCAATGCCGCGAGTTCAATTAGGAATTTTTCATTTTGGTGGTAATTGGTAATGTTTTGAATAGACAGTAGAGTATTCTGTAGTTCAGCTTTTTGTTTGCTGAAATCTTAGGAAATGCTGTGCGAATTTTCTTGATTCGTGAAAGTGGAGTGATGCATTTAATTTATTTATTTTTGGTATTCTTCTACGGTGTCGGTAAATTTCTATTGATGCTAGAGGAGTAACTGATTTTCCAGTGGATCAAAAGTTGATTGCGGGTAGATTTAAATCTGATATGCCATGTAGTTTAGCTGATTTAATATGCTAGGAAATCTTTTGGAGATTAGTGGCATCTATTCTGAGTCAGTCTACAATGATTGATCACTTAACCCATATCTGCTGAGAATAGATGGCAATGAGTGTCGTATCCAAGAAACACTTTATGAAGCTACTGATTTTAGAAATATATAAGTATGTATCCATTGTTGTAGTCTAGGGCTCTTCATCAAAAACTTGGTTGATTTCTTTCCTTACTTGGAAAAATTTGAGAGTAGAAGAGCCTTCATTTATAAATTATCATATAGCTTACTTTTACAATCTCTTTGTAAGTTACAAATTTGGAAGTCAATGACACCGACAAATAGACTGATATTCTAAACATACAGACTCGTTCAAAATGTGGAAGAACAATCTCAATATCGTATAATTATTTCATCTTCCTATTCACGTCATCTACCTTATCTCCAAACAACTATATTAAAATTAAAATTTATTTTTAGATGATTACTCACTGTTTCTCTTCCTTTATCATTTATCCTCTCAATCCATATGATTTAAATGCATGTGATGGAAGAAAGAGTTGGGATCTTTCTTTAAAACCCTTCATGTATTTGTCTATCTAAATGCAAAACATTGTCATAGCATTTGTTCATATATATATATTCTTTCCATTTAATAAAGGGAAATACTTGGAAACTTTTGGAGCTTTCTTTCTGTTTGAATCTCTTGTGGTCCTCTTTCATTTGACATTTGACATGGATTTCTAGGTTGAAGACGTCGAGAGGCCTCTAGTATCAGATGATGTCAATCACAGTCAAGATCAAAGCAATGATTTGACAAGAAATTATGACTTAGAGGGTGCATGTTACCAAAGTGAAGCTCTTTTGCGCTCACCTCGTAATAAGGGACTTGTTCACAAACAGCGGCTCCCCCCTGCGTCTCACCATTTGGCTCAGGGTATTAACCATTTGCTTCCATCTTTTATTGTTTTGCTCTTATAATTATGTTTTAACTGTTCTGCTTAGTAAATCATTTCCAATACTAATGATTTACCTTGTACAGGTGATAGCTTGGTTCTAGAAATATCTGATCCTTCAGAGGATCTTTTGGTTGGTCAGACGCTAAAGCGCCCATTGGCGACAGAGCACCTAATTGAAGCGCTAAAACTTGGTAGGCCTGAAAATCAAAATGAAAACAGTATACAAGAGTTTGTGCCCAAAGTTATCAGTGATCAGCGTAATTTCTGTTTCCTCTCACTTCTATAAAGAGATTAATGTATTGCTTTCTTTCAATAGATTGAATGTGGAAAGCATGTAATTATATCTTTCTTTTAGAAGTACAGGAAGTTGCCTCTCTCTTGAGGTTGTCTCTGGTCCTTCTCGTGGAATTCGCTGTTCTGTACAGTCAACAAACCCTTCAAGGTTGCCGTTGACCCTAGGGAGAGTTTCTCCGAGTGATTTATTATTGAAGGATGCAGAGGTTTCCGGAAAGCATGCAATGATAACTTGGAATTCAAATGTAAACTTCTCCCAAGTTGTATGACATTAGTTTGCAGTTGGTGCATGCTATATGTGTGGTGTATTAATTGTTTCGAATTTCATAAATTCTTGCAGAAACTGAAATGGGAGCTGGTAGATATGGGTAGTCTCAATGGAACGCTACTGAATTCTCAACCAATTAATCATCCTGATTCTGGAAGTAGGCAATGGGGCCATCCAATGGAACTTGCAAGTGGAGACACAATAACACTTGGCACAACCTCAAACATACAAGTAAGTCTATATGCTTTTTCTTTTTTTTTCCTGGTATTTTTTGCTTCTGAAAATTTAAAACTTTCTAGATATAATTTATTATGTTATTAAGTATTGAATGTTTGCACGAACAAAAGCTTTTCATTATTCACTTCTCCAGGAAATTGAATTATTTGCATTTTTGTTCATTTTCTTATTTCAGCAATTTCATAAGGTTGTAATAATCTGAGACCATGAGTTTAGAACTGGTATCTTACTCATCTTTTGTATATTTTTACTGTCAGGATCATCCTATTGATATAAAATACCTTTTAAGAAATTTTCATATGCTGCAAGCCACATGCACTTGTGACATTCTAGAAGTACATAATTTTTGAGCTTTTTTATTTGTCCAATATCATTTATTTGTTCTCCGGAACTCTTGTTTACTTGTCTTCATAACTATCTTTCAAGACTTCTGAGGTATATTGAAGAACTGAACATTAATGTTGCACCTTCAGTTAACAGTTGATAGACTGCTTCCATAAGAAAAAATTCCATATAGTTAGGATTATAGACACGGTTGTTATGTAACTTACTTTTGTTTTCTGATAGACCATTGTTGTGAAGTGTTTTCTCTTATTTACTCATTTCTGATTGTACAATGTGCATATCAGCTTGTAATCCATGGCAATGTTTTATTGATTGCCTGTTGTCTTTTGTGACAGGTTCATATTTTATCCCAAAATGAGTGCATGGTACCTTTTGGAGTTGGTATGATTTCGGACCCTATGTCGTTGCGTCGAGGGGGAAAGAAACTTCCCATGGAAGATGTTTGCTATTATCAATGGCCTCTTCCCGGAATTGATCAGGTTTTCATGTTTTAGTGCTTTTACCTGATGTTTTTATCCTTGTATCAAATGCGATGAATCTTATATTTTTGCTGACATTGCAGTTTGGAGTGTTTGGTATCTGTGATGGGCATGGTGGTGTTGAGGCTGCTAAATCTGCGAGCAAGTTAGTATTCCTATTACATCTTTTAGTGTGCTTCTTTGGCAGGGTTTGTGGTTGACTTGTAGACTTTTCATCTTATGATTAATTATTAGATACACTTTTTGTTTCCCATGCATACGCTAATCGTGCTTTCTAGACTATATCTTGTCTTCAAAGCTTGTCTCAAAGTATTATGCATCTTTTCAGTTTTCGAATCCATGTTTCTGTTATGTTTGTTTATATTCAGATAGTTGGATTTTCATGAGCTTCTGGTATGATAAATGCTGACTTAGGCTTTGCTTGGTAGGCCAGGATAGAAAGAAGGATGGAAAAATCATTAAACAATTAGCTTAACCATTGGATTAACAAATTTTTCCTTTTTACCCCTTCCTATCCTTCCTAACAAGCAAAACCTAATTATTGTCTTGATTGACAGTCAAGTTTTTTATGGTCTTGGCTGGTCAATATTGCATGTGGTGCTAGAGTATTTACTGAATAGTGGAAACTTGGAATATAGTGAAAAACGAAGTGGAATACATATTAGAAAGGCAAGGAAGATTTATTAAATACCATATTGGGGTAAGGTCATTGCCATTGTCTGTCTACTAATCTAGTTGCTTTCCCCTTGGTCATGGATTCAAACCCTGGAAGCAGTCTCTCTGTATAAATGGGGGAAAGGTTGTGTATGTCAAGACCTTCCTTAAACCCTGCTTATAGCGGGGAAGCTTTGTGCATTTGGTATGACCTTTTTATAGTTCTGAAGGGGATTGTTGGAGGCTTATAAATTTAATGGAAATGAGAGAAGTTTCGTGTTGCTTTACTTATCTCCTTTTTTTCTCTGGCTTTCTCTCCACTTTTGTGTATGAATTCATGTGGCAAACAGATGGAGGATTATCGTGGCATAAAATGGATTTGGTCATCATATTAGTAGATTCTGTTTTCTGTTGTTCTCTTTGGCTATATTTACATATACACACATTAAAAGAGGAAACATTGTTCTTAGTTCCTTTTTCTTCAATCTAGCAATTATCACATTGAAGGGCTGATTTGCATTATTCTTGTACCATGAAGCCTTCAGTTAAAGATTTAAGGCTTCTGATTTGACAAACAAACTTAGCAATTCTGCTCATTTTAGCTGATATGCTTGATTTTGACTTAACTATTTACTGAAGTTTTAAGAATCTGATCTCCAGGATTCTGCCTGAGATGCTTGCTACCATTTTATCGGATTCTCTTATAAGAGAGAGGGTTTTGTCACAGCATGATGCCTCAGATGTTCTTAAAGACGCATTCCTTCGAGCAGAAGCGAGCATGAATAACTATTATGAGGTTTTTACCTCACCTGCTTTTTCTTCTTTTTCTTGTACTCCTATAGACATTTTCATTGTTTAGTTTGTAAATCTCTCATAGAGCTCTGGAATGCATTTGCCCCTTTAGCATCCATTGTGTACTGTATTTCTGCTGTTCCTTTTATAATTTGTAGATGTGCTATTACTACCATTCTTGTTGAGTCATATTCTTATTAAGACTATTTCACTTTTTTCCGTCGACTTTCATGTCCTTTTGGCATTCATGATAATATAATGGCTTGTTCTGAAGGACTGAATCTCTTTCATCCACCTTCATTGAATATGATAGTTTGCATATCATAATATTAATTCCTTGCAGGGCTGTACTGCAACGGTTCTTCTTGTTTGGGCTGATGCTGACGAAAATTTCTATGCACAATGTGCAAATGTTGGGGATTCAGCATGTCTTATGAAGTAAGTGTTTCAATTCTTATTGTTGCAAGTTGTAGGATTTCTAGGGTTATAATGGTATTTATGATCAAAGTCCATCACTTGGAGTCTTGAATATGTCCTATTCATAATCATTTAAGAAGATTTCTGTTAATCTTAGGTAATGTTGTAATTTGCAAGTTAAAATATGGGCTAAATTGCTGTAAGCAATCCATAAAGAAATCTATTGGCATCTGTCAGAAGCTACTTATGCTAATTGGTGTATCTTAAGTCTTTAATTCATCGAAACATTACTTGATATTTGAAGTACTTGTTATAATCATCTATGTTACTTGTATTCGGGTGTCAATCCCAGATACCAGTATGTATCTGCATTTGTTCAATTTTTTGAAGTTCTTTCATGTATTTAGAGGGTTCTTGGGAGATCATATCTTCGTACTAGTACCAAATATACATTGAACACGGTCACTGGACATGAGTACTTGAAGAAAAATAAAGTGCCCAAGCAATATGGATAATGACACTGTAGTGTGAATGCAATGCTTGCCTGTTGTAGTGCCATCCTGCATATTGCTGTCGTTGTCCTACCTCCTGCAGAATTTTCTCCCCATTTTCTGTTCTTTCATATAATATATATTTTTAAAAATTCTGTTCTCTATTATTTAAAATGAAATTTATGGGCATATTGGTGATTTTGCTGTACTTACTACCAAATTCAATTTTAATGGTACAGTGTTGGAGGTAAGCAGATTAAGATGACAGAAGACCATAAAATAAGTAGTTATTCTGAAAGACTTCGAATGGAAGGAATGGGGGAGCCATTAAGAGATGGGGAGACACGTCTATGTGGTACGTTCAAATTTCTGTATCTGGTCATGACATTAGGAAACAAGACTTGGTGACATAGCCAAAAGAAGGTACATATCGAGTAATTGACCACTTTTTTCAGGTTTGAACCTCGCAAGGATGCTTGGAGACAAGTTTGTGAAGCAGCAAGATTCACGCTTTAGCTCCGAGCCTTTTATAAGTGAACCTGTGCATATCAATCAAACAAGTGGGGCATTTGCACTGCTGGCTAGGTGATTCTATCAAAACTTGATTATAGTTTTGCATGCTAGAACATATTGCGACTTGTTTCCGGTCAATTTTGATCAAAACAGATTATTTTATCTACTTTTCTCTTCTTAGCTCGTATGATATTGATCCATCATCACTGAAACTACAATAATGACATGCTTGCTTGCTTGTATAATTTTTTATTGGCAAAATTTACTCGTGATTTTGTTGAAATATGGATCCCACTTGTGTGCACCGATTGCAGCGATGGGTTCTGGGATGTTGTTACTGCTAAGAAGGCAATCCAGTTAGTTGCTCAGGTATTGTCTAATAACACAATAACAGGTTCTTGCTAGTTTTTACTCGGTTTTTTTTATGGGATAAATGTCGAATCTCACTAACAATTGGGGTGTGGTGGTCAGGAGAGGGAGAAAGAGTTGATGGCAGAGTCGGAGAAGGAGAATTTGGCAGAGAAGATTGCGAATGTTTTGTTGAATGAGGCTAGAACACAGCGAACGAAAGATAACACCTCAATTATTTTCTTAGATTTTGACAGTACATCTAGAAGAATATCTTGTAAAGTTGATGATCCCTAGTTCTTTTTTCTTTTTCTTTTAAAGGATTTTATAATTTAGTGTGAAAAACTATATATTAATTATTTCAAATGTAATGCTCATTTCTAGCTTGAACTTACTCTGCTTTTCCCAACTTTTCAAATTTCTATCCTCCTCATGATTGTTGAGCAGACTCGAGTTTTCTAGCTCATATTGCTCCCGACGAGTTGGGTGCAAGATTTGAAATTTTAGAATTTTTTCAAAAGTAATGTTTACTTATTTTATTTTTGAAAATATATATATATTCAGATTATAGTTAATAAATATGAAATATTGATCTTAGTCTTGCACCAAATCTTCAAGTTATGAATTACAATTTTAAATTTCAAAACGTTATTATTGTTTCGACTTTCAATCAAGGTTGTTTTTGTTATAACACTTGTCTGTCTTTTATACCTGTTTTTTCTTTCTTTTCTTTTGACATCATTACTCCTCTATTCTCTCTCTTCTTCTTTTTTATAAATAAATTCAAGAAAAATAAATAATAACAAATGTTATAGTTAAAACAATTTTAGATTTATAAATAATTATAATGTTTTTTAGTTGTATTATTTTTATAAAAATATTTATAATTTCTTTTTCTAGAAAATATATTTATATTAAATTTAAATTAATATTTTTAAAAGATCATTTATAAAAATATTGAACTTAATATATTTTAAAATTTAATAATTTTTCTTTGTATTCCTTTATTTCTCCTTTAAACTACAAACAAAAACAAATAAATTATATTGGCTCATAAAAATACTCAATATATTTTGTATTCTTCCTTCCTATATTTCTTACCTTGTTTTTCTTTTATTGTATGTAAACAAATACGAAAAAAAGGTACTATTTTATATAAGTTTGTATAAATTTTATTTCCACTAATTTAATTATAACAAGTAAAAATAAATAAAATAAAAATATTTAGTAATAGTCGGTCTCTAATCCGTCTTAATAACAAGCACATCTCCATCAATCAGTTGCAAATGGTAAGAATAAACTTTAATCCTTTTTTAATTTACTTATTTCATAGTTATAATTGAACTTAATTTTTTTTATAATTTTTTTGTAAATAGCCGAAAAATCAAATTTTGCAATGCCATGTTCGAAATCTACTCGGTCCTCTATCACCGTTGATCGAAACATACTTGAGGGAAGCCCGTTTTTTGCACGTGGCCCTTGTAGGCCAGGGGTGTAAATTAGACCTAGAACTCATAAGCGCGTTGGTGGATAGGTGGAGACCCGAGACACATACATTCCATATTCTATGCGGTGAGTGTACTATCACTCTAGAGGATGTGCATCTACAGTTGGGTTACCCGTGGACGGGTCAATAGTCACCAGGTCTGTTTAGTCTGTGATTGGGGAACCATATGTTACGATCTTTTGGGTGTGGTTCCAAAGAAAATTTACGGAGCTCGGATCAAAATAGCCTGGTTACGAAATAATCTCGTGGAGTTGGCAGAGGATTTGACTGAAGAGGAAAGAGAATGATATGCTCGGGCATACATCTTTCAGATTATCGGGGGTATGCTGATGCCGAATAAGTCACAAAACCTCGTACATTTAAGGTGGCTGCTGAAACTCGTAGATTTTAGAGGAGCTAGTGAACTCAATTTGGGGCCCACCGTGTTGGCGACATTGTACCGGGAGATGTGTCGGGCGTCGTAACCAGAAAAATCAAAATTGTTAGTTGCCTTTTACTACTACAATCATGGACTCGGTATTGCTTTCCAACTTTACGTCCTCGAGTGAACTACTCGTATACACTCTCACTCGTAACAAGGTAAAAGTCAGTAGATATTACCATTATTGAATTGATTAAAAATAAAATTGTTATGCTAATAAGTTACTTAAATAGGTGGAACTATGCTTTGAGTTACGTGGGACTACCTACCAAGCTTGAAGATATAGACTTCTATTAGATCAACGATCAGAAGTGGATGTATGTATTTATTTAATTTTAAACTATATACAAATAACGTAGTCGATTTTGTATTTAGTATTTAGTAGAATATATAACTAATATTTTTTTATTACATTTATATAGTTTGAATGGACACCATATGAGGACCCAGTAATTCGGGCAGTAATTCTTGAGGAATTCTTTATGAATCCCAACGCTTGTCACGTTAAGGTCCCATTGGTAATGTACACTACCGTAGAGATGCACGAGACGGATAGAGTGTTGCTGCAGATCATATTCCAACAATTGATTTCCGTGGCACCTCAGAAGCTTGATGATCTGCATCATATCGACTTATGGAGACCAAATACGAATTGGCCTATATTCCACTCACAATATATCAACATGTGAAATAATCGGTATGATTTTTTACCTACTCATGCAAAAATTATCATTCCGGAGTTAGCATGCGATCCAGAGTACATGCCATGGTTTAAGATACATGACAAGCCATATTTGTACGGGGAAGAGGTGAGGCGTCGGCATCCCCACACGAGTAGCTTACGATGGTGCCCGTTAAATCCAAGGGGTGGCGAGGTGGGCCTATCATCAGTGCCCACGCAAGAACAGTCGACCTTTTGGTTTGCGACATAATTTTCTATCAAGTACAACTTAAACAGAGCAATCGATATAGACGACTACTTACGTTCATCTAGGACTGATAGGAATACGTATCTCCACACGTTGTAAATGTTTTCTAATTTGTACACTTCGTCAACAAAGCTCATAGGATCCAAATAGGGATTCATACAACCTGCAATTGCATGAGTGCATGAAAAATGAAGTGCGTCAAATATCCCACAGTTGCAAGTCCTATTTCTCAAGTGTACCCGATACACTCCCTTGGCAATACCTTGGTATGACCTGTCGAACTTCGTCACTTGAAACCATATGTCGTCACGTGAGTGACAAACTACCATCATGCAATTGGCTCATGTCTTACCATTATTAATTTGTTCCAGTTTCGCCGGGCACCATACATGGCCTCCTTGCAATTTCCTGACATAACTCGTTACTCTCTTTGGGAACAGTTCTGCCAAATTAAAGTATGTTTCTTTCACAATCGAGGTTATTGACAAATGATGCATTCCTTTTAAAATAGAATTGATGCATTCCGTTTGGTTTGAGATCATGTAGCCATATTGTAGCTCACCGTTGTATGATTGTATCCACTGATTGAAGGGTATGTTAGTGAGGTATGTTGTCCCTACTGACCTAGTTGACCGTAATATCTCTAACATCTCATAAAGACAATCCTTCATGATCTCGTACCCTGTCAATATAAATGGATAACGATAATTACATACCTAAAAATATAAATAAAAAAACAAAATATTACAAACCAAATAATATTAGTGGCGATTAAATACCCACGTTGGTCGCTTGTCGTCGCTCAGCAATAGATCGATATTACTGGTAGTAGTTAGACGCAATATGCCTTAGACAATATTGATGGTGTGCAAGGTCTCAGAGGCTTTCTTGTCATTCAATTGCAGATAGTATTTTAGTTCTTCGATCTGAGATTACGCATATATCAGGTTGGGGGCAGACATGCCTCATCAACCTAGACAAAAAGAAATATAGTTGTATATTTTCTCCCCCAGTGTTATTGCAATCGCAATTGGAAGGATCATCTGATTACCATCTTGTGCCATAGCCAACAACAGCCGATAGGTATGTCTACCATATATAAAGGTATCGTCTATTTGTACCAATGGCTTGTAGTACTGAAATGCATCCCGACATTGCTTGAAGGTCTAAAATAGACGCTTGAACATTCGAAACCTATGAAGTAAGCAATCATTGTAGTACATGGGACCCATTTCAATATTTGTTACGTAACCTAGTACGTACCTCTCCAACACCTGACACCACTATCATACCTTGTTATATGACACGTACCACCCACTGCGTATCTTTTCTAAGGCCTTCTGCTTAGTTATCCATGCCTTGCGGTACGAAAATGTGTAGTTGAATTAGCTACAAATATTGGCAATTAAAACTGATACAGTAGTCATTGGATCCACTTTTACCATTGATAATATTGGGCGTACGATCAAATCTAAATCCAACTGTGGATAATCCTGTAAAACACTTGCAACCCCACGAGTACGTTAAATTAATTGGAACTAACATTAAATTTAAATAAAACCCTAAGAATCTAATTATACTGTACCAGAGGTAACACATGTATGCAGATCAGTGAACTTTTTTATTGTCCATAACTCCGTCTTCTTCTTAACAAAAGCCATGATTTTACATGCACAGCTACCGTCTCACAATGCACATTGGCCTTAAACTTATCAAATTTGAATTTAACCACGTGGAAGTTAACCCCATTCTTAATGTTGTATCACTTCAATGTAGCGAGAAAACCATCTTTACTGGAAAACTCCTAGCCCACTTCTAAATCACCCAAATCTAACGATGCACTTCTGTGGCCAGGCCTTCTGTGTGGTAGTTCTACAAAACCAATGCATTCTCTGCCAAAAGATCGACATTATGCATGTGGGCTGGAGGCGAGTACACTTTCAATCGTGGATCTTCTTCTTTTTCATTTCCACCCCTTTCACCGCCTTCAGTTCAGTTGGAACAGGTTCCGATTCAGAAAATAATACAACTTCTAAGCCATTGACACTGGACTCCCGGGGTGGATCTACATCAGATTCATTATCATCTTCGTTCTCCAACCCACCAACATATGACATGTTAGAGGTCGCCTCACCGGTGGATATTGTAGGGAGTAAATCATCCCTTTCCTTGTATGTTTCAGAACATCCAAAATCACATGTCGGTTGCTAACAAGTGGAAGTTGATGCCATTCCCCAGTAAGAATTCCCAGCATTGAACATCGACCCATCGAGGTGCATGTCCTATCCACTAACTGAGTGTCGTACAGGGGTCATGTATTCTGTTCTACCACCAAACCTCGATAGTTTGATGTTTTGCCTCTCACGATTGAAATCTAAGGCCGAGACAGATGAGTGTTTTCCTATTGATGATTTTGGGTTATCATAATGGGAACTTTCTAACAAAGTGATTGGACTATTGCCATTTTCAACCGTTCCCACCTCTCGAACAGGAAGAGATGTTGAAGTCGCAAGTCTTTCATCTAGCCTTAAAAATTCCATATATAACTTAAAAAACGGTGATCCATTATTAAGGTACGTCTGCACCATCGCCTCCATGCCCCGAGCACCTTTGATATCAAATGAGTCATATCTCACAAGATCAACCAAAGCACATAATCGATACTTAATAGACAAAACTTTCATTGCCATAGATCTGAAGATTTTTCGCCTAATTCTTTTACAAAGTTCTTTCAACTCTATGTTTTGGTTAAAGCCAGTCGCACTGTGTTCTTCGATAAAAAATCACACCGTTCTCAGTGTCACAGAACTCACTATCATAATAAATAATAGTACTAATCTGTCCACTCATTTTTAACCAAATTATCTATTGAGAGAAATTCGAAACAAAAATATTATGCTAAAAATATAATGCTTCATATAAATATTAACACGAAAAATCAGCTTATACATTCCCTACGAACTTCTATTCTTCTAAACTTCTTCAATTTCTATTGCTTCAATTTCTATTGCTTCAACTTATGCCACCAGAGACTTAAATATGGGTCATTTGTAACCTAAAAGATAACATCCCACTCCTTTCTGTAAAATGTTTCGGATAGTGGGGGTTGAAATTTATAGAGCAAAAATACTCCAAGCAAGACGCACTATCAGTAGCAGTACTGAAAAGGACGTCTAACTGAAAGCGTTTTCAGTACTTTTGCTGACAGTGCATCCTGCTTGGAGTGTTTTTTCTCTATAAACCTCAATCCCCACTATTCGGGGCATTTTTCACAAACCTTTCAAAAATCCTGGAAATCTCGGAATATTTTTTTCAAAACCATCTCCACAAATTTATTTTTTCAAAAGTAGCAGTACTAAAAAGGGCGTCCAGCTGGAAGCGTTTTTTGTACTTTTGTTGATTTTGCATCCTACTTGGAGCGCTTATTTCTTCAGAATCCATCTCCTCAAAATTATTTTTTTTCAAAACCCCTAAACCCTAGAAATTAAATAAAACCCTACAACCTATAATTAATAAACACCTAAAAATAAATAAAACCCTAAACCTAAACACTGACAAATAAAAAAAACCTACTTTAATTTAAAATTCCACAACCCCAATTTCATAAACCCTAAGCCCTATTTAGCAATTAAACCACTAAGAAAACAAGGGCAAAAGCACACTGATGTGGACGCTATTTATAGGTCAAAGGGGAAAAAGTACTGAGTTGGACAAGCTTTTTTGGTTTTCCCCTGAAAACGACTCCAACTCAGCGCATTTTACAGAAAGCAGGCCATTCCAGTACATATCAAGTAAAATGACCTATTCTCGTAAGTTTTTTGGGAAATGGGCCTTTTTTGGTAAATTAGTATAAATTTTAAAATTACTTTAATTACTATTTATTTATAAAAGAGTGATTAATATAAAAATATAGTATATAAGAGAAAACAAAACAAAAAATACTAACATGTGACACAATTAGTATTTAGTTGGTCATGTGTCATTGGAAAAAGTAATGAAATGGCAGTGTGGAAACCTTTTTGGAACTCGACTTTTATTTTACAACGAAGATAGAGTCGCCGCCAATCCTTTTTATTAGGTGTGGTTGGACCACCTCGAAGTTTAATCATTTTAACGTAGGTTAAAAATACTAAAACGATAATTTTCGGCCTACAAAATCTAAGAAGTGGGTTCGGGAGTTGGTTACATATGAGGAAGGATTAGCACCCTCATAACGCCCAGAATTGGTACCTAGTTGATTACTTGATGTCTTAATGTCGAAAATTGCGAATTTGATAAAGATTAAAAAATATGACCCTTTTATGCATGTAAATGATACTACCTGATAATAATACTAAAAATATTACTATCTAAATTAAATCTTTTGAAGAAGGTTCTTTTATTTCGAGTTAATTGAGAAGAAAAGGTCGTGTCCCGTAAGTTAGGGCACGACATCTCGGATCCCCGAAAACAAGAATGCTCGTTGTTTAATTATTACTTAAATCTTACGCATTTTTTATTTTGAAGGATGTTTAGTTATCTTGGTTCTAGGAGGAAACCATACTCCGTAAGTTAAGAGCACGACTCCTCAAATTCCCAAAATAACGAACATCGTCTCGGTTCTAATTACTTATTTACTTGTTGTATAAAAACGGATACAACATTTAATTTGATATACAATTAATTTATTCGAGTATGGTACGAAATTCGACAAGATTATTTAAACGTGATATGATATGGTGATGGCATAAATAAAACAGAACAGTTATATAGGGAAAAAACGAAATGATGATATGGTGAAACAATAATAAAAAGATAAAAATATTAGTAATTGTGTTGGTAGATAACAATATAATAATAATGGTAGGATGATAATGATAATAATAATGGTAATTAAAATTGTGACATCATCAATACTGTGTTTAACGATAAAATGAACACTAAATAATCTTTCAAGGGTGAGAATGAAAATGCATAATTTAAAGGGGCAAAATGTAAATAGTGTAAATTATAAGTGCTAAAATTAAGAAAATAAAAAGTAAAAGGGCTAACTTAAAAAATAAAGGATTAAATTGAAATTTAAACAAAATTTAAAGTATGAATTGCAAAAATGAAAAAGAAAATAAAAAATTAAATTAAAACAAAATAGAAAATACATGGACCTAGGGTGTTATTTTCCCAACCTCCTTAATGGGTCAACAATGGGTCAAGGGACTAATTTGTAAGAAAATAAAATTAAAGGGGTAAAAAAATTAATAAAAGATACAGGACGAAATTGAAAAATAGCAAAAAAATGGAAGGACCAAAACAACAAATAGACCCTCCCCTTGAAAACACACGGATCCTGGATGGATCCAGATCGGGTCATCGAGTCGGCCCCAAAACGACGCTGTTTTGGGCGTCTGAAAGTCAAACCCAAAACAACACCGTTTCAGAGGGTTATATAAACTAAAAAACTAAAAAAAAATCATTTTGTGTCCAGTTAAAAAAAATTCTTTTTATTATTTTTTTCTTTGAAGTCCCCTCCTTGTCCGACCACAAGGACGGCAGAGCTCCACTGTGGCCATTAGTCATTGGCGATGGAGACCACTGCCTCCGGTGGCCGAAGTTCCCTAAAAGCTTTCCCTTTAAGCCCTTTTTCACGCAGATTGTGGGTCTAGGGTTAAATCCTCTAAAAATCTAGTCAAAATTCGACTGGGAGTCAAGAAACCCTTCGGTTTCTCTTCTCCGACGAAGCCATCGACGAAACCTAATGGGTTCGGAGCCCGCAATGGAAGATGAACAGGTAAAATCTTTTAAACTTTTGGTTTTTATTTCTTTATATTTCTCGAAAAATAAAATAAAAGAACAAAAAATAGACTACCTTTTTTACTTTGTTGTTGTTTTTTCTTTTCTATAAAACTAACCTCCAAAAAATTAATTAATTACGTAAATGATCTATTTTTTGATAAAATATGTAAATAACCTAAAATCTATGGTAAAGTTGGTGGAGCCAAAGTGTTTGGCGCCACCATCATGCCACGTCAGCAATCGAGATAAAAAAATCAATTTTTTGGTGGAGCAATGTTGAATAGCGCCACTTATATAAATACTAGGAAAATATTGTGATGCTTGAAAAAATGGGGAGCTTTAAACAAAATTTCCTTTTTTTGGTAGAGCCAAATATTTTGGCGCCACCAGATTCCAACGCCTCTACTACTTTCTGTCTTTTTTCTGTTTTTTTATTTGTTTATTATTTGTTTTTCTATTTATTTATTATTTTTTTTATAATATTTTATGTATGTATTTTTTGGTAGAGCCATTCTAAATGGCACCACCAGTATGTTTTTTTTTAAATTTATTTTTTTATATTTAAAATTTTTTAAAAATAATATTTTATTTAGTGGAGCCATTTTATTTGGCTTGACCAAATTTGTATATATAAGTCTCTCAATGACATATGAATCTGAGTTGAAAGAAAAAAAAAATACTTATACTTTGTTAAAGGATGGATGGGAGAGATATGATAAGCCTTCTTTTATGTATTTGTGTTTTTTTTTTTAATTTGAAGGTATGTTTTGTTTAACGATAATCCAGTGGAGCTTTGACACGGTAAATTTAATGGTTATTTTCGAATGCCAATTATTTATTTGGTAATGGGTTCAAATTGGTTATGTAAGTGTTTTCGTTGGTTGTGGTAGGATGATAACAGGTTCAAATTGGTTATGCAACCAACGAGTGGATTATTTGGGATTCCCTAAGTAAATGAGATGCTTAAAGGTTAAAAGGAATCCCAAATCGAACCGCACAGGTGAGATCATCAATATCGACAGCATTCGAGCTACAATTTAATAACACCTAGAAAGTTGCTTTTGTTACAGTTAAAAATTTATTTTTCAATTTGTAAGATAGAATGATGTTAGTTTTGAATAAAATCATTTGATTATGTTTTGTTTGTAAGACACAATATTGTCGGTCTTGAAAAAATCATTTATTTATTTTTAATATTGAGAAAGTTGTTCGTGTTGTAAAATGATATATTGTAAGTTAAGTGAAACTATTTAGAATGTTTGAAATGTAAAATTATATTTTATAAAATATATTTTTGAATAATGTAAATTGATAGTTATTTTATGAAATATATTTTTCATGTAAATAATTTATGCAATGTGAAATCAAGAAAATTAAAGGAACATTTTTAATAGAAATAAAAAAATGGAGGACCAAAAATTAAAATTTGAAAAAAAAGTGAAAATTGAATTGATTAGAAAAATAAAAAAAATTTATTTGTTAAAAAACCATGAATTTTTTAAAAATATATTAAAATTTAAAATACATATCATGACTAGTCATTTCGTGTCAGTGGCATCAATGATGTGACTGATCAATAGGTTTATAATATTAATAATTGTTAATTAAAAAAAAGAAATAGAAAGGAGAAGAAGAATCAACATCTCTATTTAAGAAGGTTGGGTTTAGTCACCCTTCAAATTTTTGTATTTTGTAGAAGAAGAGAAGGAATAAAAGAAAAAAAACTCATAAGGTTTTTATAATTTGTATTTTGTATTTTATAGTTATTGTAACATAATAATTAATTATATTTAATTTATGTAATTTTTTAAAATTATGTAAATTCAAAATGTCTTCTCGAGTAAATAAAATCACACTTTATTGAGGATTAATGAAATAGTAAAATTAATTATAAATGAAATAAAAATTTGTTTTAATTTCTCATTTTTCTTGCTCAGTAGCTATTTTACTTAACGTGTTTTGATTGCATAAAACTGATTTTTATTTGGTTTGTTGTTAACCTTTTTAACTCCTTTTTCATGAAACTGATCTCTATATGTTAATAATATTTTTTAAAAATTTATTACACATTCATAAATTTATATATTAATTTTTTAATATGATGATCTTTCTACTTAATTTTAATTGTTAGTGTGCTTGGTTTCATTTGTGGGGAACAAAAAGTTACATTTATCTTCCACTAATTTGACACCATCTAAATAAAAACTAAAAATCGCATTCACATGAGGAAACTAGGAATATATATTAATTTGGCTTCAATTAATTTATATATCATATTATAAGTGTTCAAATCAAATTGAATCAAGCTCGAAATTATTAGAGTTACAATTAAATTTATCTTTAAAGAAAGAATATATATATTTTTATAAAAGTTCTCATATGTAAGATAAGTTTTCGAGTTTGAATATGTATGATTTATATTATATGTAAAACTCTACGTATTATTATAGATATCGATTCAATAAAGTAAGTCTTTTTATTTTAATATTTACCCATCCCACTTATGGTTTTTAGGACATTATTGTTTTTTTTTGATGTACTTTTGTAGTTATATGGTTGCCTTATGTTTTAATGTTTAACTATGATTAGGACATAATAATAAAAAAATTAATGGTACTTAAGCTTCAAACAAATTTGGAAATTACATTTGATCTCTACGTGTTATTATTAATATTTATGACAAATCTTCGTTCTATTATTAATATTTTATTACTCGTTAATTTAACTTAAATAATAAAAACTTAGAATGACTATGTTGGTATAATATAAATGTGATGTTTTTGTTTTCTCAAGCTTTCAATTTTACTCTTCAATATATAATTTTATGTTTAAATTATTTAGATAATTGATTTATCATATTTTTATAAAAATTTTACCATACGGGATGGATATCGGGTTTTGAGGTCACAGTTTTATTTTTCCAAATACGATTCGAACGAGCGGATCATGTCATACTTACAGCTAGTGGGATTTGGGGATGTCATATTGATTCGAAGGTTTGACCTAAGGGCGAACTTAGTATCCGTCTTGGTTGAGCAGTGGTGTACGAAGACCCACACTTTCATTATACCATGCGGGGAGTGCACTATCACATTGGAAGACGTCACTATGCAACTTGGGTTACGAGTTGATAGTGCTGTGGTCATGGACTGAAACAAAGTGTTGGAACCTTCAATACTATGCCACAGATTGCTTAGACGGTCCCCTAGTGATGGGGAACAGAATTTTCACATGCTTGACATTGGCATGGTTAAGAGCAAATTTTAAGGAGTTATCAAGCATTGCCACTAAGCATAAGGTGATATGTGTTGCTCGAGTCTATATTATATAGGTGATCAGAGGGCACTTATACCGGAGAACACGTCTAATAAGGTCCACTTAAAGTACTTGCCTCCGTTGGAGGATTTCTCTTATGCCAATACTTACAGCTAGGGATCAACATGTTGGCCAATTTGTACCGTGAGCTTTGACGAACAACAAAACATGGGGTTAGTAACATGGCTGGTTGTTTTGGTCTGCTGCAATCATAGGCTCTATGCAAGATGTCGTTTCTAGTAACTGTTAGACACCAACCATATTCGTGGTCACTTGTAAATAAGTAAAAACAAAATTATACTTAACATTTAACGACTCATAAATGTAGATAATATTTTCCCAAGTTTAAGTGTTAACGTGTTTGTTTCCATTTCAGATAGGCTACGTCTCCAGGAATTGGTGCGAGCCAGACATTAATTATTTACCGCCAAATGATAGAGGCATCCATTGGAGAGAAAGTAATATATATTAATATGGTTTGAGTAACGCTGATTTAACTTATCCACTTGCAGTATATGATGTGACTTGACTCATTATGTTATATTGTGCAGTTCTTGTAGATGTTGTATCTTGCACCGAACATTACAACCCTTATTCTTCAATGGGTTCACGTCAAAACCCATGTTTGGTGCATTAACACGTCGGTGCTCAACTTCTCAGCCGTTGAGTGGTACAATGCCAATCGAATTATGTGACAATTTGGGTGTAGAAAATTTGTGTCGATCTATCCACAATAATTTGCTGATGTCCACGGTAAGACCATGAGGGGGAAAGATGCAACAGATTGGAGCGTGGTACACGACTCATGTATATAGCACTATAGAATTCCCGGTACGACAAGCGGCCTGATATGCACTCTTGCAAGTTTGACTTCAGTCCCTCAACTGAATACATGCAATGGTACATGACTCAATAGCTCATTTATTTATATGGTGGGCAACTTATGATAGTATTGGATCATGGCTACAGACATGAAAGTTAACCTATGGGGGAGCTCAACCCAGAGGTTTAACATATGGCAGAGCCCGACTCGGAGGACCAACCTTTAAAAACATAGAACCAATGGGTTGACACTTTTTGTGATGGTTTGAGTCAATATCACCCAAAGAAACCACCGATATTATTTGATATGTTTGGTAATAACATGTACTCTACCTCGCCTCAGGCTACGTTTGATCCTGTTGCCAATCCTCCTGATGTGTACGGTACACCCCAACGTCCACCCTGTCAATAAAGGCCAGTAAACCGCTATACCTCGAACCAAATACCACTCCCATTTTATTCCAATTTTGATATATATAAATTTCAAGTGTTATGTAATATTTTTTGTATTGGTTTATAATTCCGCAACTTATTTTTTGTATTACTTGTAATAGCTTTTAAAGTATTAAAAGTTGCAACAGTTAATTTTAAATAAAATCTTAACACTAAACAATATAAACTTCATTTCCATAAGACCATAAAATGCAAACATTGGGTACAACATTTAATTTCCTTCAGATTATGAAGATTGACCAGTATAAACATTTTTATGAGGGCATTTGCTTCGATTGTGGCCAACAATGCTACATATGGTGCAATGCTTTGGATCGACCTATTCTCTGATATCCATGTCGTTCTAAATCCTTGTTGTTGTCAGTTAACATTTGACTTTCCTACGTAGTGACCGATATGGCAACATCTCGAACACAGGCGGTTGCATTTCCCATGTTGATACATCCCTTAATACAAGGAACTTGTTGCCCCAAATACGCAACATACATTCAAAGGTGTACATATCATCAATATATTGTTCGACAATTTAAATTGTAGGTAGTACACGCTACAACCACATGCGCACATGGGTACCGTAGTGTTTAGAACATCCCGCACTTATATTGCCTATTTCGGAGATTAACTCCGTAGGATCGTAGCGAAATCTCTGATCGATGATCAATGTACTCTATCACTCGAAAAGTTTCCAAGTTTCGAGATATAGTTTTGCATTCATCGACCTGGCCCTTTGAACGTTCTCTTTCATGGCATCCCTGATATCTTCGACGTGCACGTGTCCTGCCTCCAACTGTTTTACTTATTTCAACCCTATTTTTGGCATTAAGGTTGCTACCCTGTAAAATATGGCTAGAAAAACTGCTGAAATTGGCAAGTGACGTGTTCGCCTCAAGACAGAGTTAACGGCTTCAACGAGGTTAGTCGTCATATAATCGTATCGGTACCCCTCATCAAAATATTGATCTAATTTTCATGGCTCCATCCTACCCAACCACTGTCTGAGAAAAGGTTTGGACCCCGTCATATCAGTTTCTAACCTCGCCAACTTATGTCTGAATCGGTGTGCTTCCAGCTCGTATCCTACGTATGTATTCTGATAAAACATGTTATCATCCCAATTAGGAAATTGACTCAAAATATTTACAAATATGAATTTAAATATGATATTTTTACCCATGTTCACAATTCATTTGCACCAGTCTTTGTTCTTGTACTCATTATGGAAGTTGACAACGCTGTGACGAATATAGTAAATGAACCTCTACAGAACCTCGGATTGTCAAATCGCAGCAACAAGGCCCTTCGATCTATCGGAGTTAATACAAATGTTGTCTTTCCTGACAACATGCCTCCACAAGTTCCGAATGAAATATGCCTACGATTTGGAGTTCTGCAACTCTACGATGGCAAAAGCAATCGGTAGTACACTTTCGTTACTGTCTTGCGTAACTGTAATTAGAAGTATCTGTGTATATTTTTCATAAAGCCACGTTCCATCAACCTGCACTAGCGGTTTACAGTGAAAGAAGGCCCTAACACATGGATTAAAAGTCTAGAAAAATTGACGGAAAACTTCTCTTTAGTTCCAATTGTCCATTCGAGCCTCTATAAGGCAATGTTTGCAAGTCCACGATAGTTCATGGGACGTACTCCACCATCGTTGAAATCCAACCTTGAAGTTTATTGTATGACTTATCCCATTCACCGTACAATTGTTGCATGGCCATTTGTTTCACCCACCACGCTTTCTTGTACGACACTCTATACTGGAATTGGGCTTGCATGTCTGCAATCAATGTCAACACAAGAACGATTAGGCTATCTTTCACTAGTGGCATGATTCAGTTGCAGATACTTTTGGCATCAAATTTTCGATGGTCTTGAGACATACGTGCGACAGCACATGTATGACACCCTTCTTGTTTTCGTATTTGCCACTTTTGAGTCTTTCGTATAAATACAGCCCGAACCCGCTAGCGACACTTATTGTCGGCTCTCCAACATTCCCCAACATATAATGTCAGTATAGACTTGGCAACCTTGTAATGAATTGACAACTTCATGTTGTACCTTTTGATGGAAAACACACAGTCCGCCTTGCTCTCAAACCGTTACCCAACGAACAACTCTTCCAACTGCGGATTTGACGCCAATCTATGAACATGTACTATATTGGCGTACTGAGAGAACTCGGATGCATGCGTTGCATCAGGATTTACGTTCAACATGTCACCCCCAGGTTCATTTCATAAAACAATGCCACGACTCGGGTTACTGAATGAAGGGCCGTGAATAACTTCAACCTCTTCCGGGCCTTCATCATCATTATTGTCTGGAACCTCATCAACATCGAGGTCATGAAAATCTTCAACGTCTTGGTCAGAATCTTCACCATTATTGGTCCTTTCTCCGACATTTGCCTCTTGCTTATTATCACCTCTAGATGTATTTGTAAACGGGGACCGAAGGTATGGTTGTTATACGAACTCCTACCATAATTTAGATTTTCGGGTATCTATGATGTCCCTCTGCATTCTTACTGGTTTGACCATTCAACATTAAGATCAAAGTCAAATCCACGATGTTGACTTATTGGACTAACATTCTCAACAGGCTCTAAGTCTGCTAACTCAGCAAATAGCTCAACCGGTTGAAGGTTTTCACTCCCAGTTGACCACCATATTTCCATCATAGTGCCCAAGTCATCATCATCTAACAGTTGCATCTCACAAAATTTCAACGGATTTGTAGAGATTGGAAACTTGTAAAATAATCTAGACATCGCCCTTCCACAATAGATTGCTATTTTCACACTGATCTTCCTTTTCATTTCTGTCAGCTTCACTTTTTTTTAATCACAATCCTACTCTTTGCTGACCTTGAAATACACAATCAACATCACCTTCTACAATTTCACCATAAAAAAGAACGTACACCAAAAACAAATGTACACAAAAGACATCTTGTTATTCATCTTCAACAGATTTTTTGGACTCTCCTACTAAACACAACAATTTCACCATTCTATATATGTTGGTGGACCCATAAAGAATTGCTCTACCAAAATAAAATATCAAATTTTAATTTTTATATTAAAAACACATTTTAAAAAATTACACTTGTAATAAAGTGTTGGAGCCATTATTATTTTTAAAATTTTTAAATATAATTAAAAAACGTTTGAATAAACAAATATTATAAAATATTTAAAATATTATAAAACAAATAATAAAAATTAAAAAACAAATTTTCAAAAAAATATTGAATAAACAAATATTATAAAACATTTAAAATATTATAAAATAATAATAATAAATTAAAAAAGAATTATACACAAATAAAGAAAAACAAATAAAAAAACAGAAAAAGGCAAAAGGTAGTAAAGGCGTTGGAATCTTGTGGCACCAAATTATTTGCTTCATCCAAAAAAAAGAAAATTTGTTTAAAGCATCCAATTTTTTCAAAAATCGTAACATTTTCTTAGAATTTATATAGGTGGCATCATTCTACATGGCTCCACCAAAAAATTGATCTTTTTATCCCGATTGCTAATATGGTATGCTAGTGGTGCCAAACACTTTGGTTCCACCAATTTTTACTGTAGATTTTAGGTTATTTATGTATTTTATAAAAAAAATAGGTCATTTACGTAATTAATTAATTTTTTTGGATTAGTTTTATAGAGAAGTCCATAAATTTGGCTTTTATAGCTGAATACATTACAATATTGTTTTCTTTTTGTTTGTTTTTTCTTTCTTTCTCTCTGTTTCTTTGTTATTCTGCTTATGTTTCTCCATTTTTGCAAGTTCTTTATGGTGATGGCAAGGGGGTCGAGTCAATAGCGGTGGGAGCCGTGCCCCTTGCCATTTCAGTGAAATGGTGGCAGAGGAGGCAAACCTCGGGACGTGGGTGACTTCGAGAGGTGTGCCTACTAATGTGGCAAAGGCGGCAACTAGAGACTTAAGGGAATTAGGGTTTTCTGTTTTAAATTTAGGATATTAGGCTATTGTGCTTTGGATTTTTTTGGATTTAGGGTTTTAGGTTAGCAGATTGAGTTTTGGGTTATTGAGTTTGTATATTTGGATTTTTTTGTAACTAGACTGTTATGTAATGGAATTTTTATTTGTTTATTATTTTATTTATTTTGTTTTTTTAGTTTTATTTTATTTGGGCCGGACAAATTTGGCCTGTTATAGGCTTTGAAGATTCAATCGAATGTTTCAAAGAATCAATTTAAAATTTGATTCATACTTATTTAGCGATAATTAAAATTTTGTATATTAAATATATAATTGTAGAAATTATATTTTATAGAAATATAAGTATATATGTAAATAATGTAGTAATGTTTGCATATGGTATATATTTTATTAATAGGAATACCTTTTATTGTTCATTATATTACTAAGTTGACATTAAAAGAATAAATTTTTTTAAATAAAAGAGTTTTTATTCATTTGAACTATATAGTTGAGTTGGATTTGAATTCAATATATTAAGAATAAGTAATATTAATTATTAATAATAGATACTATCATATCAATAATATTAAGAATAAGTAATATTAATAGTTGAGTTGGAAATGGGAGATTCGTATCCAACATATCCTAAGAATTTTCAATGGTGTTGCTGATCACATGACTAAATGTGGTGATACAAGTAGCTCTTTGATACGTTTATTTAGATCTCCACAGACTTCAATCATGAACTTGTTGGGAAGAGATCGCAACATGTTTATTTATTAATGATTATAGTTTTATCTAATGTAATTGCTTGATGCTATTATTTTCTAAATAAAAAAATTTAACATTTTTTTATTTTTGCATAAATTTTATTAGTTTGAACTACACAATTAAATATATTAATTATCATTTAATTAATGTTACAGTTAAACACTAATTAAAATTAAGATTTACAATTATAAATATCATTCAAACTTAAGTATTTTCAAACAAATAGAATCTAAACAATATCAATAAAAAGTGAATATTATTAATATTGGTAAGTTTGAAGCGTCTCAAAAATAATAGAGTATTAAATAATGGTTTTCAAAAAGAAATTTCAAGTCATATTCAAAAGAGTATGACAATGACACCTAAGAAAGATAATTATTTTAATCGATTATCACACTTATTTAGTCAATTCTACGTATTATACTACGTTTATTTTAAACTTACCCTTATTCATTTTCCCTATCATTCTATTGTTTAGTGTGAAAGTATACATTCTTATTAATTTTAGTTTTACTTTATGCCATTTTCTAATTACTATTACTATTATACTTATAATTTATAAAAATATCAAATTTACAGTGATAATAAATTTATATTTACTTATTATAAATTTATAATTGTTTAAGTAATTTGTAACTATAAAGTAATTTTTGATATTAGAAGTCTAATGTTGATTGAAGATGATGACAAGAATTATAAAATTAAGAAGATGATCAAGATAGAAGATGTTGACGAGAATAATAGATTGACATAAAATATTAAAATAGAAAATTTAAATATATTTTAATATTATTAGTGTTTATAAATTTTATTTTATTTTAAATTTTTAGGAAGTTAGAATTTTTAAATTGTCTATATATACTTCTATTTTAAATATTTTTAGAAACTTGAAGTTTTTAAATTTGTTTTTAATTAATTTCATACTTTTATAATACAACTAAATGATTTAATAGTTGTTTCAATTATAAAAACAAACTATTATAACATTTTAAAAATTATATTGTAATAATCTCATCTCAATTAAATAAGTTGATTTTGAATAGAATTCATACAATTTAATTTGATTATATTTGATGCAAATTGAAGTTATTTTTTTATTTAATAGCATTGATATTTGGTTCTAAATTAGAAAAAAGAATTTAATATAAAATGTTGAAAGTAATTTTAATATTAAAACTAAAAATGAATTTAATGTTTTAACATTGAATTTAAAATTAATAATCAATTTGATAATATTAATACATTAAAATTGTAATTAATTTCATCTATTATTAATGCACACATCTAAACTGAATCAAACTCTAATTTCAATTCTCAAAATATTTTCTTTTAGAATTTAATCTTTAAGATATTTACATAAAATTTTAATTCAAACTTATATAATTTATCCTCAAGTACAATACTTTCATTATAATTTAAACTATTCAATTTAATTAAAAATAATATCTTATTATTTTAAATTATTTTTTATTTAAACCAATATTAATTTTATTATTAGACAACAAAACACATAAAAAAGATATACACAAATAATACAATATACAAAGAGGCATTATTATAAGCATGGACATATATAACATTTATTTTATAATTGAAAATAATACATTATTATAATAATTACGGAATAAAAATATATTATTAAACAATAAAAATATAAACATGTAATATCGAAAACTTAGTGATAGTGAAAATGTAAAATACTTGTTTATGTAAATGCATCATCTGTTAAGTTGAGTTTTATTTGATAAATATTTTGATATAATAAATATATGTTTTGAATAAAATTTGATAAATTTCAAGTGACAATTTATTTCAAAATATTTCTAAGAGAGAAACTTTTAAATCTATCTTTCAAACACTTTGATAAATAATTTTTTTGAGATATTTTTATCAAGTGTAAAACTGCTTTTAAGGATCAATGTATTGATGCCTTTTATATGGTATCGATACCCTGACCCAAATATTGATATCCTTGCCTGGTATTGATACCAATTTGAGCTTTGAAGTTCAAAAAAATTGAGCAAAAATTAAAAGTAACAATACCCTTAACAAAGTGTAACGCCCCAAATTTCTTATTTCTGCTTTTGTGAAAATGTGACAAGTGTGTATTTATTTCAGTGGTTAAGTGTTCTAGATGTGTGTGTGAGGTCTTGGGTTCAAGGCTTACCCTGGGCAAATTTTGTTATTTTTGGAATAAAGCCCTATCTCTGTTTAGTGGGCTTATGTTTAATTATCTGTGATCTAATATTAGAATAAGTCTGATGGTTTAAGTGGTAAGGGAGTTGGGGGTGCTAGGGGTCTTGTGTTCGAATCCTTGCACAGGTGTTTCAGTGTAGTTGGAATTCTGAGTAAGTAGTTGCATAGTGGGATAGTGGAGAGAAATCTAAGGGATTTAAGATTATCCATCAATCGTATTTTTTTTTGATATTTTTTTCTCTTTCCTTCAGGAAATTTTCTTTGCGTTCTTTCCTATCGTTCTTCTTCCCCATCTCTGTGATCTGTCGTTTTGCTTTCCTTTCGTTTGGTTCCTAGCTCTGTAGTTTAGTCGTACTATTCGAATTATAGATTCGTCTCCTTGGTGTGGTAAGTAGATTCCTGCCATTAGTTTTTATTTGGGATTTTCTTAATTGATGAGAGCAATCGGTGAGATTTAAGTGTGTTGTTTCGTGTTTAGGAACAGATTGTGGAGCAGAGGATCACATTTTATTGGTTTAGAATGCGTTGGTAGTGTTCGGCGTTGGTGGTAAGTTAGTTTCGTACCAATTTCCTATTATCAAATTAGATAGTCAACTCACTAAATCATTGTTGGGTACTTTGTTTTAGGCTCTGGAGGCTCGAGAGTGCTTTCACATTGAATTAATACCAGGTGTGTACCTGAAACGCAGAAAAATGAGGTTCGGTGAAAGCCAAAAAATCCCACTGTCAACTCTACACTGTCGTGTGGTAGACTGTGTGTGATGACACAGCCGTGTGATCGACGAAAACTAGGTCGTGCACAAGATACGACCATGTGATGGCTGGAGCGTGGCCGTGTGGGCCACACGGGTTAGACCAAATTGGGCGTATGGGCCACATGAGCGTGTGGGCCTACACAGGCACGCCACATGGGCGTGTGAATCTGGGCCAGGCCGTGTGATCCATACGGATAAGGCCAATCTGGGCGTGTGGGCTCACACGGGTATGTAGGCCACACGAGCGTGTATGCCTACACGGGCATGTGGGCCCATTATGTTGAAATTTTTCGTAACGTCGCACGGGTCGTCCTTACCGATTGTGGACCTGCCGTAGGGTCGGTAAAGGCTTACTAAACCCTAAACCTATGTATTCTGTTAGACTGATGTACTGTTATGAGCATGCCTATATTTGTTTATCTGTTATCTGTTTGTAAAAGCATGATTAAGCATGATTTATTAGTTAATTCTGTATGCATGTTTGTTACTGTGATTGGGGTGGGATGATATATATATGTTGGAAGAAGTGTTCTGAAAGGCAGATTATGCCTAATATTTGGCAGCACAGTTGCATTATATCTTATATGTGCCGCATCGGCACAACTTGGTGTATAGGGTTAGATGAGTGTTTTAAACCCCACATGATGTGTAGGGATGGTGAGAAATGGTGTGTAGAGGATGGGGGTAGGATTCTATTATCTAATTGCCTGTCTATAACTACATCTGTATCTGAAATAGGCTCTGGCCCGAATCTGTATCTGTATCTGACATGGGCTCAGGCTCAATTGTGAATCTGTGTGATTTGTGATATTATGTATGTATACATGCTTAACTCTGCTGGGTTACACACTGAGTTTATGTAAACTCACCCCTTTTCTATTTGACTGTACAGGTAACCCACAGTCTTAGGCGGTTTAGTGCTGCGGAGTCCCTCGGCGACCACTTGTTCGAGCTGGTTATAGTGTTAACTAATTTTATATGTTCTGGTTTATTCTGGATTGTTTTATGTAATTTGGACTTTATTACTGTTTTACTCTAAGTTGGGTTGGACTGTGATTTTATGATTTTATAACTACAAAACGTGACATAACTCGAATTTTACCAAAAGCAAGAGTTTTCTAAAAATGTGAACTGTTTTTCTTAAACACGACGATTTTCCTAAGCTTTTGCTAAATTGATATGTTTTAGGGTAAGTCGACTAATAAAATGTATGTTTGAAAGTTAACAAAAGAAATAAAAGGTTTATATGTTTAAGGTTTTTATCAAGTTAGCTCCGTTTTCGAAATCCCTTTTATGTGACATCGCCAGATTCAACCATAATGTCTAGGCTGGGTTTGAGGTGTTACATTTAGTGGTATCAGAGTCAGGTTGCAGAACTCGACTGTGAATTTTAGGTTCCAAAATTTGGTTTTAAAAAAAATTGGTTTTCAAATGATTTTAAACCTTTCGATTAATTATATGGTGCACCAAGTCTCTGGCGCCGATCCAGTAAGTATTTCTGATTTCTGATAGAAAATTTTAAAAACATTATTGACAGTCTACTTGAAAACACTATAGCTAGTATACTCTGAAACTATAGTGAAACTGATTGAGACGAAAACTTTCGAAAACAACACTAAATTTTTGATACCTTATGCATAAAATATTTGTTAATAAATATCAAAACTGATGCATAAAATTTCTAATGTAGATAAAACTTCTAAGTCACAATGAGTGCACGAGATACTCGTGGTCGGGGTATTTGAGGCTTAGGTAGAGGTCGTAGGGGGCTCGAGCTGAGTTCGCATCTCTGGGCAGCATGCCAAATCTAGACACTAGTGAGACACTAGTGTCACTTGCTACTGAAACAGGGTCTCAAAGTCGTTCGGCTGGGGACGACGCACTGTTCCAAGCGATGCTGAGGATATTGGAGTGGGTCACTGAACCCAATTCTAGATCTAGGGGCCGAGGGTTGGTAACTGAGTGACTTCAGTCTAATAGAGCTGAGTTATTTAGGGGTGTAACAGCAGCCACTCCTAATGTGGTTGAGTACTAGTTGGAGGCCACTGAGATGATTATAGATGATTTGGATTGTACCCCTGAGTAAAAATTGAAGGGTGCAGTCTCCTTACTTCGCGATGAGGCTTACTAGTGGTGGTTGACAGTGAAGGAAAGCACTCAGCCTGATCGACTGACCTGGGACTTCTTTAAGACTACCTTCTAGAGCAATTATGTGGGAGCAAGCTATGTGGATGCTCGCAGGCGTGAGTTTCTGAATCTCACGCAATGTGATTGATCTGTGGCCGAATATGAGGCCAAATTTCTGAGGTTGAACAACTACGCTCAAGGCATAGTGACGTCCAAGTATAAGAGATGTGTTAGGTTCGAGGATGGCTTAAGGGATAATCTAAGGGTACTGATAGCTCTGCAAAGAGAGTGTGAGTTCGCGGTTCTAGTAGAGAAGGGAAAGATTGCTAAGGATGTTAAGCGCGCAGAGCGCCAAAATAGAGACCGTGGGAGAAGTAAGAACAAGAGGGATTCGAAGCCCTTGAGTTCTGTGTAGAGGCCTAAGAAAAAGGCCAGATCTAATGGGCCAGTTAGAGTGGGGGCCCCTATTTCTTCTGTTGTTTCGACTGGGTTACAATCGTGTAGTGATTGCGGTAGAGCCATTCGGGCGAGTGTTGGAGGAGGATTGAGGCTTGTCTGAGATATGGATCTTTAAAGCACCGTATTCGAGAGCCTCCATTGAGGGCTGATCAGGTGCAAGCTCTGACATCAGGTCCCGCACAACAATAGAGAGTAATTCAACAGCCACCTAGGAGACGTGGAACGGCTAGGGGTAGTAATGGTTTGAACCGAAGGTAGAGAGTACCGGGCCTATGTGCTGGTCAGACAGAGGCAAGGCAGCCTGCTTTGGTTTATGTTGTATGTCACCGAAAGGACAGAGATGCTTCTGACGTCATCATCGGTACGTTTCTTATTTTTGATGTACCTTACTTTGTTTTGATAGACATAGGGTCTACTCACTCATACATAGCTAATAATGTATCTGAGACTTTGGGGATTTCTGTGGAGAGTACTACGAGTGAGGTCACTGTACTGAGTCCCTTGGGACAATCTATTTAGCTTAGTAAACTCTATAAGGATGTACCTTTAGTGGTGCAAGGAACTATTTTTCTGGTGGATCTGATGGAGCTTCCTTTGAGGAGTTCGATATAATTCTGGAAATGGACTGGTTGGTCAAGCACCGGGTTAGTCTGGATTGTACCATTAAGAGGGTCATTCTGAGAACTGAGGTGGATGATGAGGTGGTTGTGATCAAAGAGCGTCGAGATTATTTGTCTAATGTGATTTCTGCGCTTGTGGCTGAGAAATTGGTTCGGAAAAGGTATGAGGCATACTTGGCCTATGTCAGTGTCTTTACTTTTGGAGACTCTTTGATTGGGGATATCAAAATTGTGAGGGATTTTTCGAATGTTTTTCCTGAGGAGTTACCAGGATTGCTTCCGAACTAAGAGGTTGAATTTGGGATCGAGCTTCTTCTGGATACAATTACGGTGTCTATCACTCCTATCAAATGGCACCGAAAAAGCTTACAGAGCTTAAGGCTCAATTACAAGAGTTATTGGACCGTGGTTTCATTTGTCCTAGTGTATCTCTGTGCGAAACACCAATTCTATTTGTTAAGAAGAAGAATGGGACCATGAGGATGTGTATTGATTACTGATAGCTGAATAAGTTAATTATGAAGGACAAGTATCCACTTTCGAGGATTAACGACTTGTTTGATTAGTTCAGAAGGGCATCCATGTTTTCGAAGATCGATCTGCATTCTGGGTATCATCAGTTGAGGTTTAAGGAGGCTGATGTACATAAGATTGCATTTAGGACTCATTATAGACATTACAAGTTCCTAGTTATGCTTTTTGGGTTGACGTATGCACCGGTTGCATTTATGGATCTGATAAACCGAGTATTTTAGTTCTATCGGGATCAATTCATCGTGGTCTTCATTGATGACATTCTAGTATACTCTAAAATTGAGGATGAGCAAGATGAGCATCTTAGAGTAGTGCTTCAGATTCTGCATGAGAAACAGCTCTATGCTAAACTCAACAAGTATGAGTTCTGGCTACGTAAAGTAACTTTTTTGGGGTATGTGGTTTCTGCTGAGGGGATTCGAGTTGATCCTCGAAAGATTGAGGCTGTGCTGGATTGAAAACAGCCTAAAAATGTATTTGAAATTCATAACTTTCTGGGTTTGGTGGGATTCTATCGGTGTTTCGTTGAGGGGAACTTTTCGACGCATGATCTTGAGTTGGCTGTAGTTGTCTTTGCATTGAAAATCTAGAGGCATCATCTGTATAGTGAGAGGTACCTCATCTACATTGATCACTAAAGCCTCAAGTATCTCATTACTCAGAAGGAGTTGAATCTTAGACAGTGTCGATAGATTGAGCTGCTTAAGGACTATGATTGCACGATAGAGTATCATCCGGGTAAAGCCAATGTGTTGGCCAATGCTCTAAGTCATAGGGCAATGTCTAATTTGAGGGTGATGTTTGCACGCCTTAGTTTGTTTGATGTTGAGAGTCTATTAGCCGAGTTACAAGTTAAGCCAACTTGGATTGAACAGATTCAGGATAAGCAGTTAGGGGTTGAGTCTCTGAGATTGAGGTTTCGACAGATTGAGAGTTGTACTACTACTGATTTTGGGTTAAACAGTGATGGTGTGTTGTGTTTCTAAGGACGGATTTGTATGTCGAATGATTTTGATCTGAGGCAGTCTATTCTGAGGGAGGCACACAATAGCCCTTATGCTATGCATCCAGGTGGTAATAAGATGTATAGCGACCTTCATGAGTTATACTGGTGGCCAGGATTGAAGTGTGAGGTTACTAATTTCATTGCTCGCTGTTTGACTTGACAGCAGGTTAAGGCTGAGCATCAGTTGCCTTTGGGTTTGTTGTAGCCAGTTAAGATTTCTTTGTGGAAATGGAAGCGAGTAACAATGGATTTCGTTAGTGGGTTGCCCTTGACACCCACTAAAAAGAATTCTGTTTGGGTTATCGTGGATCGATTGACCAAGTCTGCTCACTTCATTTCGATTCGAACTGATTATTCTCTTCAGAAGTTGGTGAAGTTGTATATCTCCAAAATAGTTAGGCTGCATGGGGTTCCAATACCGATTATTTCTGATAAGGATCCTCGCTTTACGTCTCAGTTCTGGAAAAAATTACACGAGACTTTGGGTTCAAGGTTAGACTTCAGTATTGCGTTTCATCCTCAGACCGATAGTTAATCTGAGAGGGTGATTCAATTACTAGAGGATATGCTTCAGAGTTGCGTGATTGATTTTAAAGACAGTTGGAAGGACTATCTACCGTTAGCTAAGTTCGCCTACAACAATGAGTTCAAGCTAGTATTCAGATGGCACCTTACAAGGCTCTGTATGGTCTTAAGTGTCGTACTCCATTATATTAGACTGAGTTGGGCGAATGTCAAGTTTTGGGTTCTGAATTGGTTTTTGAGACTGAGGATAAGGTTCAACTGATTCGGGATTGTTTGAAAGCAGCTTCTGATAGACAAAAGTCTTATGCGGATCTGAAGAGACGTGAGATTGAGTACAATATGGGGGACTTTGTGTTTCTGAAGGTCTCTCTGTAAAAGAAGGCTCTGAGGTTCAGTCGTAAGGGTAAGTTGAGCTCTAGATTTATTGAGCCGTACCGAATTTTGAAACGTGTGGGACCAGTTGCCTATCAGTTGGAGTTACCCCCTGAGTTGGATCGTATTCATTATGTGATTCACATCTTGATGTTGAGATGGTACCGATCTGATCCATCTCATATAGTCGCCGTTGAAGATATCGAGGTTAGGCCAGATTTGACCTTGGAGGAAGAGCCGGTTCAGATTCTGGAGCGAGACGTTAAGGTTCTGAGGAGGAAGTCCATTTCTTTAGTAAAAGTTATGTGGTGGAATCATAGCAATGAGGAGGCCACCTCGAAACCTGAGGATTCGATGTGTTAGTAATATCCTCATCTGTTCTGATCAGGTAAATTTCGAAGTCGAAATTTCTTTTAGGGGGTAGAGTTGTAACACCTTAAATTTCTTATTTATGTTTTTGTGAAATGTGACAAGTGTGTATTTGTTTCAGTGGTTAATTGTTATGGGTGTGTGGGTGAGGTCTTGGGTTCAAGGCTCACTCTAGGCAAATTTTGTTATTTTTAGAATAAAGCCCTATCTTTGTTCAGTGGGCTTATGTTTAATTATCTGTAATCCCATATCAGAACGAGCCTGCTGGTACAAGTGGTAAGGGAGTTGGGGGTGTTAGGGTTCTTGTGTTCGAATCCCTGCGTAGGCATAAGAATTTATTTTTACTCAGTTCTGTACAAGTGTTTCAGTGTAGATGGAAATCTGAGTAAGTAGTTGCATAGTGAGATAGTGGAAAGAAATTTAAGGGACTTCAAATATCTATCAATCGTATTTTATTTTATTTTGTTTTAAAATTTTGTTTTTTTCTCTTCAAGAAATGTAACATTAATTTTTTTTGTGTTCCTTCCTGTTGCTCATCTTCCCCATCTCTGCGATCTATCGTTTTGCTTTCCTTTCGTTTGGTTCCTAACTCTGTAGTTCGATCGTACTATTCAAATTGTGGATTCGTCTCTTTGGTGTGGTAAGTAAATTCCTGTCATCAATTTTGATTTGGGATTTTCTTAATTGGTGAGAGTAATCAGTGGAGATTTAAGGGTGTTGTTTCGTGTTTAGGAGCAGATTGTGGAGCAGAGGATCACATTTTATCGGTCAGTGTTTGGCATTGGTGGTAAGTTAGTTTCGTACCAATTTCTTGTTACTGAATTCGATAGTCAACTCGCTAAATAATTGTTGGGTACTCTATTTTAGGCTATGAGAGGCTCTGGAGTGCTTTCGCCTCAAATCAATACCATGTGTGTGCCCGAAATGTAAAAAAATGAGGTTCATTAAAAGTCAAAAAATCCCACTGTCGACGCCACACGACCGTGTGGTAGGCCGTGTGTAACACCTTAAACCCAGCCTAGATGTTATGGCCGAATCTGACGATGTCAGATGGAATGGAATTTGAAATCGAATTCATCAAGTTAAAACTGTTTCTGTTTGTTAGCTTTTATTTATCTTTCGTCAATTTCAAAATTATTTTCTTGTTAATTTAATTCGTTTAAAAACATATTCTGTAGCGGAAGCTTTTAAAACATTAATATTTTAAGAAAATCGTTCGCGTTTTAAGTAAAACGTTGTATTTAATAAAACTGAGTTTTCGTTTCAGTTCTAAAATTCATGAAAACAGTTAAAATCCAAAACAAAGACAAATAGTCCTAAAGTCCCAAATTACATTAAAATACTCCAGAAAACAAATAGGAAATTAATACCATAACTGAAATTAAAATAGTTCAATAATCAAGTGGTCATCGTTGAGCCCTCCACCGCACCGATCCGTCTAAGTCTGAGGATTATCTGTACAGATAAACAGGAAGGGTGAGTTTATATAAACTCAATCTGTAATCCCCACAGAAGAAATACATACAGCCAAACAACAGATATCAGTTAAATGCAGTCTGGGCCTAAGCATATTACAGATTCAGATGCAGTTTAGGCCTTAGCCCATTCAGATACAGTTTCAGATATAAATTAAGGCCTTAGCCCATCCCAACAGTAATAGAAATCAGTATCCTACCCACCAGCCTCTACATTCCATCTCCGACCATCTCTACACACCATTGGAAGTTTAAAACACCCACCAAGCCCTACATTCCAAGTCGTACCGAATGCAGCACTTATCAGTAATATTGTAGCTGAGCTGCCAGATAATAGGCATAAAAGTCTTTTAGTACACTTCCTCCAATAATCAATCATCCCACCCCAATGCAGATGCAACTAAACATACTCAATGTAGATATATAGAAATACATGCTTACATGCTATTATTCAGTTATCAGTCATACATATAGATCAATAAATATGCATAAATTTAACATGCTCAATACATATATTGTTTGTTCAGAATATACAATTTAAGGTCTAAATATCGCTTACCGACCCTACAGCAGGTTCACAGTCAACTTGGGTGACTCGTGCAATCTTAGGAAACATTTTAGCTAAATGGGCCCACACCCCTATGTGGTTTCCCATGTGGGCCTACACAAGGCTCGTGTGGATCACATGACCTGGCCCAAATTTCCACACGCCTGTGTGGACTACCCCTGTGGGCTCACACGCCTATTTTGGTTCAGTCGTGTGGCCCACACGGCTACACTTCAGCCACCACACGGCTGTGTACTGCGCACAATCATGTCTTCGTCGACCACACAGCTGTGTTGTCACACACGGCCTACCACACGCCCTATGGCGTCGACAGTAGGGTTTTTTTACTTTCGTTGAATCTCGCTTTTCTGCGTTTCGGGTACACACTTGGCTCGTTTTCACGGATATTACAATCTTAAGATCTCTAGAACCATAATCGACATTATCAAAGTCCAAATTTAGTAACACAAATGAAAACTAACCTGGGAATATTTCATAACGAAACATTAGAACATCAAATAGTGAACTTGGTCATTTACCGACAACGAACCAAAATCCCAAACGTTCAAATCTCTACAGAAGCACTAATTACTGCTTGATCTTCACCTAATCAAAAGAACAAAAAACAATCAGCCCTCTTTCAGAAAACCAACTATGGAACGATAAGATAGAGACAAAACGACACTTACTGAACAAGCGAATTCAATCGTTAAACAAAAAGGAGGCAACATGGAAATTGAAATAGTAGAGGAAGGAAGCAGTAGAGAAGAAAATGGAATTTTGAATAACGTCAGAATTTTGGGAAAGGGAAGCCGAAATTTCAAAAAGAAGAAGAATAAAACAAAAACAAAAATAAAAACTGATAACTTCCCAAACCAGTTAATTTTAGAATTTTTGTTTGACCGAAACTCTCTCAATCAAACGAACAAAAATAAACTCCCAAAAATCATGCAGGGATTTAAACACATGGCTTTCAGCAAACTAACACTTAACTTAACCATCAAACCAGCAGGTTCATTCTAATATGATTTTACAAATAATTTAATATAAGCCCGTTGAAAAAGTATAAGGCTTAAGTTAGAAAAATACCAAAATTTTCCAAATGCAAGGCTTGAACTTGAGACCTCACACACACACCCAGAATACTTAACCATTGAAGCAGATACAGATTTGTGTCTAATATTCACAAAAATAGAAATATCAAATTTGGGGCGTTACAACTCTACCCCCTAAAAGAAATTTCAACCTCGAAATTTACCTGATCAGAACAAATGAGGATACTGCTGATGCATCGAGTCTTTAGGTTCTCATGTGGCCTCCTCAGTGCTATGGTTCTGCTACAGTACCTTTACTAATGGGATAGACTTCTTTCGAAGAACCTTTACATCACGATCCAAAATCTGAACTGGCTCATTCTTGAAGGTCAAATCTGGCTTAACCTCAATCTCTTCAATAGGGAAACGCTTCAACATCGAGATGTGGAATATGTCATGAATACGGTCTAGCTCTGAAGGTAACTCTAACTGATAAGCGACCGTTCCCACTCACTTCAGAATTTAGTAATGCCCAATAAACCTAGGGCTCAACTTGCCCCTGCGACCGAACCTCAGAACCTTCTTTCATGGCGAGTCCTTAAGAAACACAAAGTCCCTCATAAGATACTCAATTTCACGTTTCTTTAGATCAACATAAGACTTCTGTCTATCAGAAGTAACCTTTAAACGATCTCGAATCAGTCGAACCTTATCTTCAATCTCCAAAACCAACTCAGGACCCAAAACTCGACGTTCACCCAACTCAGACCAACACAAAGGAGCACGACACTTACAAGCATACAGAACCTTGTAAGGTGTCATCTGAATACTCGACTGGAAACTGTTATTGTAGGCGAACTCGGCTAACGATAGATAATCCTCCAAACTGCCTTAAAAATCGATAACACAACTCCTCAACATATCCTCCAATATCTGAATCACCCTCTGGGATTGACCATCGGTCTGAAGAGAAACACAGTACTGAAGTCCAATCTCGAACCCAAAGCCTCATGCAACTTTTTCCAGAACCAAGACGTGAAGTGAGGATCCTTATTAGAAATGATTGAAACCGGTACTCCATGCAGTCTCACTATCTCAAAAATGTAGAGCTTCGACAACTTCTGCAATAAATAGTCAGTCCTAACTGGAATGAAGTACGCAGACTTAGTCAATTGATCCATGATGACCCAAACAGAATCCTTCTTTGTGGGTGTTAAAGGCAACCCACTAACGAAGCCCATCGTTACTCGCTCCCACTTTCATAGTGGAATCTTAACCGGCTGTAGCAATCCCGAAGGTAACTAATGCTCAGCCTTAACCTGCTGGCAAGTCAGACATCGTGCCACAAAATTAGTAACCCC
Source organism: Gossypium arboreum (assembly GCF_025698485.1). Classification (NCBI taxonomy): domain Eukaryota; kingdom Viridiplantae; phylum Streptophyta; class Magnoliopsida; order Malvales; family Malvaceae; genus Gossypium; species Gossypium arboreum. The sequence goes on along the minus strand of NC_069078.1, from coordinate 54,633,239 downwards.
CCGTTTCAACCCCGGCCACTAGTACAATTTTCGAAGATCTCGGTACATGTTATTCCCACTAGGATGCATAGCACAAGGGCTACTATGCGCCTCTCTCAGAATAGACTGCCTCAGATCAGTATCATTCGATATACAAATCTGACCACGAAAATAGAGTACCCCATCATTATTCAGCCCAAAGTCTGTAGTGCTGCCACTCTCAATGTAACGGAACCGAAGACACAACGATTCATCCTCTAACTATCTATCCTGAATCTGTCCTATCCAAGTCAGTTTAACCTACAGCTCAACCAACAAACTTCCGTAGTCGAACAAACTAAGTCGAGTGAACATTACTCTCAGATCAGTTATAACCCTACGACTCAACGCATCGACCACCATATTGGCCTTGCTAGGATAGTACTTAATAGTACAGTCATAGTCCTTAAGCAGCTCAATCCATCTACGCTGCCTAAGATTCAACTCCTTCTGCGTTAGGATGTACTTGAGGCTTTTGTGATCAGTGTAGATAATACACCATTCACCGTACAGATAGTGCCTCTAGATTTTCAAAGCAAAGACTACAACGACCAATTCTGAATCACGCGTCAGATAGTTTGCCTCATGCGTCTTGAGCTGACGAGACGTATATGCCACAAGCTTACCATCTTGCATCAAAACACAACCCAAACTCACATGCGACACGTTACTGTAAACCACAAATTCCTTCCCAGGTTCAAGCTGTATCAAAACAGGGGCCTCAGTTAGAACAGTCTTGAGCTTCTCAAAGCTTTCTGTTACACATCAGTCCAGACAAATAGATCACCCTTATGTAGTAGCTTAGTTAAGGGCGCTACAATCAATGAGAACCCTTCCACAAACTGCCGATAATAACTCGTCAAACCCAAAAAACTGCAGATTTTCGACACATTCTTAGGTTGTTTCCAATCCAATACAACCTCGATCTTTCGAGGATAAACTCGAATCCCCTCAGCAGAAACTACGTACCCTAGGAAAGTGACTTCACGAAGCTAGAACTCACACTTACTGAATTTAGCGTAGAGCTGCTTCTCACGCAAAATCTGAAGTACAACTCTAATATGCTCATCATGCTTATCTTCAGTCTTAGAGTATACCAAGATGTCGTTGATGAAAACTACGACAAATTGATCCAGATAGGGCTGAAACACTTGGTTCATCAGATCCATAAATACGACCAGTGTATTTGCCAATCCAAAAGGCAAAACTAGGAACTCGTAATGCCCATACCGAGTTCTAAATGCAGTCTTATGCACATCCACTTCCTTAACCCTCAACTGGTGATACCCTGAATGGAGATCGATCTTAGAAAATACTGAAGCCCCTCGAAACTGATCAAATAAGTCGTCGATCCTCGAAAGTGGATACCTGTTCTTAATGGTCAGCTTGTTCAACTGCCACCAATCTATACATATCCTCATGGTCTCATCCTTCTTCTTAACAAACAGAACCTGTGCTCCCCATAGAGACACACTGGGACGAATGAAACCATGGTCCAAAAGTTCCTGCAGTTGAACCTTAAGCTCTATAAGCTCCTTCGGTGCCATATGGTAGGGGGCGATAGACACCGGAGCTATACCAGGAAGAAGCTCAATCCCAAATTCCACTTACCGATTCAGAGGTAAACCCAGCAGCTCCTCAGGAAAGACGTCCGAAAAATCCCTTATAGTTCTGATATCCTTTATAGTAGAGTCCTCAAAAACAAAAAACGCTAATATAGGCCAAGAACTCTTCACATCTTTTACAAACCAACTTCTCAGCAACCAGTGCAGAGATCACATTAGCCAAATAATTTCGACGTTCTCCAATCATATCTACCTCATTATCCCCCTTAGTTTTCAAGACGATCCTCTTAGTTGCACAGTCCAGACTGACACAGTGCTTGACCAACCAGTCCATACCTAGAACCAGGTCGAACTCCCCAAACGGAAGCTCTATTAAGTTAGCTAGAAATTAAGGGTTTATATCTCTAAGGTTTTTATCGACTTAGCTCCATTTTCGAACATCGCTAGATTCGGCCATAACATTTAGGCCGGGTTTGAGGTGTTACACAAAGTATTGATACCATTTTACGATTTGATATTTTAAAACTTAAAGAAAAATTGCCCGAGTATTGATACTCTCCCTAAGGTACCGATATCTCATAGCAAGTATTGATACATTTCCTGTTGTATCGATACTTTAGGCTTAACAGTCACTGAATTTAGGCATTAAATGCCAAAAGTATCGATACCTCTTCAAATGTATCGATACCTTTTGTTGCAGGAGTCATTAATACTCTGAGTTTTACACCTCTAACAGCTGAATTCATTTTCCCAACAACCCCAACTGTTGGAAATCAATAAGAGGCTATAAATACCAAATTCCAAAGCTTCTACAACAACAAGAGAGATTACAAGAGATTAAAAAGCTATCAAGAAACATTAAGAAATCTATTACCAACTTTTTGTGGTTAAAATTTTCATCTCTCTTGTAAACACTTATGAACATTCATTATATTTTCATCTCTCTTTTTGTGTGCTTCGTTTGCAAACATTCTAATCTTATGAGGATTATTTATTTATTTGCTTATTTATTTGCTGTTTGAGAGGGTTTATGTCTTAAGATTTGTGTAGAAATCTTAAGGGAGTTGTATGGTTAAACTTTGACATCAAAGGTTCATCAAATTAGTGAATTTGAGAAAATCCTTGGTGGTATAAAGCTAAGGTAATTAAGTAGGCAATTGGAACTGAACGAGTTTAAAATCATTGTGTTCATTGTCTCATTTTCTTATCCTTCCTTCCACAAAATTTTTAAAAGCCCAATTCATCCCTTTTGGCTATTTCGGTTGATCAATTGAGCTAACATCATCGATTACACAAGTTATTTTGATAGATAGCAATTTTTTTCTTAAATTATTGAGATTTTTTTAGTACATGAGATTTATATATGTAATTGTAATTAGATTTTATCATATTCATTATGTGGGTGAATGAAAATGTTTTACATTAAAAATATTTCAGCAAATGATTATTGATGAGGTGGGTAAATAATTTTTATATCTTGTTGGTGTTGTGTTCGATTTTCAAATAATATTTTTCAGTTATTTTTTGAGAGCTATATAAAATTATGAAAAGATAAAAATAAACTTGTAATAATATTAATTACCTTTTAGAGTAAGAATATTTTAATAATTTCACAATTTAGTTGGTATCGATTTAACTTGTGATACCAATTTAGTCGATTGTTTTATATATAGTATAATATAAATGAAGTAAAAATATTTTAGTAGTTTTATAATTGTCGGTGTTGAGTTAGATCGTGACACTAATTTAATCAACCATTTTATATATAGAATAAATAATAATTTTTAATCAAAGTAATTGTAATAATATTGCTATAATAATATCTAAAAATATTATGAACTTGTACATTTTCAATAGTCCGGAAACTTTTTCCACTCCCTGTAAAACATATATCCTTCAGAATCCAGTCGGGGGCGTTTTGTTAATTCACAAATCCAGTAAAATCAAGGCACTCTCAGTAAATATCCTCCAATTTCAAGGGTAAATAAGGCATTTTGTATTGTTAATGTTGAGTTCACGCTTTTACGTCGTTCTGGAAAACTAAAAAACGGAGGGAGAAGAACGAAGAAAAGTTACAGAGACGAGGGAGTGTTTGTCTATATTTTTGATGTTTGCACTCTCATGAATTGACATATAGGTGTTTAAAGGTCTGCAATTGTTTTATTTATACAAATATATTACCGAATAAAAGACAATATATCATATTATTCGATAATCAATGTGACCTCTTCTTCACCCCTTTCGCTTTCCTATGAAAACGAAATGGAAAGGAACGGCATTGCCGATAATGATTGTCTACAATTGTAGAGAGGCAAGGAAGAGATGCATTTGGTCCAATTAGGGAAAAGATAGAGGGAGGAAGCGAGGAGTGTGGAAGTTGTGTTTCTTGGTTGAACATAGAGGCAGGGATTTGAAGGGAATTTTTTTGTTTTTTTATGACGATTCGTTTCGCATTTTTACGTTGAAGGATATCAAGGGTTTATTGGCTCTGCCTTGGATCTGAATCTAATCAGAAAAATGGTTTGCATTTTGTTTCCTCTATGATTTTATTTATTTTCACTCTTTTCCTCTTTTTGCCTATGTACCGTTAATTGTTTCTGTTGATTTTGGATTCTATTTCGTGAATGAAGAGGTAGCTCATTTAACTCCAATGAAGTAATCAAATTGAAAACTGTTTCTACTTTTTTTCCTGGATGCTGTTTGTTTCTTCTATTTCGTTTTGGGTTGATTCAGAAATGTTTACTGTTTAAATGTGAATTATTGGGTTTTGAGCTATCTTTTTTTTTAAAGTTCATTATGATTATACCCTTTTTTTTATGAGAGAAAATTAGTTTTCTTTAACTAATTTCAGTTTCTAGAGCCTCATTTCTCTTTTTCTTGGTAGTCAGGATTCTTGATAGATAGTAATCTGGAAATTCTTATTTGAAATCAATTGAAAAATAGCACTATTGGAATTTTCTTAACGCAATTCAGTCAATAATTTTCCCACAGCAGTGTGAGCATAAAATACTAGCCTCGTGTGAAGCAGCTAGCTTAGTAGAACTTACGGCAGCTTAGGGTGTTGACAGCCTTAGCCCTGTCTTTTAAGAGTTCGTTTTATTGACTTGAATATGTGATTTCGAAGTAAAAAATTAATAATGTTTTACTTGTTAATTGAAGGATGTTACAAAATTATTTTAGATAATTATAGGGTGAGAGAGATGCAGAAAAACCAAAGAACAGAGGCATTGGATGGTGGTCAGAAGATGCACTGTATAACCCTTTTGCTAGCCCTATATATCTAATTGCACAATGCAACTTAATTTTATGTTAATGAGTCTCTATTCCTTCACCTAGATATGCTGATGATTCGACATGGTGTCACAGGTTGCTCCATCCAATATTATTGCTGGATCTATTGTTTGGGTGGAGGACCCTGAGGTAGCTTGGATAGATGGGGAAGTTAAAGAAATTAAAGGGGAAAAGATTACAGTAAAATGTACATCAGGGAAACTGGTGAGTGTTTGTTATACTCTTTTTATTTTTTATGTTATGGAAGGACCAAAATATAATATTTTGATTACCTTTTATTGCTAAATATGTTAAACTTCCTTCCAACAATAGTCTAGATGCAAACCAATGATTTGCTTATTTCATGAAGGATTTTTTGCTTTGTTTCTTGCGGTTATGAAACTTGTTTATGTTTATTAAACGGGAATCGAAGACTTGGCATACAGAAAATCACTATCATCCTAGTTTAATGAACTTGGACGTTCTAAATTATATTACTGAATTTCCTTCACGAGATGATATGATTTTCATTATGTTTTGTGAATATCTAGAGATTAGGCTAAACAATATATCATTCCATAAAAAAATACAAATGTGGCAAACGTGGAAGACTATAGAAGATGTTATTGGTCTTCTAGTACTTGGTTACCAATGGTTTACCATATGTTACAAGATAAGTTGGTGGAATTTAGTTTAAGCTGGGATTTCTTTTGACTTTGTTGATAGGATACTTTTAGGTAAAATAAGATATAAGCACATGTAGAGACCTAGAAATGAAACCTTCTAACTTTTGAGTTTCGTCTAGTTTGCTGCTCAAAATTACTTTGAGACCATTATGCTAGTGTTGACATATAAGTTAAACCCCCTAATGTTTTACTCATAATTTTTTTTTTTGTATATATATATAGTGCCATCGTATCTAATGTGATGGACTGTGGCAATAGACGGGCTCCTTTGTTAAGTCATATATAGTGTAGGGTGTTAATTTTTTGTAGTTGGAAGTGCAAGGAGGTGTTAGCATTTTGAATCAAATGTGGGTAGTCTTGCTAACCCTTCAAATTAGGGGATATTGCTTATGCTTGGTTTTTGGGTTAGAAAGCAAAATGTAATTTTTATTTTAAAATATGAGCTAATGCTGAGAAATTGGAACTATTTAAATGTGTAAGGCTACATGAGATAATAATTTTTTTGAACAGAAAAAAGGGTGGTAGAACGGATAAATGCATGTTGATCATGTATCATTTGTGCTAAATATGCACTAGGAAGGTCATTTTACAGCTCTTGTTGCATAACAATTCATGTTGGCTGTCCAGATATTCAACTGTTCATTTCCTGCAAAAGAATAAATAAATAAATAAATAAATGAATAAATAAAAGAGGCTTTCCATTCATTCAAAATACTGCAATAAGCAAACTAATCCTAGATATGTTTTATGCTTTAGAGAAGGATCTATTATAGTGATTATTAAGGAATTAAGAATAGGATCTTCACTGGAGCAGTAACTTCAAGAAATATTAGGGCTCATAATATTCAGCTAGCGTATAATATGGTAAAGACAACAAAAGGCTTGAATTGTGGATTTTTCCTCATATTTACTTTTATTCTTACTTTCTTCTAGGAGGTCATGCTTCATTGTTGCTGCTGGTTTAAAACTTCTTGTTAAACTTTTCTTGTGTAAAATCTTTCAATGGTAAAACATATGCCTTCAGATTATGGACATGGTTCACTTTCAGCAATAGGCATCTTTCTTCAAGCTCTAATTTTCCTTCACTATATAGCATGAAATCAGAGTCTGAAAGGCTTTTGGCTTTTTCATTCCCTTTTACCTTATGTAGGTTGTGAGGAAGACATCTAATGTGTATCCAAAGGACCCTGAATTTCCTCCCTCTGGTGTTGATGATATGACAAAGCTAGCATATTTACATGAACCTGGAGTTCTGCAGAATTTAAGATGTCGATTTGATATTAATGAAATATATGTAAGTATATAAGACGATTTGCATCCTGTTATCCATTTCATTTTATTGTTAAAATGTTTAGAGTTGGCACGGGTTTCTCAATGTTGAGAGAGAATCTTTTAGAGAAAAAAGAGTTTTTATTCTGTCATTTTTGTTAGTTACAATAGGCTCTATATGTACATGGTAAAAATCCTAAAACAAGAAACAACCACAAAGCATGATATCAAGCCCTTATAATGGGCACAAAATACAACAAATACTCCTAAAATATCTCTACCAAGCACCAGTTCACATCCCTTGATTTTCACACCCCCTCAAGTTGGGCTATGAATGTCTATCATGTGCTACGTGGATTTCAAGTTCTTGAAAATATTTTGAGGTAATGCCATTTTAACAATGTTTGTAATCTGGTGACATGTAGCTAGGTAGACTATTAATACAATTGGTGGCCCTAGCATTTTTAATTGTCCTCCACAAGTCCAATATCTGAAATGCACACATAATTGGGAGGAATCAAGCAACACAATTGGTGGCTCTTGTAAACTTGTATGTAGCAATTTACAATCAAGATTGAGCACAAACAGTAATGCACCACAAATTATATCCTTAGTAGTAATAACTGAAGTTGTACCAGCCACCTTAGGGAGAATGATGAGCAATAAGTACCAATGCATTATCACAACATGGACTATATTTATGAAAAATAGTGAAATCTCTTGCCTTATGATTGAAAGTCCTTGAATCCAAAAAACCACAAGCTAGTTTTCCCATGTCTAATACTTATAGTAATTGGATAATTACCATTTTGTGCTATTGAGATTCTCAGGTTGAAATTATCTCTAAGACTGAGTTTCTTCTGTTGTTCACCATGGCTGATTTTAGGATTTTTGTTGGTTTTATCTTTTTAGGAATGATTCCGAACCTGCTCTAATAACAATTTGAGAGTGGATTTTTTAGAGAGAAAAAAGTTTTATTCTCTATCATACGGTTTCGTTAGTTACAATAGCCTCTCTCTATATACTTGCTAAAAATCCAAAAACAGGAAACAATCACAAAGCATGTATTAAGTCCCTAATAAAGGGCGCAAAATGCAGCAATTTCTCTTAAAATATCTTTACCATCATTAGTAAACAAAACTTACTCCTAAAATATCTCTGCCAAGTATCAGTTAACATCCTTGATTTATAGACTTGATTATTTGCTCCATAGCATGTTTGTCAGATTGCATTCCTTTTCTACCTTGCTCAATTTAGTATGAATTTATGGAACTATTTACTCAGATTAGTTATTTCACATCTTGTTTCACACATTGCAGACCTTTTGAGCATGGTTTATGATGTCCAAGTGTCAACATATGGCTTTAATTTGTTGCACGGTTGTTCCATTTTTATTCATAATGCATTGTTTTCTGAAGCTAAATGTGTTGATGTGTTATTCCAGACCTACACAGGAGGTATATTGATTGCTATAAATCCTTTTCAAAGATTGCCACATTTATATGAAAATCGCGTGATGGAAAAATACAAAGGGGCAAATGTGGGTGAACTTAGCCCACATCCATTTGCTATTGCAGATTCTGCCTATAGGTAACCTGTTTTTGTGTTCTCTTTTCTTTTGCATTGTTTATGTGCATTATTAGTGTAATAAATGTCGCAAACAGACAGATGATTAAGGAGCAAATAAGCCAAGCAATTTTGGTAAGTGGGGAAAGTGGAGCTGGTAAAACAGAGAGTACAAAGATGCTTATGCAGTATCTAGCTTTTATGGGAGGGAGAAATAACAACACAGGGGAACGATCTGTGGAGCAAAAGGTCTTGGAGGTATCTCAAACTCCATAACTTATTCAGTTTTGCAATATGTGAAATTGATCAATTTGATGTTGCATTCTTGGATGTGAGGTTCCCCCTTCCCCTTCTTGGAAACTAAGATTTCTTGAATAAAAGTATTCTTTGTCATATCTTTTTTGTTCTTACCTTTGTAGTCGAATCCTGTTCTAGAAGCATTCGGGAATGCAAAGACTGTCAGAAACAATAATTCAAGGTTGGAAATCTTTTCTCATTATTCATTCCTCGTGTTTGTGCAAGTCTCTTGATTTATTTGATGAAAGACTACCACTGATTGAATATAATGTAATTTTAGTCGCTTTGGCAAGTTTGTGGAAATTCAGTTCGATGGAAGGGGGAGAATTTCTGGAGCTGCAATAAGGACTTATTTGCTTGAACGATCTCGTGTTTGCCAAGTGTCTGATCCAGAGAGAAACTATCATTGCTTTTACATGCTTTGTGCTGCACCGCCAGAGGTAAAAGTTTCTCTAAGTTTTAATAATTCGCAACTAGTTTAAGATGTTTGTTTTAGAAAGACATTAAGAAAGTGAAACATGTCTAGAACCTAGGATCAAATAGGGAAGGTTCATGGGGGATACACCAGCATTTTTCATGAATAGACTAACCAAAGATGTTAATGGGGAAAAGGATGTCAATGCTAGTGTGATGCGGAATAGGATGGATGATTTATTAACAAGTGTTAAGAAAGAACTTGGTGAATCAAAGGGCATGGCTCAGCCATATACGAATGCATCATGGTGGAATGAGGAAGCAAACAAAACTATTAAGAACAAATGAATCTATTGAAGAATCTTATATATGGATGCAATGAGTTTTGAGAATAAAAATGTAGCAAAGGAGACCAAGAGAGTTGTAAGGGAAACTAGAGTGAGAGTCTATAAAGGCATTTCTGACAAATTGAACTTAAAAGATGGAGAGGTATATTTATAGTCTTGATTAGAGGAAGGAGAAAAAGACTAGATTTAGGAACTAGTAGGTGTTCAAGGATAACAATCTTGTGGTCCTCATTGAAGGTTGAAGAGATTACAAGGAGATGAGGAAATATTTTGATAAGCTCCTCTTATAGTCTTGAATATATTGTTAAAGGACATAAATTGCAATTTTATGTGGATAAGGCCTTTTGAGGTCAAAGGCCTTGTTGTCAAATGAAGATTGGAAAAATAGTGGGTTCGGATGCAATTCCCATCTATGTTTGGAAATTCACCGGTGATGTTAGGGTTGAGTGGTTGACAAACTTATTTAATAGGATATTGAGAAGTGATTAGATGCTTGATAATTGGAGGCAAACTACCTTGTTGCCTTTATATAAAAACAAGGGCAATGTTAGTTTGTTTTCATGCCATGAGATCCACCATTGAAGTGATTCATCTTTTGAAACAAATCATTGAGCGGTTTAGAGTGTCATGGTGAGATTTGGACATGATTTTTGTTTATTTAGAGAAATCTTATGATAGAGTACCTAAAGGCATTCTTTGGTGTGCTTTGAACATGAAGACAGTTTCTTTCAAATATGTTAGGATAATATATGTAAGAGGATGTAGTAATTAACATAAGAACTAGTGGTGGATTTACAGATCAGTTTCTGATTAAAGTAGAGGTGCATCAAGGATTGATTTTGAGTCTTTTTCTCTTCGGAATATTAATGGATGAAATAATGAAAGTCATTCCAAATTAAACAACTTGATAAACAATAAAAGCTTGAAGACTTAGATTGAGCAGATTGAAGATTGATTACGTGAAGTTTATGTTTAGTAGAAAGGGAATAGTGATAAAATGTGATTACACTTGATGTTCAAGTGATATTAATATATATATATTTGGACAAAGAAATCAATAGTTGAGTGCTTTAAGTACCTAGGTCAATAATTCCTAATGATGGGCTGATTGATGGAGAAGTTAATCATATGATCAAGGCTTGGTGGCTTTAGTGGAGAATCACAATAGGAATTCTATTAATTGTAATATACTTTTGTGTTGAAGGGGAATTTCTAGACGGCTACCAGATTGGCTTTGCTTTATGGTGCAAAATATTGGGCTAAAAGAATCAACATACGCGAAAGATAAGTTCGGCTGACATGCAAATATTAAGATGGATGCGTGATAAGACTCGGAAGGATAGGGTTAGAAATGAGGATAGTTGTCTCCAAATTGGAATAGCTCTTATATAGGACAAGGTGAGAGAAAATTGTTTATAGTGGTTTCGCCAGATAGGGCCTGTATCGGGGAATTCAATTTGTTAGAAGGATGGAGCAAATGGACATTGCAAATGGTAAAAGGTTGAAAGGGAAACCAAGAAATAAAAAGGTTGGATGTGATGCATAATGATGTGAAACTATTAGAATTTGAAGAGAGGATGGTGGTGGATAGGAATGATTGGAAGGGGAGAATTTGTGTATCCGAAGTAAATGTTTCTATGTTTTGGTTCCAGTAGCTGACCCCATATATATTAGAACTAATGCTTTTTGGTTTAGATTTGGTCTTCACAGTTTAATTCAGGTTTTATTTTGTAAGGAATTCTAAAAAAATCAAAGTAGAAGTCTTATTTGCATTAGACTTGCTCTTTTGTTTAGATATAGGTTTTTTTAAAACAAATGATTATTTTTTTAGACTGAAATGTAGGGTATAAGAAAAGCGGTGATCTTTAAGTTGCTTCAAAAGATCTCTAATAATATATCCTGCAGCACTTTCAAGTTGTATGGGTTAGCGGTGACAAATTCTGGTTGTTATTTTTGAATTTTTTTCCAAGCTAAAATGTGTTATAATAGCCATGTTTAGAGCTCCATAATCTAGGTTTGCAAAGGACACAGTTAATGCTACATGAGACTAAAACTTTTTTTTAACCTTGCTGATACCTTTAGTGGTAAAAAAGTCAACTCCATTATTCTAACATCAAGTGTTATTTTTGCCTCCATTGAATTTTTTTTTGTTACTAAAGAGGCATCTAAAACTTTTATGGTTTTATTTTCTAATACATTTTATTAGGATGTTGAGAAGTTCAAAGTTGGAAATCCACGAACTTTTCATTATTTGAATCAGTCAAATTGTTTTGAGCTGGATGTACTAGATGATTCTAAAGAGTATCTTGAGACTAAGAGAGCTATGGATATTGTTGGGATCAACCAGGCAGAGCAGGTAATGCATCTTGATTGTTATTTTAGCTCGGATATTTGACTATGATTTTTTTTTTCTTTTAAACCTCTTCTTGTTACTATCTCAGGAGGCAATATTTCGAGTTGTGGCTGCTATTCTACATTTAGGAAATGTTGAGTTTGTAAAGGGAAAGAAAACAGATGGTGCTGAACCTAAAGATGATAAATCTCGGATGCATCTAAAAACTGCTGCAGACTTATTCATGTAATTCATCATTGCTAGTTTTATACTTAGATATCCATGTTATTGTCTTCAAGGGTATATTTGAATGGAAAAACACTAATATGCCTCTCTTGTTTAGGTGTGATGAAAAGTCTCTTGAAGACTCCTTATGTAAACGTGTTATTGTGACTCGTGGTGATCGCATTACAAAATCTCTTGATCCAGCTACTGCAGCTATCAGCAGGGATGCTTTGGCCAAAATTGTTTATTCAAAATTATTTGACTGGTAACTTTCTATGTACCAGTAGATTCATTCTGGAGAGAAACATGTGAAGGCACATATTAAATACATCTCATTTATGATTTTTCTTGACATTCTGCACTTTGGTTTCCCAGGCTCGTTCAGAAGATAAATATTTCTATTGGTCAGGATCTGGAATCAAAATTCTTGATTGGTGTCCTGGATATTTATGGATTTGAGAGTTTCAAGACAAACAGGTGCTTAACTGGTATGCTTTGTTTTCATCATTTACAAACATCAATTTCTTTCATGGCATCCCCGTGCTTTTTTCATGATTGGGATGTCTAGATAGGGCAATTTAGTATTTTAAGTCCACGAGATTTTAAAAATTTCCTTAACGATTATGCAGGGTCTATATTGTTGATTAAATTTGTGGGTATTACTATTGCTCTTTCTTTGCTAGTTTGGATTCATCCTTCCTGCACATTGTGTCTGTTATTCAAGTTTTACAGTGTGCAGATCTATAGACAATGTTTCTTTGTTTGGTTCTGTAAATACCTACATGATTCATTTCCATTGTACGCAGTTTTGAGCAATTTTGCATCAATTTGACGAATGAAAAGCTGCAACAGCATTTTAATCAGGTTTATACATTACATTGATGCTGTTGTCTTTAGGTAATATTCAGCTTTTAAAGCAATGCTTAAAATGACCAAATACCGTCATTTTTCCAGCATGTTTTTAAGATGGAGCAGGAGGAATATAAAAAGGAACAAATTGACTGGAGTTATATAGAGTTTGTTGATAATCAAGATATTCTTGATCTTGTTGAAAAGGTACAACATCAGTCCTATTCCATTTTGTCATTTTTATGCCAGTGTCTTATTTGCAATATGCAATTTATGCGAAAAACTCTGCATATATATATAATACACATATAAGCCTTGAATATGTGTGTGTTGGGGTGGTGGGTGGGGGTAGTTTTTCTAAAATTCATATGGATATGTAAACCTTTTAAAGGAGTATGAGGAACTCTAAATGATGCTTTCTGATGACTAAGATTATAACTTGGGTGATGGTGGTTTTATACATTGGATGCTAAAATCATGAAAGATTATTGTCTGCTTATGTTAATGAGAATCTTTTAGAAAATTTATGTTACAATTATAAATGCAAGTGACAGTGTTAAAGAAAGATGATTGTTGAATGCAGCAAGATATTTATAGGTGAAAAAAAGCCTACTCCTATTCTGTAGGAGACTTATTTCTACGAAACACTAACAAACAACAAAATTTAAAAAAAACGACAACAACAGCAAATTCAAAATAAATGATAACACCAGCAAAATTTAAAATAAAGGATACACTTGAAAATTTAAACACATGCTTAATAACAAGCTAATGTCATGAAAATTTCAAGGGAAACTCCCTTTTGGTTTCAATTCTTCCCATAACACTGTGATTTAAACACATGCTTAATAACTACTAATGAATAAGTACTGTTCTCATAGAGTTTAAGCTGTTAGTTTTACATGAGAAAGTTATGAAAATACCCTTAACTGTGAACAAATAAGATTGACTTTTCTTTTGGTAAGATTAACAGTCTAACATCTTTTCAAAATATATCTTAATCACATGGTGCTAATTGGAAAAAAAGTGTTATGTGGGAGAAGTTGAAACTGTAGGGGGTTGGTGGAATTAATCCATATTTTAGTACTCTATTGGATAGTTTTATCTTATAATGTTTACTTTTCTGCTTACAGAAACCTGGTGGCATCATTGCTCTTCTTGACGAGGCTTGGTAGGTATCTGATACATAACAATGTTAAACCACCATTTCCCTTTTAAGAAATTTGGTTTATCTAATTTTTATTTTCTTTTGATTTTATAACCTTTGAAATTGTGACAATAACTCTTGTTATTTTTCAAGCATGTTTCCTCGATCAACACATGAGACATTTGCGGAAAAACTCTATCAGACTTTTAAGGACCATAAACGCTTCGTTAAGCCTAAGTTGTCACGCACTGACTTCACCATTTGCCATTATGCTGGTGATGTAAGTATCTTTATGCTGTGGCATCCTTATGAATCACATCAAAGAGGCATTTAATGTTAAGCTAAAACATAAGGCTGTTGGAAATATCTATTTTGCTCTACTAAATTTATATTATCTAGTGATTTTTTCTGCTTATGACACCTTATACCCGTTGACATGATGATCTCCAGCTTGGAAAAGACAAGTTAAACTTGACTAACAAGCACTGCCTAAACTGGTCAAGATTAAAGGACAAATCCAATTAGCTAATTCTACTCAAACTTCAATTAACAATCCATTTTAGCAAATGCTGAATCCCCTAAAAAGCCTCGATTTGAAAAATTAAATAACATAAACCGGTAGCATTGTTTTGTACTGCAAGTAATTCAACCGACAATATTCGATATTATATAAATGTAAAGTGGTCTCAATATTAGCTAGAAATGTTATAGTATCAGATATCATTCTGTAATCTACTTATGAAACAAACAATTCTTGAGCATTTACTATAAAGTGATTTTTGCTACAGGTGACTTACCAAACTGAGCTATTCCTGGAGAAGAACAAAGATTTAGTTGTTCCAGAGCATCAGGCTCTCTTGAATGCTTCCAAATGCTCTTTTGTTTCAAGCTTGTTTCCTCCTTTACCTGAGGAAACTTCCAAATCATCAAAATTTTCCTCAATAGCTACTGGCTTCAAGGTCTGTCACAGCTCCTTTGTCTAAATCAAAGGCAAATTATATACGTCATTTGTTTTATTGGATTTTCACTTATACTATCTATTTTACACAGCAACAACTCCAATCTTTACTTGAGACTTTGAATGCCACTGAACCACACTATGTACGTTGTATAAAGCCAAATAATGCTCTTAAGCCAGGAATATTTGAAAATAATAATATACTACAACAACTTCGTTGTGGGGTGAGTTTTCATGTTTTGGTCAATCCTTGCTTTGAGCAGCCTGTTTGTATGATGGTTTGGCACATATTTTATTCCAGGGAGTGATGGAAGCAATTAGAATTAGCACTGCTGGATTTCCCTCTCGAAAGATGTTTCGTGAATTTATAAATCGGTTTTCCATATTGGCTCCAGAGGTTCTCAATGGGAGGTAGCTTTTCCAAGATTTTCTTTTGTAGTTCAAAATTATTACTTCTGTGTTGGTGTATCTTTTATTATTTAGAATTATGTTACCAGAATCCTAAGTTACCTATGAGGTGCATTACTCTCTTTATTTGTTGCTTATTTTGTGGTAGCTATAATGATGTTGCTGCTAGCAAGAGGATTCTGGAAAAGAGTAACCTCAGTGGTTATCAGGTACTTCTTGCATTTATATATTTTCATAAAATAGCTTTGGAAAAGTTATTGTCATTCCATTTGTTTCTTAAGTCGTTCTTGAATATCATGCATGTCACATCTCTTGTTGGCTGGTTGATCATATCAGTTTTTGCATATATTGCATTTTGCTATTATTGCTTCCGCTATGCTCTTCCACCGCTTAATACTATGGCTTATAGGTTTGCTGCCGTTGTAGGTTGGTAAAACAAAAGTTTTTCTGAGGGCGGGTCAGATGGCTGAACTAGATGCACGTCGAGGTGCGGTTTTAGGAGTATCAGCAATTGTTATACAGAGAAAAGTCCGTGCATATTTGAGTCGCAGACACTTTATCTTGTTGCGGTTATCTTCCATAAAACTTCAAGCCTTCTGTAGAGGTAATAAGCATTTCATATTGTGCATTTGTGATAGTATCATTAGTTATAATTGCTGCCCTGTATCCAGTGACTTATTTATTTTCCCTATTATTTTCTATAACCTGGTTGCAGGACAAGCAGTACGCCATCAGTATGCTAGGATGAGAAGAGCAGCTGCTTGTTTGAATATTCAAAAACATTCACGCAAGTTTCTTGCTAGGAAAGCATACAAGAATTTGTACTTCTCATCTGTTACCATCCAAGCGGGTATTCGTGGGATGATTGCTCGTGATAAACTTCTATTGAGGAAGCAGATGAGAGCTGTAACAGTAATTCAGGTAAAGATAAAATTTCTTTCAATTAATGAAATACTAATAGCTCAGATTTTACTCATTCTTTCTAAGAAATCTCATTTCTCTTCACTGAAGTGTTATCTTAGTTGTGTTGCGATAAATATTGATGCTGGTTAGTTCAACAAAAGAAATACTACTAATGCTGTTTTTTGTTTCTGCAATGTCTGGTTTCTTCTTTTGTTATAGTTGTATATCATTATCAACATACTGATATCATTCGATTTCATGTCTGTAACAGAGTCAATGTCGCCGATTCTTAGCCAGCCGTCATTACTTGAGGTTAAAGAAAGCAGCAATCACCACACAATGTGCTTGGAGAGGAAAACTTGCACGTAGAGAATTACGGAATATAAGAATGGTGATTTTTCATTTCTCTATTCTTGAATTAGTTTAACCTCATGATGTCTTGCATGGGCATTTTCTCAATTTTTGCTTCAACAAGTTCTTAATAAATGATATTTTTGAGTAATGTACTCCATTGCCATGTTAATACTAATGTTATTTTATGCTCTCTAACTTCAATGAGGAAAAATTATACATATTTATAGTATACATCTTAGGCTAAGTTAGTGAAGCAAATTACCCCATCTTCTTTGTTTTCTTTGATAAAATGGTGATCTATCTTGACATGCTTTGTTCGGTCACGATGAATTGGATTATATGCAATACTTACAGCTGCCTTTCCTTCCATTAACCTCTTTAACCAAATCAGCTCACAAGTCCCTGTGCAAAGGCTCTAAATTCAGCCTCTACGCTACTGCGAGTTGCAACCAGTTGTTTCTTGCTTCTCCAAGTAACCAAATTCCACCAAAGCATTGTGAAATAATCTGATGTGGACCTCATACTTTCAATTGAACCTGCCCAATTTGCATCAGTGAGTGCCTCCACACTTGACTCCTCATTTTTCTTAAAGAACAAGCCTTTACCTGGAGTAAATTTTAGATACCGTATGATTTGATTGACTACTTCAAGATGCTCTTCCCGTGGAGAATGCATGTATTGGCTGACTACACTTGCAGCAAATGTGATATCTGGCCTGGTGTGAGATAAATAAATCATTATTCCCACTAGACGTTGATATCTCCCCTATCTACTGAAATTCCATTGCTTGCTTCTCCAAGCTTCGTATTCACAACTATGGGTGTCTTAGCTGGCTTGCAACCAAACATTCCAGTTTCCTTAAAAGATCCAAAGTATAATTTCTTTGTGAGATAAAAATATCACTATTGCTTCTTGCCACTTCCATTCCTAAAAAGTGTCTTAATACCCAAGGTCTTTGATTTCAATTTCACTTCTAAGAGGCTTTCTTAGCCTCTATGTTTCCGTTTTCGTTCCTAACATCACACCTTTCTAGCTTTCTAACTTCTACATATCATTGGACATGTCCTATATCTCCTTTGCTGTCTTGTGGAATACATAAGTGTGGCCAATCTTGGGTTCCATGGAATTAATTAACCATGATGTGACCATTGACTTCTTTGATTCCCAAGTTGAGTAACCTACTTCTTCATTTGGTTTTGCCTTTTCATCTTGCAAGTAATCAATTTTTCCTTTGCCTCGAATTATGAACTTAACCAATTGAGACCATTCAAGAAAATTGGTTTATTATATTTGTGTTGGGTTTTTTGAAGAGAATGAGTTTCCCACCTATAGGAATTGCAGATGAAGACATACTTTGCATCAAATGAACTTGTTTACGGTACTAACAACTAAATCTAGACATGCATGTGACAAGTAATTAACTTCTGAAAAAGTCTTTGAGCTTGATCTTTATTCAGTACATCCTCATTCTTGACCTGTTCTTGTTGCAGATTAGGTTTAATAGGCATCTCAGCAGCTTTACACCCTAAAAAACCTGTTTCACCAAGGACATACTTTCCCTTAGAAACAAAAATACAGAAAATACTTCAAAGCACCTAGGTCTTTGATTTCAAAGGCATTAGCTGATACCTTATTTAACCCTTCAACACCATAATCACCTATCACAATTATGTCGTCCGCATAGATTATTAGATTAGCAACTTTACCTTCATTTGAGTGCTTATAAAACATGGTGTGATCGGTTTTGACTCTTAGAACACCCATGAATCTTCACGGTTCTCCCAAAACATTTAAATCTAGTTCTAAGAGATTGTCTCAAGCCATAAAAAGATTTTTTTAATCTACACACATTTTAACTATAAAAGTTACCTTCAAAACCAGGTGGTCTATCCATAAACAATTCTTCTAGATCACCATTTAATAATGCATTCTTTACATCTAATTGGTGTAATGGCCAGCTTGAAATCACAACTTGTGAGGGTAATACACGGATGTAGTTCACCTTAGCCACTGCAGGCAATGTTTATTGGTAATCAGTTCCATGGTTTTTTGTGAACCCTTTTGTAACAAGTCTTGCCTTGTACCTCATGACTGACTACACTCTCACTGTCCTTGCATTTAATAGTAAATACCCAATTACATCCCCCGGTCTTGTTGTCTCTTGGTAAGTCAACTATCTCCAAAGTGCAGCTCATTTTCAGTGCATTCATCTCCTCTAAAACTGCTTCCATTCTGGATGATCAAGAGCTTCCTTTATAGGTTTTGATTGCGTTCACCTGTTTGATGTGATGTTCTCGTAGGTTCACTCATGAGGTGATAGTCTGTGCATGATTGTTGCAGTTGATTCTCCTTGCTTGTCTGCAGGCTGCCAAGGAAACTGGTGCCCTCCTAGAAGCCAACACTAAGCTGGAAAAGCAAGTTGAAGAACTTACATGGGAGTTGAAGAAGTTGCAACGTGAAAAAGAGTTACTAATGAAGGAAAGCGGAGGCACAAAGAACATTGCTGGAAAAGTTCCTATAATTAAGGAGGTCCCAGTAATTGATAATGAATTTATGGTTAAGCTTACTGCTGAAAATGAACAGCTTAAGGTATTGTTAGATGGTTATTACTTCTGAATAGGACCTTACTTGGACAGAAGGCTTGCTTAATGTCATTTTAAATTTAGTGATATTTCATTTATGTTTCTTGAATTTTTTTTTGCGAAAATGCCATTTCAGGCTCTGGTAACTTCATTAGAAAAGAAAATTGAAGAAACAAACAAGCTTAGTGAAGAGCGGCTAAAGCAGGCTTCGGAGGCTGAGATGAAGATAATTGAGCTGAAAACTGCAATGCAAAGGTTTTATCCCTATTTTATATTGTGGTAATAGATGTTTGATGTTTATGATAGTATGACTATTTAGTCAATTGAATTGTTCCTTTTCTTCCATTCAAGTAATTATCTATATTTACCAGATTAGAAGAAAAGATCTCAGACATGGAAACTGAGGACAAGATTTTGAGACAGAAAGCATTGCAGAGTGCACCTAGTAGGAAAATGTCACCACAATCGTCATTTGCGTCATCTACAGTAAGCTACGTTTAAACATGTTCTTATCTTTCTCCAGTTGGTTTGTTGGTTGTGGTTACTTTCATTTTCCTTATTTTTCATTGTTGGTCTTTTTTTTCACATTGCAGCCTTTGCAAAATGGTAATCATGTAAGTGAAGAATGAAGAGATTCTATGATTAGCTTTTAACTTCAGTGTATCAGTTATATCAGCATCCTTGGTTTGAACCTGAGATAGAAAGAGCTTTTTGACAGGCTCAATTGAATTCTGGTCCATCAAAAAGGTTTGGTAGAGAAGATAGCAGAATGAGGAGATCTAAGATTGAATTGCCACAAGTATTAACTCAAATGATATGGATTTCTACTTTTGTGTTTTTTTCAACTTGTATTGGATCGAAGTTTTTTGGGATTAATTTTTGTCGTATGCCTAGGCACAAGAGGGTGTTGATTCTCTAATAAAATGTACCACACAGAATCTTGGATTCAGCCAAGAAAAGCCTGTTGCAGCATTTACAATATACAAATGCCTTGTTCACTGGAGAACATTAGAAGCTGAAAGGACAAGTGTATTTGATAATCTTATTCAGATGATTGGCTCTTCACTAGAGGTAACTTATTTATCACACAAAGCCCATCTTTTTCATCAATATTAACTACCATTTTCTTGCTGGTACCTATGATATCACTGTACTATTGTCGTATTCAGAGACTGGGAATGAATGTTGAATTACTCTCTTTGCTAGGGACTTAGATAAATAAATCAAATATGACATTCTTGATCTGGTTTGATGTTCTGCAGAAACAAGATGACAATGATCACATGGCTTATTGGCTGTCGAACACATCTGCTTTGTTGTTTTTGCTTCAAAGTAGTTTGAAATCCTCTGCTGCAGTACAGAAGCCTCCTGCTCCAACTTCATTTTTTTCCAGGATGACCCAAGTACATAATTCACTTACAATGTCTGTAAATTGTTTGCATGATATTTCGGAACACTTGTTGAAAAGATCCCAAAAGAGGAAAGAAAGAAAGAATCTACTTCATATTTCAAAATCCTTTGGATATTTTATTTTGTGGATGTAGTGTTGAATGATTCTAGGAAAATTATCCGATAAGGTGTTGTTCCTTTTCAGAGTTTTCGTTCATCTTCTGCGAATCTAGCAGTTGGTGTAGTACGCCAGGTTGAGGCCAAGTATCCAGCTCTACTTTTCAAGCAGCAGCTCACAGCATATGTAGAAAAAATCTATGGAATCATTAGAGACAACTTGAAAAAGGACTTGTCATTGCTTCTTTCTTGTTGCATCCAGGTATAAGGAGCCATGCAGAATCTCTCCATTGATTTATTTGATTTACTTTCAAACTTTTGTTGATTTCTATATACATGAGAAACCATTGTGAGGCTTATTTTTTAAATCATCTCCCCAGCTTCTATAGTGCTCTATGTTTGAACTTTTAGAATGTTAATGCATTACCCTTCATGTCAGGTACCTAGGGCATCAAAGGGAACTGCTTTTAAAACGTTTGAAGAGTCAGAAGAAGTCGATAGCTCTCCCGCTTGTCATTGGCAAAGAATTATTGAATCCCTGAACAAGCATCTGAGCACATTAAAAGAAAATTTTGTATGTAACTTGTTGTCTTAATGATATTAAAGTGGAGTAGTGCCATCATTTTAATGAACCTTGAACTTATGGTTACAGATTCTTTTCAGGTGCCTCCAACACTTATTCAGAAGATTTTCATTCAAATATTTGCATATATAAATACACAGCTCTTTAATAGGTATATCACTATTTTATCTTTATATTCCTAACATAATAATAAGAATATATTACAAAAAATCAAAGTTAATATTTTCTGCTACAGCTTTCTTGTTCGTAGAGAGTGCTGCACATTTAGCAATGGGCAATATGTGAAGTATGGCTTAGCTGAGCTGGAACTATGGTGTGCCCAAGTGACAGAAGAGGTAATTTCTTTAATTCACTAAGGACTATTGTTGGTCGCATTGTCACATTCAATGAAAAGTTTACCTTTTCTTTATTTTAGTTTTAGGCTTGTATCACCTTATTGAATTTCAATTCCTTGTTAAAAATTAGTGTTTGATGATTCCTCTAATTACAGTATGCAGGATCATCATGGGGTGAACTCAAACACACAAGGCAAGCTGTTGCTTTCTTGGTATGTTTCTTCTATTCATTTACTAGGTTAGAATTTGTTGAGTTACTAATTTATACTCTTGTGGTCTAATGTAGTACTTGTATTATGGCCCAAACCCTAGAAAGAGAAACACCATTTGTAACACCCCTAACCCGTATCCGTCGTTGGATTAAGGTTACGAAGTATTACCGTACAATCAGAGTTATTTAAACTTAACTTCATTCCATAACATAAACAAATCATAAACCAATCATATACATATTGAGCCCTCGAGGTCCTAAAAATACCTTATAAATGATTCGGGACCAATTTTAAATCATTTGGAAAGTCTAAGAAAAAGTCACAAAAATTTGGAAACAGGGGTCACACGATCGTGTGGCTCACACGGTTGAGACACACGCTCGTGTGCCAAGTCGTGTAACTCCTTGACTTGCAACTTAGGATATCATCAGATGGCACATGCCCGTATCTCAGGCTGTATGGACCTAAATTTACCTAAAATTAATCCCTTTCCAACACCATTTCATGCATAAACTTTTGGATGTACACTTTCAAGGCATCAAAATCCTACCTAAACATACATATGTAGATGCTATTCCAAGACCCTAATTCAACTAACCAATATGCCATTTAAAGGCAACTCAAAAGCATTCAATAGCTTTTACATAAACATATCAATTTTACCACATTTCAATAATCAATTACTAGTTCAATATTTTCCAAAACATGCCATAACTTGACCATAATCATATCAATTCAAAACATACCATAGAAGTCATTCAAACCATGCATTATAAGATAACCAAAATGACAACTTATACATTCAAAAAATTATACATTCCAAATCACCAACTAAACATTTAAGAAAATGCCATTACGATTCACCCTATACATGTCATTATAAACCTTGGCCAAAACATTTAAAAACTACCGATATATTTGCTGGATAGTGTGATAGATATTCGACGAGCTTTCAAACAATTTGAACTTCTGATAATTTATAAAATATAGGAAAGAAACTACGTAAGTAATTAATGCTTAGTAAACTCATATAAATTAAAACATAACTTACCATTTCATTTGCATAATATAAAGTATAAGCATACTATAACTCAAATCATTAGCTTGCCATAAGCTTATACATCACTATCAATATACAAGTTAGCACACTTGCATATAAATCAAATGAACCAACCATAATATAAGTCATTTTTCATATAGAATACATCAATTAGTTCATGCATTCTTTTCATAAGGTCATGCTTGCTTACCATTTTAATCCTTTTTCTTACCCATTGAGCCATCTAGGAAATAATCGGATACTCAGGAAAGCTTATACGAAGTGTACCTTTACATATAACCGTACTTTTTTCTTTATATTATTGCTCACACGAGTTGTGAAATGGACTTGCTCACACGAGCTGTGGGTCGGAATGTAAGCTACATGATGCTGCTCACATGAGTTGTGGAGTATCTGCAACAAATGTAGGACCTCACTCATCAGTAGGATATTAAAGACCAGCACTTGAAACATGAAATCTCTAATGACATATCATTTGTATCCTACGAATTCCTAAGGTTCAATTGGGATTTGTTAACCATCATAGTATTGATTTGTTTATGCATCGATCAATTCACATTATAAATAAAATAATAACTTACGATTTAAATAGCATTAATATGATAACTATTTATACGAATTTACCTCAGCGACGAGGGGCATAGAAGTTAAATCGAGCTAATTCGAAGCTTTTTCTTTGCCTTGATGTAGGTCCTTACGTGGCTTATCTTGATCTAGATAAGTAATTTCAATCAATTTAGTACTTCTAATATTCAATTTCATCCATAACTTATGTTTATGCAAAATTATCAATTTGCCCTTAACATTTTAATTTTTTACAATTTAATCTTTAAGTTCATATATTGTAATTGAACCATTTTAACTTAAATCCAATTTAACCACATATACATGGGACCTTGAAACAACTTATAATTACCATCATTTCATAATAAAACCTATAGTTTCACATTTTAACAAGTTTATCCTTAATTGCCATTTTCATTAAAATTCACTTAACAAAATTTGTTTATTTATAAAAAAAGATGCATAATCTATCATTTAGCATCAAAACTTACTAAAAAACATTCATGACATAACCCTCAACCTTTAACAGTTTTACAAATTAACTCTCAGGTTAGCTAAATTTAACTATAACGAATTCAAAAACATAAAAAATCATTAAAAATAGGATGAAGAACACATACCATGCACTATAAAGAAGCTTTCCGAACAAAGCACTCATTCGTGGAGGTTTCATTCTCTCAAAATCAATTTAGGTTTGTGAAAATAAAAGATGATACCTAATTTTTTTTTTAACTTTAATTACTTAAAAACTAACAAAATTTTAATAAAACCACGCCATGTACATCCACTAATTCATTAAATGGTTTATTTACCATTTAATTCCTTTCGTTTAAGATTTCATAGTTTTTAGATCCCTTTAGCTAGTAGAACTTAACTTTTATCTATTTTACGATTTAGTCCTTTTTATATAATTAACCATGTAAACATTAACATGACCTTAATATATTCCTGTAAACATTAAAATAATAAAATAATAATTTACTCGTCAAAATTGTGGTTCTGAAACTACTGCTCCTATTTCACTAAAAACGGTTTGTTAGACCATTAATTCTGATTCTTTAATTAAGGTTTAGATTGTGATTTTATTTCTTTCCTTCGATTTTCGTCAGTTAATTTATTTCCTTTCTATTCATGTAATAAGATCAACCCTTATTTAAAGGGACATATGGAATAATAAGCCTGAAAGATATCTGAATCTTTCTCTAATGACTTTTAAAGTTTCAGTCTCCCATTGGTAAGTTGAACTATATCAACGACTATTAACCACAATAGGTCGTAACAATTTGGCATCAGAGCCAATGATCCTTTATAATGGCAGAACAATGGATGGAGAGTGGTGAGGAAAAATACACAATGAGCTCAAACATATGCAAGTGACGATAGACAGATGCTTGATTGTACGTTGCGGAATGTTGATGAAATTATTACTGAAATGGAAATCAAATGTTCAATCAAATGCGCAAGGAATAGATAAAATGATTACCAGTAAAAGGTTGGTAACTCTATGGTAGAATATGAAGGTGGACCAAACAATTATAGTCTCTACCTATATATCTTTTGTATCCTATGCATCAAACACTCCTAAACTTATCTAGACAAAAGCGATGGCAATCATAACCAAGTTCATTTCCTTATCTTATTAACCGCTTTTAAATTCATGTCCAACAACCATCCTTTTCTTTAAATCTAATCCTATAAACGTCCAAATCTGAAAGGTTTAATGGGTCTAAACTTGATGAATTACCTAGTGGAAGGGGTATCGGAGATAAAAGGGACTCAATTGTTTGTCTTTTATCATCAAGAATACACTATTTTTTATTACCAAAGACATGCTTTGGTTTATGGGAGTTGCTGATAGAGAAAGCATTGCAGGATTATTTTTTTAAAATTATTAATGTTGGTGAGAAGTTTGAAGCGGTTTATTCACGGGTGCTAATAAATGAGAATGAGTTCGTGGAGGTTCATAACTTTTATCGATTTCGATTGTTGGTAATGGGAAAAAATAATTGTGTGGCAGTGGTAGATTTATCTAATAAAATTGCTTTTGACTCAACTTTGGTGATGACTGATAGATTTGTGAGCATTAGACAACTGTCAATCAATCTTGAGCAAGTTACCGTTAGCCAAGTTTATCTTGAGTTTAAGGAAAAGCTCTTTCAATAAAGGAGTACCAAACCTTAAAAGGAGACAAACCATTAATTCCAATTCCCAATTATGGCTTTAACTACAATTTAATTATTTCGTTAGGTTTTTTTATTGTTTTTTTTTAGTTAACTTGTTTCTTTTTTAGAATATGTTTCCTATTTATGTAATAAGGTAGGTCATTATATAAATGGATGTATAGATTAATAAACCCTAAGCAAAATTTCTATAAAAATATCCTAAAGAGATTTAAGTCTTTTTTTAACTAGTCCTAAGGTTCTAATCTCCCTTTAATGAGTTAAACTATCAATCATAAAAGGTTGTAAGAATGTGTCATTCTCGTTCAATGCTTTTTTTTTATCTATAATGAAATTAGAGCTGAATATTCTAATATATTGAGGAAAAACTCAAAAGTATGTATTTCTTAGAAATATGTACAGCTATATATACATGAAACACTGAATCAATTAAGGAAAGAATATGTCTAAATAAAATCCCTAAAAATCAGTTGTAATCTCTAAAGTTATGTTATTCAATGCTATCAAGTAATCAAATATTCTCAACACTCCTCCTTAAGTTGGAGCATAGATGTCTCGCAAGTCCAACTTGTAAAGAAAATTATGATAAGTCTTACAATTGAGCCCTTTAGTAAAATCATCAACCAACTGTGTTTTGGATGTTAGATAAGATAGGCTTAAGGCACCATTGGCTACTTTTTCCTTGATAAAATGATGATCTATTTCGATGTATTTGGTTCTATCGTGCTACACTGGATTTTGAGCTATGCTGATGGCTGTTTTGTTGTTACAGTACAAAGCTAATCCATTTTCGTTCAACAACTCTAACTCTTTCAATGCCTTTTACAACCATAAAAGCTCACAAACACCTTGAGTCATGGCCCTATATTTAGCCTATGCACTTGATCGAGTCACAACACTTTGTTTATTGTTCCTCCAAGTGACTAAATTTCCTCCCACAATAGTACAATAGCCCATTGTAGACCTTCTATCATCAAGAGAGGTAGCCTGATTTGCATCTGTAAATACTTCTATTTTGAGATGACTATTTTTGGAGAAGAGAATACCTTTGCCTGGCCTGTATATGGGTTTCGCGAGGATCATGCATAAATTGGCTTATCAAACTAATCGCATAGGCTATATCAGGTCAAGCATGAGCAAGATAAATCAATTGTTCGACGAGTCTTTGATATTTCCCTTTATCCACCATTTCACCAATCCCTGCTTGTAACTTGTGGTTACTTTCAATAGAAGATTTTGTTGGTTTGCAACTTAACATGCCAGTCTCTATCAGAAGATGTAAGACATATTTTCTTTGGGAAATAAGTATTCTCACTTTCGATCTAGCCACTTCTATTTCGTGGAAATATTGTAACTTTCTCAAGTCTTTGGTTTCGAATTTCTGAACCAATTGTTTCTTTAGTTGGGTCATTTTTTCCTTGTCATCTCTTGGCATAATTATGTCATCAACATAAATTATAAGGAGAGTAATCTTACCCTTATGATATTTTATAAAGAGCGTATGATCAACATTATTTTGTTGATAGCCAAACGACACTATGACCTTACTAAATCTGTTAAATCAAGCTCCGGGAGATTGCTTTAGTTCATATAGGGCCTTTTTCAGTCTACATACCTTGAGTATCTTTATCCTCAAATCCTGAAGGAACTTTCATATACATTTATTCTTTGAGGTCTTTATATAAGAAGGCATTCTTTACATCAAACTACTAAGTCCCAGTCGAGATTTGTTGTACATGATAGAAGGATTTTAATTGTGTTCAATTTAACAACTGGAGCAAATGTTTTTTGATAATCCACTTCATATATCTGAATGAACCCTTGCGCTATTAATCTGGTTTTGAGTCTTTCAATTGAATCATCAACCTTATACTTGATAGTAAACATCCATTTGCACCTAACCATTTTCTGCCCTTCAAGAGAATTAACTAGTTCCCATATCTCATTTTTTGCTAAAACTCACATTTATTTAATCATAGCCTTTCCATCTTGAATCAGTGATAGCGTCTTTCCAATCCTATGGAACAGACATAGAGAACAAAGATAGTGCAAAAACTCTATAGGACAGAGATAAAGAATCATTAGAGACAAATTCAGAGATAGTATGTAAAGTGGAAGTTATAATACTTTTTTGTTGGGCTATTAGTAATTCTAAATCAATAGCAAACTTAGATAAAAAAGACTGACCTGATAGTGAAAAGTCAGGGCATAAAGTAGATTGTATGATGACATCTGTTTTTTTTTTGCTATTCCTAGTATATGTTCTTAAATTAGGTCTATCCAACAACTGTCCACTAGTCTTCTCTTGAACCAAAGTTTCTGTTGCAACTAAATTCTCCCTCGGAAGGGTAATAGAACAGGGTGTCATCTCTTCATTTTAAATAATCTTCCCCTGAAGAGATGGTGTGATGAAGAAAAGTAGAGTTCATCCTCACGAAATGTTACATCCATATTTACATACTTTCTAGATGACAGATGATAAATTTGTAACCCTTTTGTGTAGGAGAGTATCCAATGAAAACATATTTAACTGCTCAAGGATTCAGTTTGCTCCCATGTCGAAGGTGTACGAAGTAAACACAACCAAAGAACTTTAGTGAAACTGGGTAATCTGTCTTGCCTTGTAAGGTTTTTATGTGACTTAAAATTAAGGACTCGAAGAGGCATTCGATTAATGAGATAAGAAACAACCAAAATCACATCCCCCAGTAAGGCTTTGGCAAGTTCATAGTGAACATAAGTGATCTAGCAACCTTCAAAATATGTCAATTTTTTCTTTCGGCAATACCATTTTGAGCACTTTTACTTGGACAACTGGTTTGATGCAAAATCCCATATGATTCTAAATAATAATTAAAGTTATACTCAGTTCCATTATCAGTTCAAAAAATCTTAACCTTAGCATCAAACTGAGTAGTAATTAATTTATGAAAAGGACGGAAACATGAAAAAAATCACTTTTGTACTTTAAAAAAAATGCCCATATCATCCGAGTGGAACAATCAATAAATGTAATAAACCAATGATTACTAGGTAAAGAAGTAAGGCAAATAGGACCTCAAACATTCGAATGAATAATATCAAAAGGAACAGTACTTTTATTATTACGTAAAGGATAATTGTTTCTTGTATGCTTAGCAAACTTATAGGCATTACAAACTAAAGAGTCTAACTGAGTTATTAAAAACAAAGTAGGAAACATCTCGGCAAAGAATAGTAAATGATAGATGTCTTAACTGCCTATGCCACTGAATTATCTCCCGATTAACATCTTTATTGTATGAAAATAAGGCTTGAGACATATTGAAAGACACATTGATCGGGAACGAATTCTAGTTTATAATTTAAGACTTTAGTGATAGTACTAACAGATAAAAGGTTAACCGGGAATTTAGGAACATAGAGGACAAAGGATAAAGTGAGATTGGAAGTACAAACAACAGAACTTGTTCCAGAGACGGAGGTTAGAGAGCCATCGGCTAGTCGCACACTATCTTTAGATGGACAAGTAATATAGTTAAATAAGCTTTTGTTTGACCCTATCATGTCTATTCGCATCGAAATCAATAATTCAAGATTTAGAGTAGATGAAACATTTAAAACAGTACCTGATTTTGCATGATTAGACTTGGCAATCGAGGTAGAGTCCAATTAAGACAAGAAGCATCAGAGATGTTAATCTCATCTGGGGTAAAAATCCCAACAAAAGTGGACTTGTCCTCTGTTGTCACAGAGTCTGACAAATTTGCCTGAGGCTGAGAATTACCCTATTATTTTCCATCACGATTTCGATTGGGGTGACCATGCAACTTCTAGCATGGATCTTTAGTGTGTCGAGGCTTACCACAATAGTCACACGTCAAGTGATCCTCGTCAAACTTACCACCTGATGGACCATCCTGGTTAGCAATGAGACCTGTTTTTTCAAGAGGTGAATTATAGAGCATAACAACACAACGGCTCTCCTCTTATTGTATATACGAGTATGCCTCATGGAGAGAAAGGAACGAAGTTTTGCTACGAACTTGAACCCAAATCTAACCATACTCAGTATTCAACAGCCAAGAAATAAAAAACGTGCTTTTTTCTACCGTCTTTTGAATTTTTTCAGCATCATTGGTACAAGACGCCTGAAAATCTTGATAATAAACAAATTCCTACCAAAACCCACTTAATTCAACAAAATATTGAGAAATCATTACTTTTTATGTTTTGTACCATTGACCTTATTACGAATTTAAAAAAATTTACGCATCATTCCCAACACGAGAGTAGGTGAGAGCAGCAATATTCCAAATTTTTTCCGTAGTATCAAGCAACAAATAAGGCTCCGTTTGTTTCATTGAAAATAACTTTCGGAAAATAATTTCCGGAAAATTATTTACTTTTCTAGAAAATCTAATATTTTCTGGTGTTTGGATGAATGTGTAAAATATTTTCTAGTGTTTGGTAGATTTCTTAAAAATATTTTATAAAAAGTTGTTTTCAATTAAACAAACATGCATTTGAGATTTTCTTATTTTTCATTGAATTTATTTTTATCTATAATTTTATATTTTACATTGTTTTTGCAAATATTAAAAATGTTATGTTAAATTCAGATTTATTATAACGTCATTTTTAATTACATGACTACTAAGTATTTTTATTTAAAAATATGACATTAACAAAACCGACAAAAAATTAATGATATCAACAATTGGACTTGATTTTTAAAATTGAAAAGTAAAGGATTAAACTCTTGAAAATAAAAGTATAAAGGCTAAATTATAAATCATGAAGTGTAGATAGACTTATGGCATATTTTAACCTTTATACTACAAAACATTTATTATTAATATATTTATAATTGTAATAAATATTTATTATTAAAATATTAATATTGAATATTTTCAAATAATGTGAATAATATTGTTTAAATTTGTTATTTTAAAATTTATTATTAAAATAAAATTTAAATATTAAATAATTTATTAAAATAATAAATTATATTAATAATTTATTATATGACTAAATATAAATAATGAAATATGCATGTTTAATAATATTGAAAAATATAATATTTTAAATATTTTAAAAATAAAAATAAATTTTATTATCAATATAATAATATTAAGCTTGATTTAAGTTAATTTTATAAAAAATAAAATTATCTATAGATAGCTCTTTTTAGAAAAATGACTTAAGTTTTTTAAAAGGGTAAGTCATTTTACAGGAAAAATGGCTTATTTTACTTTGACCTGTAAGTCATTTTCCTTGACCAAACTATTTTCTGTGAAACAAACACAGAAAAATGTAAAAAACATTTTCCATATTTTCCTTAAAACCTTTTACATGTAAACAAACGGACCTAACTTTGGAAAATATTGAGTTACATAGAGTTGATAAGCCATGCCATAATAACAAAGTTTGTTGAATCCCATGAATAAATGTTAAATCAGTGAGTTAAGTTTCGACGTTATACCAGTGATGTATCCCTGCAAGCTACGAGCCTCGATAAATAACAAGACCCTGACCAAGCAAGGTAATTATATGCATCAAGCTTCATAGGACTAATTTGCAACAAGGGACTATCGGTTGAAATTATGAGCTTCTCGTCCTTAGACATAATGCTCGAAAAAACAACTAATACCCAAAAAAACTACTTGGAAAATTAGGGGAAAAAACACCCAAAAAAAAAAAAACACAAAAGAGATACCAAAAAAAATTTAGCCAAAAAACACCTCCACTTAGAAGAGAATGACTGGAAGGGAGCAGAGAGCACAACGCTGGCGTCGGAAAAAACACAGAGGCAGCAGGTGAAGGCCACGCGAAAAAAACACCTCCACTTAGAAGAGAATGACTGGAAGGGAGCAGAGAGCACAGCGTTAGCGTCGGAAAAAACACAGAGGCAGCAAGTGAAGGCCACGCACGACACGTGAAACAAAGATGTAAAAGCTTACAGCGGCACGTGAGGCCTACGCATAGGTCTTCTAGCCACCGGATTCTGGGGTTTTGTCAACGAATGGATGTCGACTCCAATGGTAGTGGCAGTGAGAGAAAAAATATAAGACTAGGGTGGAAAGTACCAATTTTGTGTTTTCTAGGATTTTTTTAAAACAAAATCTAAAATCAAGAAAAAAAATCTCAAAAAATCGGATAAAAAATTGATACCATTATGAAATTAAAGATGAATACTCTTAATGTATCTGAGGAAAAATTCACTCAAAAGTATGTGTTTCTTAGATATATGTACAGCTATATATACATGAAATATTGAATCAATTAAGGAAAAAGTATCTCTAAATAAAATCCCTAAAAATCAGCTGTATTCTCTATAGTCATGTTATTCACTACTATCAAATAATCAAAGATTCTCAACAATCTAAATTGTGTGTGCCTGGTAAGCTTGAAACGGATGACGCAGTGCAAGCTATATGCACTACTTCTTTTCTTTCCTTGACAAAAATCATGCTACTTTGTTTTTGTAATATTTAGTCGCAGTTGTGGCTTTTGAAGTGTATAAACCGGCCTCGGTCTCTTTTTTATGTTAAAATATACTTTTTAGGGTTGGTATGTTGTGGAATTGAAAACATATGATCTTTTCTTGAATTTCAAGGCTTGATAATTTAGGATCTGCTAACCTTAACTTCTTAGTTCTTTTCTTCAAAGAAATGTGATTTTGTTCTTATCAGTTCTTTTGCAAGGTCTTTATAAATGCTGTCAAATTTTGGTTTTAGTTTGTATACAACAGAATGCAATGAGCTAATCACTAATTCTTGCTCTTTGTTTCATGTTTTAGTTATTCTGATATCTTTCATTTCTCCAGTTTAAACAACTGTTCTTGTCTTGTCAGGTTTTGCAAGAAAAATCCAGCATAACTTACAATGAAATCACAAATGAACTTTGTCCTGTAAGTCTCTTTTTCTTTCTTCCTTCAACCATCCCTCAGGTGATGGGGATGGTGAAAAATATGGTTTCATACAACATACCCATTAGAAAATCAATAAGAAATGTATTTGTGGTATTTGAACATGTTCCTCCTGGAAGTGAAACATGATACAAGCAATCCTTTGCTTTCTGTTTTCACCATGGAAATCCTTTGCTTGTAAAATATGAAATTCTTCAGAATTTGAAACATATGTCCTTCTCCAGGTTCTGAGTGTTCAACAACTTTACCGAATATGTGCACTTTTTAGGGATGACAGCAACAACGCTCCAAGTGTTTCACCAGATGTAAGTCACACCAAAATTAAATGGTAGTACAAAGTTTTATCAACAAAGGGACGACCTTCCTTTTTTTTTTTTTTTTTTTACCTCTTCAATTGTACAGGTAATTTCCAGCATGAAACATCTATTATCAGATGGTTCCGCAGATGATGGTGGCAGTACCTTTCTGTTGGAAGATGATATCAGGTAAGAGTTGGAAAACTAAAGTTGCTTTTTAGTTCCTCTAATATTGAAAGGTTAATGGCTTCCTCTTTGAATGTAGCTTTCCATTCTCAGTGGAGGACATTATTGGTTCTATGAGAGTAAAAGAATTCGCCAAGGTAAAACCTGCTGCAGAACTTACTGAGAATCCAGCCTTCCAATTTTTACTACAGGATTAAGCCACAGGCTCTACTATCAATTTCTCTTCTTTTTTTCTTAGACACTATACCCCATTATATACAAGTGTTATCCTACACTACGAGATCCACTACCTCAACTGTAATATAGTTCTTAGACTTCTAACATTTTCATTAGGGTATGTAGGTAGTTATTCGGTAATCTTTTGAGTAGCATCTTTTTGTAGTGAGGTAGGAGATGAAGAAAATTTTCATGTTAGTCTTCTCTCGTAGTCAGAGCTGAAGCTTGTTCGGCCCCTTAATTTTCATTTTGTACAAAAATTTTATCAATTAGCAAAAATATTTATTGTATTTTTTTGTCTCACAAATACTCGTTGTAGATGGGTGAATAAAATTAAATTATTTGGTTGAATCGAAAACAGAGATTTATTTGATTTTGTAACATATACAAAATTTGAAAAAATATTTATTTATCTTCTAAATAATAATTGTGTATTAATATTTTCATATTTTAAATTTCAAACCTTCTGCAACTAATGAAATTAGAATTCTATCCTCCTTGTGCTTTAGTATTAACCATGGGATTGGTGTATATTTTATTTAAATATTTGTTACATTTAATATTTATTTAAATTTAATTTTGATTATTTAATTTAATTAAAGATGGAATCGAAAAGTTCCGACTGTTCAGTTTTTTTTGATAAATACCAACCATTCAGTTTTTAATATAATTGTTCTACATTGTAAGCATATGTATATTATTATCCACTATTCAGTTGATGATATATGACGAAGGATCTTGGATTTGAATATTAAGTTAATTGAATGGAAGAAATTTCGAATGGATAAGGGCAAATCTTAGTTAGGATTTAAACTATCCTAAAATCTAAAAATTTCCAAAAGTTAATCCATTAATTCAAGAAAAAAGAATTAAAATAAAATAAGAAAAATACAAAATTAAAGAAAAGATGGATTGATGGAATTGAATTTGTTGATACAGTGTGCTATTCCCTAACTTTTAGGACCAAAGTGGTAAGTTTAGTAAACCCATCGTACACATAGAAACATTCTTTAATTTAGCATTTATAACCGTTACTTTCAACTTCAACTATTATGTCCCATTCAAGATGATTAAAAACATTTTTAATTGTCATCTTACTTAAATTTATAGTGGCAAATTATTTGCTCACTTGCATCTGACCCACTTGTAAGAGCTCAACACATGGTGCATCAAGATTGAAGCTAAGGGTATATAAAGCCCAAAGCTCCCACAGGTCAAGGACACACTCTCTCTCTCTCATACCTAATACATCATCTTCCCTTTATCTTCTCCCTCGATCCTATCCTTTTTTTTCTTTGACTAGCATATTTGATGGCTCTCCACCTTGCTTCGAGCGAGGTGAACTACCTATCCTCATCATTTTTCTCCTCTCAATTGGATTTATCATCAACAATTGGTGTGGTGAGTATGGACTCACTCTCGTGATATTTTTTTGATGGAAAACCTAAAAGCAAATATCTCTACTGATCAAACTCGAAACCAAGCTCAAAATGTTAATCAAACCCAAACAAACCAAAATCTTAGGACCTATTACTACGACCCTTATAATCATTATGCCCCACCATACCCATATCAATAGAGGTATTATTAAACTTACCCTAATCACCAATAGCAAAATCAAACTTACACAACCCAAAACCAGAATACCAACTCTCAATAATTTTTAGAGCTATAGGGACAATTCTAGAACCTCCAAGTGTAATGCCCTTCGCCTGTCCTGATAGCTGGCATGAACATGAGACATTAATGGAACATTTTTAGAGCAAAACTAATACTTTATTTTATCTAATACTTTATTTAAGAAAATAAAGTGATAAAACATTTTTGTAAATTTATAAAAAATATTTAAATTCTATTCAAAATGAGTTTTATGCTTCCAAAACAAAATTTTAAAAAATCTTACCGTGCTAATTAAAACAAAAGAATTAGGTAATCTATAAAATATAGTAAAGTTACTTAAATTTTTAAAGGTTACTTAATAACCTTAAATCCTTAAGGAATTAATAAGAAATTAAGTATAACAAAAATAATAACAATATGTTAAGTTGCCACCCAAGCAGTAACAGCTTTCGCCTAGGCGATATTGAAGTTATTAGTTTTTTTTCCCTAAGGAGCCACTAGGCGACTTAAGCCACCACTCAAGCGATGATGTAGTTAATACTAATTTTGTTAAGCTGCCACCTAGATGGTACTAAAACTATTTACAATTTTTGCATTTTCTTAAACTTTAACTAATTTATTAAGCACTCAACCACTATACCATGACCCAAGTTTTCAAGTACTATTTTAATATGAAATAAGCATATTTATACACGTTAATGCTCTAAGTACATGCCATTCACATTACATTCTTTAAATTCTTCATGAGAATTAATATATATGCCATAATATGATACAAATTACACTTTAACATTTCAAAAAAACCTTATAGGATTGTCGGGTGGTGTGATACTCCCTAGCTATCATAACAACTTCTTAGCAAGCTCGTACCTATGTGTTCTAAACAACTAATGCGTAAGGTATAAACCTTAGTAAGTAACAAGGATAATCAAACTTTATCCTAAGTCTTTAATAACCTTAAGCCCTTTAGATGAATCATAGTTTTAAGTTTATTTAAGCTACATTGTTATTAGTTTAATTCTTTCATGTGAATTTGCAAGTTAAGCCCCAACTCATAGATTGATAATTGTTAATTGTTTCTATTATGCATATACTCCAGTTTTGACATTTGTTTCATTTATGAATCTTACCATTCAATTTCAGTTTTCATCTCAGGGTCTCACACAATTATTAACTCACCTTAATAACACATTAAACTTTTTAGTCATACCACAATTGGTTAAGTCATGCATTTACACCAATTTGTTAGTGGCTTATATTTCCATTCGGTTCTTTAAAATTCATATAGCTTATTACATTTTTATTACGTACCATTATTGATACTCATTTTCTTATGTTCATGATCAATCTTATTAATCAATTTGCAAATAATTAAAACTTTAGTAGACTTAAAGACAAAGGTTGGATACACTGGACTAACCAACCAACACATCATAATAGCAGCAACATCATATCTAAGCATCCGAAGACTAGAACAATATCGCACTAAAATGCCAGTAATAAAAGCACCGAAGTGCTAGTAATAGAAGTATCGAAGTACTAATAACAGAACTACAAAAGTACTATGCCTGAAGGCTAAATCATGGTCGAAACAACATCTCTTATAAAAAATAACAAAAATCCCTTATTGACATGTCAGTCGTATCTTAGCTAACTCACTAAGCTATTAGGGCTTTATTTTATTAATTCAATTTATTAGAAGATTTCATATCAAATCATTATCA
This sequence comes from Gossypium arboreum, assembly GCF_025698485.1. Lineage (NCBI taxonomy): Eukaryota > Viridiplantae > Streptophyta > Magnoliopsida > Malvales > Malvaceae > Gossypium > Gossypium arboreum. Next base: position 54,596,657 of record NC_069078.1, on the reverse strand, counting down.
ATTTTAGTATAACTTTCCATTTCATTTTTAGTTTTAGTTTTAGTGAAAATTTCTCATGACATTTGCCACAATACCAGAATTCAATAAATATCACGTGGATTGTGCCAACAGAAATCAGTGAAATTTCCAAGGCTCATACCACACCCCAAAACTCGACCTAGTAGTTTCGGTTTAGTAGAAATAGGTCATTAAACTGAGGGTTGAGTCAGGTATTGGAACATAGGGTTGTAAGTGAGTAAGTAAAGAATTAAAGTTGCATAATCAAGTTTTATTTTATTAACTAGCTTAGAATGAAATTCAATTTTAAGGTCTAATTTAGAAAAAAAAAAAGGGATTTTATGTAACACCCTTTACCCGTATCCAACGCCGGAACAGGGTACGAGGCATTTCCGAACTTAAACCCAAACAAACAATTAAAACCGAGACATGAATTTCCACTCAAATTTAAAACTTTTCAAAAATATTCATATCGTCCCTTAAACGAGCCTACGACGCCCAAAACATACATTAGAGGTGGTTCGGGACCAAACCGAGAACTTTAGAAAATTTTACAACACTTAGAAAATTTTTCATCAAAATAGGGTCACACGCCCGTGTGGTTTGGGACATGCCCGTGTGGGTAGGCCATGTGATCACACACGCCTGTGTCCCTAACCCGTTTAACTCTTTGTTTATGATGTCATCAACAAATTAAAGTCACGCGGCCAAGTTACACGCCCGTGTGCTTAGGCTGTGTAGGCGATTTAATTTTTATAATTTTTCATAAAAATAGGTGCAGACTTCACACGCCCATGTCCCTAGGCCTTGTCCTTTACACGACTGAGAAACATGGCCGTGTCTCTACTCGTGTGTCCAATTCGAAGCTAAAATTCAAAATGCAGGGGACATACGGCCAAATCACACGCCCATGGGACAAGCCGTGTGTCACACACGGCCTAGACACAAGCTCGTGTGTCTACCCGTGTGGACGAAAATAAGGCCATTTATCAAGCCATTTTTCCAACCTTACTTGCACCGGCCTACACAACAACAAGGAACACAAATCTAAGTATATACACACAACCAATTCAACCACAACCAAGTTATCCACACATCAATTACATGTTATTTTCTCACATGCAACATCTCATACTTATCATCTCAAACAATGCAAAATCCACATCCATGAAAGACATCTTCATATACATATATATACTTAACCAACATTAGCCAATTTTAATGGCCATTTACAAAATGAATCATCAAATAACATAAGCCAACACTTTTGGCCAAATCAACTATGACACATAACAAAAGACCAAGTCCCTATACATGCCATAGCTCAAAATATTGTAATCATAAGTACCCAAAATGATAATTTGATAGTGTGAATAGATCTCCGACCGCCTTCGATCCCCGAGCTGGCTTGGTGACACTATAAGACAAGGGAAAAGAAAGGGAGTAACCTTTAAAGCTTAGTAAGTTCCAATGCAAATAATATGCGTCAAACACACTTTAACATAGATTTAACATAAAGTAAATTAACACACTTTAACATAAATTTAACATAAAGTAAATTAACATAAATGTCATTGTGAATTCATAATCAAGCTTAGCATAGATGTATTTAAAATCTTAACATCATAACTTACTTGATCAAACCAATCCGAGGTTTCATCACATATCGAACTCATTAAGCATGAGTTTTGTGTACATACTTGTACCAACTTGCAACTCACCATAATCTTTCACAACATACCATAGTCTTTCCCAAATTTAACATTGCTGTTTAGTTTCCCGTTGAACCACTTGGAATACTAAAGGATACTCGAGATATCTTACACACATAATACCATACCAATGCCATATCCCATATATGGTCTTACATGGGATCTCATATCAATGCCAATAGCCCAACTATGGTTTTACACGAAATCTCATATTGATCCCATATCTCAGATATGGTCTTACACATAATTTCAACTAACCCTAATGTCATGACATTTGTATCCTAACTATTCTTAAGGTTCAACCGGGATTTTCTCGCTTGTCGAACTTTGTTGAATTCATTCAAAGAGTAAATTACAATTCATACAATATTAACACAATTAAGGCATAAATAATAATGCATTATTTACATACGAACTTACCTCGGTACCCAAAATAGTAGGTAAGGATTTAATCATCAAACACCTTATTCTTTCCCGATCAAGGTCCGAACTTCGTTTTTCTTGATCTATAATAAAAAATTTAGCTTATTTAATATTAAAATTACTCAAATTATTCCAAACATCATATTATGGAAAAATTACCTTTTTACCCCTAAAGTTTCACATTTTCACAAATCAGTCCTTAGGCTCATAAAATGAAATGTACTCAATTTCTTTATTGCCTAAGCCTAGTCGAATCATAAACATGCTCATATCAGCCCACATGTTTCATCAAATCATATTTTTACTACCCATTTTATAACTTTTTACAAATAGGTCCTTTTTAGGTATTTTCATGAAAAATCACTTAGTAAAAGTTTTTTATCACACCTTAAACATACAATATCTTCCATAAAACATCAAAATACATGCATGTCACACATTGGTAAATTTTTAAATATGAACCCTACTTCAAAATAATGGTAGAAATAGGTAAATCGGGTTAGAAGGACTTCAAAAATGTAAAGAACATTAAAAACGGGGCTAGAAAGAAAGTTGAAGAAACCCTAACTATGGTGTCCTTATGAAATTCGGCCAAGGTAGAAGATGATGGAAAAAATTTTGACTTGATTTTCCCTTTTTATTCTTTTATTTACCAAATGACCAAAATGCCCTTTTTGCCAAACTTTAAAATTTTATCTCACCATGTCCATTTTTGTCCACTAACTTAAAAAATGGTTTAATTATCATATAAGGACCTCTAATTTAAAACTCATAGCAATTGGACACCTCTAGCATGTAGAACTAAACTTTTGCACTTTTTACAATTTAGTACTTTTTACTAAATTGAGTGCCCAAACATCAAAATTTTCGAAGGAAATTTTCATGAAATCATTCCGTGAAACTGTAGACCATGAAAATCTAATAAAATTAAATTTTCCTACGTCAGATTTGTGGTCCAGAAACCACTGTTTCGACTAGGCCCAAAATCAGGCTGTTACAACTTTCCCCCCTTTAGGGATTTTCGTTCTCGAAAATCTTACCAGGCAATAGGTTTGGGTACTATTTTCTCATAGCCTCCTCAGGTTCCCACGTAGCGTCTTCAATACCGTTTCCGCCACAAAATTTTCACTAGGGCTATACTTTTATTTCTCAATTATCTAACCTCTCAAGTTAAAATCTTAATCGGTTCTTCACCGTACGTCATATTCGGTCGAATTTTAATCTCTGTAGGAGAAATCACATGTGAAGGATTGGAACGATATCGTCGCAACATGGACACATGAAACACATTATGAATCCTTTCCAACTCTGTCAGTAAAGCTAACCGATATGCCACTGGTCCTATTCTTTCAATAATTTCATACGGCACAATAAAACGTGGACTCAAATTGCCTTTGCGGCCAAATCTAAGAATCTTCTTCTATAGAGATAGTTTCAAAAATACTTTATCCTTAACTTGAAACTCAATCTCTTTTCTTTTCAAATCTGTGTATGATTTCTGTCTATCGAAAGTAGCTTTTAAGCAATCACGAATCACTTTCACATTTCTGTCTATCGAAAGTAGCTTTTAAGCAATCACGAATCACTTTCACTTTTTCTTTAGTTTCCTTAACCAAGTCAACCACGTGAATCTGTTTCTCGTTAAGCTCGGTCCAATACAAAGGTGTTCGGCACTTGCGGCCATATAATGCCTCATAAGGTGCCATTTTTATACTCGATTGATGGCTGTTGTTATAGGCAAATTCGACCAATGGCAGATATTTTTCCCAACTACCCTCAAATTCTAAAACACAGCATCGAAGCATATCTTCAAGTATCTGAATTACCCTTTTGGATTGACCGTCGGTCTGTGGATGAAATGCTGTACTAAAATTCAATTTCATACCCAAGGCTTCTTGTAACTTTTTCCAAAACCTCGAAGTAAACCTCGGATCTCTATTCGAAATAATAGAAATAGGTACCCCGTGCAATCTCACAATCTTAGCAATGTACAACTCAGCTAGTTTGTCAAGTGAATAATCAGTATGTACAGGTATAAAATGAGCCAATTTCGTTAATCTATTAACCACAACCCATACAACATCTTTCTTTCTCGGAGTCAAAGGCAAACTTGTTACAAAATCCATCGTAATCTTATTCCATTTCCACTCGGGCACCATCACTGGCTAAAGTAAACCCGAAGGCACTTGGTGTTTGACTTTCACTTGTTGACAAATCAGACATCTCAAAACAAACTCAGATATATCTCTTTTCATGCTTGACCATCAATACATTTTCTTCAAATCATTATACATTTTCGTACTACCTGGATGCATAGATAAACAACCATTATGCACTTCATGAAGAATTTTCTGAATAAGTTCATCATTCTTCGATACACAAACTTTACCTCGAAACATCAAACAATCATTAGATCTGACATGAAAATTTGAATCACTAACCGATTCACAATGAGCTCTCTTGGCTTGCAAATCACTGTTACATTTCTGGGCTTCACAAATCTGCTGAATAAACATTGGCGTAGCTTTCAACTCGACTAGAATAGAACCGTCATCAAATAAGGTCAATCTCGTATTCAATGCTCTCAAGGCGTCTACGACTACATTCGCTTTACCCGAGTGATAGTCAATCACCAACTCATAATCTTTCAGCAACTCGAGCCATCTTCGTTGCTGTAAGTTCAAGTCCTTCTGAGTCATCAAATACTTTAAACTCTTATGGTTGGTAAAAATATGACATTTGTAACTGTACAAATGGTGTTGCCATATTTTCAAAGCAAACACAATAGCGGCTAATTCTAAATCATGCGTCGGTTAATTCTTCTCATGTGGCTTCAATTGTCTTGGGGCATAAGCTATCACCTTGCCTACTTGCAGCAACACACATCCTAGTCCATTCAATGATACATTGCTATAAATCAGAAACTCTTTTCCCGATTCAGGTTGCACTGAAACCGGTGCCTCAGTCAATAATGCCTTTAAATTCTCAAAACTTTGCTGACATTTTTAAGACCATTCAAACTTGACATCTTTTTGCAACAATCTCTTCATAGGAGTAGCAATCATCGAAAACCCTTCGACAAACTGATGGTAGTAACCGGCTAAGCCCAAAAAGCTTCTAACTTCAGACACATCTCTTGGTGGTTTCCAATCAACAATTGCCGAAATTTTACTGGGATCAACCCGAATACCATCACCTGAAATGATATGTCCTAAAAATCGAACTTCTCTAAGCCAAAACTCACTTTTACTAAACTTAGCAACAATTGTTTGTCTCTCAAAATTTGTAAAACAGTTCCCAAATGCTCGGCATGCTTGGTCTTATCACGAGAATAAATCAGTATGTCATCAATAAAAACAACTACAAACTTATCCAAATATGGTCAGAAAATTTGGTTCATCATGTCCATGAAAACAGCGAGGGCATTAATTAATCCTAATGGCATAACAAGAAATTCATAGTGCCCGTACCTTGTTCTAAAAGCAGTTTTTAGCACATCTGACTCTTTAATTCTCAAGTGGTAATACCCGGATCCTAAATCAATCTTGGAAAACACCGTTGCTCCTTTCAACTGATCAAAAAATTCATCTATCCTTGGCAATAGATACTTGTTCTTTATGGTTACCTTATTGAGCTGTCGATAATCTATACAAAGTCTTATAGAACCGTCTTTCTTCTTCACAAATAATACAAGTGCACCCCAGGGAGAATAACTCGCTCTCGCAAATCCCTTATCTGTCATTTCTTGCACTGAGCTTTCAATTTTTTTGACTCAATAAGAGCCATCCTATACGGAGCAATCGATATTGTTGAAGTTCCCGAAACTAAATCAATACCAAACTTAACTTCTCTAACTGGAGGTAACCCAGGCAATTCTTCTGGAAAAATATCCGAATATTCACACATTACCTGTAACAGTCCGGTTATGACCTTATTGGAATAGTGGTTTTGGGACCACAAATCTGAGTCTGAAAAAATATTTTAATATTATTTTCTGTGTCCATGATGAATGAATTTATATCTGTGAAGTTTGTGATTTAATTTGTCTATTTCTATGCTTAAATATTGAAAAAGAACCCAACCGTAAAAAAAAAAAGGTGAAAGCTGTGTGCTAGATGCTAAAAGTACCTATTTGATTTGGCTTATTTTAGTGAGGGTCCTTGCATGTCAAATTTACTATTTATTTTAATGGTGGACAAATATGGACATGTAGTTGGTAAGTTTTAATGTTTATTAGTCAAGGGCAAAATGGGAAAATGTTTATTAAAGTTGTTATAATAAAATGAAAACATGAAATTGGCCATTATTATCATGCATATAGCCTATTATATCAAGAAAATAGAAAGAAGAAGACCATCCTAGGGTTCGGTCATTGATTTGGTTTATTAAGGTATATACTTTGGTCCGTTTTTGATAATTTCTACATTTCTGTGATCGTTGCTTTGTGTTCTTCAAAACCCATGTCTGAATTTCTGTTTCTGTTGAAGATTATGAAATGTGCCATTGATGATTATATGAGCTTTGTAATGTTTTTATATGGATTATGAAAGATATATGTGAGATTATCATGCTTTGTTCTTGAATTTTTGATGGAATAGAGATATTTGGGCTAATTTATGAAAATGAGGTTTGGAAGGACTAAATTGTGAATTAAATAAGTTATTTGGGCTTGTATGGAAGCTATGTATATTCGGCCAAACTATAGTCTTGGTGAATTTTTGCATATTTGTGATTTTGTGAAAAATGGACTAAATTGTCAAAGTGTGAAAATTTAAAGGCTAAAATGAAAAGTGCCCTAAATGTGTGTATATGGATTGAATTGAATGAAATGAATGACTGAATGGTTGAATTTGAATTGTTTTAGATCAAGAACAAAGGAAATTGGACTTAGATCGAGGGAAGTCCAAAATAGTCGAATAGTCGACTCATTTCCGTCTGAAATTTGTACGAGGTAAATCAAATTACAATTACGTGTTAAATTGACTAAATTCTGCGCATACAAACTGTAATCTAAGTTGGACGGTTCTAAAAGCCTGATGAATAGATTTTGAGTAAACTCCGATAATATGCTAGTATCTGAAAAGCTCTGTATGTTTCTAAAAGAACGTTGACATTAATCTGAGATATCGTGGAAGACCGTGTCTGGGACACAGGTTTCGATTTGAGATTTACATGTAAGACTATGTTTGGGACATAGGCATCGTATCTGATTTCATGTAAGACCCTATCTGGGACAGTGGCATCGATACTGAATTACATGTAAGACCACGTCCAGGACGTCGGCATTGTATCCGTTTCTAAGTATCTGTATCGTTTCTGAATCGTCTGATGATAGAGTATGAGATATGGGAATGAATATGTGAAACGTATAATCTATACAGGTACGTTTGTATCGTACTAAATTTTTGAGTATGAAAGACTCTATTTTTGTGAAATAATGAATGCAAAGTATGTATGAAATCATGGAAATGAAACATGACATGTATACAAGCAAATGAGCATGGTTAGGCTCATGAACTATAATGTGAAATGGTTATGAATTCTTGCTGTTGATTTGTACTTTATATGATTTAATATTTAAACCAAGTGTATTGTGCTTACTAAGCTCTTTGTAGCTTACTCGGTGTGATTTCTGTCTATTTTACTATTATCGTAGCTACTGAAGGCTCGGGGATAGTCGAGGAATTGTCACCATACTATCAAACTCATTTTGGTACTTTTGAAGGTGTAAATATTTTTAAATATGGCATGTATAGGCTAGAATGTCTATGTATTTAAGCTTTGATATGTATATATGTTATGCCATGAGAGTTGGCTAGCAAATGATATGTTTGTGCTTAGTTTTGGTCAATGGTTTGTGATGCCAAATTGTGTATGCTTGTAATGGTTATATGTGTAACACCCCGTACCCGAGACCGTCGCCGGAGTCTGACACGAGGGGTTAACGGCTTAATCTATTTACTTACACAGTCCATTTTTTTTTGTTTAAAGTTCCAGGCAGTTGGCTAACTGCGTCACTGTCACCTTAAAAATCATATCTTGAGTTCCACAACTCGAAAATCAGTTTCGTGATTTTTTCCTGAAACTAGACTCATATACGCATCTACAAATTTTTTTTATAGAATTTTTGGTTGGGCCAATTAGTACAGTTTATTAGTTAAAGTCTCCCCTGTTACAGGGTTCGACTACACTGACCTTCCTGCAATGCGACTTAAACAACTCCTTGTACAGGGCTTCAATGCTTATGCCGCTTGCTTCTAAGGAAACTAGACTCAAAAAGGAATCTATACATATATGGAATGACTTCTAATTATCTCTAGTTAATTTATAATGAATTTCCAAAGTCGGAACAGGGAATCCAGAAACCGTTCTGGCCCTGTCTCACGAAAACTTAAATATCTCTTAACATATTGTTCATATGATCGTTTCGTTACTTTCCTATGAAAATAGATTCATCAAGGTTCGGTTACATAATTTATTCGCTATTTAATTCCATTCCTACTATTTTAGATATTTTTCACATCCACATCACTGCTGCTGCCAGCATCTATTTTTAAGGTAAACTTTACCTATTTCATGATCCTCCATGGATCAACTAGAGTTTGTCATACATATACCAAAGGTGATCATGAATAACCATTCCCATGACTAGCCGTTACCAACATTTCCGTACCTCTCGACGGACGACATACAAAACGATTATAATGCTATGATCCAGTATACTTAAGCCATTTTCGCATGGCTATCCAAATTTACACAAAACCGAAAGGTACATGACCTACAACAAAAGGGTAGTTCTATACATTAACCAAAATATCCTCTCACTACTAGTCTATTCTATACATGCCATAAGATATTCCAAAACGTAGCAGTACCAAACAGTGGATGGTGATAATGTGACTACTTGCTGACGATCCCCGAGCCTGTAGCTTCCAAATGAGATCTATAAAACAGAGGAAACAAAGTACACGGAGTAAGCATTACAATGCTTAGTATGTTTCAAGCAGTGTCAACAGATAACAATCAAATTATAACATAGTTGTTCGTATTTTTATTTCACTCTTCCTTCGGGCATACCATCCCCTTTTCCGAATATGCACATCTCATCATATGTAATAGGCAGATAAATTCTCACTTGATGGTGACCTCTTATGATCATAGGTACATTACATATTTTTTACCTGACTTCCCACATTGACCAAATGCACAATAATCATAGAACAGTCTTATTGCTTTACTCACATGTGCATCACATAACGACCTTGTGATTTAGTCTAAATCAAACTTAAATATAATCTCAAAATACATACCTGACCAACTTAACGCATTGAGCGTATTTATTACTAATTGTCACTGTGAAGTCGCATAATCTTACACTTTACTTCAATCTTCAGCAAAACCTTTAGTTCGGGGCTTACCCGGACAAAGTCTCCACACGTAGTCATCGGGTCATTAGAGCTCGGATATAGTACGAGCACGAAGCCTACGATCATTAATCGGTGATAATATTCTCGCATAAAGCCTGCGGGGTTTTAACCCGGATATAGTACTAACACAAATGCCCTACGGGACTTATCACATTTATACACTTCCACATCCATCACGTTGGCCACTCGGCCCTATCACATATATACACTTTCACATTCATCACATCGGCCATTCGGCCTTATCACATATATACACACTTTCACATTCATCACATCGGCCATTAGGCCTTATCACATATATACACACTTTCACATTCATCACATTGGCCATTAGGCCTTATCACATATATACACTTTCACATTCATCACATCGGCCATTAGGCCTTATCACATATATATATCTCATACATATTTCATATTTTTCTTGTACATCAATCTCAGCAATAGCTTATAAGCAACTCAAATAGTTTCATCAAAGTTTACAACAAAATCACATATTCACTACAAGCAGTTTTCCTGAGCAACAGTCACTAAATTGTTTATAACTGGAGCTACAAAACTCAAAATCAATTGCCGTTAATTTCCCCTGAATGTAGACTCATGTATCTTTCATCCATAAAATTTTCAGAATTTTAGGTGTGGCCAATCAATACCATATTTTTCTTAAAGTTTTCCCCTGTTTCACTGTTCGACTAATCTGCCACTCCTCACTACGAATCAGATTTCTCATTGTACAGAATTCAAAATGTGTTATATTCAATTTCATCTGAAACTAGACTCATTAAGGAGTTTAAGCATATAAATTTTACCTTATAACCATTTTTGTGCAAATTATAACGATTTTCTAAAAACAGAACAGGGGATTTCGGAGTCATTCTGACACCGTCTCACACATCTTTAAATATCTCTTTATAGGAAATTCTTTGCTCACACGGCCTCTTTTATAAGGAACTAGACTAATTAAGCTTTGATTACATATTTTATTCAGCCTATAATTCCACACCAACAATTTATGGTGATTTTCTAAAATCACGTTACTGCTGCTGTCCTAAGCAAATTATTACAATTTGCTCTTAAATTTCCAAGTCCAAACACTTATGAACTTACTATTTGAGTTTAAAACATATCATGGCCACATCATATCTTATTAAATCAACTCATTATGTCCTATTATGATTGAATTTACTCAACGTTTAATCACTTAAAACTTACCTCGGATGTGGTCGAACGATCTCGGCGGCTATTCAATCACTTTTTCCCTTTCCTTATCCAACTTTGGTCCTCTTTCCGCTTAAGCTTATTTAACCTCCAAGATAGCCGAATGCCCTAGACAAGTTCCTTCCTCTTTCCTTTTTTTTTGTTTCGGCTGTGCAAGAAGGTAAGGAAGATGAACACTCTTACCTTTATTTCCTTAAAGATGACCAATGCCTTAACTTCAATTTCTTCTCTTTAGGTACGGCAATGGGGGGGGAAAAGGAGGATGAACATACCTTGTTTCTATCACTCTTCCATTCTTTTAATTATTCTTTCTTCCATACTATAAAGCCATTAACTATTATCATGCTAAAATAAAATGCATATAATATCTATCAACCATCCTCATGGCCGGCCACTAAATTAAAAGTGGTCCATTTGACATGCAAGTCCCTCATGTCAATAACTCACGCATTATTTGGCCACGTTAAATTTCACCTATCACATTTTCAAGTCCTATCACATGGGTCCTTTCTTATAAATTAGCACCTAATTGATAAAATCAAGGCACGAAATATTCACACATACAAATTCCACATACAATAAGCACAGAATATAACATCTAATTATTTTTGTGACTCGGTTTTGTGGTCCCGAAACCACTTTCCGACTAGGGTCACATTAGGGGTGTCACAATATGGCCTTGTATGTGGTGGTTATTTTGAAATATGCCAAGTTGAGGAAATGGTAAGTTTAAGCATGTTTTGAGCATGGAATTGGGTAAAAATTTTAGTATAAATGTTGTTTAATATTGCTTGTAGGAATGACCCAAAAAGGGGTGGCAAGTTAGCTTAAACCAAGCCTGTATTGCAGTAACCTCTTAAGACCACACGATTAAGACACATGGGCGTATCATATGGCCGTGGGCTTAAGTCAGTAGCTAGCTAAGTATCACACGGCCGTGTTTGTGGGCCGTGTTTAAAAGTCGGTATATATACTCTGTTTTGACATGGCTGGATCACATGGGTGTGTCTGGTGCCCGTGTAAGGCACACGGCCTGGTCACACGGGCGTGTGACCTCAACATAATTGAAAAATTTTTCTAAGTTCTGAAAATTCTGAATGTGTTCGGTTTAGTCCTGACATTTTCTAAAAGTATGTCTTAGGTCATGGAGACCTTTATAATGGATGAATTGTTGATTTGCTTATGCAATAATATTATGTAATATTTGTGATTCTATATTTATCTGAAATGTTCTGTCTGTTTGGTAATGCCCCTTACCTATTCCGGCGACGGTTACGGGATGGAGGTGTTACATTTTATTGGTATCAGAGCTATGATTTAGTCAGTTCTAGGACTACCATAGCATATGTGAGTCTAGCTATACATTTCATATTTATGAACTGTGATAGTATGATGAATCCTGACATTGAAATGTGCTTTTATATAGCAATGGATCCCGATAGATCTGTAGCTGACGATGTTGAAAGCAATGCGCCTGCTCTCGCGCAAGTGAAGGTGCAAGCTGATTCTCGATCGGCTACGAGTAGCCGTGATGGTGAGGCTAAACAAGCTTTCTATCAGATGATAAATGAATGGTTCACCCAATACGTTAAAACCAATCCGGCTGTACAACAACCTCCACCCCCGGTTAATCCTTCTCAAATTTCTGTTATACCCTCAGTGAATATGGTTCAGTTAAATAGACCATCAGTTGATAAGATTAGAAAGTATGGGGCTGAAGAGTTCCGAGCTACAACGAATGATGATGCTGAAAGAGCCGAATTTTGGTTAGAGAATACAATAGTAGTGTTTGATGAAATGTCTCTGAATCCTGAGGAATGTGTAAAATGTGTTGTTTCAATTCTGAGAGATACGGTGTACCATTGGTGGAAAACTTTAATATCTGTGGTTTCGAGTGAACGGGTTACTTGGGATTTCTTCCAAGCTGAATTTTGGAAGAAATACATTAGTCAGAGATTCATTGATCAGAAACGTAAAGAGTTTCTCGAGCTTAAACAAGGCCGCATGTCTGTTACTGAATACAAATGTGAATTTGTGAGATTGAGTCAGTATGCTCAAGAATGTGTACAAATGAAGCAATAACATACAAAAGGTTTGAAGATGGAATAAACGAAGATATTCGTCTGTTAGTTGGGTTTTTGGAGATTAAAGAAATGGTAGTGCTCGTTGAGCTAGCTTGTAAAGCTGAAGAATTAAGTAAAGAGAAAAGAAAAGTAGATTCTAAAGCTAGAAATGTTAGAAAGAGATCTTCGAGTAGATCATTTCAGTCTGTGTCAAAGAAATTTCGAGATGATCATAGCCGTTCAAAGGCTGATGTTGGACATTTGATCCAAGATTGAGCTAGATCGCATTCGAATTTTAGAGCTCCTGCTACTTCTGTTGCAAGTGTTGGGAATGTCCGATCTGAGAAACCTAAATGTAAACACTGTGGTAAAAGATATCCGGGAAATTGTAGATTGAATGACCGAGCCTGTTTCCAATGTGGATCTCTGGACCATTTTGTAAGAGATTGTGCTGAACCTGCTGAGCAAAAGAATGTACAGATTCCAAGACCAAGCAAACCTCTGCTAGAGGTAGACCTTCTAGAAATAAGGGAAATGCAAGTGGTGGTCAAAGAGCTACTAAGGATACTGTTGTTAGATCTGAGGCCAGAGCACCTGCCAGAGCCTATGCTATCCGAGCTAGTGAGGAAGCCTCGTCTCCAGACGTTATTATTGGTACTTTGACTCTTTATGATATTTTTGTGATTGCATTGATAGACCCTGGATCAACGCATTCTTATATCTGTATGAATTTAGTGCACAGTAAGAATTTGCTTGTAGAGTCTACTGAATTCGTAATTAGAGTATCGAACTCCTTAGGAAAAAGTGTCTTGGTTGATAAAGTCTGCAAGAATTGTCCGTTATTGATTAGAAATATCTGTTTTCTTGCTGATCTGATATTTTTTCCTTCTGACGAATTTGATATAATTCTGGGAATGGGCTGGTTAACTTTGCACGATGCTATTGTGAATTGCAAATGAAAAGTCATTGATTTGAGGTGTAAGAATGATGAGATAATTCGAATTGAGTCTAGTGATCTAAATGGACTACCAGCTATGATATCTGCAATGAAAGCACAGAAATATGTGAAGAAAGGCTGTGAAGCCTATTTAGCTTATGTGTTAGACTCGAAAGTGAATGATAAGAAAGTCGAATCAGTGTCTGTTGTCTGTGAATTCTCTGATGTGTTTCCTGAAGAATTACCGGGTTTGCCTCCGATTCGAGAAGTCGAGTTTGGCATTGAATTAGTACCTGGTACTACTCCGATTTCGATAGCTCTGTATAGAATGGCTCTGACCGAGTTAAAGGAATTAAAATTTCAATTGCAAGAATTGACCGATCGAGGATTTGCTAGACCGAGCTTTTCACCATGGGGTGCTCCTGTTATGTTTGTGAAAAAGAAAGATGGCACAATGAGAATGTGTATTGATTACCGTCAGCTTAACAAAGTGAATATAAAGAACAAATATCCTCTGCCCAGAATTGATGACTTATTTGACCAGTTGGAAGTTGCTACTGTGTTTTCAAAGATAGATCTGAGATTGTGTTACTATCAATTGCAAGTAAAGGACTCTGATATTCTGAAAACTGTTTTCAGAATAAGGTACGGGCATTATGAATTTTTAGTTATGCCTTTTGGATTAACGAATGCACCTGTTGTCTTTATGGATTTAATGAATAGAATTTTCAGACCGTATTTAGATCAATTTGTTGTGGTATTCATTGATGATATATTGATTTATTCACGTGATGAAACTGAGCATGCTGACCATTGAAAATAGTGCTACAAACTCTGCGAGATAAACAGTTGTATGCAAATTTCAGTAAATGTGAATTCTGGTTGATAGAAGTTGGTTTCTTGGGTCATATTGTATCAGCCTCTGGTATTCGAGTTGATCCGAGTAAAATTTTAGCTATTCTGGATTGGAAACCTCCGAGGAATGTATCTGAAGTCTGTAGTTTTCTGGGACTTGCTGGTTACTATAGAAGATTTGTAAAAGGTTTCTCGATGATTGCGACTCCATTGACAAAATTGCTCCAGAAAGATGTGAAGTTTGAGTGGTCTGAAAAGTGTCGAAACAACTTTGATCAGTTGAAAGCTTTATTGACTGAAGCTCCGGTTTTAGTACAACCTGATTTGGGTAAAGAATTTGTGATTTATAGTGATGCTTCGTTGATTGGTCTGGGATGTGTTCTAATGCAAGAAGGAAAAGTTGTAGCTTATGCCTTGAGACAACTAAAGCCGCATGAAAAGAACTATTCGACTCACGACCTCGAGTTAGCTGCTATTGTGTTTGCCTTGAAGATCTGACGTCATTATCAGTTTGGTGAGAAATGGTACGTGTTTTCTGATCATAAAAGTCTGAAGTATTTAATGACGCAAAAAGATTTGAATTTGCGACAGTGAAGATGGTTAGAACTGCTAAAAGACTACGAACTTGTGATAGATTATCATCCGGGTAAGGCAAATGTTGTTGCTGGTGCCCTGAGTCAAAAATCATTGTTTACTTTGCGTACGATGAATGCTCATTTGGTTCTGTCTGATGATGGTTCAGTTTTAGCTGAATTAAAAGCAAGACCCTTGTTCTTACAATAGATTATCGAAGCTCAGAAGGTTGATAATGAATTAATAGCAAAACAAGCTCAGTGTGATTTTGAATTCCAAGTTGATATTGATGATTGTTTGAGATTCAGAAATAGACTTTGTGTTCTGAGAACTCCAGAGTTAATTCGGATGATTTTGAGTGAAGCTCACAGTAGTTGTTTATCTGTACATCCGGGTAGTACGAAATTGTATAATGATTTGAAGCAGCATTATTGGTGGTCTGGAATGAATAGAGATATCTCTGATTTTGTTTCTAAATGTTTAATCTGTCAGCAAGTTAAAGCTAAACATCAGGTGTCATCTGGGTTATTACAACCGATTATGACTCCGGAGTGGAAATGGGATCGAGTGACCATGGATTTTGTTTTGAGTTTGCCCCTGTCTCCAAGAAAGAAAGACGCAATTTGGGTTGTAGTTGATTATTTGACGAAATCAGCTCATTTTATTCTGATTCAATTTGATTACTCATTCAATAAATTAGCTGAGTTATATATTTCTGATATCGTAAAACTGCAAGGTGTACCATTGTCGATAGTGTCAGATAGAGACTAGAAATTTACATCGCGATTCTGGAAGAAATTACAAGATGCTCTGGGTACTAAATTGCATTTTAGCACTACTTTTCATCCGCAAACAGATGGTCAATCTGAACGGATTATTTAGATACTCGAGGATATGCTGAGATGTTGCATTCTTGAGTTTGAAGGTACATGGGAACAATATCTACCTTTGATTGAATTCGCTTATAATAATAGTTTTCAATCGAGCATTAAAATGGCACCGTACGAAGCCTTATACAATAGAAAGTGTAGAACTCCGTTATATTGGTCTGAGCTTAGTGAGAATAAGATTTACGGTATTGATCTGATAAAAGAAATAGAACAGAAAGTAAAAGTAATCCGAGATAGTCTGAAAGCTGCCTCTGATCGTCAGAAATCTTATGCAGATTTAAAACGAAAAGATATTGAATTTGAGATCGGTGATAAAGTGTTTCCGAAAGTATCTTCGTGGAAGAAACTGTTTCAAGTTGGTAAAAAGGGCAAGTTGAGTCCGAGATTCATCGGACCGTATAGAATCATCGAGCGAGTTGGGCCGGTTGCTTATAGATTGAGGCTACCATCTGAGTTAGAAAAGATACATAGTGTGTTTCATGTATCGATGCTTCGAACGATACAGATCCAATCCTTCGCATATAATTTCCCCGTCTGATATTGAAATCCAATCTGATTTGACTTAAGAAGAAAAGCCGATCCGTATTTTAGTTCGTGAGGTTAAAGAATTACGAATTAAAAAATTTCATTAGTTAAAGTGATATGGCATCGACACGGTGTTGAAGAGGCCACGTGGGAGTCTGAAGATGTTTTGAGACAATAATATCTGAATCTGTTTAACGGTAAGATTTTCGGGGATGAAAATCCCTAAGGGGGGGAGAATTGTAATAATCAGGTTGTGACCCTAGTCAGAATAGTGGTTTCGGGACCAAAAATCTGAGTCCGAAAAAAATATTTTAATATTATTTTCTGTGTCCATGATGAATGAATTTATATCTGCGAAGTTTATGTGATTTAATTTGTCTGTTTCTATGCTTAAATATTAAAAAAGGACCCAATCGCGAAAAAAGGTGAAAGCTGTGTGTTAGATGCTAAAAGTACCTATTTGATTTGGCTTATTTTAGTGAGGGTCCTTGCATGTCAAATTTACCATTTATTTTAATGGTGGACAAATATGGACATGTAGTTGGTAAGTTTTAATGTTTATTAGTTATGGGCAAAATGGGAAAATGTTTATTAAAATTGTTATAATAAAATGAAAACATGAAATTGGCCATTATTATCATGCATATAGCTGATTATATCAAGAAAATAGAAAGAAGAAGACCATCCTAGGGTTCGGTCATTGATTTGGTTGATTAAGGTATGTACTTTGGTTCGTTTTTGATAATTTCTACGTTTCTGTGATCGTTGCTTCGTGTTCTTCAAAACCTATGTCTGAAGTTCTATTTTTGTTGAAGATTATGAAATGTGCCATTGATGATTATATGAGCTTTGTAATGTTTTTATATGGATTATGAAAGATATATGTGAGATTATCATGCTTTGTTCTTGAATTTTTGATGCAATAGAGATATTTGGGCTAATTTGTGAAAATGAGGTTTGGAAGGACTAAATTGTGAATTAAATAAGTTATTTGGGCTTGTATGGAAGCTATGTATATTCGGCCAAGCTATAGTCTTGGTGAATTTTTGCATATTTGTGATTTTGTGAAAACTGGACTAAATTGTCAAAGTGTGAAAATGTAAGAGCTAAAATGCAAAGTTCCCTAAATGTGTGTATATGGATTGAATTGAATGAAATGAATGATTGAATTGCTGAATTTGAATTGTATTAGATCAAGAACAAAGGAAATCAGATTTAGATCGAGGGAAGTCCAAAATAGTTGAATAATCGACTCATTTCTGTCCGAAATTTGTTCGAGGTAAGTCAAATTATAATTACGTTTTAAATTGACTAATTTCTGCACATACAAACTGTAATCTATGTTGGACGACCTTGAGAGCCTGATGAATAAATTTCGAGTAAACTCCGATAATATGCTAGTATCTAAAAAGCTCTGTATGTTTCTAAAAGAACATTGACATTAATCTGAGATATTGTGTAAGACCGTGTCTGGGATACAAGCCTCAATTTGAGATTTACGTGTAATACCATGTCTGGGACATAGGCATCGTATCTGATTTCATGTAAGACCTTGTCTGGGACAGAGGCATCGATACTGAATTACATGTAGGACCACATCTGGGACGTCGGCATTGTACCCGTTTATGAGTATCTGTATCGTTTCTGAACCGTCTGATGATAGAGTATGAGATATGGGAATGAATATATGAAATGTATAATCTATACAGGTACGTTTGTATCATACTAAATTTCTTAATATGAAAGACTGTTTCTGTGAAATAATGAATGCGAAATATGTATGAAATCATGGAAATGAAACATGACATGTATACAAGAAAATGAGCATGGTTAGGCTCATGAACTATTCTGTGAAATGGTTATGAATTCTTGCTGTTGATTTGTACTTTATAAGATTTAATAGTTAATCCAATTGTATTTGACTTACTAAGCTCTTTGTAGCTTACTCAGTGTGATTTTTATCTATTTTACTGTTATCGTAGCCACTGAATGCTTGGGGATAGTTGAGGAATTGTCATTATACTATCAAACTCATTTTGGTACTTTTGAAGGTTTAAATATTTTTAAATATGGCATGTATAGGTTAGAATGTCTATGTATTTAAGCTTTGATATGTATATATGTTACGCCATGAGAGTTGGCTAGCAAATGGTATGTTTGTGCTTTGTTTTGGTAAATGGTTTGTGATGCCAAATTGTGTATGCTTGTAATGGTTATATGGCCTTGTATGTGGTGGTCATTTTGAAATATGCCAAGTTGAGGAAATGGTAAGTTTAAGCATGTTTTGAGCATGGAATTGGCTGAAAATTTTAGTATAAATGTTGTTTAATATTGCTTGTAGGAATGACCCAAAAAGGGGTGGCAAGTTAGCTTAAACCAAGCCTGCATTGTACCACACGGTCAGTGAACACGGGCGTGCGTTGTGGCCGTGTATGCAAAGTAGTAACCTCTTAAGACCACATGGTTAAGACACATGGGCATGTCATATGACCGTGGGCTTAAGTCAGTAGCTAGCTAAGTATCACACGGCAATGGCACACGGCCGTGTCTGTTGGCCGTGTGTAAAATTCAGTATATATACTTTATTTTGGCAAGGCTGGATCACATGGGTGTGTCTAGTGCACGTGTAAGGCACACGGCCTGGTCACACGGGCGTGTGACCTCAACAGAATTGAAAATTTTTTCTAAGTTCTGAAAATTCTGAGTGTGTTCAGTTAGTCCCGACCTTTTCTAAAAGCATGTCTTAGGTCTTGGAAACCTCTATAAAGGATGGATTGTTGATTTGCTTATGAAATAATACTATGTAATATTTTTGATTTTGTATTTATCTGAAATGTTCTGTCTGTCTGGTAATGCCCTTTACCTATTTCGGTGACGGTTTTGGGATAAGGGTGTTACACTACCGACACTGATTCAATTTTCATTTCAGACTCTTTCATTTTTAACACATAAGCTAGGTAAGCTTCACACCCTTTTCTTATACATTTCTGAACAGACATTGAAGAAATCACCAGAAGCAATCTATCTGACTCATCTGATTCAACCCGAAGAATTTTACCATTTCACATTTCAATTCAATAACTTTTGTCTACAATTTACTATAGCATCATGTAACGTCAGCCAATCCATACCCAAAATAACATTAAACTCATTAAATGGAAACAACATCAAGTTAACTGGAAAACAGTAACCTCTAATCATCAAAGGACATTTCTTACATACTTTGTTAACTAAAACATGCTTGCCTAAAGGGCTTGACACCATAATTACAAATTCGATAAACTCGACAGGCAATTTTTTATTATTTACCAAATTCATACAAACATACGAATGAGTAGATGCAGGGTTAATCAATGCAATAACGTCAATATCATAAAGAGAAAAAGTACCAGTAATAACATCGGGAGACGTCGCTTCTTTACGAGCACGGATGGCATAGGCTCTCACTGGCGCTCTCGCTTCTGATCTCATGGCTGTATCTTTAGTCACACTTTTACTACTAACTCTATTTTCAATATTCCTCGGGGGCCTTCCTCTAGAAGTAGTATTACTAGGCCATGCACTTTGAAATTTCTCTTTCTCTACCATCTCCAAGCAATTTATGATAAAATGATCTTGAGAACCACACTTAAAACAAGCCCGGTCATTCATTCTACATTCGTCGGGATGATGTCTGCCACACTACTGACATTCGGGTCTTTTAGACTTTATATTGCCCACACTTACCATAAAGGTGGCTTGAGATTTAAAACTCGAATGCTGCTTCTCACGATCTCTGCGTGTATACCTCGCTGAAAAATTCGAATGGGAATACATTTCTTTAGACTTCTTGGACTAAGATCTAAACGACTTACTCATTGGTCTTTTCCTCGAGTCTCTAGCTTCAAGATCAGCTTTCCTCTTCTCTTTGTTCAATTCTTTGGCCTTACAAGCCCGTTCAACCAACACATAAACTCTTTCAGCTCTAAGATCTCGGCTAACACACGAATTTCTTTGTTCAATCCATCCTAAAATCTCTTGCACATGATGGCCTCGGTGGAAACACACTCCCGAGCATACTTAATCAGTTTGACAAATTTCTACTCATACTCTGTTACAGTCATGCGACCCTGTTTTAGCTCAAGAAATTTTTTACGTTTCTAATCGATGAACCATTGGCTAATATACTTCTTACGAAACTCCTCCTGAAAAAAGTCCCAGGTGACCCTTTCTCTCATAATTATAGATACAAGTGTATTCTACAAATGGTATACAAAATCTTTCAGAAGTGAGATAGCACACTTCAAACACTCATCTGGTGTGCAGGACAACTCATCGAATACCCTAACGGAGTTCTCGATCCAAAACTCGACTCTCTCAGGATCATCATCCACATTAGCTCAGAAATCTTCAACCCCATGCTTTCGGATCTTATCAATCAGGGGTTTATTCATTCTTACAAAGTCCATACTTTCTAAAGCTATGGGAACCAGTCGAGGAATAGGTGGGGGTGGAGGAGGTTGGGCATTCGGATTTGTGTGAACAAATTCTGTATACCACTCATTCATCATATGGAGAAAGGCTTCCATGCCTCTTTCTCCTTGACTAACGTAGGGGGTCTACTATTAGACGGAGCTGCCCTTGAGAAGGAGTTGGCACATTACTTTCTACTTCATCAGCCTCAGTTCGATTGGGATCCATTACTATATGAAAACACAATTTAAAGTTGTCAAGAGTCATCACACTATCACAGTTCATTTATGACATGTATAACTAAACTCTTACACATACTACGTTAGTTCGAGAATCGACTAAATTGTAACTCTGATACCACTAAATGTAACACCCCTTACCCGTATCCTACGCCGGAACAGCGTACAAGGTATTACCGAACTTAAACTTAAACAAACATTCAAAACCGAGACATGAATTTCCACTCAAATTTAAAACTTTTCAAAAATATTCATATCGTCCCTTAAACAAGCCTAAGAGGCCCAAAACATACATTGGAGGTGATTCGGGACCAAACCGAGAACTTTAGAAAATTTTACAACACTTAGAAAATTTTTCATCAAAACAGGGTCACACGCCCGTGTGGCTTGGGACACGCCCATGTGGGTAGGCCGTGTGATCATACATGCCCATGTCCCTAACCTATGTAACTCTTTGTTTATGACATCATCAACAAATTAAAGTCACACGGCCAAGTCACACGCCCTTGTGCTTAGGCCGTGTGGGCGTTTTAATTTTTATAATTTTTCATAAAATAGGTGCAGACTTCACACGCCCTGAGCACATGCCCATGTCCCTAGGCCGTGTCCTTCACACGACTGAGGCACAGGGCCGTGTCTCTGCCCATGTGGCCAATTCGAAGCTAAAATTCAAAATGTAGTGTAACAGCCCGATTTTTGGGGCTAGTCAGAATAGTGGTCTCAGGACTACAAATCCGAAGTTAGAAAAAATATTTAATTATTATTTCAGAGTCATAGCATGTTATTAGTAGTGTATGAAAAATTTGGTGAGTTAATTTTGACGTTTATAAGCCCAATTGCTAAGAAAGACTAATTCGCATAAAGTGCAAAAGTTTTAAATTGATAGCTAAAGGTGTTAAATTGTTATGATTAGGGGTGAGCATTCTATCGAATTGAATAAAAAATTTTTGAGTTAATCGAGTTTTCGAATCTCATTTTATCATCCTAACTTTATTTGAAGTTTTCTCGAATCGAATCGAGTGAGATGGAATTCGAATTGAATCGAATCGAATATATTTGTTCGAGTTAAATTTAAAAAAAATTGAAATTAGTGTTGTTTTAAAAAAATAATTTTCTTTAAAGTTTTTAAACATGATCATACAACAAAAAATTGAAGCAAATAAGTGAATAAATAAAAGCAACACAACATCAACTCAAATAAACAACATGATTCCAAATAAACAACAAAAATAATACAACAAGATTATAATAAAAAACATAAGTAAAAGTCCAAGTAAATAGCATGAGTCGAAGTAAACAACCACATTATAATAATAATAAAAAACATAAGCAAAAGTTCAAAATACAATAGAAACCTACACCAGTCCAAACAAAAAAAAAAGAACACAACAAAAGTCCAATTAACCAACAACAATAACAAACCAAACCGAACTAATAACAATAACACAGTTCAAAAACCATTATAGAATCGTTTAAGTTTCTTCTTGTGCTTCATACACCGTTGATAATCTTGAAACTTCTAGTAAAAGTATTGAATGAGTTAGTTAAATAATAAAAAAATTGCAAAAATAAATTAAATAAACATTTAACTTTATAAACTAATGCTAAGTATGTTACCTTTTTGGTCTTCGGGTATTTTGGATAAGTCTAGCAAATTTAAAAACAAAATTGTTAGTTAAATTATGGAATGCTACTAATATAAAGAATACAAAAGCTTATTTTATAAATTAAAATTTATATATTACCATCTTCCATGGTTTGAAGTTCATCAACATAATCTTCAAAATTGATGGCATCATTAGATTTCTGAAGCCAATCTTGTGTGCAAACCAAAGCTTTAACCATGAGAGGAGTTAGAGAACTTCTAAAACTATCAAGAACACGTCCACCCGTGCTAAATGCACTTTCTGAAGCAACTGTTGGGATAGGAATAGCAAGAATATCTCGAGCCATTTGTGCAAGAATAGGGAATCTAGGACTGTTCATTTTCCACCACAATAGTAAATCAAATGAACTTGAATTGTTTACTTCTTCATCCTCACCCAAATGTCTATCCAACTCAGATTTGCTTTTTAATCGAACCTGTTTCTTCTTCTTAAGGTATTTTTGTTTGGCCAATGTCGTTTTCATTTCTGGCTGATCTATTTCCATTGAACTGCAAAGATTTGTCGAAGAACTAGATCTACCTTCAAACAATTCAATTCTCCTGGCATTAGAAGAATACTCATTGAACAAGCAATGCAATTCTTTATCAATCTTTTTCATAATGTCACTAACAACATTAGGAAAAAGCAAGTTGACCCCAAAGTCCAAAAAACTCATTTTACATCGCGGATCAAAGATGACCGCCAAGTAAACTAGCATGTTGATCTTGTTTCCTTCACCCCAATACTTATTATATTTCTCTCTCATTTTGGAAGTCATAGAAATTATGCCTAGATCTCCACAATCTTGCCACCCATTAAAAAGACAATACACATTCGTCAATACTTCAAAAAGTGAATAAGAGGTAACATGCAAAGATCCAGACACCTTCAATGTAAGATGATAAAAAGGCTCTAATACTTTTATAACTCTTCGAACAATTTCCCAATCATCAAATTTAGGAACTCCATCTCCAGCAGTAAGGTCAAGAAAAAAATTATGGTCATCACTTACATATGATTCAAATGCACACTCATATTTTTCGGCCACTTTAACATCATATATGTTGAATTCCATCTAGTAGGCACATCTAAACACAATTGAGCCTTACTATCTATCATTTCTTCTTTTACCCGTTGGTTGAATTTTGTCAACCTCGATGGTTATGCTCTTATATACCTTACAGCGCCTCTAACTCAATCCACAGACACAGAAGCATCCTTAATACCGTATTGCACAATGAGATTAAGAATGTGTGCAACACATCTCATATGAATAAATTTTCCATTTGCAATAGAAGCATTTTGATGATTCAATTTCTTTCTCAAATATTCAATGGCAACACTATTGGCGGATGCATTATCAACCGTAATAGTGAAGACCCTCTCAATCCCCGAATCTCGAAGACATTTTTCAATGGCTTGACCTATGCTTTCACCTCTATAAGCGGATATTGGGCAAAAACTTATAATCCTTTTTTGCAACCTCCACTCATCATCCACCCAATGTGCTGTTAAAACCATATAAGATATCCTCTGCAATGAAGTCTAGGTGTTTGTCGTCAAACAAACTCTACTTATATCTTTTTCAAAACAGTTCTTCATCACACTCTTTATGGAGTTAAATAAATCAAGACAATCCCTTCTAATTGTCCAACGAGATGAAAGACTAAACCGTGCACATGCTATAGAAAGAAAGTATTTGAAACCCTCTCCCTCTACAATTTTAAAAGGTAGTTCATCCATAATTATCATACGAACCAATGCTTTTCTAACAGCATCTTTATCAAACACCCAAGTTGATAAATCTATTGTTTCTTGGCTAACCTTCACAAATGTTAATTCTGATTGCTTTGGATTAGAAGTATTACCTCGAGGTCTTTTTAGGCATGCTTTCAAACGGTTATTCAAATTCGTTGTAGAACCCGAAGTTGATTCCATTGTGTAAGTAACATCACATGCATTGCACCTTGCTCTCTTCTCCCCCTCTTCAGTCACAAATTTGGTGAAATGGTTCCAACAAGCTGCCCTTGGAGTAATCTTTTTTCGAACATTTTCCTTGGTTGTTGTTTGATCATCTCTACTTGGGGAAGAATTTTGTGAACTTTGAGTTGAACCATCTCGCTTTGGATCACTCATCTACAAGTAAACATTTGTTGCAATCACTAACCATGACCAAAAATGGATTTAAAATCAAACTTAATAAATCGATTAAATTAAAAATTAATTAATATAATAGTACAAAGAACATAAATGAAACAAAAAAAGTATGTTAAACTACATTTTAAACTTTAAAGTTAGTTAATTGAAGCCTAAATTAATATAATAGTACAATAGCATAAATTAAACAAAAAAAAGTCTGTTAAGCTATCGTTTAAACTTTAAAGTTAGTTAATTGGAGCCTAAATTAATATAATAGTACAAGTACAACAGCATAAATTAAGCAAAAAAAAGTTACCTTAGACTACTTGTTTAAACTTTAAAGTTAGTTAATTGAAGCCTAAATTAATATAATAGTACAATAGCATAAATTAAACAAAAAATGTCTGTTAAACCATAGTTTAAACTTTAAAGTTAATTAATTGAAGCCTAAATTAATATAATAGTACAACAACATAAATTAATTAATTGAAGCCTAGTTTTCTTTATATCTAACTTGCCAAAAAGATTTATTATTAAAAGATTTAAGTGTCTATTAAACTAAGTTTAAACTTTAAAATTAGTTAACATGGTATTTAAAAAGTCTGATTGAGTGTTATTTTATTTATGAGGTCTGGTATTTATTATTTTAATTTTAATTTATAATTTAAATATGATAATCCAATATTTTATTCATCATTTAATGTTATTTTATCGAATTGTATTAGCAAATAGCAAGCTGTAAAATCCTTTAAAAAGAAGTACATTTTATGCATTTTTCTCTATTACTAATATTATATTATTACTAATATTACATTATTACTTTGGGAAATTAATTGGCTAACATTTTCTCTATTAATATTCATTATTACTAATATTATATTAGGTTGTGCTTCCTGCTTAGTTATTAATAAAAAAAATTTACATCTTCCAAAAAAAAAAAAGACAAACATCAATTAAAGGTTTCATTTTAATTATTTTAATAGTGTAATTAAAGGTTCATTTGAGTGGGGAGGTATCATTTTTAATTATTTTAAAGCCAAAAATGGCTTTACCAAGAGATTCCAGCAGTTGCACTCAAAGTCTCAAATAAAATAAGTTAATTTTTTTCATTTTAAAAAATTAGCCCGATGATGATTGTGTTGTGCCCCATTCTACAACAGCAAACCCGTAAGTGGAGAAGGAAAATAGAGCGAAAATCATTCAATAGAGTGAAACAGATGCAAATAGAGCTAAAATCATTCAATAATTAAAAAATATTTCAAGACAAACTTTAAAGATGCAAAAAATTTGAGCTTACAATGGAAGAGAACAGACTGCCTCAGTCAGAAGGAACATCAAATCAAATTGGAGATAAAGATTTTGATTTGAAGGTTTAAATGAACTAATAATTAAGAAGAAGAAAAAGGAAGAAGGGTTTATTTTAGGGTTTTTTGAGAAAAATAAATTTTAGGGTTTGAATTTTGAATGGAATGGAAACAGAGAGAAGAAGAAAAATAAATGGGGGTTTGGACGATGGAATTTGCTGGGGTGATTTGGGGAAGGAATTGGGATTTGGGAAAATAAATCTTTGGGGCTTGGGTAGACGAGCTTGGGGAAGTAGGAAAAGATAAAATGTTTGGGCTTGGGGGAAATTGGCAATTGGGTTAAAGACTTAAAAGTAATTAAGTAAAAGCCTATTAAAAAAATTTAAAATATATTTTATATTCTGTTTATTCGAGTTATTCGAATTCAAAAATTCAACTCGACTCGAACTCGAAATTCGAAAAAAATTCGAGTTGATTCGATTAACTCGATTAATTCGATTCGAATAATTCAAAATTTGATTTTTTTTATTTTTTCGAATCAAATCGAATTTTACTCACCCCTAGTTATGAATCTTAATTTGGAGTCTTTAAAGGGTAAAAAGACCCTTAGATCTTAGCTTGGCCAGCCATGGGAGATAAAAATGTTGAAAAGTCAACATTTGGTAAATGGATGACATAATGTGTAATAAAATAATGCCTAAACCTAGCTATCATGTTTTTTTCTTTCATTCTTCCTTCTCTCACTGATTTTTTCAGCCATTGTTAGGGGTTTTGAGCTTCAAAAATTTCAGCAACTTATTCCTCTTGCAAGTAAGTGATTTACATACTTTTTGTTGATGATTTTTGCATTTTTTGGCCCCTTGAAGCATAAGCTTTCTATTAAGAGGACTATTTTGAAAAATGGTGGAGAGTTTAGGGTTTCGCCATGAAAGCATATATGTAGTTTTCTAAAATTTTATGGAAGAATATGAGTATTAGATGTGTAATAAACAACTTTTGTGAAAGGATTTCTTATGAAAACCCTAGTAGGGACTATTTTGCATAAGTTGAAAGTTTGATGATAAATGTGCGAGATAGTGGAAATTTTGGATTGCTATAAGAGTAAAAATGGTTCAGAGAAGCTTTTGATAGGAGGAAATTCGATAAAAAAACCAATTTTCAAAACTAGGGGTAAAATGGTCATTTTGTAAAAGTCTAGGGGCAAAATGGTCATTTTGCCCAAGTATAGATTATTGGGTGCCTAGATCGATAAAGTGATTAAATTTTTGAATTTTTGTTATTATAGATCAAGAAATACCAAATCCGAACTTAGACCGGGGGAAGGCCAAGCAAATTGATTAAACCGTCTAGATACCATATTTTGTAATCGAGGTAAGTGTATGCAAATATTACAACTACATTGTTATTATATATGATGAGTTAATTTAGCATGAATTACTTTATTATGGAAATAAGAAGGCATGATGCTAATTAAGATAGTAGAATTCTCGTCTGAACCATGGGAAATAAATCGGATATTCATGCCATGACGTATGGACTATTGTGAGCTAGTGTAAGACATGTATGGGACATGCATCGGCCACATTACAAGTTAAGCTAGTGTAAGACCATGTTCGGGACATGGCATCGGCAGTGAGATGAGAGCTAGTGTAAGACACGTCTAGGACTTGCATCAGCCTTGAGATGTAAGCCAGTGTAAGACATGTCAGGGACATGCACCGACTACGAGTGTGTAAGACCATGTCCGGGACATGGCATCGGCATCCTATCCCATGTTGAGGCTTATTGAATATCCAATAATGTTCTGAATGGTTCAACAGTGAGAGTTATGATTTAAAATTAAGAGAAAAGTATAACTGTGTTATGAATGATACAGGTACCTATTCGATATGTATGAGACATGAGTTCAAAATATATTATATGATGTGTAGTGGGATATGATGAGTAAGTTATGCTTATAACTATTTTATATTAAGAGCATGTTGATGAATGGTATAGTTGTTGCTATGTATTTGCATGCTTCTTACTAAGCTTTATGCTTACTCCCTCTCTTTTCTATTTTCTTATAGTGTCGCCTAAATAGCTCGAGGATCATCGGATGTCGGAGGCTACGATCACACTATTATCCTGAACACTCGGTATAGTTAGAATTCCTGTTTTTACGTATGGCATGTATGGAGCTAGACTTTAATGTTGTGTGTCATTGAGAAATAGCCAAATGTGTTGGCCTGGAATGAATACCTTTAATTTTGTATAAGGTCATGAATGATGGTCAATACTCATTTTGATATTCATAAATAGAAGATGATATTTTCATGGATGAGTATATTGCACAAATGAAATGTTGTCCATTGTAGCTATTTTGGCTATGTGATGTACCTTTGTATTGGCATAGAGTGATTTTATGCAGGTTATGTATGTAAAGGTGGCAAAGAGGCTTGGTAAATAGCCTTGTTTTGTCCACACGGGTAGGTACACGGGCGTATGTCTAGGCCGTGTGTGACACATGGTCTGCCACATGGGCGTGTAATCCAGCCGTGTGTCTCCTGCACATAAAATTTACAAGTTGGTATGCATAATAGTAAACACACGGGCAGAGACATAGCTGTGTGTCTCAGTCGTGTGAAGGGCACGGCCTAGCACACGGGAGTGTACCTTGGTCGTGTGACCCTTAAAAATTGTTGACGTCAAAAATAGAATGTCCAGGTTTTTGCACACGGACTAGGACACGGGCGTGTCATGGCCGTGTAAAGGACACAAACGTGTACCAGGCTGTGTAAAAACTCTGTAGGTGTGAATTTAGAATTAATTCGACACGGGTAGAGGACACAGGCGTGTCCCTGTATTGCTTAGGCCGTGTGAGCCACACGGGCCAATAGCACGACCATGTCGTATTGGTCACACGGGTGTGTTGCCCCTCCCACACGGGTGTGTGCCCCTGTGTCTAGCAAAAAAATTTCGAGTTCGTGGAAAGACTCGAATCATTCCCGAATGGTTTTAAATGAATGTTTGGAACCTCGTAGGCCTTTATTATGGAGTTTTCGATTTAGATTGAAAAAGTTCTAAATTTGACTGAATTAGGTAACGCCTAGTATTCCGTCCCGGCGTAGGGTACAGGCGTGGGGTGTCACATTTAGGGGACACAAGGTCGGATCACACACCCATGGGAAAAGCTGTGTGTCATATACAGCCTAGACACACGCCCGTGTGTCTACCCTATGGACAAAAATAAGGCTATTTACCAATCCATTTTGCCAGCCTTACTTGCACCAACCTACACAACAACAAGGAACACAAATCTAAGTATATACACACAACCAATTCAACCACAACCAAGTCATCCACACATCAATTACATGCTATTTTCTATCACATGCAACATCTCATACTTATCATCTCAAACCATGCAAAAGCCACATCCATGAAAGACATCTTCATATTTCATATATATACTTAACCAACATTAGCCAATTTCAATGATCATTTACAAAATGAATCATTGAATAACATAAGCCAACACTTTTGTCCAAATCAACTATGACACATAACAAAAGACCAAGTCCCTATACATGCCATAGCTCAAAATATTGTAATCATAAGTACCCAAAATGATAATTTGATAGTGTGAATGGATCTCCGACTGCCTTCGGTCCCCGAGGTAGCTTGGTGACACTATAAGACAAGGGAAAAGAAAGGGAGTAAGCTCTAAAGCTTAGTAAGTTCCTATGCAAATAATAGGCACCATAAACACATTTTAACATAGATTTGACATAAAGTAAATTAACATAAATGTCATTGTGAATTCATAATCAAGCTTAGCATAGATGCATTTAAAATCTTAACATCATAACTTACTTGATTAAACCAACTCGAGGTTTCAGCACTTATCGAACTCATTAAGCATGAGTTTTATGTACATACTTGTGTCACGGGCCAGAGTTTCTAGCCCCGTGACACTTGTACCAACTTGCAAATCACCATAATCTTTCACAACATACCATAGTCTTTCCCAACTGTAACATTGTCGTTCAGTTTCTCGTTGAACCACTTGGAATACTAAAGGATACGCGAGATATCTCACACATATAGTACCATACCAATGCCATATCCCAGATATGGTCTTACATGTGATCTCATATCGATTCCAAGAGCCTAGCTATGGTCTTACATGAAATCTCATATCGATGCCATATCCCAGATATGGTCTTACACATAATCTCAACTAACCCTAATGTCATGACATTTGTATCCTAACTATTCCTAAGGTTAAACTGGGATATTCTTGCTTGTCGAACTTTGTCGAATTCATTCAAAGATTAAATCACAATTCATACAATATTAACACAATTAAGGTATAAATAATAATTTATTATTTACATACGAACTTACCTCGGTAACCAAAATAACATATAAGGATTTAATCGTCAAACACCTTATTCTTTCCCCGATCAAGGTCCGAACTTCATTTGTCTTCATCTATAATAACATATTTAGCTTATTTAATATTCAAATTACTCAAATTATTCGAAACATCACATTATGGAAAAATTACCTTTTTCCCCTAGAGTTTCACATTTTTACAAATTAGTCATTAGGCTCGTAAAATGAAATATACTCAATTTCTTTGTTACCCAAGCCTAGCCAAATCATAAACATGCTCATATCAGCCCATATTTTTAATCAAATCAGATTTTTACTATCCATTTTACAACTTTTTACGAATAGGTCCTTTTTAAGTATTTTCATGGAAAATCACTTAGTAAAATTTGTTTATCACACCTTAAACATACAATATCTTCTATCAAACATCAAAATACATGTATTTCACACATGGTAAAATCTTTAAACATGAAACCTAATTCAAAATAATGGTAGAAATAGGTAAATCAGATTACGAAGACTTCAAAAATGTAAAGAACATTAAAAATAGGGCTAGAATGCACTTACTATCAAGCTTGAAAGTTGAAGAAACCCTAGTTATGGTATCCTTATGAAATTCGGCCAAGGTAGAAGATGATGGACAAAATTTTGACTTGATTTTCCCTTTTTATTCTTTTATTTACTAAATGACCAAAATGCCCTTTCTGCCAAACTTTAAAATTTTATCTCACCATGTTCATTTTTGTCCACTAACTTAAAAAATGGTTTAATTATCATATAAGGACCTCTAATTTAAAATCTCATAGAAATTGGACACCACTAACATGTAGAACTCAACTTTTACACTTTTTATAATTTAGTCCTTTTTACTAAATTGAGTGCCCAAACATCAAAATTTTCAAACGAAAGTTTCATAAAATCATTCCATCAAATTGTGGACCATAAAAATCTAATAAAATTAAATTTTCTTACGTCAAATTTGTGATCCCGAAACCACTGTTCCGACTAGCCCCAAAATCAGGCTGTTACATTTTAATTGATTTTGGGCCTAATTGGATGAAATAAAAATTAAGAGTGACCAAAATGGTAAAATGCCCAATTTTTTAAAATAGTCTCCTACAAGAGATCACACACGTCTCCCTCTTCTTCTCAAAAACCCCAAATCATTCAAAAGTTTTACAAAACCTAAAATTAGAGAGTTTCTTCAAGATTGATTCATTACTTCAAATTTATTAATCTTCCAAACACTAGAAAAACCCTAAATTTCAAACGAAAAATGTGTTTTCTTCCCTAAAATCTTCACTGTTCTTCTTGAATTCAAAACTCGAATTAGAGTTGTAGATCATCATTTTCATCAAATCAATGTAATATTATGACTTTCTTTAGTAAAATTAAGAGTGTTGTTAATTCAAATTGAGTTTTAAATGATTATATTTAGATTTGATGTTTTTAAAGCAAGCTTGGATTCAAAATTGGCACATCTCGAAATCTTGAGTAAACCCATGTTTTCAATGTTATTTTTGGTTTATTATAACCTAATTAGAAGGTATTTCACTTCAATTTGATAGTTCATAACCAAAATTTTAAGAATAAAGAGTTTTCCCCGTTTTTCATGTTCTTAAAAGCTTGAATTTTTCGAAAAATTTAGGACCACATATTTAGGTGAAATTTATGGTTTAGATATGAAATTAAATGTTATTTATGATTTTTGAAATTGAAAATGAGGTTTAGAAACAAGATTAAGGTGTCAAAACTTCAAATTCGGCAAAACTAGCTAGTTTTTTATAATGAGAAAGGAGGGGCTTGAATTGTGTTTTCTTTGCTGTTTGGTTGTATTCAAGGATTTTTTTGATGAGTTTAGAATGTGTTTTTTATGTGTATAAAGTGTTGGATCAATTGGGATCCATTATGAGCAAGTCTAAAGTTAAGGAAAAATTTGTTTGAGCTTTCAGCTGGTAAGCGGAAGCGTAATTGGTAAGTGTCCAGTGTCGCTACTGGTATGCGTGATTCATAGTGTTAATCGAGAGTTTAGGAATAGTTTAAACCCCTATCCTAAGTTTCAAATGTAAGTCTTTCTTATATTGTTTCTTTGTTGTGAAATTACGTTTAATTAATGTCGAGTTGTGGTTTGAGATGTTGATATAATAGGTAATATGTGTAATTACTTGTATGTGATAAACAAATTTTAATGCACACATATGTGGTCGGGTACGTGATGGCTCAATAAGCATAATTGTGGCACTTAAAGTACAAATAAATGTGAATTCGATAAGCATGCATTGTGTACAAATTTGTGATATGAATTGATGATTATGAACAAAGATTATGTGCATTGAAATAGTAAAAAAATTGTGTAATTGTGGATAGTTTGGTCTTGTGATCTCTTAAAACCATTGGTTATAGTTGGCATGCATAGGATTGTGAGTACCCACCTTTGTGTTTTGTAATTTGGGCATTGAGGCCTTGGGACAATTTGGAGAAAGAAGGGAATGTGAGCTAAGCTCTATTCATCAAGACATGTTGGTGTGTTGGAGAGTGTTAGCTCTGGCCTACACTTATTAGATATGTTAGACTTCTTAAGCCATTAGTGTGATGGAGATCCATTTATCCAATGTGTGGTGGAAGAGCCCACTTTTATGTTCAAACTCTCAAGTTGCCAAATTATCGATAGTGAATTATATATATGAGTTGTATGTAATTGCATGTGAGAGAATTTGTTAATTTTACGAAATGATGAATCATGAATATTTTTTTCTTGTAGTAAATATGGTTATGAATGTTATTTTGTATGCTCTTACTTAACCTATGGTGTTGTGTATGCTTGTGGTTATTTCAACATTCATTAAGCTTATTTAAGCTCACACACTCATGTTAAATCCATGTAGATAACTAGTGTTTCGATGTGAGTAGAGCGACGAAGGAAGTGATCCAAGCAAGGCAATAATTTTTGAGTATGTGGTTTTATAATCTTTGGATATTTGGAATAAAGGCAATGTGAGTTAGAGTAATATTTTTTATTATTAGCATGATTTTATTAATTCTATTTTGGTATTGGATTGATGGAATGTGGATGTTGTTTTGGACTTTGTTTATGATTAAATTGATGTTTGAGATTAAGGTTGATAATGCATGTTATATATTTTTATTTAAAAGCATAGATGTAGACAAATTTTATACTTAAGATTGATATTAGTAATGCACTATTTAGTTGCTTGACGAATACGTGTCTATATGGCTTATGGAATGGTTTGATATTGACAGTGGATTTGGTTGAAGTGAATAATGATTGCATGTTGAGTTGGAAGGTTGTTTGAGCATGAAATACATTTTTAACTTGTGAATTTTTGTTATTTTGGGTAAATGTATCTATACTCGGGATACAAATATCGATACCTGGAAGTTGGGACATTTTCAAATTTGACAAAATCCAACTTTGGTATCAATACCCTTATACGAGTATTGATACTCTTGACAAAAATATTGATACCCCTACCAAGGTATTGATAAAACGGTTTAAATCAATAATTGGAAGAATGCTAATTTGGTATCATTTTCTTTCTTGTATTGATACCTACACTTTTCAACAGGTTTTAGATTAAATGAACTTTCATGACCGATATATCTATTTTTATTGTCTTAAAAAATGCTTAATTAAACTTGAATGCCTCTAAAAATATTAATTTAGTAACTGTAGATCTTTCTCGAAGCCATGTATGTATGTGATTAAGTTTCGTTAGTTGATGTAGCATCTTGTAACTTGGGTCCGGCGATAGGATCGGGTAAGGAGTGTTACAGCTTGATTTTCATCAACATTAGAGCTTTAGTCCTGAGCTTGATTTTCATCAGCAGCTTGAGCCTGATTAGACAGCTGTTACACTTTTTTTTTTGCAAATTTTAACATCATGGCCAAATTGGTTACAATTTTTACACTGCATACCAGGTCTGGTCCAACAAAACTTTTCTAAATGACCCATCTTCTTGCAATTTGAGCATGATGGATACTTTTTCTTCTCACCATTTCTTTTTGGCCTTTCTTTTGTTTGATTCCATTTCTTCTTGCCCTTGTTGCTTGAAGAACATGGACTCTCCTTGTTTCTAGCTTTGTAAGCACCTTCTACGTGGCCCTCTTCTCTGCTTCCTCTTTTTTGCTCATGTGCATATAGAGTATCTATAAGCTCTGACAGAGAGATTGTTGTCAAGTCTCTCGAGTCCTCCAAGGATGAGATCTTGGACTCATACTTCTCTTTGTGATGACTTTTTCAACATATCTTCGATTATTGAATTGATCGCCAAGTAGCCTTATGTTGTTGACAATAGACATGATTCTATCTGCATACTGCTTGGTCATTTCAATCTTTTTCATCTTCAGGTTCTTAAAGTCTCACCACAAATTCAAAAGTTTTTGTTGCCTTGTCTTTTTGTCCCATGGAATTCCTCCTTTAACTTATCCCAAGCTTGTTTGGATTTTCACAAGCCATGATTCTCGTGAAAATAACATCAGACACACCATTTTGCCGGCAAGAAAAAGCCTTGTACTTCTTAGTAGCCTCATCACTATGATGTCTAATTTAAGCTATAGTTGAATTAGCTCACAAAGATGATGGTTCTCTGTCTAAATCAACAACTTCCCACAAGTCATCTGCCTAAAGATATGTCTTCATTTTCACTATCCAAATATGGTACTTTTCTCTAGCAAAGATATGAGGTAGAGGTGGTGTAAAACTTCCAGATGACATTGCAATACAAACAAGATACAATAAACACTCTTTTCAACAAGAAAAATAAACACAAGGCTTTCAAAGACTTAGGTTGTTGATATCAATTGTTGGTGTTTTGAGAAGTTGAGTGAACAAAGCAATGAAAAATAAATAGAAAATAAGAAAACATACTTAGCAGATTTTTAACTACTATCAAAGTCTCTCCTAATTTCATTCCAACAAGATTACAATACATATGTGAAATGATTACAAGTTATCAACTAATCCTACCAAATTTGTCTTGGAAAAATAAAAGTACACAACTTGATTAGGTAAATCGATACTTAAAAACATCATTTCAATACTAACTTTGCTTGTTTCAACACGTTAACCTTAACAAGCAATCTTAAACAAAACATCAACAGCAGAATATGCGAACCCTGTTTGCAATTCAACTAGGTGTTCGCCAAAATCCCATAACAGCTCGCTCTTAACTTAGTTAGCCACTTAGGTTAATATTGCATCTTTTGATGAGCTCCTATTTATTGTTGTACTTGCAGCTTCAATTGAGCTTGAACACATAGAGCTCACAGACATTTTTGAGCACGCAACTTCAAGAGAGCTTGTGACTTGTAGGTTAAGTTCGCCACTACATAAATGGCCACTTCGCAATAGTTTTTCCACTTTACACAAGAAGCAAATGGCACGGTTGAACAAGCATGGGAGTGATTTAAGATAATTGTTTGTCATTAAAATGGAGTAACTAAGGAAGCTCAATTACAATGTTTTTATGATGTTTTGGGTAATTTGAGTAAAGCTGTAACACCCCTAACCCATATTCGTAGCCGGAATAGGGTTACGAGGCATTATCGATCAATCACAACATAAATCATACATTTTCACATAAACATCAATAAAATATAATCACAATGTCCCTTATAAGGCTCTACAAGACCTTAAAACATGCTTAAAAGTGGTTCGGGACTAAACCGATAACATTTGCAAGCTTTGGGAAACTTATAAAATTTTCAAGCATTCAGGGGTCACACGCCCGTGTAAACAGGCTGTGTGCCTCACATCGCTACCAGACACGTCCGTATCTCAGACCGTGTGAAAATAGCACATATATATTGACTTGCACCACACGGCCGGAGACACGTCGGTGTGCCATGGCCGTGGGAAATCTAGAAGGGTTACTGACTTGGGTCACACGACCAGTCACACACCCATGTGCCAGCCCGTGTGCCATACACGG